>NW_026526743.1:31760836-32458336 GCF_024362965.1 Panthera pardus
AACTCAGTCCTATGGCCATAGCCCGTTGTAGGGGTGGCTGTGTGCCCAGGAAGGTGAGGACAACACAGACACTGGGAATGCCAGCGGGATCTGCCATTGGGTCTCCAGATGGTTTTTGATCACAAAGAAACAACAAAATGTTAGATAATAACAGAAAAAGGTGGGTCAAATCCTTCCGGATTTCCCTTATGCCCTTGGCAGAAAGTTAGGTATTACCTTTGCTGCCAAAGGGGGAGATTCTTCAACTGTGCAAACAGCCCGAGGCATCAGGGCTGGTGTATGCGGGAACGGAGAGTGAAGGAGTTTTTCCCGACATCTCAACCCAGAACCTTTCCAATATGACCAGGACCCTGTACCAAAATGGAGGTGAGAAGGTCATGCTCTGACGTCTTTAAGTATTTGACACTGGAAGAAATGAAAAGCCCACAGTTTCATCCAGTTATAATCTTCTTTGATCTGGACTTCTGATGAACAAGTTGATACCTAGTTTTTTCTAGAAACCTATCCAAGCATATATTTCAAAATCATCATCGCCATCACCATGAATGCTAACATTGACTAAGTACTTACCATGTGCCAGGTACTGTTCTGAGAGTTTTATATAACTATGTGATTTACCTATCCTTCCGGGGTAAGTACGATTATTGTCTCCGTTATGGAATTCTATGACGGGAAGGCATTTAGCTAAGACCACACAGCTCTTAAGTGGGAGAGCGGGCAAGAATAACTTGGGTGACTTTGCTTGAGCCCAATGGCATCGAGGTGTCCCGGGGACCTCAGGCCCAATGCGGGAGATTTTCCTGAAGGTCTTTCCCAGGGCCGCTTAAACATGTATGTCGGTTTTCTCATCCATAAAATGGGGATGCCACAGTCCCTGTTCCGCCTCCACGGCAACTTTATTGAAAGGATCACAGAAGAGAACAGGTGTGAGGCACTTGTCCGAGCACACGATGGCACACAACGAGCAGAATCGCTGCTGTGGCTGTCCTATCATCTGTTTGCAGGCTTTTTCTCTGCCTTTGGCCTCAAAATTGCCTAAAAAGCATCAAGCGGCTTATTCAGCCAAGTGAAGGCTAATGACAGAACATGCTGTTCAAACGCAGTCCTCGCCTTTGGAATATTAACCTCGAGAGACTAGGGGGAGCTGGGAAGTCTAGAGCCTTCCCCTCGGTCCCTGGCAGCCCGCTTAGCTGCGCGTGTTTTTCCAGCTCCAGGAGAGATGAGCCTCTTCTCCACACTCCAGATGTTTCCAGGCCTGCAGAGCCGTCCTCGTCTGAAGCAGGCCGTCGGGCCCCGGCTCGTGGGGTTACGTCCTCCCCTGGGTTCTCTCGAACAGGCCTGGCTTCGCTGCGGGGAGTGCTGAAGAGCCCCGTGTTTTTGTTTTCTCTCTTAAAAACAAAATACAGAAGCGGTCATCTGTGTTACATCTGGGTCTGCCTGTCGAAAGAGCAGGAGTGGGCGGGATGGGGCTTCGGGAAGAGCCACCGCCCCCCTCCGCCGACAGCCCACCTGTGCGGGTGTGACAAACCACTCCCCGTGCAGAGAGTCTAAGAAGACACGAGGCCCCGCCGGTTGGGGCTGGGGGAGGGGGGTGTTTTTGTTTTCTCAGTGATGCCCAGCTCTTCCCCTCTCGGAGCCTTTCTGGTTCTGTCTGGGCTTTCTGGAAGCAGTTAGAAGAAACAGCTGGATATGTGAGGGAGAGTGTCTAATGTGCTTAACGTCTTTATGAAGCCGGTTCCCATTTAGGGAGAGGATTTGTTCGAGTCGCTTCTCCCCAAGCCAGCTCTGTTCTCTCTGTGCAAAGGCTTTCCTGAAACTTCCAAATGTTTATAAGGTGCATTAAACAAGCCAGAGGTCATAAAGTACAGCTGCTATTTAAATATAAGCACCTAGGGCCGAGGCATCTGATTATTGATAGGTGTTGAGTGCCATTTGCGAAGTGTGCAGCCGGCCTGCCTTAAATAACTCTAACTAGGCCCAAACAGTCCTGAAGAGGTTTCTAGGATTAGATCACAGGCTGGCAAGAGCAGAGAAAGTCTGGAAAAGTCCTAAGAGGATTTAAAAAAAAATTTTTTTTTTCTCTTTTGTTTCACATCTAGCAGATCAAGCAGCTGATGCAAGCTTTGGACCAAATGAGACATTTCAATAACTCGTATTGTTAAATCACAATCAGCTGGAAGAATTTTGATTTGCAACTGGCTCGGAAGAACATTCTTGGGGATATTTTGAAAGTATCACCAAGAGCAAATTACTGCCATTGTTCCTTGAGGAAAGAAGGATTTGTTTCATGGCTAACAGGCCAGTCCGCAGGGTAACTGGCGGACAGAAAAAGGCCTAACCAAGTGTCTGAGTCAGCCTGGGCTGCTCTGACAAAATAGCACGCACTGGGTGGCTTAAGCAATAGAAATTTATTTCTCAGAGTTCTGGAGGCTGGCAAGTTCAACATCAAGGTGCCGGCTGATTCGATTCCTGGCTTGCAGGTGCTCTTGTACAGCAGAGAAGACGGCTCCTTTTCCCCGTTTCTCTTCTTATAAAGGCACTAATCCCATCCTGAGGATTCATTCTATCCTCAGTGACCGAATCACCTCCCAATTGCCCCCCATCTCCAAATACCGTCACATGGAGAATTAGGGCTTCAACAGACGAGTCCTGGCGGGGACACAGCTTATTCCGTGGCACCAAGTTACCCCTGGGACCGTCAAAACATTTAACAAACCAAGATAGAAATGCCCCCCGAAATGATGTCTGTTCGAGACGCTTCTGCATTAACAAGCACAAAGGAGGCAAATGTCCTAATCGTCTAGGCAGGTAACGCTATCAGGCGGAAGGTCTTGCTGTGAGCCAGGCAAGGTTTACACAGGCAGGCCCGGAACCGAAAGAAAGTGCCGAAGGACGAGCCAGCCGTTTACGGGAGTTTCCCTCAACGTTTACTCCATGAAAGACGGGTTTTGTCCTTTGGAGCATGGTGTTGGAACTAAACTTGGCCGAGCAGGTAAACTCTTAAGAGGCCGGCTGATGCTGGGTGATTCAGCGTGTGGAATCTCA
This sequence comes from Panthera pardus, assembly GCF_024362965.1. Taxonomy (NCBI): domain Eukaryota; kingdom Metazoa; phylum Chordata; class Mammalia; order Carnivora; family Felidae; genus Panthera; species Panthera pardus. Next base: position 31,763,882 of record NW_026526743.1, read on the forward strand.
GCCTCTCACTTGGCCATATTTTCAAAGGAGAAGACAGCTAATGGGAATAAGTTCCTTACATTAAAAATATACTTACAGTTAACAGCACCAAACCACTTAAGTTGGCAGAAGACCAATTATTAATTAGATGAATGGCCTTTTATAAATCCCTCTGTGGCCTCCAGACAACTGATGGGTTTATGGTCCGTGCATTAGGGAACGTGGTTCCTCCGTGGTTATAATTATCCGCAGTTGCTGGCAGTTTGAGGGTCATCACAACAAAACAGCTGCTCCGTGGACATGCTGTCCTGCGATGCCACAGGGGTGACGGGGAGAAAGCAGAAATAGGAGGGGATGGTTACTTCTATTGCCCTTCCTCGCTGTGTGATCTTGCCAAAGCCCCTGGAAGTTTTTCCTTAGTTTTCTCTTCTGGATGTGTGTGTAATGGATCCCTCTAGTTTCTACCTGTCATGTGACCCGGGCCCGGACCATCAGAACAGTGCATCTCTCTAGCCCCCGCCATTGGTTCCCGTCCAATCAGAAGCAGAGCAGCTCAGCTCGCTTGCGCCCGTAAACAACTATTGTTCCCGGGGAGCAGCTCTGACTGTGTTTTCCTCTGGGGCCCTGCCTTGTTCCTGTCTGTGAACGTCTGTAAGGTTTAAGTTTTGGAAGCTGGTCAGTTTCTGTAACTCTTTAAAATATATTTAGAAGCTGGCAGGGGGAGGGGGGATGCCATTGCTTTTATAACAGAGAGCTGCTCGAGATCTTGGCTGGAAGGGCTGAGGTGCGGGGATTTAATGGGGACCCCCCGTGGGCATATATTAGTCAAGTCCAACTAGTGCTATAAAATACACGGCACACACAGGGCAGATTTCATCCAGTTCCTGTCCTGCAGACTCTCTCCGCCGAGTCATTCAGAGTCCAGATTCTTTCCATCCGCTGGTTCTGCCATCCCCTGCACCTGCCGAACCCGCCTTCCCCATTATTTGCATTCTGCCAGCAGGCAGACGCAAGAGAAAACAGGCAGCATAGTGCTAAGGTTTGATACACCTTAGCCTGGCAGTGAGGCACATCAATTCTGCCCACTTCCCATTGGCCAGAACTCAGTCACATGGCCACCCTAACTGCAAGGGAGGCTGGGAAATGTAGTCTACCTGGGCGCCCAAGGGGAAAAGCAGAGGGGGCGGAGGTGAGGTGGACAGCAGCCAGCTCGCCTCTGTCTTGCCCCAGTAACACGACTGCAAGTTGGTGGTTCACTTGACCACATGTTTTATTCTTGTGAATACGGATATCACAGGTGCGCTTTTTTTTTTTTTTTTTTTTTTGGAGGGGGAGACTGAGAATACAAAAGAAAATAACAAAAACTCAAAGCCAGCCATTTCTCAGACTTTCTGGCTCCAAGAGATCTAAAACATTTAGATGCCAGAGTCTTCTTTGTTCACGTTGAATGTCACATTTGTCCTAAGTGATTTGTTTGACATTGGGTAGCAGAAGGATCCCATGCTGCCCTTGTCAAAACTGGGTGTTCCTTTACTGCCTGTTGGCTTGTTTATTGCTACTGTCTTGAAACCTAGTTCCCCCAAAAGCCTGAGTTTCATGTACGCCCAGTCACCTTAAGGCTCCACACTAGTTGGATGGGTGACATTATGTGTGTTCATGAGAAAATCATTTCAAGGGCTACAAATGAGTCCTTTGGTAATACCCAGGAGTCATAATGTCTGTGACATAATGAACCTTCGTAAATTACAACCTACACTAATTAGATCACTTATTGCTACATTCCAGGCCCTGAAACAATTTGCTTAAAGTGATAGTTACCTCTAATGAAAAGATACATAACGGAAAATGTCAGCAACCTTTTAAATCCTTCACGACTTTATCACGAGGACTGTCTCGTGCAAAGTGCTCATGGTGGAGCAAAGTCTTTTGTCACCATTTCCTCCTAAATTAGGTGGGTATTTTATGATCACATGGAAATAGAGAGAATTCCCTGAGGTAGTGAGATTAGGTAAGGGCTCGCTGTCTCCTTCAGACCTTCTCCAGAGTGCGCCCCACCCGTGTTCACTGTGGCAGAAACACCCTTGGAATCTTGCCTAGAAAGATCTATGGTTATCAGCCACTTATGGAGTGGGTTTTCCTTGGGTGCCTGGGGTTCCTGACCACCCGGCCGGGGTGAGGTTCCCCTTCCCCACGGGGGCATATTTTCATAGCCATCTGTCTGATGAGGTTCCAACCTCATCATGAGGGCATTGTCAATCATGGAGGCTGATGGAAACCGGGGTCTGGAGAGGACTGGCAGTGTCAATACCAGGTCAGGCTTTGCAGCAGGCAACAGTCAGGATCATTCGAGGAGGCCTTCAAAAGCCCCGACCTGCAAAGATGTGGGCAGGATGCAGAGAAACCCAAGGCTAAACCCAAAGGGACAAGGTTGGGGGCGGGGGGCAGTTATCAAAATCCAGATGAGAGAATCCTATAGAAAGGGCCTTCGTGGGCCATCTGCTGAGGCCCACAGCCTGTCCCAGGTGCCCCACAGGGAGGGAGCTGGGGAATAAATGCCCCAACTCATTCTCCTCCTTTCCTCCCTGCGTCCCTGCCTCTAGTCCCCTGCCGGGCCCCCTGTTGACCCGGATCTCCTATAAACTGGGGTTTAGAGGGAGAGATGAGCAGGGAGGGCGTGGGAACTCTTTGATCCTGACTATTTGAATCAGCCTTCTGGGCCACGGAGCAGGGAGAGGAGAGTGGGAAGCAGCTGGGGGGGGGGGGGGGGTAGGGGTGGGGAGGGGGGAACGAGGCACACAGGGGCCCAGCACAGCCAGGTTCTGCCTGCAGCCCTGTTGTTCAGGAAACCGTCTTCCCTGCCTGCAGTGGCTCCTTGCCCTCCGTTGCCTCCAAGGGCCCTGAGCTGCATCGGTGCCAACAAGCACACTGGTCCACCTGGCGTCTCAGCCTCGGCTTGGCTCCTTCTGGGGATCGATGGCTGCCTGTCAGGGACATCTAATGACCCCTGCAGTGATGCTCCTGTGCCAGAAAACAGCCAGAATGGGAGGCTTCCTTGGGGTTAAGGGCCCACCTTCTAGCCTGAGGGGGTGTCCCCATGAGAATGAAGGAGTCAGGGAAAGAGGTGAACAACCACATCTACGTAGAACACGGGGTCTCTTGGCCGCACCCCTCCTTCTTGAACAGAAATCTGGAGCTGAAAAGGACTTCTTTGATGCCAGAATCTTCTGGCTCCCGGAAAGCTTATTGGGAAGCCCCCGGGAGGTGCATGGCATGCAGTAGGTGCTCCATGGGTCTCAGGGGAATCTGCGTGGCAATGCCTAACGGGTGGTCATCGGAGTTTGGAGTTCCGGTTAAAACCTTCCTTGATGCGACCATCCCTTGGAAAAGAACGGAATCCATTTTGCAACTAAAAGCCATTCTGGGGGGGCGGGGGGGGCGCCCAGGTGGCTCAGCCGGTTGAGCATCTGACTTTGGCTCAGGTCATGATCTCGAGGTCTGTGAGTTCGAGCCCGGTGTCGGGCTCCGTGCTGACAGCTCGGAGCCTGGAACCTGCCTGGAACCTGCTTCCAATTCTGTGTGTCTCCCTCTCTCTCTGCCCCTCCCCTTTCACGCTCTCTCTCTCTCTCTCTCTCTCTCTCAAAATTAAACAAACATTTAAAAAAAAATTGTTGTTGTTGAAGCCATTTATTTGCCTTCAAGCCTGAGCGTCAATAATAATTGGGATGATACCAATAGCCCCTTTGAATGCCTTTGCATAACTTACTTCTGTTTTCCCTTCGGATACTCAGAACAGCTCCATGGATCCGTTAGTGACGAGGAAACAGTCTCTGGGAGCTGAAGGCACCGGCCCAAGCCAGCAACATCTCGGTATGGCTGGAGGGGACGGTGCAAGCCAGCCCTTCCTGACACGGAAGCTGGGGCTCCCTCTCCTTGGCTTTGGAGGTCCTCCCGGGGGAAAGAAAAGTCCAGAAGAATTCTAAGATATCAATTTTGCTCTCAAGAACCCAAAGAGCTACTTGAAGAGCTAGGGAAAACCCTCAAGGAGGGGTTGCAAGTGCTGTGGGGTTCAGACGCCAGCGCCTGTGCGTGCGGGCGCGTGCGCGTTCACGCAGACGGGTGAGGCTGCCCCCACTGCTCGAGCTGTCCCCCTTTTTCCTCCCATCTTCTGTGACTCCGGTCAAGAAGCAAGGTCCCAGGGAAGATTCCGATCGGGTGCCCTGGGGTCATATGCACAGCCGGGGGGGTGGGGGGGTGGGGGGGACGGGAGAGGGCGGGGGGGGGCGGGGGAGGGCGGGGCATCCCCACAGACGGTCCCACCCACACCGCGCACCGTGAGGAAGAAGTAATGCGCACGAAGGAAGACAAGTCGAGTTAGTAAAAGAAGGTGGAATTCATTATGGGAGGTCGAAAAGTCAACAAATACCCACCGTGCCGGACCCTGTCATGTTTCTAGATGTGCCCCTAGCCACCGTCTACATCCCGCGCACGCAGCGAGTGGAGCACGTGGCACGGTCTCCACGGTGGATGGAGGTAAGCCGGTGCCTGGAGAGGGAAGTGGTTTGCCCGGGTAACAGAGCATCCAACTCACTCTCGTGCTGCCACCGGCCCCACCCTGGCCGTCCTTCGTGCCACGCAGCCTGCACACGCCTACTCAGACCACCTGGGGCCTGCCTGGCAAGGGAGCGGCCGGGTTGAGTCCGGGACAGGGTGGCGGCAGAGGGAACCATGGGTCGGGGCAAGGGGCAGATGCCTTTTTCTAATAGCTTCTCACCAGGAAAAGGCCGGCACCAACTCTCGCCTGGAGAGCGGGGGCCTCCGCCCGGCCACGGCACGTGCTTGCTGGAAAAAGAGTCTGGAGCGCATAGGTGGGGGGGCTGGGGGGGGGTGCGGTGGGGAGGTGATGGTGGGCTAGGGGTTTCAGCTGAGCAGCGCCGTTTGGGAAGGTCTGGTTCTGGAACCCAGGGGGGAAAAAAAGTAAAGCTGACCCTCCTCCATCCTGCAAAATGGCCAGCAGCCCTGAAACGTTGGCTTCCTAAAACCTAGGGAGTGAAACTGCCAAGATCCCTGCCCGTTTCAAGCAAAACCAAAACAAAGCACCACAAAAAACCCACACTAGAAACTTCTTAGTCTTCCTCCTAGTTGCCAGAGTGGGTCAGAGGCCAAGAGAGTTTCTGTGCCAATTTTCGTTCCGCCTCCTACCAGCTTTAACCTTGTGTGAGTCACAGATCTCCCTGGATCTCATTTGTGCAACTGGGAGATGGCGTTAAAACACTAACAGGTAAAGCGATATTAATATTAATGAGACACAGTATACTAAGTGCTTGTGGCAGGCGACGGCCACTTGCCTACCAAACGTTTGAGCTCTTCCTGTGTGGAGCTCTCCCTGGGAGGCAGCAAACCCAGCCTTCCCCGTGAAGGGGCCGGAGGGCAGTGTTCCAATAAAACTTTATTTGCAAAAACAGGTGGTGGGGTGCATTTGGCCCATGGGCCGTAGTTAGCCTCTGGTATAGACCGTATAGGCAGTGTATCCTAAATTTACCAGCTAGCAACCTTTACTAATCACCTGTTAAGTACCATTCACTAATCTGCACCTGCCGTCTGCAGGAATGTGGCAAGGTTCGGGATTTTACTCTTAAATTCTTCCAGCCAGCATCTATTGAACCGCTCTCGGGTGCCAGGTGCTAAGGTCCTCCGGAATTTGGCTGCGAACGAGAGGCTCCCGTTCTCCCTACAAAATTACATTCCAGCGGATGTGACTGATACAGATGAGCACAGGTGCCGGGGAAGCATGTAGGAGGACCTCTAATTCAGACTAGGAGGTAAAGGAGGGCTTCTCAGAGGGGGTGACACTCGCACGGAGCAAGGCGACTGCTGCCTTCACTGATCTTCCAAGATGCGTCCTCAGCACCTGGCACGCGGGCTCTTCCCCTTCCGGAGACGGGGGGCGGAGGACTCTGAAACCCTAGCAGATGGTATAGCCACGGGATGGAGGGATCCTGAGCCCCCAGATCATCACGGGGAGAAAAACCAGGTACAGACTACAAACACCTTCCTTGGATCGTCACATGAGTGAAAAATAAATCTTACTGTGTCACGATGCTGAAATTGTAGGGGGTGTTGATAAATACATCTAGCGCTATCCTAATAAAATGCCTCATGCACCCCATCTCCCTTAAGCATTTGAGCAATCCTATGAAATACCCCAATTTTACAGGCGAAGAAGCTGAGTCTCAGAGAGGTTAAGTAGCTTGTCCGAGGTCACACAGCTAGTCAATTAAACCGCACAAAGTCTACCCCAGAGAAGTCTGTTTCCAGTGCCCATGCTTCTGAGCACTGTCCATATCTCTGATTCTGATTGATACATAACCCAGCCCTCCTGTCCAGTCCAGGCAGCTTAGCCCGGAAGAAGCAGGGGACGGTCCTGTCCTGGGACTTGCATTAATGGGATGAGACAGGATTTCCCTTGGGCAGGGACCGAAGGCCAGAGGCCAGACAGAAAAGGGCAGCCCTCCTGCCTTGGGGAGAGCCAGGTTTTGCAGGAGTTTGGAGACGTCTGCCTGCAGACTTGGACGGAGAGCTGCGTGCCCCAGACCCTGTCGCTCTCCTAGACCGTGGGAGAGACATGGGAGGCAGGCTCCAAGCCTGAGGACCCCCAGGATCCCTTCTTAGTTCCTGCCCCCTTGAAAATGTTTTCCTTCGCAGGCCAGTGAGGTACCTTTCTCTCTGTAGCCAACATGTCCAAGGCTGACAGGCTAAAACTGCTCGCTTGCTTTTAAGTGTCAGGAGATGTAAATAGTTTTAGTCTTCAGTGGTTTCTGATTGAATCTCCTTTTGAAGTAATGATAGCTATAATTTAAAGCAACAGTTACCATATTTTCCTTGCTGGCTGGCCTTCTTTGAAGCACTAAGTATAAATCTGCTTAAAATCTTAAAATAGCTGTAGCCCTGTCTCAATATTCTACCAGGAGCCAGGGAGATTCGGCCTCTAATTGCCATCATCTGTAACTAATATGGGCAGCACAGCGGGCTCGTGACAAGGTGGCCCGCGGAATTGCTCTGACCTGGACAGGAAGGTGGAGGCAGAGACATGGTCTCCCTTGGGGACCCTTGACTTCGGTTGGAGTTCGGAAGAAACCCGTCCTGAAATTAGGACCAAATGGGCTCTGGGCTGTTAGGAGATTTTTCAGGACGGTCGTTTGCAGACCCCTCCAGGAGTCTGGGATGGAAATAAGAGGGGCCTCTTTGCAAACTCGAACTCAGCATGGTCAAGGGTGGGCAAGGACTTGGTCCCAGCTGATGGATTTCCCGGGGGCAACTTCCATGGCCGGGTTAAGGCATGATGTCCTTGTTTTTTCATAAGAAGGGGGACAGCTGTAGAGATTTCCAGGATGGCCTGTCACCAACGGGAGTCGTGCACAACCCTTTCGGCTGCACTTTGGGAAGCCCATTTAAAACGCAGCTCCAGTCTTAACACGGGCTGGCGCATTTTCATAGATTCACAAATCTGAGTTTATTCGACACACACTTACCGCATCCCTACTGTGTGCAGGGCGGCGAACAAAACGGCGACACCAGCGTTCACGGGGTTTACAATATACGCCATGGGATATTCAGCGCCAGGGAGCCAAATAAAGGAAGGGAAGAAGGGAGTGCTGGCCTTGCACTTTTAGACAGGCCTGTCACCAAGAAGGTAGCATGAAGCGGCATGACTATCTTTGCAAAGAACTTTTCAATGGGAAGTACACTAACATGTATCTACGAAGCCAGGCTAGAGGATCCTGGTGGGAAACGTTCAGAAAAGCGTGCTTAGCTTTGAGTGCCAGGACCCCGGGTGGGTGGTTTTCACCTTTTCGTTCCTGCGCAGGCATTTTCTGAATGTCTCATGATAACTGTGCGTGTGTTGGGGGCGGGGGAGAGCGGTAATGGAGTCTGACAGCTCCCCGATAAATCAAACGGAGAATACCGTAGGACCCCACAGTCCCGCTCTTGGGTCAAGACGCCCGAAGGAACCGGAAGTGCTCAAGCAGAAACTTGCACACGTGGACTCACAGCAGTGGTGTTCCCAGTAGCTACGAGGTAGAAACAACTCGAATGTCCCCCAAGGGATGGATGGATTCGCTACGTGTGGCACGTCCATAGGGTGGAATATTATTTGGCCACAAAAAAGGAACGGCGAGCTGAAACACGGGGCGACAAGGATGAATCTTAGAAGCAGTATGCTCAGGGAAAGAAGCCAGACGCAAAAAAGCCATATGTTGTTGGATTCCGTTTACATAAAATGTCCAGATTAGGCAAATCCATACAGACAGAAGGTGGATTTGTGGTTGCCTAGGCCTGGGGGTTAGGGAGAGAGCTTAAAGGCTATAGGGTTTTTTTTTGGGGGGGGGGAGGGCAGTGACAAAGATATTCCCGAACCCAGGTGCTGATGATGACTCTAACACCACGAATATTCTAGAGGCACTGAAGTGTGCGCTTTAAACTGGGTGAAATGGTAACTTTTATGTTATACGTGTTTTTCTACAATAAAGAAGCAGCAGCCATTGGGGGAGTTTCTGGAAAAACTCAGTGGCTGTGTATGCCCATGAGAGGCCTGACCCGAGAGGGCTTTGTCAGGTGATCGAGGGAGAGGTCAGGTGCTGGGGGACTCGGCAGAGGCCCCATTAGAAAACGTCGTCTCTTCTAGTAGCTTACCGAGCACCTCCTAGAGGCCAGGCAGTGAGGAAGGCCGTGACGCACATCTGTGAGCAGAGGTGAGGGTCGGAGGGGGGTGGGGGAAGGCTGTTTGTGTGGGGCTGAGCTGTGGATCCGGTGGCTTCTTCTCTGGCCCTGACACTCTTCTCTGGGTTGAGATCCCGAAGGAGAGGCCAGACAGACGCTCTGGGAGGCCACCCCAAGTGCACCATGGGAGCCGCGAAACAAGCTGGGCGGCTCTGGAGCCCATTAAGGGATTAACGATTTTCCACAGACGATCCGCAGAGAGGGCAGTCTGGACACAAATAATTGAGAAAGAGCCTGTTTTCCCAAAACCTGGCCATTCCGGTCTCAAGTTCCCACGCTCTGCAGGACGGCGGAAGTGAAGATGTTCTCAGGTGGAGGGTGAGGGAGGTGAGGTGAGGGACCAGCTTCTATCATCGAGGACCCGGGCCGCGCCCCGTCTCCTTGCCTTGACCTCCCTCGGCACCCAGAGGCCAGCCCCTGCAATCCCACCTCCCGTGTGCACCCCTGGGTCCCTGCCTGTGCCTCACGACTCACTAGAACTTTCGGGGTCACGCTTTAGAGCTGAGTGCTTCTGTGCCAAAATAAAGCAGAGAAAGATGGGAGCGGCCCGAGGGGGCTTGTCTGCTTCTCTCGCTGTTTCTCCAGGGAGAAAAGGCACAGGGCCTGCTGGGGTGCGAGGCCCACAGGTGTGGGCAGCTGCTGGCAAACACCACAAGGTGAGGCCCTCCCACCCCGCCGCGGGGGACCCCTGCGTTGGCATGCTTTTCCTCCGGGGCCTCCCCCCCAATTCCCTTCTGGGCGCTTGACCGTCTAGTCAAACGTGACCACGCTGCCCTGGAACAGCCCCCGCCCTTGCCCACCTCCGGGCCCTGGGACTTCCTGTTCCCTCCCCTGGGCACAACCCCCGGGGTTCCGTCTCAACTCAACTGGGGCCAATCACTTTACCTCCCTGCCCCTCCGTTTTCCCATTCGTGAAAGGAGACCATCATCACCGTCATCATGACACAGTTGACCCTCCAACAACTTGGGTTTGAGCTGTGCAGGTGCACTCACACGAGGGTTTCTTCTGATGCATACAGTACAGGGCTCTCAGTGTATTTTCTCTTCCCTATGATTTTCTTAACAACATTTCCTTTTCTCTAGCTGCCCTTATTGTAAGAAGACAGTAGAGACTACATAAAACATACAGAATATGCGTGGTCCACAGTTATCGGTAAGGCTTCAGTCAACAGGAGGCTGTGAGTAGTTAAAGTCATACTTGAATTGTCGATCATAGAGTGGGGGGTCGGCGCCCCTAAGCCTGGCATTGTTTAAGGGTCAACTATCCTCTCCTGCAACACAGACTCCCTCTGAGGATTAAATAAGATATATGCAAGCAGGGCCGGGACTGGGGTGGGACCACAGAGCTGCCTCGGGTACCACATTTCAGGAGGTGCTCATGACGTCATGAAGGTGCACAGCGCCTCTCTTCTCTCACTCATCCTGGCCCCGGTGCAAAGTTCACGGGCCAGCCTAGAATAATACCCGTGAGAGTCTGCTGAGTGCATAGAGCAAATATTCAGAAGCAGGTGCATAGAACAGTCCTGGGTTAGTACACCTGCTTATGTGTGTGGGAGTAGGTGGTGGATGTACAAGTGTATATAGTATTTATCCACATATACGTGTTTATATATACGTACCTTTATAAGTGCATGAAAGTACCTAGAAACATACAATGTCAGTGATTTCAGAATCGGGACGGAGGCATTTTGCCCTGAGGCTCTTTAGTACTGTTTGGATTTTGTAAAAACACATTTGTATTACTCTTGTCGTTAAAAATGACACGTTACAAAAAATCCAGTGAAGCCACGGACTCACCGTAGAGTGTTTATTCTGTCATTAACTCGTTACGTGACCTTGACAAAGTGTCTCTGCCTCTCTGAGTCTACCTCACTGTAAAGAAGGGAATAATCATAGTCGTTACCTCACAGGATAGTATGAGGATTAAGTAAAAGAGCACCTTGTCTTTCTACTCTGTACGTGTCTCTCTTCAGGGTCCGGATCTTGTAGGTGCTCAGTGAATACTTGCTGAATTAAAATCTTATTTTCCTTGTCGTGTGTGTTAGAAAATTTCCATAATGAAAAGTTTTACAGCTCTCTCCAGATCTTTTATTTATTTATGTATTTATTTATTTATTTACTCTTTTTTAAATGGTTTTTTTTTTACAATTTAAAGTCTTTTAATCTCAAGTGTTTTTGTTTTTTAGTTGCTGTTGTTACATTTATTTTTTTAATGTGTGAAATGTATTGCCAAACTGGTTTCCATACAACACCCAGTGCTCATCCCAAAAGATGCCCTCTTCAATACCCATCACCCACCCTCCCCTCCCTCCCACCCCCCATCAACCCTCACTTTTTAAAATGTTTATTTATTTTTGAGGGAGAGAGAGAGAGAAAGAGGAGGGGAGGGGCAGAGAGGGAGGGAGCCAGAGGATCCAGAGTGGGCTCTACTCTGACAGCAGAGAGCCCGACAAGAAGCCCAAACCCATGAACTGTGAGATCATGACCTGAGCCGAGGTCGGATGCTTAACCGGCTGAGCCCCCCCGCCCCGGGCACCCCTCTCTCTCCAGATTTTTTAGAGCAGGGTGGAGAATGGACTATAGGGGACAGAGGAGCACCAGCCCTGCGTCAGGCCCAGTGAAGGTAGACACAGATGTGCCAGGCCAGGCCTTCAGCCTGGAGAAATTGGCCATCTCTTGGGGGTGAGGGAGGACTCTGCTAATCAAGGCAGATGGGGGTGTGGCTGGGAGTGGAAGAAAGGTGTTGAGCAAAGACTTCATGATGACACCGATGCTGAGGAATGTCCCCACACTCCACCACAGTGGCTGGCTCGGCATGGATGAGGCAGGAGGTACCAACAGGGCTACTGGAAGGCCAAGGTAGCCCTCTGGGCAGTCTGTGAAGGGAGGTGGCGCCATGCAAGGGGGGAGCACTAAACTTCTGGTGCCATATTGTCCAAACCTCAAATCCTCTTGCCACCATCGACTCCGTGAGAGGCTTTAGGAAGGTTACTTCTCTTCTCCCTGCTGCCATTTCCCGATCTTCAAGATGGCGGCCAGCATCACAACAAAGCAAGCGCTTGGTCAACGTCGTCCACGGTGCTGGCGCTGGGGATGTATTGTTTGAGCAGGCGAAGGACGGAAGCACATCTGTGCGTGGAGACGTCCCTCTAGTCACAGTGGGCAGGATGCATCAGGGAGGCGCCTGAGGGACAAGAGGCCCTGCTTAGTCCTAATGGGAAGGGGCAGGGTGTGAAGAGATTAAAGATGTAACTGAGATAAAGTATAGTGAACTTGGCAATTGATTGGGTGGAGGGGCCAAGGCAGTGGGGGTGGGGGAGAAGTAAGGGGTAGGAAGGGGTGGGCGGAGTGAAGACAGCTCTGGAGCCTGGAAGGAGATTGGTGGTGTTACAGATAAGTGTTCTGGAATGCAGTTGGGTTGGGCATGTTGAGTTTGAGGGACCATGGGAATCCAGGTTGGAATCCCGGAGAGATTTGGGTGTGGCCCTAGTTAAAAGTAATTGATGTAAGCCTTCTTGTCACCCTTGTTCCTGATTTGGACATCCTGAGGCCTCAGAACTGGTTGTGAAGAGGTAATGTCACAAGGACACCACAGCTGCCTTTTCCTAAAGATAATATAAGGGATTGTGCTTGACTCTTTGGGTCTTATTTCCCAAAGTACATTCCACCACTGGGTGTTCTATGAAAAAAAAAAAAATATTCTAAGGGTATTATTTCCCAGAATATATTCCACCACTGGGTGTTCTATGAAAAAAAAAAAAAAATTGTGGTCAAATACATTTAGGAGGCACTCAGTTAAACAAGAAAAGTAAATGTGTCCTTATGCAGGACTTATCAGTGCCTCTAAATGTGCTGAAATGTAAAGCAAATGTGTCCTTATGCAGGACTTATCAGTGCCTCTAAATGTGCTGAAATGTTTGTTGTACTCCGGTGAGGAACTTGGAAAGTAATATTTCTCAAAGTCATCTTCCTGCAGAGATATTTATTTGTTTGGCCAGGTACTCAGCCCTGAAGGCAGAGGTGTCTGGAGCTGGGGTGGTGGTGACGGAGGCGTCCAGGTTCTCGGTATCTTAGAGCAGAGTTGCACTGCCTTTACCGTGTGAATGCGGAGTGTGCATGTCCAACGAGCTCCCAGGTGATGCCGATAACTGGGGGTCCACAGACCACACGTTGAGAGGGAAGGTCTTAGAGGACCACCTGCCTCAGTTAGCCAGTCCCCAAGGGGATTCAGACCAGAGTGGACCATTACAGCTTTATCAGTGCCATTATTAGCGGTCTCCCCCCCCCCACGTGTCCTCCCCCCCCCCCCCCAACACACCTAATCCCATCATGGCAGCCAGAACCCTAGTTTCTCATGAGTTATAATTGCCTTCCAGTCTGGATCACGGAAAGGACGAGGGGACAGTCGAAATCCAAAAAGGCAATCCATAATAGGAAGGAGAAGGAGAAGGGCCCCGGGGGCCACCTCTGCACGAGCAGCCCCTGAAATAACACGCAGTGACCGTCCCCAAACCCTGTGGAGGAGCGGCGTGCGGCCAGATGCTTCTGTGGCCCCAGGTTGGCGTCAGAGCGCATGGCTGGGGACGATCCGCCGGGTCTGCCTAGAGGGGGTGTGCAAGTGTGTGTGTACATGTGGGTGTGCGTGTGTGTGCATGTGTGTGCAAAGTACTGCTTTCAAAACTGCCCGATCATCTTAATTAGCTTGAACAGTCCTCCAATCCCTTATTTAGAATGGAATGTGGAGCCCAAGCCCTGCTTTCCTTTAACATGGGGAGGGAACGAAAATAAACTTTGGTTTTTACTGCGGCCGAGAAGCGAAGGGAGGAGACTGGGTTTCAAGCCGTGGCTGCCATTGCACGGGACAGTGAAGGCTGCTGGGGACACCCACAGCAGACGATGCCCGCCCCACACCCTCCCTTCTAAGCCCCACTTCTGAACCTCTGAAAGCCCCTTCTCCAAAGGACCTTTTTTGAGAGTCTAGGCTTGGAGTGATGGAGCACTAGGTCTGGATCCCAGCTCTGCCATTTACCGGCTCTGTGACCTCGGACAAACACCGTCACCTCTCTGAATCTGTTTGGTCTTTGGGAAAATGAAGGTGATATGAGCTGCTTCCCACACCCACGCGGTGGTTGTAAGAATGAGACGAGATCATGCACATAAAGTAGAGGAGAGTAGGCGCTCCGTCCATGGTAGCGTGTGTGTGTGTGTGTGTGTGTGTGTGTGTGTGTGTGGCTTATCCAAGAGTCTAACGAGTAAGAATTTATGTGCTTTTTTTTTTTTTTTTTCACAAAAGCATGTTTGTTTTCTGGGCATGAGCACTTTCTGATACTCAACCATTGGGAGCTTTTGTTGGCTTTCTCAAAACACCCTGAGGGGGAAGGGAGGGATGTTTCCAAGGGCCGAGATGTGTCCAGGGCGCTGTGTCCAGGGGACACTGAGCCAATACTAAAGTCCAGGTTGACATCCCTGGAGTCCTGAATATGAGCGAAGTGATTTCCTACTGAACAGCGCCTCGGGGATGCAATTCCTTTAGAACCAGCGTGTTGAAGCGGGAAACAGGAAGCCTAAAAATGTCCCGCATCTTGGGGTGGATTGGCCTCTGTTGGCCCCTGAGGCCATCTTGCTCGGGCCTTACCTCGCAGGGGGTAACGAGGCTCGACCATGAGGAAGGTGGAGAGTCCCTGAACCGTGTCCCCAGGGAGACGAGGGACTCTGGCCTCCCCCAGGAAGGTGTTTTCTGATGCTCTAATGTTCCATCCCAGGGGAAGAGGGTTTGGTGACCAGACATTAGCACCTGGTGGGGGACTGACCGAGAGCCCACCTACGACACGATAGGATAGAAGCTATTAGTGATAGTCAGCGCCTTGCTGGGTCTCTCATCGATCACTTCGTTCTTCCCACATGTTCCAAGCTAGCCTATGACAGTCCCCCTCCCCCTGGGATAAACTGGGGGGACTTTTCAAATGTCTCTTGATGCATTTGGTTCTCTGGGTAACATTGAGTACATTGTTCCGTTCCCCTCTGGTGAAAGACAGTGACATCTGGCTTCTGGGCTTATCTCCTATGCTTGATGAAGGATCACTGTATTTCCTCTTCCCCTGAAAACATCTGACCCTCCTCGTGGCTCAGATAACAGGTGGTCCCCAGTGACTGCTTTCTCTAGGGTACTTGTGGTCCCCACGAGGGGAGGGCCTTGCACTGGCTCAGTGCTATGAAAACGCTCCTGAAATTGTCCCGAAGTACTCTAGGGAGAGAGGTGACTTTTTCTTTTCACTCTTGTTAACAAAAGATTTACAGGTTGTAAGTAGAGCGGAAGGGCTGGAAAGTTAATTGTAGTAACACAGGGGAGAGATGGCTAGTCGCCCAGCCAATCACCATTCTCCCCTGTTTCCTCAACAAAAGAACCCTAATCACTGAGGACAGTAGTGTGGCCCGCTGTAAGACTCTTTTCCTCAGTGTCCCTTGTGGGTATGCGACTCAATGCTGGCCAATGAGATGCAGATAGAAGTTGTTAAGAGATTCTTCCAGAATGTCATCATAAAAGGGTGATCCCTGAGGAACGCCCTTTTTTTCCCCTTTCCTTCCTTCTTCCTGGGGCAAAGATGTGATGGCAGGAGATGAGACCCACTTTAGATCACGAGGTAACTGTGGGGATGGAAACAGAATGCTAGGAATGGAAGAAAACAATGACAGAAGGAGCCTGGGTCCCCAACGACCACGAAGCCAATATACCAACCCTGGACTGTTTCCCTCTGGATTTCTTTCATGTATATAGGAATAACCCATTATATATTTCTGTTATTTGGGGTTTTCTGGTATATGCAGCTGGATCTAATCCTTACTGATACATAACACTTAAAAGTGGATGGCATTCTAATAATGTGAAAATAGGTGTGCACAGGGTTCTTTGTCGCTGCATTGTTTGCAACCGCAAAATACTGGAAACAATCTAGAGGCGCCTGGGTGGCTCAGTCGGTTGAGCATCCGACTCTCGATTTCGGCTCAGGTTCTGATCTCACAGTTTGTGAGGTTGGACCCCACGTCCGGCTCCACACTGAGCATGGCACCTGCTTGGGATTCTCTGTCTCCCTCTCTCTCTCTGCCCCTCCCCTATTCATGTTCTTTTTTTTTCTCTCTGTCTCCAAAAATAAAAAAAATATCAGAGACAATCTAAATATACACATACAGGAGATTGGTGCTGTCCATCCAATGGAGTTCTGTCCGGGGGTATTGCTCAAGCGGGATGCTACCTTTTGTGTAGGGAAGGAGAGGGGGGAAAGAAAATATTTGCGCAGAGGAAAAACCAACTGCTAGAAGGATAAAACAGAAAATGAGATTGGGTAGAAAGAAGTGCGTGGGAATGGGGTTGAAAACAGAAAGAATGGGAGAAAGCAAAGCCTCTCTAATATATTTTTTGGTATCGTTCTGACTTGGGGAATCATGATAGTATCTCATGCACTCCAAAAAAAAAAAAAAAAAAAAAGGAGTAAAATCATCACGGTTGGGGGAAAATCTTAAAATGAGATACAAGTGGAAACAAATGACCTGAACTATATTTCAAATGAAACATGCAACCACCCTGAGAGGAAGGGGCCGACCCCTGTGATTTGGGGACACAGCATTTGGGTGAGAGACAAAAGGGCTCAATGCGAGTCTTTAACTCTTGAAAGTTGGCTTCTCTTTTGCCGTTGTATCGGTTAGCCATTCTGAAAATACTTATTGGGTATTCTGGAATTGAGCAAATAAGGAAATAAATTGTGCACAGTGGAAGCCAGGTCGCTTGCTAACAGAGAAGGGGGTTACATGTATGGAGAGCAGAAGTATCTAATGAACTCTTCAGTGCTGGATTGGAATTGGAGATACCAATTTATATATATAGGTTGTGTGTGTGTGTGTGTGTGTGTGTGTATAGTATATATATATATATATATATATATATATATAGTGTATATATATAGAGAGAGATAGAGAGAATAAATACATATGTACTTGAATAAATACACATATAGGGTACATATATGCTTGTATATATGTACTGTAGAATATGTAAGTATTTTTATATGTAGATATTTATATTTACATATATGTTACTTGCATAAATATAGATATATATCTATATAGTTATAAATATATACTATAAATATCTCTATATAAATATATACTTTTATATTTATACAAGTATTTATCTTATCCCTGCATGTCTATATTAAGATGCGAAAGAGAGAGAAATATGGTAAAATGTTTACATCTGGGGCATCTGGGTGAAGGGTTTATGGGAATCCACTACACAAATGTTGCAGTTTTTCTGTAAATTTAGAAGTATGTCGAAACAAAAACGTTAAAAGTAAGAAACCAAAGTGGACGGCTTGTTAGAGTTGCTTGTGAGGCGGGAACCCGGTCTGCCTGGCCGCGGCTGGTGTTCTGTCTTGCCCTGTAGCCTTCTTACCTCTTAGTGTGGTTCAGGTCGACGCTGGGCAAATGGGTTTCCGAAACCCCTTTTCATTCATCTGTGGGACAGGTCTCGGATGTGGGTACAGGGGGAAGGAAAAGAGAAGGAGGACGTGCCCTCTGTGAGAGAATGCTGAAGCAGTAGATAGGAGGCGTCTACCTGGGCCCTGGTGGGGTCAAGGGCAGGGGGCTGGCCCAGCCTTGGAGGGCGCCTCTGTTCTGCTGTCTTCCTCACTTACCCACTGCTCCTCCTGTCTTCCCTGAACACGTGCAGGAAGACTTTTTCAGTGTAATATAACACCCCCCCCCCCCCCATCTACCCTCTCCTTGTATCTTGGATTGGGCTAGTTCTCTTCTACCCTTTCTTGTACACCGAAAGGTTGCTTCTCGAGAGTTTCCACAGTAAGTCAACAATGGATTCTGAATTCAACAGTAATTCACAACGGCCAAGGAAAGACAAGAATGAGCTTCTTCTCTCCTCTGCCATCCTTCCCCTAATTATGAGTTTGTGAATGTCAGAGCGCCTGCCCTTGACGCATAACTGATGAGCAGTTTGGCAGGGGCGTTAGGCAGAGAACTGGGTTCAGAACTTCACTCTGCCCCTTACACCTCAGTCCTCCGCCTGCAGAGAGGGCATGATGAGAGCTTTGACCCTAGTGAGTGGCTTTAAGGATCGAAGGAGATAAGCATGTAGATACTTATCATGGCGCTCAACAAATGCTAAATAGTACTCGTCACCATAGCAGAGTGCGTGGTCGTGATGTCTTGCAGCGGTATAAAGGACGAGCCACTGAGAAGGCCACGTGGCTTTCCCCAACCGGGACACATGTCGTCTGGAGTTGCGTTTAACACGTGAGTGTATTTGATGGCTTGAGGGGCCCCTCCTGATAGAGACACGGGTTTCATCCGCTTGGCAAGCAGCTTTTCCCAGCTTCCCCACAGTGTACAACCCGGGCTCCCCTGCCCTGGTCCTGGTGTGTGTCACAGAAGCCCCCATCTTCCCTGCACACAGAACCACATCCCTGCACTCTAATTCCTGGAACTCACCTTCTCCCATCGCCTCTCTTCGGTTGGTGTTAGGCAGGAGCAGTTTGCTGGTGTGGGGGGAAAGTCGTCTGCTTTTTGAGGGGGAGACGGCACCAGCCTTTTAGAAGTCCCATGTGGGTCTCCCTTCAAATACTGTCCCATGGAATCCTGTCCCTGTACCCAGGATATGGGGACAACTCAGGCAGCTTGCCATATAAAAAAGTTCCAGAACGTAATTATATATTTGAAGTTACAAAAGCTTTTTATTATTTTGGGGAGGTAAAATTATATGTGTTTTCAGCAGGACTTCTTATGCCAAAACTTTGAACAAAAATTCACTCTCCATTACCAGCCTTAGAGGAAAATATATTCACAGCTCTTTATGTCACATCAGTTTCCTCCTTCTTCTTGTATTTGCTTGTGTGTGTGTGTGTGCGCGCGCATGTGTGTGTGTGTGTGTGCGTGTGTGTGCACGTGCACACACGCATATCTGAACATTTCGGGGGCTGTCTGTAAGTAGTATGTTTATATGTTGGCCAGTGGGGCATGTCTAATGACTTTCTTGAGGTATAACTCACATGAATTGTAGTTCACCTATTTAAACTGTACAATCTTCGGTTGTACTCACAGAGTTGGGCAATTATCATACCATCAATTTCAGAAGAGATTCATCGCTCCAAAAAGGAACCCTGTCCCCATTAGCGGTCCCTCTGTATTTCTTCCCAGCTGGAACAATCCTAGGAAATCAGTTTGTTTCTATAGATTTGCCTATTCTGAATATTTCACGTAAGTGGGATCATGCAATATGTGATCTTTTATGACTGCCTTCTATCACTTAGCACAATTTTCCAGGTTCATCCATACTGCAGCCCAGATAAGTACTTCATTCCTTTTAATGGCTAAATATGATTCCGTTGTATGGATAGACCACATGCTGTTTACCCATTCATCAAGTGACGGACATTTGGGTTGTTTCCACTTTTTGGCTGTTATGAATAATGCTGCTTGTGAAGATTCATGTACAAGTTTTTGTGTGGATGTGTGTTTTCATTTCTCTTGAATCCGTAACTAGGAGTGGGATTGGGGGTCATTTAAAGACTATGTTTAACTTTTTGAATAACTGTCCATCTGCTTTTGAAAGGGGTTGTGCCTTGTTACATTCCCACCAACAGTGTATAAAGGTTACAGTTTCTCTATGTCCTCACCAACACTTGTTATTCTTCGACTCTTTGATCACAGCCGTCCTCATGGGCATGAAGTGACATCTCATTGTGGATTTGATGTGCATTTCTCTGATTATCAATCATGTTGAGCATCTTTTCCTGTGCTTATCAGCCATTTATATATCATCTTTGGAGAAATGTCTATTCAGAGACTTTGCCCATTTTTAAGTTGGGTTATCTTTCTTTTATTATTGAATTGCAATAGGTTTTTTAAATATTTTCTAGATACAATTCCCTTATCAAATATATAATTTGCAAATATTAAATTCCATCCATTCTGTTGGTTCTCTGCTTTCTTCATGGGGTCCTTTGTAGCACAGTTTTACATTTTGATGGAGTCAAATGTATCTATTTTTTTTTCTTTTGTTACTTGTGTTTTGGAGTCACGTCTAGGAAGGCTTTACAATACCCGAAGTCGTGAAGATTTATGTCTGTATTTGCTTCTAAGAATTTCATAGTTTTAGCTTTTACAGTTAAGTCTATGATACACTTTCTAAAGACTTTTTAGGGGCGCCTGGGTGGCTCAGTCGGTTAAGCGGCCGACTTCAGCTCAGGTCACGATCTCGCGGTCCGTGAGTTCGAGCCCCGCATCGGGCTCTGGGCTGATGGCTCAGAGCCTGGAGCCTGCTTCCGATTCTGTGTCTCCCTCTCTCTCTGCCCCTCCCCCGTTCATGCTCTGTCTCTCTCTGTCTCAAAAATAAATAAAACGTTAAAAAAAAAATTAAAGACTTTTTAATCTTTAAGTAATCTCTATACCCAACGTGGGGCTCAAACCTGCAACCCCAAGGTCAAAATTGGCATGCTCCACCAACTGAGCCAGCCAGCCACCCCCAATGACACATTTGAGTTAATTTTTGTGTATGGAATAAGAAAGGGATTCAACTTTATTCTTTTGCGGGTGGGTATCCAACTGTTTCTGTCTTGAAAATATGGAAATAGTTCCATGCCAGTTAGTAAACAGTGCCACCCTGAGATCCCCGAGTGTCCCCTCTTTTGCTCCGGCTCTTTTCTGGGACCTCCCAGACATTCCCATGACTCACAAACTGACCTGCCAATGCCTGGCACAACAGAAGGCCTCAGGACCCTGCCAGTTCTGATGCCAGTGAGGTCCCAGGTGTTAAATAGTTTCAATGTCACACCTACGTGTTGGTGTTATGACACGTCCTCAGGGCTGGCGATACTAATATCGACACAGGGAGGCCCTATAACTTGCTATTAATAATCCTGTAGCGTAGCTCCAAGGAATGTTGCTGGAGTGAAGAGAAATGCCAGTGTCCTGTAACAATCCCGCCAGTGAGGACCAGAACAAGCGCAGGTCCTGACTCAGAATCAGCTTAGCAGTTGCTTGAAAGCCTGTGAGCCAAAGGTCTCAGAGGCAGCAAGGTAAGAACATTCCATTGTGGTTTCTCCCCAGGCAAACGTGTAGCCCATCTTTTGCTCCCATCACAAATGTCTCATCTGAGGACCCGGGAGATTATCTGGGTGGGTTCCTCTAGGAGGGACTCTGTGAATCTCCCTTGGCAGAGTGAGTTTGACCATCCACAACTTTGCAGGATGGAAGGGTCCTCTTTCTTGGACGGGTTGTATAGTCAGACGGCTTCCTTAGAAGCTCCTAGTTGACAGACCAGTCTACCCCAGCTGTGGTGTCTCCTACTCCTTGGTCACAGGTTGCCACTGACAGAGAGGGACACCGCCCACCCATCAGACCGGCTCTGTCTCTGCCCGCCTTCCACCGCCCTTCTGCTCAGCCCCTTTCTCCTGCAGTGTCTTTGTTCCACATTTCTGGATAATTATATTTTTTGGCAACGGCCCTTCTGCGTGCTGCGGAGCAAGCAGTCGAGCCTATGGCCTTTTCCCAAGTACTATTTCCAGCCGGGCCATGCCATCTTGTTATTCTGCTGTGTTCCAGGACACAAAAGGTCAGGAGCCTTGCCGGGAGGACAGACCCCGGTGTGGAGACCTCCTGGCCTGGATGGTATGTGGATAATAAAGGAGCATCTTAGGAAAATCAGCGAGAGCATGTGACAGTGCTCCCCAGCCTTGTCTGCCCTCACGAACAGTCCTGACTGCACCCTCAGGAGGTGTATATCTAGGGTGCTCAGGTATGGCAGGGAGAGGACACGGGACAACTACAAATGGAATGACTGTTGCCTTCAAGCCATATTCTCTTGCTGACTTTGCATAGAAAAGCTGAGGACAAGTCCCTATCACGTGGCAGAACTGAACAAAGGGCAGCTCTTACCGTCTTTTTTTTTTTTTTTTCATTTTTTTAACGTTTATTTTTGAGAGACAGAGTGACAGAGAGCGAGCAGGGGAGGGGCAGAGAGAGAGGGAGACACAGAATCGGAAGCAGGCTCCAGGCTCTGAGCCGTCAGCCCAGAGCCTGACGCGGGGCTCGAACTCACGAACTGTGAGATCGTGACCTGAGCCGAAGGCGGACGCTTAACCGACTCAGCCACCCAGGCGCCCCGCTCTTACCATATTTGATAATGATTATACTTCAGTGCTTGCTTTGGGACCACATGTATGAAAATGTGGTGATTGTGCTTTATAATTAACTGTGTTTAAACTTGTTATATTTTGTAATTGTTAAAATATTTTTATAAAATCACATTTGCATTTAGACAGCTTAATGATTCTCATCTTATAAAATATTTGCACAAGATTTCCCTAACGACCGGAAGGGAAGTGAGGAAAAGCCTAACGGTATCACAACAGTGCAAAGCAGCAAGGCCGTCAGTGACTATTTCCCGAGTGCTCACTAATCCGAGGCCCTGGGATGCACCCAGGGCCAAGAGAATCCCCAGCCAGAAGGTGCGTCTTCCAGCTCAAGTTCAAGTATAAGAGGGGAAGAGAGGTAGAGGGATAACGGGGGGAAAAGGGGGATGCCAAGCCCTAAAGTTATATCAACTTTAAGCAAAACATGGGTCCCCAGAAGGTCCCCCAGGCCAACCCTGTTCTTCTGTCCTTTGTTGCCCTCCCAAGATGGTGGAACTCCCCAGGTTTCTTTCTTTTCTCTCTCTTTTTTTTTTTTTTTTTTTTGAGCAACTTCCTACTGGCAGTGCAGAACCCGACTTGGGGACCAAACTCACCTGGGAGTTCAACCATTGTCTGCCCTTTCTATGAAGGGAACACCTTCATTTTCAACTTCCTGTTCCTGCCACGCCCCTGGCCATTGTGATTGGCCCAGCAACAAACACATGACCGAGTTGAGCCAATCAGAGCTCTTCCTCGGGTTTTTACAACGGAACAAGCAGAACGTGCTTGTTTCATGCCACTGTGTTTTGGGGGTGACTTGCTATGTGGCAGTAGATGACAAACACAGACCTTCATGTGGACTCTCCCCTCTCTTCAGGAGACGCACCCGAGTTTAGTGGGGATCAGCGGCGAGGCACGCTGCAGGAAACCAGCTATTAACAAAACCCACGTTTTCTAGGTATACCCCCGTGCTGTGAAGTATCTGGAAGGGCTTGTGGGCAGAGGCTGTGGCCGCGAGGAGCCCAGTGTCACTCACAGCCAACCTGGACCATGCTTAAAGATAGAAGAAGGGGCAAAATATGTCTTCACTCCTGATAACTTCAGCTGCAGGTCAACCCCTGGCCTTGACCTCTCTCATTTCTTCCCATCCTCCTCCTTGCCCCCCCACCCCCGCCTCCTTCCCGCATCCTCCATCCTGCCCCTCCCACGGAGGTCCAAGTCCCAGAGAATGTTCGAGAACATTCCATTCTGGAAGGGCCACATGCTTTAGCAAAGAGCTTATGGACTGGCGCTTCTCACACTTCACTATGCACACCCGTCACACACGGAATCCTTGGAAGATGCACATTCTGATTCAGTGGCTCTGGGAGGGGCCTGGAGGTCTGCACGTCTAACAAGCTCCCCTGTCGCTGCTACTGTAGAAAGTGCTGAGTAGAAAGCGCTGGAAGGAGGACTATCCTTTCTTTTGCTAATACAGATGGCCTCTTCTAGGAAAACGCTGGCTCAGAACTCTACAGAAAACCCCTTTCCACCAGGACAGAAGGTGAGAAGGAATTGAACGAGTGGACAGAGATCCTCATCCTGTCCTGTACTTACTTCAAATTCTTACGTGTTTCTTTTTATTTATTTCTTTTTAATTTTTTTTCATGTTTATTGATTTTTGACAGAGACCGAGACAGAGTGTGAGCGGGGGAGGGGCAGAGAGAGAGGGAGACCCAGAATCCAAAGCGGGCTCCGGGCTCCGAGCGGCCGGCACAGAGCCCGACGCGGGGCTCGAACTCGCAAACTGTGAGGTCATGACCTGAGCTGAAGTCGGACACTTAACTGACTGAGCCACCCGGGCGCCCCCCGGGTTTTTAACTTAAAGACAGCAGGTTGCAAGGTCCTCCCTGGGACACAGCCACTCACACGCCCTCTCATTTCACTGGCTCCGTGGCAGGAACGGTGGGCCGCAGTGAGAGGGGGGCATACGGGGGCTACATAGGGTCTCGGCCCACCCAGGACAGGTTCAGGCCCAAGCGAAGCAGGGGGGCTCGTGGCGCAGGAGCAAAGTGGTGTCACAGCTGAGGGACAGACTCCAGAGCTAACGAGCATCTCGATCAGAATGCTGGCTCTCCCTTGTTGAACGGCTGAGTTGGGGTTTACCTAGCTAGAAAACGGGGACCCTCATACCTATTGCCCGAGGTTGGTGGGATAATGAATACAAATAATATTTGTAAATTTATTAGGTAACTCACATGCACGAGGCAAATCCTTATGCATGGCGCATTGTCCCAAGTGCAGATTAACTCCTTTAATCCTCTCAACAGCCAGCGAGGGCGGTAAAATTATAATTACTCTTTCTGTTTTATGAGGGAGCAAAGCTCAGAGAGGGGCAGTCCGAAGCTCGGGGTCACCGTCGGGGAGCACTGGAGCCAGGCTCGGATCCAAGGCAATTTGATGGCAGGGACCACCCGAAGGGGCACGGTCCCCCACATACAGGTACTTGAGGACTATCTGGGGGGGGGGTGTCAGTGAATGAATGAATGATGTAAGATCCAGGGAAGCTGCTTTCTGTCTGTCTGTCTGTGTCTCACACACTTCCTCGCTCTCGCACATGTCAGTTATTTAAAAACCAAAAAAGCTTTCTGAAGAACTGACACGTTCACACGGTTCAAAGGGAGCAAAGGGACAGAGACAGAAAAATATTCCTGCTGTCCTTGACCCCCAGCTGCCGGGGTCTTTTCCTTGAGGCAACCACACCAGCCCCTTGTACATTCAGACAGGAGCATACCCTATGGAATGTTCTGCCTGGTACCAGAAGAGTCTCTTAAGCTGAACTTCTCTTTAAGCCTTAATTTCTTCACTGGGTCCCCCCGAGGTGGGGGGTTGTGAACATTAACTAAAATTCATGGAAAGTGGTTAGGGCAGTGAGGGGTCAGGCCTATCAATTAGTAAGCACTGGACTCCATTTCATTTGTTTTATTGTATTTTACTTATTTTTTAATTTTTAAAGTTTGTTTACTTATTCTGAGAGAGAGAGAGAGAGAAAGAATCCCAAGCAGGCTCCGTGCTTTTGACCTGTTTAAGTTCCTGGGCTGGAACTCACGACCTATGAGATCATGACCAGAGCCCGTGTCAGACACTTAACTGACTGAGCCACCCAGGGGCCCCATTTGTTTTATTTTTTGAAATAAGGTAAAGGAAACAGGAGGTGGAAAGGCCCCCACTCTGGCCGCTGAGGCCGACGCCCAGCTCTTGAAGGTGATGAGACTTCCCGTTGGTGTTTGTATACAGATAATGAGCCACTCGCCCCCAAAGACAAGAAGGGAGGGAGGGAGGGAGGAGCAAAGAAAAATATGGACAAAGAAAACTTCAAAGCCACTCGAAAAAATAGAAACCGAGGCTCCCACACACTGAGCAGGCCACATTCTCCATCGAAGGCCTCACGAACACGGAGGACAACACCATCTGGCCTCAGACACTTTTCCTCAACACCCTTGCGTCAAGTCAAGCAAAGTGGGGCGACAGAAGAGGAATAAGTTGGGTTGGTTCACACGGAGCCTCCAGATTCCGCGCTCCAGTGATAAATAATGTACAAAGCCCAGAAAACACAGCCCTGTTGGGTCTGGGCCTCTTACTCCTGAGGTGTGAGGAAAGGGGATCAGGGTGTCCATCCTGTTAAATTTGTGGAGGGATGCATTCCGGGGGCGCGGGGAGGGGGGGAGCCCCAGGTGGCTGGGCCAGTCTGCTGGCCAACCAGGTGGCCTGCCAGGCTGCCCTGGGCCTCCCCACTCCAGGCCTCAGGCTGGCGAGACTGTCCCCGGCCCACAACCGGGGCATGGGAGACCTGTCTCTTGCTATCATTAATTCATGTTTCCCCACCTGGCCATCAGAATCCCATTAAAACAAACACACACACACACACACACACACACACACACACAACCCATAACGTTAAAATCAATAGTAAACATCATTTTAATCTACACACATTTTTATCACTGTTCAAAAGATGTTTTTCAAATTACCCCTGGAAACTCCCGCTATCTAAGAATTATCAGAAAAAAAAGAGAGAGGAAAGAGAGAGAGAGAGAGAGCAGGAAAGGGAAAAAAAAAAAAAAAAGCCCACAAGAGGCAGGGAAGTGCTGCTTTGTCAGGGAGAAGAAAATAAAGAGAAATCAGCCCAGCTTCAAAGGGCGCATTTCCATAATTGCCCTGTAACTTTAGCAAAATAAATCTGAGCGGCTGAGAAAAGCCCAATCTCTCAGATGAGTGAACTCCAAAGGCCCCGGAGGGCTGTGGGCCCACTTGTTAGCGGCCCGGAGCAGTGAGAGATTGCGGGGCTCGCCAGGGGCACAAAAGCCATGAAATCACAGCCTTCCCGGCCTAGACGGGCCCCAGCCCCCCGAGTAAGACTTTACCCTGCCTTTGTCTCCTTCCTGCTCCCTGACACGGGACACACACCCACGCACACAGGCGCACACACAGGCACACACACGCACACAGGCACCCCGGGGTAACATAAGCGAGTAAATAAATAGACGCGTTTAAGTGCAGGAAAGGCTGGCAGCAGTTAAGAGGTGGCAATAATTAGGAGGCGAAACCACAGGAGTTGGGCTTTCATCTGTGAGAACATTCCCGTAACCTGCTCCTGATATAAATATCCAGGGAGAAAGGCCCCAACTTTCCAGACACACATCCTCTTTGGAGATGACTCTGTCTCCCTCTCCCTCTCTCTCTCTCTCAATCTCTCTGTCCTGAGACGGCCCCACCTCCAGAGGCTCAGGGAGTTGAAACCCACTTTTCTTTTTCTCAGGCTGGCAAAGTTTCCTGTTGATGCTTTCTCATCCCCCTTGCCCCCTTCCGGGGCCAGAAGTTTTTCAAGAGCAGAAAAGCGGCCCCACTCCTTCTTTAACGTGTCTTTCCACAGAGCTGTGGTTTCTGGGAGAAAACATCTGCTGTAGTTGCCCTCAGACACCTCTCCCCTCCCTCGGGTTCTAGGTTTCTCAACGGCGGCGTTGTTGACATCTTGGGCCCCATCACTCTCTGTTGGCGGGGCTGGCCTGTGCCTCGTGGGACAGTATCTTTGGTGTGAGCGGCTGTCAATAGCACCCGTATCCAGGCGTGACGATTGGAAAATGTCTCCACACATTGCCTTGTGTCCTGGGAGCTTGGGGACCGCCCAGTGGAGAACCACTGCTCTATCTTAGGACCTCTTCCCCATCTTGCCCTGGGTACTCACCCCTTCTGCCATCAGGGAGAGATGCCGCGGGGGCGGGGGGCGGGGTTCCCATGCAAACAATCAGGATGATCTTTGGAGGGGCTGGAGCCTCCATTCTGAGGGGAGCAGGTGCATTAACGCTAGGCTGGCCATGCAAGAGACGGACACTTTCGATGTGGTCACGTTGGCTGGCTGGATCCGAAGACAGTGGCAAATCAGGATCTGGAGACAGTAGCTGGAGAGGTTATGGGCCCCCTCCATTTACGCCTCATACTAGAGACCTTTGGCTTGGAACAAATTCGTCTAATCCGATCCCCTCTATGTTGCAGACGGTGAAGTTGGAGGCCCGAGTCGGGATGGCACTTTCCTCCACTCGAGTCGGAGTTATCTCTGGCCACAGACACAATTGGTACACACCTGCCATTGTCCTTTGTCATTTGGTAGAGGCAGGGGTACGTGCAACCGGGAGTTACAGGACGCAGAGAACATTTCTCGAAGGATACAAATAATGAGGCCCCATGCTGGAGTTCCTGATGGAAAGTCCCAACAAATCAGGGAAGGCGTCTGGCATCCAATTTCTACCCAAGCCTTTGATCCCTGCTGCTGAACCTTCCACAACTCAGGCCTGAGACAGGGGACCCTCCAGGTGGCCTGGAGACCACCAGCCCTCTCCTCGCTCCTCACCTCGGACAGGTGAGTGGCCGAAGCACCCTCTCCCCTCCGGGAAGCCTCTGCTGCACTCACTTTTCCATATTGCCCTCTGCCTGGACCCGGCTTCCCCCTCCCTGTATTCCAGTGAAAATAAATTCAATCGGAAACCGCGAATGGGCCGTCACTTAGGGAGATAATTTTATTCTCCTCTGGCTCGCTGGCCCGGTGATGCACCCCCACCTCTGGCTGCATGCAGATAATGAGGGACGTGGTGACATACACTCCTTCCTCTGACCTAATTGATTATCCCCACACACCTTGGCGTGCTTTGCATAACCAGCCACGACAGCCGGCACCCCTTCCAGGCGGAGTGATTGACATATTTTATTTCTAATTGAAGCTTAATCAGGACCCAGGGTAAGATTCCCATGTATTCTCTCTCTCTTCTCTCTCTGGCTTCCTTCTCTCTCTGTGTGTGTCTCTTTCTCTCTGGGAGCCCTGCCCTTCCGGCTTCCTTTCCCCTTTTAAAATTTGAGGGCCACACAATAAAGGATGGATGGAGGCAGTGTCTGGGGTCCCTGAAAAGAGGGAGAGGGAAGGGACGAGGGGACGGTTCGGGGAGGAGGACCCGGAACCAGCTCCCTGGTGAATGTGGAGGGGAGCGGCCTCCTCTCCCCTTTTTTAGGTTTCTTTGTTTGGACGGTGTTACCTTTTGGGGGTCACTTTGGGGCCATTTGAAGGGCCTGTGTGTTCCGTGCGACCGAGAGGCTACAAATACACGGGAGTGGCCACTCCCCACTCCCAGGTTTTCCCGGCTCTCCTCAGCACGTCCACACACTGCCCCTTCAGGGGGGCGGGACTGGTCTCATCCAAGGACCATTATCCTGGGAATGAGCCGGGCTGAAGAGGTGAGCAGGCCGTGGGGTTTTCATGGCACAGCCACCGAGGACGGGGGGTCTGACCTCCGCAAGCTCGGCTTGGCCTCTCCACACCCCTCTCCTTGTGACCAGATGCATTTTCTCCTCCCTGGGCTGACGTTCCGTGTGGAAAGGCTGCCGGACTTCTGCCGTCACCCCTCTCCCCGATCACCCCTGCCTGGGGAGTTTCCTTTCTCCCTGGGTCAAGCTGGGTCCTGAGATGCCTGGAGGCAGACGCCTCACTGTTATGGCTGATGGGAGCGGGTGAGCTGAATCCCGTCCAGAGTCGAAGAGAGGGGACTGAGATTCTAGAATAGAACGTTAGTGATACTAAAGCTATGTCACCCTCACTACCACATGCCAGGCCTGGACAGTCTCTGTCTCTCGTGGGCACATCCACCTGGCGGGGTAGGCATGATTATTCCCATTGCACAGATGAGGAAATACAGCACAGCGAAGTTAATTATCTGCTCAGAGATTCACGGGACATAGACTGGGGAGCTAGGTCTGTGCGACAGAGAAGCTTGTGAGGCCATAGCTGACAGGCTATCAGGCGTGCTGTCCCCCTAAAGACACTCATGCTGATTAGCGGAGGCCTCTGCCTGGCTCCAAGGCCCTGGCCTCTGAGGTTCAAGGCCCACCCAGGCAGTTGAAGCCTGTTCCATGGGGCCAGGGCCTGAGCTGAACCACAGCCTGTATCTAAGTCCTGGGAAGGAGTCTGGACCTGTAAACACCATTAATAAAGAGCTGGGAGAGGAGGGAGCCGGAGAAACATCTCCCACCTCTGGGGAAGGGGCCGGAGGGGGAGTCCCAGCCTCAGAATGTCTTTGCCCAGATGTCAGCCTCTGCTTCACCAGGCCTCTGTGAAAGGCCACGGACTAACACACTGGCCACCAACAGACCCACTGGCCCCTGGAGGGCCCACCATACCCCGCCTATCCACCCTCGCTGGGGTTTCCCGGGGGGGTGCCCGCTGGCAGCTGTCCCCACTCCCCCCCAGCCTGGATGGGTCCCCATGTGGACCAGGCTCCTGCGGAACCTGGAGCTGTACAATACATACAATTCCGTGCTTTGTTCTGTGGCTTCAGACATTCGAGCCCTGCCCAAACCTCCCAGGGGAGCCACGAGACTGTCACAGGCTCCACACGGGACGAAACTTACTAACCACAAAATTTACTAACTAAATTGACTAACCAAAGAGGAGGAAAATTAAAAAAAAAAAAAAAAGGTACCCCCCACTTCGTGCCCAAGGCGGCACTTTTCCAGTGCTCCCTACAACTTGTTCAAATCAAAGTTGGGCAAGGCTGTTGGACTGAAAGAGAAAACAAGAGGGCGAGGACGGGGCGGCCAGCGGGCAGCCAGGCCAGGCCTGGCTGGAGAGGCCGCCGAGGCAGGCGCTGAGTGGCCCTTTTGTCCTGTAGAGGGAGCTCCAGCCCCAAATTTCCCGGCTCCCTCCCCCCGGCGCGCCCACCCCCTGACAGGCCCCAAGCCGGAATCCTGGCTGGATAGGTACACAGGCCCCAACACCCCCGCACCCCCCACCAGCACCCTAGAAAGCTATCCTTCCAGGGCACTTGGGGTAAAACCCGCTGGGGTGCCAAGATGCACAGAGGCCACCGGGACTCAGGTGCCCCCACTCTCAATTCGGGCTGGGCACGGTCACTAAGAGGAAATGCTGTGCATCCCCGGGTCGCTGCTCCTCCGTAGGCAACCCCTATTCACCGCCACCCCTCACCCTCGCATCTGTAAGGAGGAGTCTGGGGGTGCAGCGAGGTTGGAAAGGGCTTGAACTGAACTTGCACATGCCCTGACATAAGACTCAGAGAGCCTCAATTGTGCCTATCTAAGAATGGGGGCGCGGGACTGATGAGAACCCCCCAACCTAACCTTTCTGCATCCAGACCCTTCTCTGGGTCTTTCTGCCATGCCATCCGAGCAGGCCCCAAACCCCAGGGTTGATCCAGTGGACCGACCGGGTGGGCCCAACTCCCCAGGCTCCTCGGAGGGCATCTTCTCCGGTTTCCCCCCAGCTGTCTCCTCTGCCCTTTCCCTGGGGCACCCCAGCTACTTCTCCAACTGCCTCACCTCCAGCGGTGCCCCCAGCCCCGCCACCTCTGTGTCTCCTTGGCTTCTGCACTCTTGTGATCACACGGTCCTGGGTCCTGACTGTCGTTCTTTTCCCGCTGATTCCGGCGACTCTTCAAACATGGGGAGCGGGGGCAGCGGATAAAACAAAACAAAACAAAACAAAACAAAACAAAACAAAAACCAAATAGATCCGTCCGTGGAGGGGGGGGGGCGGGCAGACAGGCAGGTTATAGTCAAAGTGGCAACAGCTCATTTATTTAGCCAAAAATAGATACTTTCTTGTACAATTTGGTTCACACATATGTACATTTTTCTGTATATACAAAAAAAAAAAAAGTCAGACACTCTTATTCTCACGGCAACTCCACCTCCCAAAATCAACCGAACAACATCAACCAGAAAAACCCTCACAAACTCAGCTAATGTGGGGTACAGAAGCCACTTGGGGAGGACTGAGGGAACTTGGTTTATTTCTTTTTTTTTTTTCTTTTTTTTCTTTTTGCTTAGTTTTGTTTCTTAGGTATTCATACACGGACATGCTTACAAGTCATAACTATACAGAGAGTTTTGTTTTTTGTTTTTTGTTTTTACAATTATTACAACGATTGAAAATTTTTAAAAATAAGTACTAGGAGGAGGAGAGAGCCGATAAGACCAAAGCGGCATCCAGGTGGTTCTGGGGCCTGGAAGAGAGAAGCAGTGGTAGCAAAGGAAGTGAGAGTTCGGGGCACCGACGCTGCCTAGGATTTGGGACACCCAACCTGGGACTGAGGCCGGGGGACTGGGAGGTGTCTCAGTGTCAGATGATGTCCAGCTGTAGATGTTGGGCTTTCGGTTTAGCTAGAGAAGGTTGGGAAGGAGTAGGGACCCGAGGTCCCGGCTCGAAGACCGCCAGGTGGGCTTCCCAGAGTCGCCGCTGGCCCGGCGGGGGCCCGGGTTCCTACCGCGCCGTACCCTGGGCCGCGCCCGGGTGCCGGGCTGGGATTGCCCGAGGCCTCTCTGGGCCCGCGGGCACTACGGAGGAGTGTGTGTCTGGTCCCCTTTTTAAAGCACGTCCCGGCTGCATTCCCCGGGGGCAAAAGCCTCCAGTGCTCCGCGTTCGTTCCTCCCCCACTTGCTCTTCCCACCGTCCGCCCCTACCGCGGGGTCTCTTACCGCCTGGGCACGGGCTGGAAAGCCGTCTTGAGTAACTTTTTCTCCACTTCCAAGGCACTACAGCGATCTAAGGCAAGCGGGGAAGAAAAAGGAGGGCCTTTAGAGAGCTCCACGCCGGCACTCAGGGCCGCGGGAGGCGGGCGCCGGGTGGAGAGCGCCCCGCGCCCCCCGGGGTCCTGCCATCTCCGTCCGCCCCGGCGCGACCCCCAGAACCCACCCCCTTCCTCCGCTGCGGCGCTCAGTAGTCACCTGTTCCGCCCTCGGGCTCCGCCGGCCGAGCGAAGGCGGCAGCGGCGGCGGCCGGGTGGCCCGCGGCTCCGGGAAGTCCCAGCAGGTGTGGAGGGGCCGAGCCCAGCAGGGAGAGCGGGTGCGGGCGTGGGCCCGGCGTAGGGCCTGGGAACGGCCGGTTGGTCCAAGCGGGGAACTTGCCCAGCGGCGCCGAGACGAGTCTGTGAGCCGCGGCGGCTGCCGCGGCCGGAGAGAGCTGCAGGGCTGGGGGCGCGACGGCTGCCCCCGGGGGAGAACCTCCCGCGCCCGGAGGCGAGCGGCGCGGGTTGTCCGGGCTTGTGGCCGTCTCGGCCAGGGACCAGATCTTGGGCTTCTGCAGGGCTGAGGCGGGCGGTGGTGCGGGAGCGCAGGGGTCCAGGCCTGCAGGAGGCGAGGGCGGAGACGGCAGAACCGCGGCCACCGGCGGTGGCGCCGGGGCCAGACTCAACACGGGCAGTGGACGCTCCTCCAAGCCCTCCGAGCTGTCGTCCGAGTCGCTATTCTTGGAGTCTGAAATGGGTCTCAGGCCGAGGTCGCCGTCCCTGTGTGCCGCCCCAGACAAGGCCAGCTCAGGCCCCGCGGTCGCACCGTCTAAGTTCTCCAAATCGATCTCCTCGTCCTCGTCGTCGTCCGCCAGGCCCTCGCCCCCCGTGTCCTCCTCCTCCCCCACGAGCTCCTCCTCCTCCAGCTCCAGCTCGCGCTTGCTGTCTTCTTCGTCCTCCTCCTCGTCTTCCTCCTCGCGCTCGCTCCCGTAAGCGTTGCCCTCCTCGTCGGTGCGGCTGCGGGGCGCCCAAGTCATCTTGTTCTCTTTCTTGAGGCGCCGGCGCGCGTTGGCGAACCAGGTGGACACCTGGGTGAGGGTCATCTTGGTGATGATGGCCAGCATGATCTTCTCGCCCTTGGTGGGGTAGGGGTTCTTGCGGTGCTCGTTCAGCCAGGCCTTGAGCGTGCTGGTGCTCTCCCGGGTGGCGTTCTTGGGACGGGACGGGTCCCCGAACTGGTACTGGCCATACGGGTAGAAGGCGGGGTGCGGGTGCGGAAACGCGGCGGCCGCGGCCGGATGCTGCACCCCCGGGCTGTCTTTCAGCTCGTACTGCGCGCCCTGTACGCACATGGAGAAGGAAGGGACACGCGCGGAGGGAGCGCGGGTGAGCCCTAGCCGCCCTGGCCGTCGCCGCCTCCACCCTCCCGGCCTGGGCCCCGCTAGTCTACTCCCGCGCGCTCCACCTCGTCCCGCGCCCCAGCTCCAACCCTCCCCCCGCCCCACTCCGGCTCCCTGGGCGCTTACCAGCTGCGGGAAGATGGGCAGCTCGGCGGCGTAGGGCAGAAAGGCACCGTAGCCTTGGGCGGCGGCGGCAGCCGCAGCCGCCGCGGCATAGGGCGCCCCGTACACGGAGGAGAGCACGTTGGACAGGGACCCCGAGGCGGCCAGCTCCGAGGCTCCGGCTCCTGGGCCGCCCCGGGCTCCAGCGCTGCCGCCGCCGGCGGCGGCCCCCGGGCGCTCGGGTGGGTAGAGCGGGCGGATGTACTGGTATCCGAGCTGGGGGAAGGACATGGTGGCCCGCGGGGCACGGACGGAGAGGGGGCCCGGCCCCCTGGGCCGCCCAGCTCAGCGCCGCCCGCGGGCTCCTGCGCGCATCGGGGGCTGGGCCGGGCTGGGGCCGCGCTGCCTCCCGCGCTGCGCAGCGCTCCGCGTTCGCCTATTGATCTGCTCCGCGGCGGCGGCGGCGGCGGCGGCGGCGGCGGCGGCGGCGAGGAGCCAGGTCAGGTCCGAACAGATTGGCGGAGATTCCCGGGGCTCCGGGCTCTGATTGACATTTCTACGGGCCCGCAAGCCCCTCCTCTCTGCGCCGCGCTCCCTCCTCTCGGCAGTCCGAGCCGCCTCTGCCCGCGCCTCGCTCCTCACTGCCCTCCTCTCCCCGAGCAGTGTCGCGCCTCGCTTCCTTCACCCTCCTCTAGTTTGTACTCCCCCTCCTCGCCCTTCCTCTCCCCTTCCTCTCAGCGCTCCTCTTCCCCCTAGGATCGCTTCCGCTCCTTCGGGCTCCTTCACTCTCCTGGACGATCGGAAACTCTTTTCTCTCTCCTTTCCCGTTCTCTCTATTCCTTTTGCTCTTCTCCCTTTTCTGCTCCCTTCACTCTTTCTTCACCCCTGTTTTTATCTCACTCTCTCTACTCCCACGACACTCCCCCCCACCCCCACCCCCAGCCCTGGCTTCGGCGCCCTGGGCTCAGGCGGCCTAAAGTTGGGGACACTTAGGGTGCTGTGCGGGGGGTGTGAGTCCGTGGATCCGTGTCTAAGTCTGTGTGTCCGTCCCCGCCCTCACCTCCTCCCTTGCCCTTCCCCAAATCTCGGGTCTGACGTCGCGCCCTCTTATTCGACTTTTCCTCGCGTCTCCTTCCCGAGTCGCCAATCGCCTGGGCGCCTTCCAGGCGGGGCCGCCCACCCCGGAGGATACGGCGCGCTGGGCGGGGCGGGGCGGGGCGGGGCCGCGAGCCCGGGCGCTGGGAGTCCTTGCCCGCCCCCTCCGGCCTGCGCGGGGAGGGGGAGCGGGAGGCGCTGGGGACGCGGGTTAGGACGGGGTCAGCTCGCCCCTCCCCGCTGCCCGCCCTCGGTACCTCTCCCCCCGCCCCAGCGCGGGGCCTGGGTCGGGACCAGATCCTGGTCCAGGGCAGGCGCTGGGGCTTTCCTCGGCCCGGACCCTTTTTCGGCTCGCACCTCTAGACTCCAGGCACTGTCCGCGGCGTAGGAAAAAAGCTAGAAGAATTCGCGAAGGGTGAAGGGGTGCGCCCCGGTCGATTCTTCAAAGGCCATCTCATTGCCCAGGGGAGCGAAACAGACCCCTACCCAGCCACTTTAACGCCTCCTGTGTCCGGGTGCGAATCTCTTATTAGAAATGGCGGGCTCTGCCTTTGCCGGGACTGAAGTGTGGACACCCGCCTCCCCCCTCCCGCCCCGGGGATCCTGGGGAGCCACGACTGGGAAGTGGCGCCTGCCGGTGCCCTAAGCGGGTGTGCGATGGTGGAGGAGCAGAGAGCCGGTGGCTGAGGCTCCGGGAACTTTCCCAGAGCGCTCCGAGAAGTTTGTATGTTGGAATTTTCGGTCTGTAGACATCCTTGCTTTCACTACCCCTTCCCCTGCTCCCCGATCACCGTGCCGACACGTTTTCTTTCTGTAAGGATCCTATCACCGTCTCGGGTGGGGATGGGAGGCAAGACTTTTGGTTCCACAGTGCAATATTTCCTAAATCAAACCTGAAATCCCAGTATCCGAACGCCCACCTTCACGGATTAGGGCGTGCAGCCGACAGCGGGATTGAAATTCCCGGAATCGTAGAGGCTCTGGGCTAAAAGCTTTAGGCCGCGGCTGCGACTGACGCGCAGGCCAGACCTGCAGCGGTAGCGCTCCGGGGACAACACGGAGGCGGTGACTCTGTCCTGGAGTGGCCAGTTCGGGCTTCGAGGCGGAAACTGGCCGCCGCGCGCTGATGGAGAGGGCAATTGAATCCGAATTCCATCAGAGTGAGGGGCCCGGGCTATCTTTGGTCAGAGCAGCTTTGGGTCAGAGCAGCAGTCTATCTTTTGGTCAGAGCAGCAGTCCAGTTGAGGAATGAACTCCCAGTTTTGACCTCGCCCATCACTCCCACGCACCCCCCCCCCCCGCCTTCTTTCCACGGGGCTTGGCACCCAGCGGCGGCTCCAGAGAAAAATGGGGTGGAAGACAAGGGAAAGTTTGGGGGCGGCCAGGTTTGGGGTCAACTGGGGAAACTGACTTGTGTGGCCTTTTCAAATTCCTCAAATCCGGTCGAGCTCTTTCCCATATCCTCCCCCCACCTGCTTCTCTTCCAGATACCGGGCGTTGGCCTTAGCTGGAGTCTCCCCAGAGGAGGAGATACCAGGGAAGCTCTGGCTTTGAAATGTTTCCCCGGAGCCTGATTTCGTTTACAGTTAAACCTCGAAGCCAAATGGCATAGGGAGTCATGAGGTTCACCTTCTCCGCGGAAGATTTCAGGGTGACAAAATTGAGGGTAACATTATTTCCCGGACTGTTTCCTAGGTGTCAGACCTCGAGCCTCGACGGCCCTGAACCCTAGAGTTTGTGCAAAGTGGCGGCGCCAGACCGGAGCGAGCCAAGAGCTAGGTTCCGAGGTGGGGACTCTGGGGCTGCGCTGTAAATGCCCGGATGAAACGCTCGCTATTTAACTCAGCTCTTCCAGAAGGCTAAGAGAAAAACCATGAGCCCCGGAGACGCTTCTTCCGCATTAACCAACTATTGACCTGGCAGCGTGGAGCCAGGCGGGAAAGAGGCCAGGAAAGGGACGAGGTTGTTCTCAGTGACCCAACCACGAAGGTCTAGGGGCGCTCATAGCCTCGAAGGCACCCCCCCTCCAAACCCATACGCGTACTCAAGAAGGCGCCCAGGTCCCGGGCGGAAGCGGCCTCTTCGCTACCCTAGTGTCCGGCAGAGATCAGCCCCGCCCTGGCCCGGGCGATCCGCGCTTCACGTCGGGACTCAGCGTCGTAGGCGGCCGAGCCCCGACGTGGCACTGGCTCCCCAACTCGACCGGGCCAACGGAACCCGGCTCCGGACTGAACTCTGGGGTTCGAGGACAGCCGAACCATTTCCAGAGCTTTTTAATCCAAGGGATGAGGTCAAAGTGGCACACATCGCACAGGGAGGAAAAGCAGGTGCACGGGAAGCTGATTTGGGAAAGGCACGCGCGCACAAACGTGCCGCACACAAAAGCTTCTCCGTCTTTTCGCCTTCTTCCAACGTCCCCGGCGCACAAAGCGCTTCGGAGTCTTGCTGTAGGCGCTCTCTCTACGCGGCCCAGAGTGTGGCAGTGCACGGAGAGGGTGTCCCTAGCACACGTTTGGTGCACGCAGCAGCGTTCGCTGGACTCGCACCTGGGGCCACGCGGCCCGACGTACGCCCAGGGCCGCGCGGCCCGCCAGGCTCAAGGGCAGCGCCGCGCGCTGAAAGCCAGCAGCTAGCCACCAGGCCCACTTCCCGCCCCCTCCTCGCCCAGCCCCACGGTGCGCGCGCGTCCCCGTCGAGGGGCGCCGCTTGTCGCCCTAGGTCTCCCCGCCGAGGCCCATCTTCAGTCCTTCTCTCCCAGAACCGAAATCCCCGGGCTGCAGTGCGGCCGGCGATCCCTCCGCTTCCTGCAGACGCCGCGGCGCACGCTCCCACCGCTCCCTCCCCCGCGCTCGGGTTACAGGTTAATGAAATGCTCGTTTTCCTCAGTCATTTGTTTTGTTTTCCTGCAAAGTTCTGATAAGTAGCTAACCAACGAAGCTTGTAATTACAATCTTACAGAAACCGGGCCGATCTGTATATAAATCTCACCATCCAATTACAAGATGTAATAATTTTGCACTCAAGCTGGTAATGAGGTCTAATACTCGTGCATGTGATAATCCCCTCTGGATGCTGGCTTGATCAGATGTTGGCTTTGTAATTAGACGGGCAGAAAATCATTATTTCATGTTCAAATAGAAAATGAGGTTGGTGGGAAGTTAATTTCTCTCCGCTCTGTGAAGCGTAGACAAGAATTTAATGATTTAATTACAGTTGTAAGCCCTTTCCATGAGACTTAAATTGAGCTGAGAATATTTTTTTCTTCTCTCTCTCTCTCTCTCTCTGTTTCTCTCTCTCTCTCTCCCCCGCATTCTCTCTCTCCGCTATTAGCAGCCCTGCAGACACCCGGAGTGCGTGGCCTGGCGTCCTCACCGGGAGCGATTTGCATCAGGCCAGAATCCGGACCCCGGGCATCCCAGGAGGCGCGGGCCGGCGGCCTCCAGAGCCGCCCCGGAACGGGCTGCCGCTCCCCACCAGCCGCCAGGGCCTCGGAGCCGGTCCTGCGTCCCGAGAAGCGTCGGGGAAACTTTGGGAGAAACTTTGCCAACTTTGCTCTCGGCGAGGGAGAGGCCGC
The DNA here is from genome assembly GCF_024362965.1 of Panthera pardus. Taxonomy (NCBI): domain Eukaryota; kingdom Metazoa; phylum Chordata; class Mammalia; order Carnivora; family Felidae; genus Panthera; species Panthera pardus. The sequence goes on from NW_026526743.1 coordinate 31,802,028, forward strand.
CTGGCCGGCCGCGGCGGCTGCGGGCCGCGACGCGCAGAGTGGGCCCCAAGTCAGCCCTGGGCACCCCGGAGCCTGCAGGGCAGCCCAAGGAGGGTTGCGAGGCCGGCTGGCGGCCCCTGGCTCCCCGCTGCGCCCCTGCGCGTCCCCACCTGGCCCTCGGCCCCCGTCTCCGAGCGGCCCGCGACTCGCAGCGCCCAGGATGGCCGGGATCGAAAACCTGGCCTTCAGCGCAAGTGATCTGATTTTTCTTTACCTCTCCACGATCATCCTTTTTCCACCTGACTTGAGCAGTTTCACTGCCTCCCTCTCCTTTGTTTTCCTCTCCCCGTCTGTGTCTGTCTGTCCCACTTTCTGGGTATTCGATTTCTAACTCATTCATTTCCATTCTTTCCTCCGCGCGCTCCCCATTTCGTGGTTTTAATCCGCTCCTCTGGACCACTTCGCAGTTACTTTCTCAGTTTTGCTCCTTGCCCCTTCCCTTATTTTGTCTGTTTTTATCCCTGTCTGCCTCTGTGACTGTCCCTCGCCCTCACCCTCATTTCTCCATCCACCTTTCTTTCTTTCGTTCATCCTAATCTATTTCCTTCTCCGATTCCTTGGTCTGCGTCTCAGGCTCTGCTGCGCTTGTATTTTCTCTCTTCTCCTCTTCCTCCCCGGGACGTGTCCCCTCCCCCCCCCCCCCCCCCCCCCCCCCCGTGGATCTGCCTTCCCTGCGGCGCCCCCTCCTCATCCATCTTGGGAGATGAATATGTCGCCTTATTGGATGCCGAGGCCGGAGCCGGGTGATGGGGCTCGGCCAGCCTAGTGCATTTTCTTCATGCATATTGAGGAGATGGTAATGAGCGCGTTTGCATTGTTGCATGAAATACTCCGTTTCCGGCCGCAATTCGGGCCGGCGAGGGTGGCGCGGGCCCAAGAGAGCCCGCAGCGGGCGCCCGGCCTGGTGGCCGCAGCTGGCCCTCAACGGGATCGCGGGTGCTCGGCCCCGGGGAGGAAGTGACCTCTCGGAGAGCTCGGCCCGGCCGCCGCCGCCTCCTCGGGCTTCTCCACAAAGGCGGGCCGCGCTCCCCTCATTAAAGCCTCGTTACGGGAACCCCCGCCTCGCTCGAGAAGGTTCCCTCGCGCCCCAGACCCGTGGGCCTCTGCCCCTCCCCCTCCCCTGATGCTTCGAGGCCTGTGATGGAGCGCCACCAGGAAATTAGTGCCTGACAACGTCGTCGTCTAGTGGCAATGAATTGTTTGAAATGAGTGACACGTCGCGGGATCAAACACAGCCTCATTGTGTCCCCGGCTCCACTCACTCCTTAATCTGGAAGGGCGCAGCGGCTTCGCTGGGCCAGGGAAGGTTGCCACAGGCCCCTGCCTTGTCCCTGCTGGGCTCCGGCCTGGGCTCAGCCTGACAGAGCCGACCTGGAGGACCCAGTCATTCTAGAGGGGCATGTCCCTCTCTGAGAAGGTCCCCAGAGCTCAGGAGACAGACCGGGCCTGCCTCTCAAAGAGGTGAAGGTGTATGAAAGTCAGGACTTGCAGGGAGCAAATTCCCAGTCGAGCTCAGAGGGAACCGACTGCTGGAACAGTCAGAAAGGCCTGGATGCCCAGCTCCAGACGCAGCGAGCGGGGAACCTCTGGGTGTTGGACAGTTTGCCCTCATCCGCCGGCCTCCTCCCAACTCGAAACTGGGAAAGCTGAGAAAACATCAGGATCTGGGCTTGTCTGGAGTCAACGGTGTTGAGTTTCCCAAACTTCAAGCCCTCCGCCACCACCTCTGCTATTGTTTAACATTTTTCCTTAAGTTGACTCATTTTAAATACTTAAATACATGTTTTGGGAAAGAAAACCTGATACGGCTACTGTAAATTGAAAAGTGGGGGTTACTCACCATAAAGGGAAATGGGAAGAGATAAAAAACAACTAAAAGCAAGTGATCTAAAACATTTGAGCCACGGTGCTTGCTCGGGAATCACTTCGAGAGGGTGTGTGCGTGTGTGTGTGTGTGTGTGTGTGTGTGTATTGATTAGCAAGTGTTGGAATTATTAAATACTGCATCTTTTTCAGAAGAGATGGGAGAATTGAAAAGGGGATGCTTCTTATTCCTCAACAATATTAATTCTCTGCCTCTAAGAGAAATCATACTGAGGACCCCAAAGGCCACAGCACCGTAGGGTTTAGTTAATATCATTCTCTGTTGAAGAGTATGTAAAAAAAAAAATTAGGATTGAATAAAAACGTGTTGCCTTATTATAATTTACCCAATAATTGTGTTAAGGATTGTCACAAATAATGAGTGTTAAACAGTATCACACATAAAGTCTACAAAGAGAGACTATCCAGGGTGGCCCTGAATGGTTGTGCAGGTTGCTCACTGAACAAAGGCACCCGGCTGAGGGGCGAAGAGGGTCCTGAATTCCAGTCTTTCTGTGCTCATCAAGCTGGTGCCTTGGCTTGGGGCTGCACTGGAAAAGAAGTGCCTTTCTCTAATTTGTACAAACCTGAGGTATGACCTAGCCCTTATCTTAGTGATGGGGAAACTGAGGCTTAGAGAACTTGGCCAAGTCCCGACTGGAACCCCATCTGATATTCTTAACTATGATTTGGGAAGGTGGTGCTGGGAGCTTGGAAGGGAGGTATTTGAAGACTAGCCCCCGGCTTGAAGGAAGGGAAAGGGCAGCCAGGCTGTAGGGTTTTCCCTTCACCTCGATCCTTACAGTTCATGTAAATATTTGGAGAGGATCTGGGCAAAACTACAGCTCAGGTCAAGGATGCTTTATCCCTGCTTGGGAATGGAGAGAAGGTGTCTGCTTTGCATAGGCCTAACTGTAGGTGTTTGAACCTGTTCCTTGCCTCTTTTTGGTTCAGTCTTCCCCGTATGAGTCTACGGACCAGAGTTCCATTTTGCTCCCACCCACACTGGAAATTTCCGATTCTTAAAGACACTCCGAGGAGCCGCGTTCCCCAGAGGGTGGGAATCAAGGGTTACCTCTGGTCACAGGCAGCCTTTTGGTGGTGGTGGCAGGGGCGGGGAGGTGGGCCTCTGCTGAGCTTTTGGAAAATTGAATTGATTGCCCACACTTGCTAGTGAGATAATTTTCTTAAAAAATCCAGGTCTCAGTTCGTGTGAAAAACTCGAAGGCTAGGAAACACAGGACTCTCCTTTGTGAGCCCCGTCACCCAGCGTTCATGGCTGCTACCCGTTTACCAAGCATTCCGGTTTGCTCCGGTCTCCAGCTAGCCCACTTCTGTGAATTGCCAGTAGGCAGCTGAGCGTCCTTACTGCTTTGCATTCTCAGTTGCAAGGCGGGTGCACCCTTGCGGGTGCACACCCCTCCTCCAAAGGGAAGAGCGTGGCACAAGGCGTGCCCTGGGCGGGAGTTGTGAGTGTCTCCTTTTTCCTTTTTTCCGGTACCACCCTCCTGGCTAGCTAGGCACCCTCTTTTCTGTGGTGGGATAAGACTGAGGGCAGGTTCCTAGGAGGTATGGGAATGGAAAGCTCTGAGAGGCCATCCAGGAGCCCGAGCTGGGCTTATTCTAAAGCTTCTGGGAAGAGAATAGAAAGACTGGTCCCAAGCAGCCATTTGTAGGAAGCCCCCTTAGCGTCAGCCCTTTCTTGATTCCCAGGCACCATCTTAAAAATGTCAAACCAGAAAGTTTCTTTCTTCTTTGCTCCCTCCCTCCATTTCTCTCTGCAGCCAATATTTCTTGAGTGCCTTCTGTGTGCTAGAAACGGTGTTAGGTGCAGAATGATGAGATAGCTGTTCACATGGAGGTTCCGTTTTACTGGGGGGCAATCAGAGAGCAAACAGGAAAGCAAGTAGGACAAGTTAAGATAGAATCAAGTACCATAAGCAACACAGTGATACCGGGTGTACCCGGTCGAATAGTGTCTTCCCCAAATTCGCCTCTTTCCCGGAACCCCAGAATGGGACCTTATTGGGAAATAAGGCCACTGCAAACAGAATTCGTTGAACTGAAACTCCTCCTGGAGTTTTGTCTCCCCCCGGAGTGGCATGGGTTCTTACTCCAGGAAAACTAGTGTCCTTGTGAGAAGAAGAGAAAAAGACACAGAGATAGACACCGAGGGAGAAGCCACGTGAAGCCAAGGCAGAGATCGGAACGATGTACCTGCAAGCCAAGGAATGCCAAAAAGTGCTGATTGTCACCAAATGCCAGAAAGACGCCAGAAAGAATTCTCCCCTAGAGCCTTCAGAGAGAGGGCGAATAGCCCTGCCACCTTTCAGACATCTAGGTTTTAGAACCATGGGAGAATACCTTTCTGTTGTTTCTAAGCCCTATAACTTTTTGCAGCAGCCCTCTGCGATGAACTCTAGCAACGGTCCCCGAAAGTATGGTCTTTCCTAGGAAGCGAAAGTGATGTTCCTAGGATAGTCGAAGTGATATGATGGGGGTAGGAGAGCTGGTCCTTTATTTATTTATTTTTTTTTTTAATTTTTTAACGTTTATTTATTTTTGAGACAGAGAGAGACACAGCATGAACGGGGGAGGGGCAGAGAGCGAGGGAGACACAGAATCGGAAGCAGGCTCCAGGCTCCGAGCCGTCAGCCCAGAGCCCGACGCGGGGCTCGAACTCGCGAACCGCGAGATCGTGACCTGAGCTGAAGTCGGACGCTTAACCGACTGAGCCACCCAGGCGCCCCTGAGCTGGTCCTTTGGAAAGCGTAATCACAAATCTGTGGGGAGGTGATGTTGTGGCGGAGACGAGGCTACGACCGAAAGGTCCGGGGCAACTGTATTTTCAAGGGGCTCTATCCACTATGGTAGCCACTAGCCACATGTGGTTATGGAACACTTGCAATGCAGCTGGTCCAAACTGAGATATGCTGAAAGCATACGGTGCCGGCATAAAGGATGCAGAGCAGGGTCACCTCCATCAGCTTTCTTGTCTGCCCTTGGTATTACGGTATCCAAGCCAGGATATTATGGTATATAGCAGAGAGAGACCTCCCTTCCCCAAATCCACAGCTTGCGAAGTGAACCTCAAGTCCCACATTAGTCCACTTATGGCGCTAGAATTTGGTTCTTCTAAGGCGGAGGTCACAACACGGTGTCCTGAGGATAATGCCCGTAGGCTCTGATCGTCTCGCAAAGTTTTAAAAGTCCAAACGATCCTCGCGTCCCCGGGGGGCTGGTGAGCACCCAGGCTACAAGTGATCATGACATCTGCGTGCCAGGACCCGGGGTGACAGAGGGGCCTCCATCTGGAGAGCACGGTGAATCACACAGCCTGGCTCTTGAAGCTTCTGCCTGAAAGCGAAGGCAGGCTACTTCGGCTCACCTTCCGTTGGCCCGAGCCATCTCGTGGCCGAGCTTGAGTTCAAAAGCAAGAGGCTGCATGTGCCTCCGGCAGGGAGGGCGGCTCCGAGGGACACCTCTTGGGCCCACGTCAGATTCTTTCCACCCTGTCCTATTGTGGCTTCGACAAGCAGGTTCAGCCCCCACTCCAGACCTCTTGCTTCTTTGATGTATTGACCTGGGACGGCAGGAGGCACCTGTGGGCACCCACCTGTATGCCGCCTGGAAGTGCCGGAATTAGCACCTGTGGGGCTGCCCTTGACCTGTCGGGGGAGCGGACGGATAAAGGCTTCCCCTTCTGTTCTGGAGCAGGCGGTTCGGAGACGCAAGCCTTAAGTGCCTCGGAAGGTCCTAGCAGCATGTAGCTCCCATAGGGACAGTCAACCAACAGCGAGGCTTTGCTCTTGGTGGTTTTCCTTCTCCCCCTTTCACTTCCTGGTCCTACCCCCTGGGACCATTTCCCATATAGGCCACCTGCATGCAAGCTTTGGCCTCAGGGCCTGATACCAGGAGAAACCAGGCTGAGACACACAGAGAACAGGAGAAGGGAAACACAATCTCTCGCCATTGCCCATATTTACTAGGGCGACTTATTAGGAGACTTCATATAAAATCCCAACGCTAGGATTTTCTCAGAAAATCAGTTCAGACCCAAATTCTGGCGGCGTCCCACAGGCTGGACTTGAATGGGGGTGGCACCTCCCTTGCAATGGGGACCCGAGTTCTCTGTTGAGCACATTTGCTCTCTGAGGGGGACGGCTGTCACTTTTTCATGCTGCCTGTCTGGGTCCCACAGGAAGTTAGTTAGGGGAGTTAGTTAGTCCCGTAGGGACTGTTAGTTGAGCTAGGTAGACATCTATGAGTTCTTGGAAATCTTTTGTATTATAGCAGTATCTTCCTCAATTTTTTTTTTTGTCTTTTCTTAGTTTTCTCTTTCCCTGTTATATTTCATTTATTTATTTATTTGTTTGTTTATTTATTTATTTAATTTAATTTATTTTTTTACTTATTTATTTATTATTATTATTTTAACATTTATTTATTTTTGAGACACAGAGAGACAGAGCATGAACGGGGGTCATGAGAGAGGAACACACAGAATCTGAAGCAGGCTCCAGGCTCCAAGCTGTCAGCCCAGAGCCCGACGCGGGGCTCGAACTCACGGACCACGAGATCATGACCTGAGCCGAAGTCGGACGCTTAACTGACTGAGCCCCCCGGGCGCCCCTAAGTATTTTTTTAAAGTAGGCTTCATGCCCAGCGTGGCACCCAATGCAGGGCTTGAACTCGCGACCCTGAGATCAAGACCTGAGCTGAGATCCAGGGCCGGCCACTTAACCGACTGAGCCACCCAGGTGCCCCTCTTCGTCTTTTATTGTAACACAACCAGTTCTAAGAAACACGGGTGCTGACAGGGCCAGGAGGGTAGGGGCAGCGTGGGGCAGCTCGTGTCTTGTCGCCACTGCATTCCCGGAGCTTCCCCTGCACGTGGTGTATGGCAGGTGCGGGTGCGTCTAGAATGTTTGCTGTGTGAATGACCAGATGAATGACCGTGTCATCCAGCCTCCAGGGTGACCCCCAGTGGTCCCCAGCTCCTGTCCTTGTGGAGAGCCCTCCCCTTGAGCGTGGGCTGGACTTAGTGATTTACTTTTACTGAATAAAATATGGCACAAGTGATGAGATGCCACTTCGGAGGTTAGACTCGGTCACCAAAAGACTATGGCTTCTGTCTTGGGCACTTTCTGTCTCTGTCTCACCCATGACTAGCTCCCATGTTGTGAGGTCACCCAGAGAGCTTATGGGGAGGCCCACGTGGCAAGGAAGGGAGGCCTGCCAACAACCACGTGGGTGAGCAGGGGAGCAGATTATCGAGTCCCGGCTCTGTCTTCAGGGGACTATAGTCCTAGCCAACCACTCGATCGCAACCTCATGAGAAACCCTGGGCCACCATCATCTAGATTCCTGACTCACAAAAACTGTGAAATCATCAGTGTTTATTGTTTGAAGTTGGGAGGTGGGCCGGCCATCTGTTTTTGCAAATAAAGTTTTATTGATACAGAGAAATGACCATTAGCGTACGAATTGCCTATGGCTGCTTTCATGCTCCAACCACAGGGGTCATTGAGTAGTTGTAGTGGAGACCATATGGCCCACAAATCTAAAATATTTACTATCTGGGGGCGCCTGGGTGGCTCAGTCGGTTAAGCGGCTGACTCTTGATTCATCTCAGGTCATGATCTCATGGTTCATGGGTTCAAGCCCCGCGTCAGGCTCTGTGCTGGTGGTGCGGAGCCTGCTTGGGATTCTCTCTCTGTCTCTTTCTCTCTCTCTCTCTCTCTCTCTCTGCCCCTCCCGTGCTCTCTCTCTCTCTCTCTCGAAATAAATAAATAAACTTTAAAATATTTACTGTCTGGCCCTTTAAAGAAAAGTTTGCTGATCCCAGTTTTAAGCTGCTATGTTTTAGGATAATTCTTACGTGGCGATAGATAAGTAATCTAAGGACTGACACATCTAGAGCAATGGGTCTAACTGGGCTTGAATGTCTTGAGTTTGGGCTTCTGATTTCAGTTCAGCTCAATTTAATAGGTATTAACGGAGCATCTGTGCACCAGGCCTGGTCTCGATCATATTCCAGAACGCCACATTCAGTCCTTTGTCTACTGTCCTCTCAGGCACTTGCCCAGCCCATGGCGCACTGTAGGTACGCCAGATGTCTGACTGTAGATTTCAACCGGCTTTTCGGCACTGGAATTAGCAGCGTGCTCTTTGGAGCACGCTGGAAGGACTCTGTAATCCTGAGGAGGTGAGCAGAGCAGGCAGGTATCCAGCTGTTCTGTACATGCATGGTTTGTTGTTTGTTCGAATATGGAAACCCTCCTACGGCCTGTTGACCTAGCTCTCCCTGCCGCCATCTGGGAACAGTAATAGTTTCTACTACCTGGCATTTTCACGAAGACAGACTGACGCACGGAAAGTGCTAAGAATGATGCCTTGGACCCAGTGAGCACTCAGCAAATGGAAAAAAAAAAAAATGTTTAAACTCCAAGAGTCAAAAGAATAGGCTCAGAGCGGTCATGACAATGGCAAGATATGTATTTAGTTAGCGTTGACTGAGCACAGATGAGGTACCTATGTGGACAGGGCTGGTTTCATGGGCATGTGACCTGTGCACCATGCCCCGTGCTTAGAAGTGCCCCGCACTTGGGGTGCCTGGGCGGCTCAGTCGGTTAAGTGTCTGACTTCAGCTCAGGTCATGATCTCACAGTTCGTGAGTTCGAGTCCTTGCATCGGGCTCTGTGCTGATGGCTCGGAGCCTGGAGCCTGCTTCGGATTCTGTGTCTCCCTCTCTCTCTGCCCCTCCCCTGTTATTTCTCTCTCTCTCTCTCTCTCTCTCTCTCTCTCTCAAAAATAAATAAACATTTAAAAAATATTAAAAAAAAAAAAAAAAAAAAGAAGTGTCCTGTACTTAGTTTCATGCTCTGCTATTGCAATCTTGGAATTCTTAGATAACTTTCAAACAAGGGACTCACCTTCTCATTTTGCACTGGGCCCTGAAGATTGCATAACTGGTCCTGCACACAGAAGTGGACGAGGTATCGGTCCGTCCCTCAGGAGCCCTGCAGGCGTGCGAGGTGGGCACATGGACCCACCGTAATTATATTTCAGAGTTACGCGCATCCTGGGGGAGTGTTGGGCCCATGCGTGCGCTCCCGTGCATCTTGGTTGGTTGGAAACAGCCAAGAAGACCCGCCTGAAGCCGCAAAGGCACCACACAGCAAAGGCGAAGCCTGCCCTCCACCACCACGGAAACCCAGGGAGGAAAACCAGCCGGGAAACCGGCTCCCATGAGGCATCCGCTCAGGGAATGTGGCTTGGGTTTATCTTCCGCGAGAGGAATAAGCTCTTGAATTCTGAAATATTTTTGAAACCTTTGGAAAATCCCACTTTAATCACTGATGACAGTTTGACATTTTTCCAGCTGTTTAGAAGCAGCAGACAAGTCAGGTTGCTCGGCAGGGCACAGGCTGGCATGCTGGGATATGTGTGGGCTCTCGCCTCCCTCCCGATCTCTGGCTCCTCACGGCTTTGAGGAAGAAGGAAGGGGAAAAAAAAAAAAATCAACCCAGGCTCTTGCAGCGTTCGCACCATCCTGTGCCATCTGCATTTGGGAATTTACTCCTGCAAGTAAAATCTTAATTGGGTAACTATTCCTTTCCTCTCCCCAGATCCGTGGACTCACCTCCTTCTCGCCAGCACACGGTTCTGTGAGCTTTGGTGTCTTTCCTCATTAAATCTGCCCCCTAGTTGGGAGGACTGTTTCATTGGCTCACTGGCCACCAGTGACAACCCATTGTCCCTTACGTGAGTCTCCCACGTGCGTCTGAGACACGGATGTGGATTACAAACCAGGTTACATGGATTATTGGTAAACAAACAAACAAACAAAAAATATGTGCGGGCTCAAATCCCTAGCTCCGCCTTTTGCTCTCCGGGGAATCTTGGGGAAGTTTCTTGGCCTCTCGGTGCCTCAGTTTCCCCATCTGTGAAAGGCCGTGGGGAAAAATAAGTTACTTAATCCGTGTAAAGTGCTCAGAACACATAATGGAGCGCTTAGGTGTATAATGATGAATTTAACAGATCTTAAAGGCGTTCTTCCCATTTATCATGCAGGGATATACTATTAACCTCCACCATCATATTCCCCTCCATAAAATGTGACACACATGTGACACTACGGGCAGGTGAGGTTTTAAGCCCTTTACAAATCTTCCCCCGCTGAAACCTCAAAACGATATCATGAGGTCAGGACCGCGGTTTCTCCCCTTGTACGGATGAAGCAAAGTGAGGCACAGAGAGGTTAAATAACTTGCCTGAGGTAACACAGCTAGTGAGAAGCACGTCCCAGCTTTCCTTAATTTCTGCAGGATGCCCTCTTCCTGTAAAGTGGGCCGAAGAGGGCAAACCGTGCAGGTTTCACGATGCCGTTGTTGCGCGGGAAAGCGAAGAAGGCGGCCGTGGACGGACGCTGAAGCCGCTCCCAGGGAGGGTGTGAGCTGGACCCTGAGCCCATCTCGCCCTCCGAGCCCACCATTCGTGATCTGGGGCTGGGGGGGTGTGCAAATGTTGAGCATGTGCTCCATGTGTGGCCTGCCTCGTGCTGGACACTGGGTAGAGGGGGGACACAGTGGCATACGAGCTGGCCAACCCCTGCCCTCTGGAGCTTATATTCTCCTGGGAGGATAGAAACACGGACACACACAAACAAATTAAAAAAAAATTTTAATGTTTATTCTTGAGAGAGAGAGAGACAGAGCATGAGCAGGGGAGGGGCGGAGAGAGAAAGGGAAACGCAGAACCCGAAGCAGGCTCCAGGCTCCGAGCTGTCAGCACAGAGCCCGACGCGGGACTTGAACTCACAAACCACCAGCTCCTGACCCGAGCCGAAGTCAGAGGCTTAACCGACTGAGCCACCCAGGCGCCCCAGGAACAAATTTAAATAAGTATTTTCCGAGCTTGATAAGAGAATGAGAAGGACAAAACAGGAGGGTGGGAAAGGAAGTCATCGGGGAGGGAGGTGGCCTTGGAGAGAGCCCAGGGAGAGCCGGTTTGAGGACATCAGTCACTGGCTTAGAAAGAAATACCAGTCAAGTGGGACGGGCCTCATGGGAGGGCAGACCTATGCACTTGTTTTGATGCTCTGTTCTGGCTGTTTTAAAGTCTGAATAATTTTTTTAAGTTTATTTATTTCTCTGAGAGACAGAGCGAGAGCACGTGTGCAAGCAGGGGAGGTGCAGAGAGAGAGAGAGGGAGAGAGAGAGAATTTCTAGCAGGCTCCGCATGGTCAGCCCAGAGCCGATGCGGGGCTGGAACCCAAGAGAAGAGCACTTTAAAAAGAGAGAGTGTCCAAGTGCTGGGCCCTTGGACTTCAAGGTCCCCAGGAGGGAATTTAACCCTTCAGCGTAGGGTTTGCTGGAGTAGCTCCAGGGAGGTGAGTGGGCTGCTGGTGACCTGGGTCAGGTTGTCGGGCTGTGACCCCGGGTCATCCGGGTCGTGCTCTGATGATCCAGCCACCGAATGGAGTCCATGCTGGGGCGTTGAGACTCAGGCAAAATCCAAAACGGGGCTAGTGCACTAGAATGTTCCAGCACGCCAGAAAATCCGATGTCCCAGTCACGCCGGCTGGGCCCCGGGGCAGGCAGGGCCCCTGGGCGTCCGGGAGGAACCCCAATTTCTATTCAGTGAAATCCTCGGTCGCAAAGAGGAAAGAGACATCAAAACAAGATGCCAAAAGATTGTGCTTCGTTTCCGCATCTGGCACCAAGAAACGAACGCATGTAACAGACAGGCCGAATATCATGAGACGTGATTCTGTTAGACAAGATGTTTGCATTCCCATTCGTGTTTATGTTCATAGTTACAATTAGCTCATCGACGAGCGCCAGGAGCGTGTGGATAAATACACCAGCCTTCTCGTCCCTTCGTGGGATGATTCTGAGGCAGACTCTAAGTGGTTCCTCTGAAGGCCCCAAGGGGTTGAGGCCCGGTGGGAGCCTGTTCGTTGACACTCTCTTGAATGGCTTTCCTCCCTTTCCTGCCTCATTTTCCCCATCGCCCCAATGAGCTTCCTGGCGTCACCTCCCTCATAGAGTTCCTGTACCCAGATCCTTTGCTCGCCGTCTGCTTTTGGGAACTCAGATGAAGACATGGCTCCACCGTGCCAGGCCCGGATCGACACAACTCGACTTCAGATTCTCGACTTGCCATTCGAAACAGATATGGAAATACTGACAACTTGCCCTGTGACCTCAGGCCAATCACTACCTGTCAGGAGTCTGGGTTTTCACCCATCACGTGAAATCGTGGTCAGGGCTCCACCTTTCCAATATGGCTGTAAACGCCAGAGGCCGTAATGCCTAGGAAAAGAATAAAGACGAGGGATGTATACCAAGCTGGGTGGCTGACCCCTGCTCTGGTGGAGACGTGCGGTCGGTCCTGTCCACGATCCCCTCCCGCTCCTGAGGGCAGCCTCCCTACCCTCTTGAGGAACAACATCTCTCTCAACCCCAGGCCTTGTTCTGGGATGGCTCAGATCCCGCCCTGGCTTCAGGGGTAAGAGTGTGACCCTGGCCTTGCTAGTAAGTGTATTTATTGCCAAGAGACACAGTGATGGGTTCAAGACTGATACAAGACTCAAGTTACGTCCGTGATACTAAATTCTGTTGCTGTCGCTTTTTCACCCTGCAACTATTGAGAAAAAGGGATTCTGTTTCTGTCAGGGAAAGCCGAACGTATGGGTTATAGACATGGGGATGTGGATGGTCATCTTGCCACCCCAAAGGGAAGATTCAAGTAGGCAATGGAAGGAACACGGAGAAAGACAGAACGGAGACACGCAGGAGGGACCGGGGAAGGAGAGGGAGAAAATGAGCCTGATGACGTTTCTTACACACGGCTGGAAGTCCTGGATCCAACCACGCCTGAAGTCCACACAGTTGCCTTCTTTGCTTCAGTCGGTTCGAATTGGGTTTTTGCTTCCTGTGACCGAGAAGCCCCCAAGATATATGTACTCAACGTGAGATGATTAACAATATTTGAGGTCTCTTTCAGTTCTGCTTTTCCAGCCAGACTGTAAGGTCCCCAAAGGCAGGAAGCAGGCTAGATGTTCTGCGGTCAGCAGGCTGAGAGATCTGTGTTGCCTGGCGGCCGAGCAGAATGTCGAATACGGGGAGCCAGGGACCAAAGGCCTGGAGAGCTGGAGGAAGGGAAGGGAGCACATGGAGACAGGGCAGGTTGATTGCGTGTTCAGTCCCACATTACTCTCAGGAATCTGTGCCAGAGGCTTGAGGCTAAGTTACGGGTAGTTCAGATACTTCATGGAGCTCGTAGTTGAGTGGAGAAAACGGGTATGAAGCAAAAGTCATCACGGTAATAACATATGATAGATACGGACGTGGGGCGTGCGTGCCTGTGTGTGCCCTCCTTTCCCCTCGAGGCTCTTGAATTGTCGCGGGAAGGTTAGGGTCACCCAGGGAGAAGTCTGGAAAGCTGGTTGGGGGCTACCTGGCAGTGTTCAGAGCAACAAGACCATGGCGCTCCGGCCATCGGATTGCTTCCATGGAAGGACGTGCGCCTGGTGCCTTCAGAGTCATTTGCTTGTGATGGGAAACGGGGAGAACGCCACCAGAGTGGGTCAACCCACTCCGACGGTGGCCTTGCCTGCACGTTTCCCCCTACGGTTGCTCTCTGTAGGGAGTGGAGGGGGCTGAGGCTGATAGGAGGTGAACGTGCTGGACGATCAGGTGTGGGTTTTCTTTCACGTTGGCACGAGGCCTGGGAGAGGAATGTGCTCTGCGGGGTGAGCATGAGGGAGGGCATCTCATGCCTCGCTAATAACTGGCCTCCCAGAGTGGGTGTCTGTCCCCATGGGCACAGGCCACGTGTCTAATTGCTGTCCTAATAAACTGCCCTCCCAGATTAGCTCCATCTGTGCTGGAGAAGGAACATGGCCCCCAGTGGCTGGAGCCCAGGATGCACCAGAAAAAGATGGGGGGGGGGGCGGGTAGGGAGATTCGGAGCAGGAGATTTGGGGTCAGACAGACCCGGATCCTCACTCTGTCCCTTACTACCTGGGTGACATTGGAGAAGCCACTCAGCCTCTCTGGGCCTCGGTTTCCTCGCCTATAAAATGGGCAACCTCTTGCAGGGTTTTGCCACCAACATGTAGTTGATGGTGGGATTAATCCCATAGCAGAGGGATTGGATGATGTTGCTTTTCGTTGACTTTTTCTCATTTTCTCTCTCTCTCTCTTTTTTTTTTTTTTGGACCACAACTATGTAGATCTTTTGAATGAAGGGTGAGCCAGTGAGTGGTTTAGAACACGAAAAGGTTGGGGGCGCCTGGGTGGCTCAGTCGGTTAAGCGTCCGACTTCGGCTCAGGTCATGATCTCGCAGTTGGTGAGTTCGAGCCCCGCGTCGGGCTCTGTGCTGACAGCTCGGAACCTGGAGCCTGCTTCGGATTCTACGTCTCGCTCTCTCTCTCTGCCCCTCCCCTGCAAAACTAAACATTAAAAAAAAAAAAAAAAGAACATGAAAAGACTGAAAGACTGGTAAAGGGAAGAGGGGAACAGACAGAGTGGAATTTAGAGTCAACCAGCAGTCATTTTGGGGACACTGGGTCCAAGGATCGGTGAGAGAAATACCAGTCTTCTTTGGGAGCAACTTGGGAGCCCAAAGGTCTCAGGCAGGCCACAGAAGCCGGGGCTGGGGCGGGAAGTTCCATTCGGGGCCACCCTGCATGAGGGAGAAGGGGCTGGTGCTATATTTGCCGTCAGAACTGGAGCAGGACAGCAGAAGGGGAGAAGGATCTCGAGGAGCAGGAGAAGGTCTGGCCACAAGCCATGGAGGAAGGTAGAGGACCGGCCAGGACAGGCACCCACACCAGAGGAGGGCCCCGGCTCACCTGCATAGTCCCTCCTTTGTAAAAGGAGAAATAGAAAGAAACTGTATTTTTTAAAATTTATTTTTATTATTTATTTATTTTGAGAGAGACAGAGACAGCACGAGAGGGGGAGGGGCAGAGAGAGAGGGACAGAGAGAGAGGACCCCAAGCAGACCCCACGCTGCCATCGCTGAGCACGACGTGGGGCTCGAACTCACGGAACTGTGAGACCATGACGTGAGCTGAAACCAAGAGTTGGATCCTTCACCGAATGAGCCACCGAGGAAAGAAAGAAATGTATTAATCTCAGACCCTCCCCCCCCCCCCAAGTATCTCTATCCAGCCCTGTTTCCTGATTTGACGAGAGAGCCCTGCGGGGAGGGACATCGCTGTCTCAGGTTGGCAGTAAACCCAGCGCCTGGCACCTACCGAGGTCTGAAAAATATTACCATTCACCCAGTTTAACCCGAATATAAGCTGGGGCCCTATGTGGCTCAGTCTTACTTTGCTGTTGTATTTAGAGGAATAGAGTCCGAAATTAAAGCAACAACAGAAACCACACAGGGTTTTAAAAGGATCCTAATCTTTACTTGTGGCTCTTAAAATACTTCCATGTGGATTCAATTCGTGATCCAGAGTGCCACTTCCTAAAATCCCCTTTTCTCCTCCCTTCCTCACATCCCCCCGCAGCTGCCATGGAGATGGTCGTTCTCCAAATGCTGTCCCCAAATCTGTTCCTCATCTCCAGCCTACATGGCATTTCCTCTTCCTCCTTTCCACATGTCACACGTCACTGCCTCTTGCCAGATGTCCCTGGAATTTCTGCTTTGGCCAAAGAACGTGCTGGAAGGGTTGGAGAACACATGAGCTCTTTGCATCAAGCTCTTCCTTATTCTCTTCAAGGGGATTCACGCAGACATCAGTGATCGAATGAACAGACAGGGGAAGACTTGGTTGACAAAAGGATCTGGGTTTGGATCCTGGATCTTCTTCTTCTTTTTATTTTTTTTTTATTTTTTTTTTAATGTTTATTTATTATTGAGAGAGAGAGACAGAGCCTGAGCAGGGGAGGGGCAGAGAGAGAGGGAGACACAGAATCCGAAGCGGGCTCCAGGCTCTGAGCTGGCAGCACAGAGCCCGACACGGAGCTCGAACTCACGGACTGTGAGATCATGATCTGAGCTGAAGTCAGATGCTCAACCGACTGAGCCACCCAGGCGCCCCCTGGATCTTCTTCTTGTTCACCATGTGACTTTGTACAAGTTATGAAACCGTTCAGAAAGTCAGTGTCTTTGTGAGCAAAACAGGGTAAGATACACTTACCCCAGAGAATGTTTAGAATTCAATGAGTTAATTCATTTAGACGCTATACCAGTGCCCAACATAGAGTTAGCACGAATAAGCGTGGGCTAAATCATCACCATCACCATCCTGAGATTTTTTTCCCCATCGACAGGAAGAAAAATGCTGACCCTCTTCTGCTCCAGGGGAGAGGGCTCGGTTTCCCTTGACACCTCCTCCCTCCTTCCCCTCCTTCTTTCCTCCTTTTTAAAAAATTTTATTCACTTATTTTGAGAGAGAAAGAGAGAGGATCCCAAGCAGGCTCCACACTGTTAGCGCAGAGCCCGACGTGGGGCTCGAACTCATGAACAGTGAGATCACGACCTGAGCCAAAAGCAAAAGTCAGATGCTTAACCAACTGAGCCACCCAGGCATTCCCTCTTTCCTCCTTCTTATTTCTCTTCTCCTTCCTCTTCTCCACCTTCCCATCATTATCACTATTGTCACCATTATAGGGCTCTGGAACCAGGTTGTCTGAGTTCAGATCTTGCCTCTACCATTTATGGGAATCCAGGGAAACGACTTAACTTCTACGCAACTTCTCGCTCTTGAAAAAGGGTTAATAATGATACCTACCTTATAGAATTGCTATCAGAATTACAGCTAATACCATATACAAAGAGCTTAGAAGAATATTTTCCTACGGTAGGTACCCAACAAGTGTTATTTTGTCGTATATGGAGGGTAAAGGCAGAATCCGGGTTTGGAGCCAGTTCTGACAGCGAAATCTACCTTTGTGACAACTCTCCTGCCTCCTTCCTTAGTTTTGCTCTGGGGCCATTGGTAGTGACAAGAACGTTCCCTCCCTGTATGCCCAAAGGTATTGAAAACAGAGTCTTGAAGGGATATTTGTAGACTCACATTCAAAACAGCGTTCTTCACAATAGCTAAGGGGGGCAGGAACTCCCATGCCCATGAGTGGATAAACAAAATATGGCCCATGCATACAATGGAATATTATTCAGCCTTAAGAAGGAAGGAAATTCTGACACCTGCTATGACTCGGATGAACCGTGAGGGCGTTATGCTAAGGAAATGACCCAGTCACAAGAGACAACTGTTGCATGACTCTACTTCTCGGAGGTACTTAGAATAGTCAAATTCATGGGGACAGAAAATAGAATGGAGGTTGCCGGAGGAGGGGAGAGGGAGGAGGGAGTCGGTGTTTAATGGGGATAGACTTTTATTCTTTTCAAGATGAAAAGAGTTCTGGGGATGGATGGTGGTGACGGCTGCCCAGCAATGCGAATCTACTTAATGGGGCTGAACTGTACAGTTAAAGAGTGATGATGGGAATTTTTACATTGCGTGTATTTTACCGCAATAAAAAAAAAAAAAAAAAAGAAAAAAAAAGTTGCACCCCCCCCTTCTGCTCCAGGAAAGAGGTGACGGGACTCAGTTTCCCTTGAGTCCCTTTGTTGCTTACCTGGCGGCTGTAGTTAGCCTCACTAGTGACTCTATCTCTCGCTTATGCCCTGAGCCGTGGACGTCCTACCGGGAGGGGTTCATGGCCAACAGCTGTCCTCGCTCTTCCTCGAGAAGGGCCAGCAATGTGAGGGGGGCCAGCCAGAGGCCCAGTCAACCAGGGGGTCTTTAAAATGGACTCATTTCAGCGTGCCTGGGTGGCTCAGTCAGTTGAGGGTCTGACTTTTGGTTTCAGCTCAGGTCGTGATCTCACGGTTTGGTGGGTTTGAGCCTTGCTTGGGATTCTCTCTCTCTCTCTCCGTCTCCCTCTGCTCCTCCCCCGCTCACGCTGTCTCTGTCTCTCTCAAAATAAATAAATAAATACACTTTAACAAATGGATGAATTTCAAACTCTGAGGGAAAGGTCTCATTTTATTTTCAGTGTGTCGGAGAAAAGGAGAAATCTTGTGGGTGTTGCTACAGAGACCACAGTCTCCTCCTTTGTCACAAAGCTCCCAGCCCCGTCCCAACTGTGTTCTCATTAGGGTCCCGCTGGTGAGCGAGCCCTTCGAGTCAGATGGGGCACCCTGTGCAGTGACTTGTGGAGAGGTTTTTTTTTTTTTCTTTTTCCAGTTGATTTGCTAATGTCTGCTGGGATTCTGTGAAACCAAAGTTTTGAGATCTTCTCCTGGGTCAGGAGGTGAGGGGACCACGCACTGGAAGAAATTGCTTCCTCTGGAATAGGCTTGATTGGAATTCTGAAAAAATGAAGGCAATTTGGAACACAGAAAGGGAGCTAAGCTGTGGGCTAAGCAGCAAATTGAGCTTTTATTTTCTTCCCTCCCTCTCTTTCTCTTTTGGCTTAATTTTTCTCCCTGTCTTTCCGGTGTTCCTGGTCTCATTCCTCTCTGCCAAGCTGTTTCTATTTTCTACTTAAAAACCCCGTTTAAACCGCTGGCCCTGTGGGAACTCTGATTATTTCTGATTAAAACCTTGTCTTCACCCAGACTCCCCCAGGAACAGATCCTAAGGTAAAGGCTGATGCGCAGGTGGTTTATTTGGGAAGATCCCGGGGAGCAGGAGCCCAGGAGGGAGCAGGGGTGTTGCGGGGGCCGGTGGGTGAAACGGGGGGGGGGGCAACACCCTGCAAGGGTGCATCATGAAGTCAGTTATAGGTACTATCTACCTGGGCAACAAAAGTTTTTTCCCATCACGTTCCACCCCTGTGGGTCAAGGATGGCCCCTGGTGTCTCTGGGGTACACATGCCCAGTGAGTGCTGAGTCCTGAGAAGCCCCAGGGTATCAGAGGAGTCTCAGGACAAGAAGCCAGACGAATCTGGCGGAGACTTGACCTTGCAGGGGGCTCTGTGCTTGTACCTTCAAGAGGCTGGCCGAAGCCCGTATGGCACCGATGTCCGCAGAGGTGGCTGGAGTCAGAGGGGGGCCCAGAAATGCCCCGTTAGAGACCTTTAGACCCCCGAAGCACAGAAAAGCTCCTGGGAAAAGTGTAAAAGAATTCAACAGGGGCCCCGGTTCAAATGCCTGCTTCTGTGATCTCTGGAACAGCGGCTATTGACTGCCTTAGCTGTGTTCTCTAGTTTGGGGGGCTCCCACTCTGCCCCTGCCTGAGCTCGAGCTCAGTCTCCTCATCGGGGATGGCCAGTAGGCCAGACCACAGCTAAGACCGCAGCTGCTACTGAGGGCTTGCTCCTCACGCGTGGGCTCTGAGGGTTAGATCAGACCATGGGTGGCAGGTCGGACACAGATTCACTGCCACACAAGCACGGTCACTGGCTTTTTCACGTACGTTATTATTGCCCCTATACTGGAGTCTCGGATATTATTGAGAATCGAGGGAAAGAGTGGGAAAAAAAAAAAAAGCCAAAAAACCAAAACCCTTTCTTATTTAGGAGGTGGGGCGTTCCTAGGCTGGTGGAAATGTCTACATATGAATAACATTATGATGATGATGATTATATATTTAATATATATGTTTAGTTGGATTCATGGCACATTTCCTGGGTCCCTCGTAGGTGCTCGGCACTGTGGGGGACACAGCGGGGCCGGAGGGGAAGCATGCCGTTGGCAGGCCCCCCCCACCGTGTCCCCGCTGTCCCCCCAAGAGGTCCCCCGTCGCCTCCGTGGACCGTTCTGTGGACCACGGCTTCCTACGTGGCTCAGTGGTTCACATCAACAAAGCAGCCATCGTGCGTCTTTCCTGGGCTTTCCTTCCTGTCTTACTTCTCACTCCCCTATGCTTCCTGGGGTCATAACGCCCACCCAGGATAGTTAAAACTCAATTCTTTTCTTTTTTTGAAAAAACTTTTTAAACATTTTATTTATTTTTGAGAGAGACCGAGAAAGACAGAGTGAGAGCGGGGGAGGGGCAGAGAGAGAATCCGAAGCAGGCTCCGGGCTCCAAGCTGTCAGCACAGAGCCCGACACGGGGTTCAAACTCATGAGCTGCGAGGTCATGGCCTGAGCACAAGTCGGGCGCTTAACCGCCTGAGCCACCCAGGCGCCCCTTACAACTTAACTCTTAAATTTTGTTCTGATTAGGGGAGTACTTCTCGCTCACGGTAAACAATTTTGACACCACAAAAACGCATAGCACAGGAAATGATAGTTCTTTGAGATCTCAGACTTCTGCCTCTTGAGCTCTCATGACTCCTAACGGTTTGGTGAACATTTCTCCGCATCCTTTTCCTTTTGTTAACAAAGACAACCGTTTTTATCATATTAAGAAATGGAATCACGGTATAATAATGTTCTCTGACTTCTTCCCATTTGAGGTACGTATTCCCAACGTGGTCCCTCCAGCTCTGCCCCATTCCCTTTAGTCGTCGCTCCATGAATTGGTAGGAGAACACATGATATTTTATAAATCTAAGACCTTGCTGGTGAACTACTGGGTGATAACCAGTATTTTGCTATCATATACAAGGTACAGTAAGTTTGTTTGCACGTGTCCTTTGCACTCTGGTGTTGGCATTCTTAGGGGATAATTTCTTAGACACGGAATTGCTGGCTAAAGAGAACCTACATTTATTTATTTATTTGTTTATTTTGAGGGAGAGAGAGACAGAGCGAGCATGAGCGAGCAGGGGAGGGGCAGAGGGAGGGAGAGAGAGAATCTGGACCAGGCTCCACACCCAGTGCGGAGCCCAGTGTGGGGCTCAGTCTCACAACCTTGAGATCATGACCTGAGCCAACCGAGCCACCCAGGTGCCCCAAGAGAACCTACATTTAAATTCTAACAGATCTTGTCCAATTATGCTCCAAGATCATGGCACTGACTTACCCTCATGAGGTTTGCTGTCACCAGCAAGAAGGTTGGGGTGCTCTTAGGGTGGTTATGAGCCAGAGAGAAGAGCAAATTGGGGGGACAGGGTTGGCCACCCCAAATGTCTACTCTTGCCACCCTGTCCTTACTATGCAGTTCACAGCCTGTAGCCCTCCCAAAGCTCCATTAGAAGGTCACCCTCTTTTCTCTTTCAGGGGGGCCCTGGAGAGTGGGCAGTGGAGTTTGGTAATGCCTGGAAGACACAGAGGTTCTAGAAATACTTTTCTGTTCCTGGTCTGTGTGTTTCTGGCCAGTCAGCAGGAGAGATGGTCAGATGCGAATCCCAGGTCGGCCGCACCCAGAGTGTGCAACTTTGGGAAAGTCGCCTACCTCCCTGGACTGTTTGTTTCTTTTTGCTTTTGCTTTTGTTTTGTTTTTTCACCTGAAAAATGGAGGTCAGGATACTTGCTTTCTGCACTTGTGATGTTTGTTAGGTTCATGCTTAACCTGAATGCTGTAATAGAAAGTCCCTCAATCTCAATGCCTTAACCCAACAGATAAATTTCTTTCTCACTCAATTATATCCTAAACGGATGTTTCTAATTCGTGGGGGGCGGGGGGGGGGGGCTCTTCCTCAAGCGGAGGGCCAAGTTCCTTCCATCTTTGGTTCTTTGACACACCGCTCCTAGGTCCCCATACTTGCGCATGTCAAGTAAGTGAGGAGAAATGAGTGTGTGAAGAATGGCCGTGGGAGGGTTGCTAGGCCGGGCCTAGAGGAAGTGCACATCAGTCCTGCCCACATTCCATCAGCCAGATGGTGGGGCAGCCATGAAAATGCGCCTCTCAGGGCTCCCACTATGGGGAGAAAAAGTGCCTCAAAGCCCCAGCTGCTGTCCTGGATTTACCATCACATTCAAGCGAACAGAGGCCATGCTTCTCCTGGGCTGCTCCCAGCTGATGACTAAGCACGGCAGAAGTCTTTACCCAGGCTTCCTCCCGCAAGGCCAGGGCCTCCCCCAGTGGGCAACTAGGACTCAAAGACAGCCCGTCGGCCTGGCCCAAACTTTCTTGGAAGCATGACACAGTCTGAGACTTGTTCTACTCAGTCCTTTCTCCCCACTTTATTCCCGCAGATGTCAGACCCTCCTGTGGCCTGAAAGCTCTCACCTTTTTTCTGTGCCCCCCCCCCCCCCCATAAAACCCTTACTTGTCTAGTCCCATCTTTCGCGTTCACTTCTCAACCAACCTGAACTAAAGCACGTGACCGCCCACAACTGCAAGGGAGTCTGGGAAATGTAGTTCAGCTGCGCGTCCAGGAGGAAAAGGAAGCGGGTCTGGTGAACCGGGAGCCTGTGCCTGGCACGCAGCGATGCAGTAATGGCTCCTCTTGTCGCTACGGCCCTTTGTACCGAGGTGTCAGGTCCCCGCCAAGCACGTGGTGCATCCCTTCATCACGACACGTGGCCTGGCCTAGCCGGCGGTCTGACCCGTCCATGGGGGTTCCTCTAAGTTAGAGCCGAGAAAGACACACAGGCACGTCCCAAGATGGGGGGGGGGGGGGGTGTCATCCTTAGAGAAGCCACCTCTGGGGACATCTCTTTGGCAGTCGCCCCAACTCACCCTCCAGAGCTACTTTGCCCGGCTGGTCCCTCTGATGGAAGCCAGGTGCCGTGGGGTGGCCGAGGCCGGCCCTTGGGAGACACCGTACATCTCCCAAGGAGCCCCTTTGCCCATCACCGGCGCCCCCCGCCACGCCTGCTTCCAAGGGCCGCCAATGCTTTAAGAGCCCCATAAATGCTGATAATTCCCGCATTAAACTTCACTTTATTATTTTCTCTGGGTGCAGGTATGCGGATGATATGAGGCCTCGCTGCATTTACATACAAATTGAAGATTTTTATTAATCAGTCCAGTACCGGGGATCCAACGCTAACAGTCCATCAGGCCCTTAAATACATTTGGTGACATTTTTACCATGCATTAGCATGATAGGGCAAGGCGAATATAATGTACCAATGATTGCTTTTCCATTGAAAGCACAAACGGTTTCATTTTTCCTGTCATCTCAAATAAGTGTTAAAGAGGGTTTGGAGGCTGTTGTGTCCGCGCCGTATGCTCAGGACTTACAAACACTGATGAGCGCATTAAATAACCATTAGCGTCTCGGCCTGGACCACAGGACCGTCCCTCCTCTTCAGAATTTATTCTTTGATTTAAAGTGAAGGCAATCTGTGGTCGCTTTCATAAAGTCCTGCGGCCCCTCCATTCTCCCTCCAACAAAATGCATTACAACAGTAATTTTATGACTGTTAAAATAACTGTCGTTAACAAGCACTTAATTAAAATGTACAATAAATAGCCGACTGCAGCCTTATCTGCTCTCTGGAGCGGCCACGGCCGAGACTGCAAATGCCCAGGCCTGCTGTTGCCCAGCTTGTTTGCAGATTAATTGCTTTTCGAGCTGGCAGGAGCTGCCTCTTCAGCAGCCAGATCGTAAATGACCAGATAGGGACTTTATCAATCAGGCGTGTGCGTCTGTGACCGCTGGTGGGCAGGCAGGAAGGGCTGGAGGGTGGGCGGAGGGCAAGCCTCGGGTGGGTGGGCGGCAAGGGAGGTGGCAGAATGGGGGTGATGGAGAAAACCTGGTTGACGGGACTCCCTGGGGGGGCTGGCCTGCTCCAGCCCCCACTGGGACAGCCCTGGCCTAACAACAGCTCTGATGACGGTAATCATAGCCAGCACTTAACTGTGGGCCGATACTTTATTTCTATCACCTTATTTAACTCCAACAACAACGGCGGTGAGGTGGTTATTGTTAGGATTCTCACGGATGCACGAGGGAACAGGGGCTCAGAGAGGTTAAGTGGCTTGCCCAGGGTCACACAGTGCGTAGCGGCACATCTGGGATTCGAGCCCGGGCGCGATTGATCATTCCGCGGGAGGGGCGCTTAACCCCCATCCCGGGCCGTCTCCTCGGAGATGTGAATTTATTGCGTGCCTGTCACATACCTGCAGCTGTGCTGAAGTCTACATTTATTGCTTCACGTGGTTGGAGGGGGTGTCTTTAATAAACGCATATTTATGAAGTGCCTACTATGTGTCCGGGCCGTGCTAGACGCTAGAGGTGCAAAGGGGAGCCCGAAGAATCTGATCTGTGCCCTCAGCTCGCAGGCCAGTGGGGAAGACAGCTGTTGAGCGGGTAATGGGATCACAGAGCAGAGTACCTTACAGGTTTTTTCTTTTCAATGTTTGCTTATTTTTGAGAGGGAGAGAGAGAGAGAGAGAGAGAGAGACATAATGTGAGCAGGGGAGGGGCAGAGAGAGAGGGAGACACAGAACCCAAAGCAGGCCTGACGCGGGGCTCGAACTCAAGAGCAGAGAGCTCACGACCAGAGCTGAAGTCGAATGCTTCAACAACTGAGCCACTCAGGTGCCCCAAGCAGAGTACCTTAAAAAGACTGTGTGTGTGTGTGTGTGTGTGTGTGTGTGTGTGTGTGTGTATACGAGTGGGATCAAGGACAGCTTCCAAGAGGACGTGACTTTTAAGCTGAGCTGAGGAGAAAGAGAAGCAGGGGCCAGCCAGGCAAAGGGCAGGGGAACAAGGGTTCCGGGCAGGGAGACAGTTGAAGGCGTGGAGGACAGCGTTCACGCCATGTCCCAGCCCCTGGCGGAAGGACGGAAGTTCCACGTGGCTGGGCTTTGGAGGGACACGTGTAAATGGGAAGGGATGAGACCCAGGGAGTCGGCGGTGCTAGATGGAGGAGAGCCTCGGGAACCCTGCGGGGTAACCCGAGAGCTGAGTGTGTTTTCCAAGGGGCCTCACTGAGGCTGGGCCTTGTCAACAACATCCTAATGTAGGTATCACAATTCCCGTTTTTACAGCAAAAGACACAGAGGCATACCCGGGGACGGGGAAGTGGCTCCCCCCGAGGTCACCGGGCCAGAGGCAGCTGGGGCAGCTGACGGGGGGCAGGAGGCCATCTGTACATGGGTGCCCAGAGCCTGCTCACATCTGCTCGCTCCCTCCCCCGTGTGATTCTTGTCACCGTCCAGGACGGGGATTACTTTGGGGTTTGTTGCTGGTATCTTGGTACCACCAGAACTCCCGAGTCACAAAAATGATTCTCTTAAAATTGTGGACTGCGTCCCTTTAGAATTCCAGGTTGCTATGGTTCTTCCTGGATCCCCAGGCAGGAAGATAACTATGGACAGGTCTGGGAACAACGGGTAGGAATGCTTTCCCCTTACAAACAGCAGAATAACCTAGAAGACCCAGCCAACCAACCCAAGCAACCAGTTACTCACATTCTTTGACAAGAGGTCTGGAGGAGGGCAGCTCCAATTTTGGTGAGGAGTCCAACCATATCGCAGAGGACCTTTTCCCTCCATTCTCCTCGGCGTGCGGGCCTTTCACTCTTAGACTCTTGCACACTGGTCACAAAATGGCTGCCAGATGAAAGGTAGGAAGGGAAGGTGTTGAGGGGGGAGAGATTTTCGGAAGGCCGGCAGCACACTCCTCTATGTGTCATTGGCCAAGTCTAAGTCCCATGGTCCTCTAGTCGAAGGACGTGTTGGAAAGCGGCTGCCCAACGGCTGGCCTGCTGTGGTTGGTGGCGTGTTGGGCGCACAGCCACCCTGAGTGACATGGGAGATCTCCCAGCAAGCAGGAAAGGGGAGGGTGGATGGTGGAGGGAAGATATCATCATGGGACCCGGCGGTCATTGTGTGTCAGGAATTCGGCTGACGATTGGCTTTGAATCCTCACCGTTCTCTCAGAGAGCCTCAAAACAGAGGCTCTGGCTCAGACTTGGAACCGTCTGACCCCAGGCTCCCCGTTCTCAAACTCCAGGCCATAGTTCTATAGCCACTGCAGCCCCTAGGGGGTGAAGGAGGCCCGCCCAATCCCCAGGCGGTTTGAGGGGCAGAGAGCCCCCTGTCCCCTTTGTGCCAGACACCCCAAGCCTTCAGACTCGAGGCTGACTTTGGGGTCTCTCTCCCGAGGGCCACCTTCACCCACCCCATCATCTCCTGACCACTTGGCAGAGAACATTCTCTCACCACCTGGTGGTGAGCTCCTTTGGGGCGAACCATAGATCTTGGACTCATTTTTAAAAACTCAGCTTTGGGGCACCTGGGTGGCTCAGTTGGTTAAGCGTCTGACTTCGGCTCAGGTCATGATCTCACGGTTTGTAGTTCGAGCCCCGCGTCGGGCTCTGTGCTGACAGCTCAGAGCCTGGAGCCTGTTTCGGATTTTGTGTCTCCCTCTCTCTCTGCCCCTCTCCCACTTGCACTCTGTCTCTCTCTGTCTCAAAAATAAATAAAAAACATTAAAAAAAACCTCAGCTTTATTATGGTAGGAAAAGCTCCCCCCTCCCCAAATAAAGGATGGATAAAAAATAATGGTAGATTTTTTTTTTCTTTTAAGGAAAGTTATCAAGCTCTTTGCAGTGTTTATGTTTGTGATGTCTACAATCCGTCTCACGCTGCGGGGGGGCGGGGGGCGGGTAGGGCATTGGTAACAAAGCGAATGCAGGCAGCTCAAGGGTCAGGCAGGTGCCTGGTTGCATCCCTGAGCCTGGAAATGCATGAGACTGCTACTAATGTGCAAGCTTTATTCATATGGACCCATCCCCAGCCTCACAAATAAATGGAGACCGGCCAAACACACAGACTGATGTCGAGGGTGGGGTGGCGTGCAGGGAAATGCTTCCAATCTTGGCATCTGGGAAGATATTCAACCGAGGTCTCTACCTGGCTGTTATTTAAACAAACACAAAAGATGGAGGTAAGGAGTCCAGGGAGGATGCTGGAAACCATCAGCAAACAGGGGAGCTCGGCTGGGAGGGGGCCGTTCCATGTAGGTGTCAAATCCGTTTGCATCAGAATCCTGCAGGGGCAGGAATGCCCAAATGTAGAGTGAGTATGCACAGCCATTTGCCAGGCAAAGGCCCTGGAAGGAGCAGGGTGGGCTCCCCCTCGGGGATGTGCAGAGCCTCTCCTGTGTGCATTCATTAAAGGGCCAGCTTGGTGGCCCCATGGTCACAGAGTGACAGAGCTCCTTATGCACCAGGAAGAGTGTCGCCCAGGCGTGCGCCATTCTGATTGATTCTGATTAACTTGTTAGGAGTCCGCTTGCGGAGTGTGGACCATGCTTGCAGGGCCTCAGGGCGGCGTCTTTGCTGATGGTCTCTGTCGTTCTCCACGTTCTCCGGCCTGGCTACTCTGGAAGCTTGCCCCTGGAGATCAGTGTTGGGGGGGGGGGGGGCAGTGCCTGAGAAGAGCAGAGACACGTAGTTGGATCAAAAGACCCTGAGGTGGGTTAATTGTGCCCCCTGGGAAAGTTATTGTCTTGATGAGCTATTGTTTCCTCTTTGGGAAACTGGGGATCGCTTTTCTCAGCCTCGTTGGATTATTAAGGAGAATCAGGGTGGCGGTTCCCTTCCCTTCGCTCTCTTTTTGAGTGTTAGATTCAGATTTTATGGCACGCTTGCAGGAAGACCACAGATCCGGAGGAGAGAGGCAGGGATCACTCACGCAAGGTTTGCAGGGGCTGTGGGATGAACACCACAGGTGTAGACCATGCGTGGGGAGGCGCTGGCCAACACCGTGCTGTGGAATTCCACAGACTGAACCCTGTTGCCCGTTCAACCCTCTTTCAATCGCAATTAAGTCAAAAGGAGAATCTCGGTTGGTGCTAAAACGTCCTCAACACCCCTTCAGCTCTTTTTAATCTCCTTTTAAAACGAAGACACATCTAGAGACAGAGAATAGGTGCGGGGGGGGGGGGGGGGGGGAGAAGGGGTGGAGGATGCGAAGCTAGTGTTTGATGGGTATGGAGTATCCGTTCAGGAAAACGGAAGGAGGATCCAGAGATGAATGGCGGCTAATAGTTGCACAGCACGAATGGACTTAACGCCACCGAGCTGTGCCCCTAAAAATGGTCATAGTGGCACATGTTTTTATGTTATGTTTTATACATTTTCCCATGGTAAAGGCAAAAAGGCAAAATCTAAATCGGAAGCAGAAGAGGCTTCAGGCACAGAGCATCTAAACAGACACTAGTAACGTGACTTTAAAAAGTCAGTGTTACTCTCAAGGTTGCCTTTTATCCGGGACCAGGAGTAGCAGTTTTCCAGCTCCAAATAGCCGCTGGATACAAAGCTTTCTTTTGAAATGCATATTTTTATTTAAGGAAGCAAGGAGAAATGGTAGGTAAACCAAAAACACGGGTAGGACAAGACGGTGAAGCCGTAACTCAGCGCCTGTGTCCAAGTTTCAGGCGTCGCACCCGAAGCCTGGAGGTCAGCAAGGTGGCGGGGGGAAGGTCCAGGCCTGCGGCACAGCGAGGGGCTCCTCTGCACCCCTCCTGCCTCTTCCCTGTTTCCCCCGCTTCTTCGCCCGGATGGCTTCCCTTTGTACCGCTTCAGCCGGCAACTCTTCGTCATGACAGAAACGGCGGAGTAAACTGTTGTCTTGCCCAGCCCGACAGTTCCTTTGTCCTGAGGTCACCCCGTGACTGTTCTGGGCTCTGGGGGTAGATCCCAAGCATCCTGGGTGCAAAATGACAGGCTTCTTGGGTGACAAATGGGTCATAGTCTCCAAAGTTCTGATGGTAACTAAGGATGGACTAGAGCAGGAGTTCTCAAACCTGACTGCACTCTAGAATCTTCCAGGGCTCGTCTCCAGCCCAGGATCAGGATCTCTAGAGGGGGAAGCTGGGATACCCGGGGTTTCCTTTCCTTTCCTTTCCTTTCCTTTCTTTCCTTTCCTTTCCTTTCCTTTCCTTTCCTTTCCTTTCCTTTCCTTTCCTTTCTTCCCTTCCCTTCCCTTCCCTTCCCTTCCCTTCCCTTCCCTTCCCTTCCCTTCCCTTCCCCTCCCTTCCCTTTTCTTCCCTTTTCTTTCCTTTTAAATGCTTATTTTTGAGAGAGAGAGAGAGAGAGACAGCGAGTAGGGGGTGAGCAGAGAGAGAGGGAAACAGAGGATACCAAGCAGGCTCCATGCTGCCAGCACAGAGCCCAATGGTGGGGCTCAAACCCATAAAGCACAAGATCATGACCTGAGCCCAAATCAAGAGTTGGACGCTCAACCGACTGAGCCACCCAGGAGCCCCAGGGATATCTGAGTTTTTCAAAGCTTCCCAGGCAATCGTGATGCGTGACAGGTTTGGAACTACAGATTAGAGCAAAATTGCCATTGCTTATAAATGCTTTGTACCCTGTCCGGAATGGCTCTTTCTTCCTCCCAACAAGTTCCCAGATGTGTTTTAAGACTCAGCCGATGCATTGACACCTCCTAGAAGGCCTCCGTGATCTTCCAGGCTGAGTTGTCTCGATAGTAACACTTACCACACTGTACTGTAATCAGTAGATTTGTGGGCAATTTCTACCGCCGGGTAGGGAGCTCTTTGAAGGCAGGAACTGTGCCCTATTCACTGTTGAGTCTCACGGCCTGAATATACTAAGTGTTCAATATATGTTTGGTAAGGAGTAAATGGATGGTTTGAAGCACACAGCAGGAATTCTAGGGGACACTTGAGCCCTAAAAAACATATTCACGTGGGCAGATAAACAGGTTTCCTTTGAGGTCAGTGAGGGTTCCTAGGGCCTGCCCTGCTTTGGGCCATGGTGGCTACAGTCCAGACTTATCCTTCTTAGAACTTCTGCCTACTAGGGTCCCTCAGACGTCCCTGGTCTCACCTAGAGCCACTGTCCTCCAACTCACCAAATTGTCTGGCCACAGTGGCCTTCTCTCCCTTACTTTAAAGTCTCAGGTGTCTCTTCCTTCCTTCCTTCCTTCCTTCCTTCCTTCCTTCCTTCCTTCCTTTTTTCTTTTTCTTTCTTTCTTTCTTTTTCTTTCTTTCTTTCTTTCTTTTTCTTTCTTCTTCTTTTTTTTTGAGTTGACTTATTTGTTTTGAGAGAAGGAGGGAGCACAGAGAGAGGGAGAGACAGAATCCCAAGGAGGCTGTGCCTGTCAGCCCAGAGCCCCACGCGGGGCTCAAACTCAAGAACCGCGAGATCATGACCTGAGCCGAAGCCAAGAGACGGACTAGGTGGTGGGGAGAAAAGACTTATGACCTCCTTCCCTACTAAAAGGTTGAAGTAAGTGTCAAAACGGTTATCTCCGAACCTCTGGGCCTTTGTCAAGTGTTGAAAGACGTTACTTGCAATATCTGTGGAGCAGATTCGGTGGGCGAAGGAGACCAGCCTGGGGTCAGACAGTAGTTGTGCCTGCCCTAGGCTGGGGCAGGAGGCAGGGGTTTATCCTGGTCGTGACAAATCAGCTCTAAGTTGGAACAAAGCACCCCCCCCACCCCCACCTCCAACCGCCCCGCCCCCAGTTAGTTACCACAGCAGCGATGAGGGCATTTCCACTTCAACCTGGTCTAGCGAAGGATCATGTTTTGATGTTTTCCTCCGCAGCTAAGTTTTGTCTCTAATTTTAACATTTGGACTCTGTTCCGGTCAGACTGGAAAGATCTGTCTGCTCATCTGCGGAAAGGACATGCTATTCCCACTGAAATCTAAGTAACGAGACGCTGCCGTTTCTGAGAAGCCTCCCCCTCCTCCACCCTCCCCTACCGCACATAACTTCCAACGATTGCCAGAGTGTGGGAGACCTGAGATCACCTCCTGCCTCGCCTGACTGGCCCACTTACACCGGTCAGGGGAGGCGAGGTTATAGTGCCGAAACAAACAGCCCCAATGTCGTCGCGAGCAAAGGCTTTATTACTCACTCATACTTCCCGTCCAACGTGGTGTGGTCTGGAAGCTGGGCACGGGGAGGGACGTAAGCCCTACTTTATCACTCGGGGCCTCAGGCTGAGGGAGGGGGTCCTTTTGTGCCCCTGGAACCTCCACACAAAGGGGCAGACACGGCCAAGAGCTGAGCCTGCTCACGTCTCACGGGCCCAGAGACCAGGCGTTGCAATCCTCCCAGGGTCCAGAAGTAGAAGGGAGGCGAATCCTGGTGGCGGCAGGAATGTTTGCTGCCCCACCACAGGCCCTTGGCCTTTCGGTCCTTTCCATAGGGCTCTTCTCCAAGCCCGCATACTTTCATCCTGCTTGGAATCGCCCCCCCACCCCCACCCCCCGTGAGTTTTCAGGGGAATCCTCTTTGGAGCACTTGTCTTGAACTCTATCCAGATGCAGTGTGGCACAGTGGTTGGTTAAGAGTGAAGATTCTAGAACCAGGCTAACTGGGTTTGCAGCCGGCCAGAGCAAATGTTCCAACACGTCTGACTGCCAGTTTCTCGTCTGTGGGATAGGGACAACGACAGTACCCATGTCCCAGGTTCATTGTTAGCATTACATTTTCCGTATACGTCATATGCTTAAGAAAGTTGGCCTGGCACACTGTGAGTCCTCTGTAAGCATTGTGTCAGCAGGCTGTGTCCCCTGTGGCACGGATGCCTATTATGAATCAGGCTGTGAGGTGCAGAGGGAAGTAAGTCACAGGCCAGCTTGGCACTTGGCTGAGGGTGTCAGGGTCAGCAGGGCATTGCCATTACGGCCTGGCTGCTTCCGGTCTTTGGATTTCTCACCGTCTGCCAATGACCTTGCACTTCACGGAACGAAGAGTCCACGACCGTCGCAAGGATGTTTCTTCCCTCTCATTCGCCTTCTGGAGTGAGAGCCCCAAGTAGGGCCTGGGCCTGGCTCCAAAGGCAGTGCTGAGAGGTTGGCTTCAAGAGTTTCTACCGTTTCTGGAGAGGTGCCCACCCCAGCCCCACCCCAGAGCAGCCTGGCTTACAGAGGCAGGAAAGCAGGGGTGGGCTTAGCATCCTTTCTCTGCTGCTGGTAAGGCCGGGCAAGTCAAACTCAGGTTCCTTGTCTGTAAAATAGGGATCTATCACGCAAGGTTGGTTACAGTGTCTATCATGAGGATCCAATGATATAACGTCAGCAACGTGGGTGGCATTGGGCCCGGCACGGCCTAAGCACTCCATGCGGCTCAGATCACCCTTACTGTTTCTGATGAAAAGTGTGGGCAGCCCGGGGAAGAGGAGGCCCGAGAATTAAACAGAGGCGGGTTCATGCAATCATTTGGGGAGTTGAAACCATCCCAAGGACAAAGGGGCACCCCCGAAAGGTTTTAATCAAAGCGCGATGCTGTGAGTCCTGCGCTTTGGAAAGATTCCTTTGGCTTCATTATGGAGAGTGGATTAATAGTGTGAGGTGGGGGTGGAAAACCATCCAGAAAATGTCCTAGATTAGGGTGACATCAGTGGAGGAGAGAGAAAAGTGGATTAATAATATACTTAGTGGACAGCGTGATGTTAGAAGCAAATCCTTACACAGCATTACCTTTGCACCCGGTGCTGTTCTAAGCATCTTACACTATTTACTCATTTAATCGCTGCAGCTCTATGAGACCGGTTCTTCTACAGTCGGCTCTGGTGTTTCAAGACAACACTGGGCACCAAGACGTGAAATAACTTGCCCAAGGTCACACGGCTAGGTAGGGGTTGGATTTGGGATTCAAAACCAGGAGGACAATTCCAACGTCCTTCTCTTTAACAACTGTGCTTTCGTTTTGGTAAGCGACCGGGTATGGAGTAGTGTATCGGCTAGCTATGACCACGACGATGCTGCGTAACAACCACCAGAACCCCAGTGCCATATACTAGAAAACACTGATTTGTGCTCATGGGTTTCTGAGTTGGCTGGGCTGCTTTGCCACTCTGAGCTCATTGACGGGGCTTACTCCGATTCTTGATGGACCAAGGGCACAGTTACAGGGAAAGTGAGAAATCTGTGCAGTTTGGGCCATCCATCAACCACGGGGAGTGGAATTTTCATAACTCCCAGAATGTTGGCTCGGGCAGCCAAGTCGCTGAGAGGGTGAAGCAGAAAGGGTAGGTTATAGGAGAAGATGAGGAAGTCGAGGCTCAGTGAGACCAGATGTCTTGCCCAAGGTTGTGCAGCTAGTATACTCAGGGTCCGGACCGCAGCTGCCCAGAACTGAAAATTACCCCGGTGACCGGACAGGTGTGATCGTGTGGCTGGAAATGACTTTGCGGGTCGTACTCACTTGGAATGGCGAATATTAACAATTCTGCATTCAGAATCCAGGTTTCCTAACAGCTCTGTTCAGAGGAAGCCTGGCTTGCCTTTTGCATTCTAAAAGTACTTTCCAGGTTGATAATGTCCCCCAAGGGCCTTCCTTCTTTACACTGTAGCCTGTTTTCACCTCTAGGGAACAATCTGGTATTGTTTCTCCAGGTGCTGGCCTCCGGGGACCGGAGCAAAGTTTTCCTCCAGGATTCCTGGCCGCCACCATCGAGGCTCACCCATGGTGGGGAAAGGGACAGCCGGGCTGAAGCGGTGCCCGACTCTTCCAGAACAACCACTGAAAAGCCGCCCCCTCCATACACACCGCCGAGGGGGCTTTGAATGGATGGGCTTAAGTGGAGGCCACCAGTGAGCCTGGCTTTTTAATAACCAGCAGCCCCTGAGTCCTCGGGGCCCATTCTCGACACCGAGTCATGGGAAACTTCTCCCCTCGTCAAGCAGAGCTGACCCGCCCGCCGACCTCGTTCCTGCCATGTTCCGGCATTCTCGACTTCAACCTGGCCCCAAACCCAAGCTCCCCAGCCGGACGGTACTTCAGCAATGGCTTCTTGGGGCTCTGACTTCTCCTTCACTGGGCCCTTCTCAGGGAAGGCTGAGGGAGCGTGTGTCCCCTGGACGTGTCACAGTTGCAGCCAGGAGAGACCCAGACAAGCGTGGGCTCAAAGCAGCCCCGCCTCGTGGGCAGGGATCGGGAGCAGTCTGAATTGTGACTGGCGTATATCATCGTGTTCACTCTCACGGTGGAAATCGCCAGCGTTCGGTGAGCGCTTCCTGTATACAAAGCATTATGCCAATGCACCTGCTTCCTTTATATGCTCTTTCTGTTTTTCCTTCTTCCTCTGCAGAGGTAGTGAGGGCATTGGGAGCCAGGCCACAAGTTTGGGCAAATGACTGCTTCCTCTCCTTTAAGCCTCAGTTTCCCCTTCATAAAACGGGGCTAATATAGATATCCCCTGCAGAGACACCTGAGGGATTAGAGGTGACATATTACACAGCAGACTCCCGGGAGGTGGTGGCCGCGCTTTTTGTTTTTGTGTTTTTGTTTTAATTTTTAAGTTTATATATTTATTTTGAGAGAGAGAGAATGCACGTGTGCGTGTGTGAGCTGGGGAGGGGCAGAGAGAGGGAGAGAGAGAATCCCACGCGGGAACCGCACCAGCAGCACCAAGCTGAACGTAGGGCTCGAACTCATGACCTGAGAGATCCATGACCTGAGCCGAAATCAGGAATCAGAGAGGCTTAACCGACTGAGCCACCCAGGCGCCCCATTATCGCGATTGCTAGTGAGTCCGGGGTCCCTGAGGCTGTCCTGGGCCCTACTTTCTGCTTCTCCCAGCCTGATGGGTTCTGTCCAAGGACCCCGTGGGAAGCTACCTTCCCGACTGAGATGGGGAGAAAGGTGGGTCCGAGGGCTGGAGATGGACATCAGTGGGGGTTTCTTCCTCCCCCTGCAGAAATGATTGATCAGCTGTCAACGAGACGGCTGTGGTCAGAAACGGAAGCCTTGTGGCCGGGAACAGCGACGCCAAGGAAAGCTGGCTGTGCGATGGGATCGCTTGCCGGCACTGTTTGGGAGGCTGCTGGGCAGTAAACTGGGGGTAGCCCGGGTGTCCTCCCCCCTTTCCCGTCCCTCCTGTCCTTTTCTTCCCATGCGCCCTTTGCTCAGAGTGGCCAACGGGTCTTGTTGATTTAGATGGCCGTTTCTTCATAACCCCTCAAAGTTTACCTCCTTCAAGCTGTCTTTCCCATTAAATTGTGGTCTCGAGGTGAGAGCCAATTCTGCAAAAAACATGTAGCCACAAGCCTTTTGCTGCTGGTTTATTATCTGTGCTGGGGTCCCTGGGGTCTGGGGTGGTGAAGCTTGGCTCTGTGCAGAAGGAAACAATGGGGATTTTTCTGTCTCCCCCCTCCCTCCCTCCCTCCCTCCCTCCCTTGCCTGATCCCCTCTGCCTTGGGGAGACTGCCTGCTAATTTATCTTGGAATGTTTGGGCTCTCCATGCTTAATGGGTCTGTTTTCTGACTTTCTAAACAGATGAGTGGGTGTGAAAAACAAGTCAACAGATAAACACAAGCTTCCACTAGAAGATTCTGAAACTGAACAAACGGCTCCCAGCATCCCTGCAGGGAGGGCATCCCCCCGTGTGATCCAGCGTGAGGCGAATTCCACTCTGCCTTGGAGCTGGGAAACTCGAGCTGGGACTGGGGCCCTAGAGAAACGAGAAGATCATGGTGCCTCCACTTACGGGTTCTGTCTCCCCAGGGGGAAGTGACTTACTGTGCCCTAATGTCCTTGTCTGTAAAATGGGGCTTAACAATGATGCCTGGCACGTAGGATCATAGTGCAGATGACGTGAGATAATACATGAAATGCGCTTAGAAGAACGCCTCGCACATGGTGATGTAGCGTGCCTAACAAACGCCAGCTATGACGGTGGCAATTCACATGGCTGCCAATGGAGCTTGAGGGGCTCCGTGACCTTGGACATGTCACACCAATTTTTCACGCTTCAGTTTCCTCATCTGTAAACAAGGCGACAGTCATGCCTGCATCATGGGGGTACTTATAAAACTTATAATTAAAAATTATAAAAATGTATAAAAACACTTAGCCCATCAGTGCTTGTTTACCTTCTTTCTTTATTTTGAGAGAGAGAGAGAGAGAGAAGCAGAGAGAAAGGGAGAGAGAGAATCCCAAGGAGGCTCCACACTGTCAGCACGGAGCCCAATGCAGGGCTCGAACCCACAAACCCTGAGATCATGACCTGACCTGAGGTCAAGAGTCAGAAAATTAATCAACTGAGCCACCCAGGCACTCCAGCATTTAAGTTCTTAATAAGATCAATTTCCTTGCTTTCACTTAGGCAGGGAACAAAGAAGTTAACATAAGAAGGTTGGGGGCACCTGGGTGGCTCAGCCAGTTAAGGGTCTGACTCTTGATCTCTGCTCAGGTCATGACCGCACTGTTCGTGAGTTCAAGCTGCACATTGGGCTTTGCACTGACAATGCGGAGCCTGCTTGGGATTCTCTCTCTCTTCCTCTCTCTCTGCTTCTCCCCCACTAGTACTCTGTCTCTCTGTCTCCGTCTCTCTCTCTGTCTCTCAAAAATAAAATAAACATTAAAAAAAAACAAAATAAGAAGGTTGTTTCTATAGGGAAAAAAAAGTTATCATAGCATAAGAAATACAAAGTATACATCTCTTAAAGGTAAAGCTCAGTGATTTTTTTTACAGCAAATCTGTGACCCAGATCAGGATAGGAACATTTCCAACACCTCTGAAAGCTTCATTGTGCCCCTTCCCCATCAATACTTTTCTCCCTAGAGGTAACTGTTATCTCGGTTGCTAATACTGTAGATTTGGCCCCATCTGGAGCTTCGTATAAATGGAATGATAGACGATATATTCTTTTGCTTCTGGCATCTTCAGTTCAACACAGTGTTCTCAGATCCATCCGTGGTACTGTACATCTCCATGGCTATACACTCAGCTTCGTACCCAGTTCTAAGTTACTTATGAATAAAGCTGCTGTGAACGTTCTCATACTTGCCTCTTCAGGGATGCATACACTTATTTTTGTTGGCTGTATACCCAGCGGTGGAATTTCTGAGTCATAGGCAGGTGCATGTTTAACTTTAGTAGATGGCTGCCAGACATAATTCCAAAGTGGTTATTAGCAGATTACTTTTTGGTTTAAAAAATTTTTTTAAAGAGGAGGAGGTAAGTCTGGAAGAGATTTAATGCTGAATTTTTATATTGTATTTTTATTGAATTTTTAATTTCCTTTTTATGATAGGTTACTACTTATAATTCCCTGAGAATTGGCCATCTTCTATAGAAACAGCTGTGATTATACCTAAATATGTCCCTGCGAAAATATTCACTGTTTACAATGGAGAAAAGAAAATAATCTAAATGTCTGTCCGTAGGGGAACGATTAATAAATCGTAATATACCCGTAGTTTGTGGTGGCAGAATGTATGGATATGTACTGGCCTGGTAAGATGTACAGTTACCGTAAGAATATAACAAGCATGTTGCAGAATATTATATAGAATATGGGCTAGATATGTTTCGTATATATCAGGCAATGTTTTATGGTGTGCTCATTTGAAATTTTTTTAAGACCCTCCATCTATATATCTATATCTGCATCTGTATCTATCTATCTATCTATCTATCTATCTATTGAAATTGGGCAAAGAGTATGAACAGGCAATTCACAGAGGACGCAACTGGAAGGCCAGTAAACATATGAAAGACAATCAATCTCATTAGTCACCATGGGAATGCAATTGAAACAACTGTGAAATGTCAGTTTTCACTTCCTAGGTTGGTAAAAATTTGAATGTTAACACACCTTGTTGGCGAAGATGTGGGCAACAAGAACTTTCATCCACTGATGGATATTGCCAAATTGCTCTCTGAAGTGGTTCTCCTAATTCATATTTGATGGTGGGAATACAAATTAGTACAGCCATTTTGGTGAGCAATTTGGTAATGTTCAGTAAAGTGGAAGATGCTCATGTAACATGACACAGATATTCCATCATTAGGTCTATACTGTAGAGAAACTTATGCACATGGACACAAGGAGATGGGTATAAGAGTGTTGACTGCAGCATTGTTTGAAAAGTGAAAAATTGGAAGCAACCCAATCTTTCTCGACAGGAGAATGGATAAATGAATTGGAGTATCTTGACACAATGAAATATGATACAAGGTTAAAATGAATGAAATAATGTGACCATGTAGCTACATGGGGAATCTGAAAACAATTTAGAAGGGAACAGCCAGTCACAGAAGGCTACATGTACGATGATTCTATTTCTATAAAGGGTAACATTAAATAAAATGATGTAATCATTTTAGAAAAGGTATAGAAAAGATCGTTTCTGGACAAAGATTACCTTTGGGGAAGGATGGACTGAAACAAGGAAAAGTTCAGGGACTTTCAATTTTGTAATGTTTTGTTTCTTAAGACGGATGGTGCACTCTTGTGTATTCATTACATTAATCTCTGAAATACTTAATATCAAAGGCAAGATTTATCCATTCATCCATCTGGAAGACTCTATATCAAAATGTTAATGGTGCTTATTTCTCAGAAATACGATGGTAGAAGAGAGTATATTTCCTTTTCTAACCCTATTTCTGTTGAAATTTTAGTTAGCATATATTGTTCTGAGACCCATTAAAAAGGAAGAAGAAAAGAGAGAATTGCTAATCCACGCATGCTAGATGTAGTAATTCTCAGTTAGACAATACCCCATTCTCTGACCATTCTGGATAAGGCCCCACCTAGAAAGGGAGGTGGATTCCTCTGCTAGAGTGGGAATAATTCCTCCAGGAAGGGTCAGTGAGATCAGTAAGAAGGGAGTGAGAGGCTATGGGTGGGCGTGGTCCTCTGGGGTCCTGGAGTGACCCCAAGTGCAGCAGGAAGACAGGTCGATGGTGGGGGGCACATATATTGCAGGTGCATGAATCCTGTAATCCTTAGCTATTTCCCCCATTATCACACAGTCTTGGTCACAGCGCACCATTTTAGGACCAAATCACGCCTTTTTCTTTTTTCCTTAAATATTCTATTTTTAAGCCATTTCTCTACCCAACGGGGGACTGGAAACCTCAATCCCAAGATCAAGAGTCACATGCTCTGCTGACTGAGCCAGCCACGTGTCCCAGGACCAAGCCGTTCCTGAAATGAAAATTCTTTAAAAAAAAAAAAAAATTTTTTTTAACATGTATTCATCTTTGAGAGACAGAGAGAGAGTGTGAGTGGGGGAGGAGCAGAGAGAGAGGGAGACACAGAATCTGAAGCAGGCTCCGGGCTCGGAGCTGTCAGCAGAGACCCCGACGCGGGGCTCGAACTCACAGACCGCGAGATCATGACCTGAGCCAAAGCTGGATGCTTAACTGACTGAGCCACCTAGGCACCCCCTGAAATGAAAATTCTTAAGAAAAAAAAAAAAGCAGAGACAGACTGATAAATGCTTCTGGGTTATAGTCCATTCACTTGCAGCCAAATGGATTGCTCGTTAATATCTTCCCCCCATTTGCCTTATGACCAATTAGCAGCTATTAAGACCCAACTCATCCTGGCATGAAGTTTTTCCCTAGCAGTGGCTGCCACTGTTAAGAGCTTTGGGGACTTGGTGGCTTTTCTTCCTGTCCCCGTGGTGCCCCAAAGCTCACTCCCCAGATTAGGTATGGGGTGGGGGGGAGTGCTGCGTTCTGGGCCACCAGCACTGTCTGATCCTATCAGGGAATCCGCTGGAGTTGAGGAAAGGTTGCTTGACCGGTATCTACCCAGACCTCCTGCATTCTCTTTTCCCAGGGCAGGGACCATCTTGAGATGACGCTCTAAGTGACCCATTTGCAGACTGGCTGCCACAGAACCTGCAGATAAGATTCACATGCAGCATTTTCTCCCTTCCTTCCTTCTTTCCTTCCTTCCTTCCTTCCTTCCTTCCTTCCTTCCTCCCTCCCTCCCTCCCTCCCTCCCTTCCTTCTTTCCTTCCTTCCTTCCTTCCTTCCTCCCTCCCTCCCTCCCTCCCTCCCTCCCTTCCTTCCTTCCTTCCTTCCTTCCTTCCTTTCTCCCTCCCTCCCTCCCTTCCTTCCTTCCTTCCTTCCTCCCTCCCTCCCTTCCTCCCTTCCTTCCTTCCTTTCTCCCTCCCTCTTTCTTTCCCTTCCTTCCTTCCTTCCTTCCTTCCTCCCTCCCTTCCTTCCTTCATTTCTTCCTCCCTCCTTCCTTCCCTCCCTCCCTCACACCCTTCCTTCCTTCCTTCCTTCCTTCCTTCCTTCCTTCCTTCCTTCTTTCCTTCCTTCCTTCCTTCCTCCCTCCCTTCCTTCCTTCCTTCCTTCCTTCCTTCCTTCCTTCCTTTCTCCCTCCCTCCTTCTTTCCCTTCCTTCCTTCCTTCCTTCCTTCCTTCCTTCCTTCCTTCCTTCCTTTCTCCCTCCCTCCTTCCTTCCCTCCCTCTCTCCCTCCCTCCTTCCCTCCCTCCCTCTTTCTTTCTCTTGCATTCTGCTATACGTAATGAACAAAGTCAGCTCTTTTATACCGAGTGCTTCCTGTGCAACAGACATCATGCTGAATGCCAAAGTGTCGCCTCATGCCGTCCTCACAAGAACATCCTGAAAGCAATCATCCCTGTGTGAGGGTTAGGGCAACTGAGGCACCCAGAGAGAGGTTAAGTGACTTGCTCAAGGTCACATCATGACAAATGGGCAGAGCCGAGGTGAGAGATGAAAGTCTGCTTCTCACGGTGAATCTGAGAAAAGCACCTTCTCGGCAACCACAAGGCTCTCAGAAAGTCAAGATAAGCATACAGATAATAATCCCTCCGCTCAAGAAGGGCTGCCTCTCATACAAGCCGTGAAGACAGCTACGGTTCACACAGAGACAGGGTTTTGTTCCTTCTGTGCGTGTCCATTGAGCACCTGCCGGAGGCCAGGCCGCGTTCTAGGTGCTGGGGATTTGGCAGTGAATCAGACGTGTCTCCGTTTCTCAGAGTGTACATTCTAGGGGGGAAATAACGAAACGGTGCTAGACAAGCAAGACGCTGTATCAGAGCAGCCTACGTGCCATATAGAGAAATGCACGGACTGAGGCAGGGTGGGCCCGCGGAGGCCCCTCCAGAGCCCCGAGCGTTGCCATGAGCTGGCGATGGCAAGATCTTGGGGTAAGAGTGTCGTTCCCGCTAAAAAGACCTACCAGGACAAAGGCCCTGGGCTAGGAAGGAGCTTTTCAGGCTGGAGAAGCTAACAGGCCAGGGAGGCTGCTGTGGAGTGGGAGAGGAGGGGCCTTGCACAAGGTGAAGTTGGAAAACAAGGCAGGATGCAGCCACGTACGACCTGGTGGGTCGCTGTTGTGAGTTTGGGTTTTACGCCAGGTGAGTGGGAAGAAGCGAGGGCTTTAGGCAAGGGGCTGACGTTCTCTTGGTCTGATGTTTATAAGATCCCTCCGGCTGCTGTGTAGATAAAAGCAACAGGTTGGTTCAAATTTGCTGAAGCATGTGTGGGAGGGAAGATAAGCCGGCTAGTGGGGGTGAGAGTTGGGGAAGCACGGGGCACATCCTGGAAGGCTGCCTGGAAGAGGAGGGCCGGGGCCAGAATTTTAGAAACCTGTGCCCTTCCCGGAGGGGCAGAAGTGGGCAGAATTGAGGCAGTCTGGCCTCCGAGCCATTGGGAGCCAGTGGGCACCAAGTCAGGGCTGAAAAACGTTAAGAGTGTGGATTTTATGTTCACGGCCTCTGCTCTAGGCCCTGTACTGGGCCCTTTGTGTCCCTGGTGGGGTATTTTTACCCCTGCATTGGTATCCCTCCCGTGCAGGGGATATTTTTATCCCCACCTGTGCCAGGCACTTTCCTTGCAGTGGCAATGACCTAAAGAAGTAGGCAGTGCCTTACAGTGAGGAAGGGTTAGAGCTCTGGGGCCAGATGGTCTGGGCTCAGATTCCAGGCGCACCAGCTGCGGGATATTCGACCGGGTTCTTGACCCCTCTGTGCCTGCGATTTCTCAGCGGTATTGGATATCTGTCAGCTAGGGTCCCGTTGGCTGCAAGTAAGGGCAAACCCCAGCTTAAAGAATCAGGACGTTTATGCTCTCCCACGACGACAGGTGCAGTCCCTGCATCATCGCCCATCTCTCTGCTCCGCCATCTCGTAAGAGCATGTGACCTCCAGCTGTGGCAACGTCCAGGGGACCAGGCGGGACCATCTCGTCCCGGAGCAGGGAAACCTGCGTCCGTGCCTCATTGGCTGAAATCAGGCTTATTCGTGACGCTGTAGATAGCGAAGGGCGCGGGATTGCCAAGTCTGGTTTAGATGAACCGCCACCGGGGTGAGCAGGAGGGGGGGAGGTGGGTTTTGGTGATGTGAAGGCAACCACTATGATTGACTTCCGTCCTACCTCCAAGGGCTGTTGTAGAGGTCCACGTTTGAGTGTTTGGTGCGGGGCATGATACGTGGGGGGAAGGAAAGGGGAGAAGAAGAGGAGCAGGGGGAGGAGGACGAGGAGGAGGAGGAGGAGGAAGAGGAGGAAAGGAAAGAGAAGATACACATTTTCTAGACTCCAGGAAGTCAGTGGCTATGACCTGAAAGCCAAGGCTCCCTTTACTCCCTTGTGTGGCCTTTGCTCTGAGTGAGGTTTCCTCCACGAGGACTGGGGAGTGCGGGCAGGGGTTGGCTTGAAGGATCAAGGACAGTCTGCCATCCCAGATGTTTGGATTCCTGAGGGCAGGGCCTGGGCCACATGAGCCTCCACCCCAGCCCTGGCACCCCCAAAGTTCTCCGATAGACCGCGCTCGCTTAGACACCCCTCCTCTTGACAGGGGACTTTTGAATCAGACGTGCTTGGAATCCCGGCAACCTGAGGCTGCATGGAACTCCCCCAGGCCCCTTGCCTGTCCCCCTCGCCACCCAGGCCACCCGTGCCTGTCCCCAGCACCCTGCTGAGCCATCTTGCTCAACCCTGGGGAATTTCTGGGCAATTTTGAAACAGCTGAGCAGAGCACGAGCTATGAGGCCTTGGGCAAATTATATCGCCTCTCTGAGCCTCTCTTTTCTTATCAGTAAAATGGGATAATAAAACCTGGGCTTCATGGGCCTGTTCTGAGGATGTGATGGGATCATGTGGGTGGACCACATGGCCTTGCAGGAAGAAGTTTCACGGCTGTGGCTCATTTATTTTTACGGAAGTGAAATTTACATCGCAAAATCAGCCGTTTTATACTTAAAATTCAGCATCCTTTGGCGTATTCGCCTCTATGTAGCTCCCAAAACATTTTCATCACCCCAAAGGAAACCCCATATCGATTAAGCAGTCACTCCGTAGCTCCCGCCCTACTCCGGTCCCTGGAAACTACTGATCTGCTTACTGTCCCTATGGATGTATTGATCCTGGATATTTTGTGTACGTGGAATTGTGCAGCATATGACCTTTTGTATCTGGCTTCGGTCACGTAGCATGACTCTCTGAGATTCATCAATGTTGTGTTGTAAATCAGTACGTCCTTCCTTTTCGTGGCCGAATAGCTCTCTGTTTAATGGCATATACCGCGTTCCAAAAACTCTCTTTGTCCGTCGATGGACATTTGGGTTGTTTTTGCCACGTGGCTATTGTGTGACCCATGCTGCTGGGAACATGTATGTCCACGCACTTGTTTGAGGTCCTCTTTTCAGTTCTTTCGGGTATTTACTTCAGAGCGGAATTTCTGGGTCCCACGGACCATCTCTGTTTCACTTGTCCAGGGACCACCAAACTTGGGGTCGCACCATATCATGTACCCCCCTCCCCGCCCCCAGCAGCGGGTGATGGTTCTAACTTTGCGCCGACACCTGTCGTTTCCCATTTCCGGATTATAGCCGTTTTAGTGGGTACGACGTGCTGTCTTACGACTCTTTTTTCAGGGCTGGCATAAGGGAAGGGGGCTTGGGGGTCTGACGGGTCCCCATTCCTGACAAATGGCTTTGCAGCGATCAGGCACAGCCAGTGTTGCCGGTCCTTGAGTAGGGTCCACAAGTTCTCCTCACAGAGATTCCAGAAGGCAGGTGTGCGTCTCCCCACCCCCCACTCCTCCCTCACCCTACCAGAGCTGGGAAATCTGAGGCCGGTGGGGACCCCAGCACCCACACCGTTCTCCTGCAGCTGTCTCCAGGGCACCAGGGAGGCGGCTGCAACCTCCTCAAGGCTTTATCTGTGTCCTGAGTTTCTCTGCTTGAGAATCGAGCCCAGCCTCGCCAGGGACACCTGTCTCGGTCTGGTCCCAGCTTTTGATGCGTGGGCTCCTTCCCTGCTGTGTAAAGGAGCAACCTGTCACTTGGCTCCGCTCTGCTCTGGGGGCTGGGGTGGGGGGGACTGGCTTTGGATTTTGTGGTCCCCAGCCCTCCCCTGTCCTGAGCCACTCCTACCATACCCTTGAAGACCAGGGCTCATTTAGGAGGCTCGTGGTGCCCAGGATGCCTTCCAGGCCTCTGGGCGACGTGGGTTGGGAAGTGGTGGCCTGGGTGAGGAGGCTTCATGTGCTTTCGGCAAGAGGCCCAGACCCACAGAGGTTTGAGATGGCTTTTCTCCTTGTGGGTCCCCAAGACGAGGCAAATCTGGGTTTTCCTAAACACACTCAACTGTACTAGCTCTGAGCCACCCACATACCCCTTTTATCGGGGGACCTGCCCAGCGTGGCCGTGGTGGTCGTCCCCTTCCCCATTTCAGCACCCCTCCACCTCTCTTATCAATAGCCCACTCCATCCCGTCCCCCCTCCCGCCCCCATGACTCAAGCCCATCCTTCACCTAAATTCCTGGGGGAGGTGAGATGGGACGGGGGCGGGTTCAGGGGAGGCACCAGGCACGTGTATTTTGTTTCCAAACGTCTGGGACCACCTCTCTCTTCTGCTTCTTCCAGACCCCTGGTCTTAGGTGCGGGTCCCTGGGAGCCTGCTCCCCTTTGCGCTCCCCTCTGGGCACCGGGATCTATTAGAATGAGGTCCTTAGTCTCCCGTGCTGAGGTCACGGGCCCGCCTCACCTGTCATTAGTCCCAGTTTCCCTCTTTAAAAGCAACAACTCCCACCCCACCTTCGCTAGTTTAAAATTCTTTTTGCTCATGATGCTAGCAGTGCCCTTTAGGAAACGGACAAGAAAAAGCAGCCCAAGATATCCCCGATTCTCCCTCCCAGCGTTAACCATGTT
The DNA here is from genome assembly GCF_024362965.1 of Panthera pardus. Lineage (NCBI taxonomy): Eukaryota > Metazoa > Chordata > Mammalia > Carnivora > Felidae > Panthera > Panthera pardus. Next base: position 31,846,558 of record NW_026526743.1, read on the forward strand.
CGCCTAACAATAACGGTAGCAAGAATCCCCCCTTCTGAGCATTTGTTCCGTATCAGACTTGGTGCCAAACACTTGACAGGTATCATTTTATTGTTTTTCCCGACAGCCCTATGAAGTAGGTATTTTTTTGCATTTTACAGATAAAGACGCGGGAGCACAGACAGAGAGAGAGAGGTCATAAAACTTGCCCGGGGTCACATAACCTATAAGATCCAGACCCCAAACCCGTGGGGCTACCTGGGGAGCACACCCATCTTCCAAACAGTATTCAGAGACAGATATTTATATAAGGCATTTTCGTGGAATCAGCTGTAGCTACTGCTTTGTGACTTGCTTCTGCTTCCCTCATTTAACAATAGATAATTAACAATTTTCCCCCCAACAGTCACTACATTGTCTTCTGCAATATTATTTTAAATGGCTGCTCCCAATGTCATTGTATGCAAGTTCCAAGGTTTGTTTAACTAATCCCTTATTGTTGTGCACGTAGGTCCTTTCTAAAGTTTTTGTTATGATAAACAACAGACCTGGGCTTCTTTTTTTTTTTTTTTTTTTTTTTTTTTGCCCACATTCCCACAGTAATTTCCTTAAGGGTAAATTCCCAGAAGGCGAGGCTGGGAGGAGGCGCGGGCTTTTGTTTTCCAAATGTTTGTAACATCTTTGGATCAATTACACATAATTTGTAAACACAGGTTGTGCCATTGAGAGAGGCAAGGTTGACACCTTTCCCAACCTGTCGGGGCTTTGCCCAACCTAGAATTATAGGAGTTGTAAACAAGCCTTCTAATGGCCCCGGATTATCTGCGGCCATTGTCAGGTCATGTAGGGGAGGTAATTTATTGAACAGTTTTCAAATGTGCCCAAGTACACCTGGGTGGAACGGAAAATGGGTGGGGCTGCGGAGAGGAGGTGGGTGCGGTGGTTGGGGGAGCTCGTGGGCAGCGGGTGGTACTCGTGTTGGGGCTGGCTCTGAGCCTCCCATTCCAGCACCCTTTCTATCTGATGAGCAGCCCAGGGAGCTGTCCCAGGAGTGAGCTGCCCCCGGGGCTGCTTGGGGAAGACAAGGGTGGGGGGGGTGAGGGTGGAGGGCTGTGCGGGCATGTGGAGGTAACAAGTCGTGCCCTGTTCCTACAAGGCCGTGGGTGCCATTTCAACACGGTTATTATCTTGCTTCAGCTGCCAAGAAACACCAGCTGGTGACGGCGAAACGCCCCTGAAGAATTTCTTCAGGGAAGTTATGCACCAACGAAACCGTCTCTCATGCCACGAATGTTGGGAGGTAGGAGGATTTTCTCTGTGTGGGGCGCCCTGCCCCTCGCCGTCCCTCCGGGCTCCCCTTACCGATCTGGTCACATTCTTCGGACGTCACTTGCTTGACCACATTACATGGCTTCCAGGCCACCTGCTCTCCCAGCAGCCCAGAGAAGCTGTGGGGTGGGGACTTTATGGGTCCACGCAGCATATCAGTTGGGCAGAACCAGTCTGGACTTCAATCTGGGTGTTCGAGGAGAGGTATGGCCCAATTTCCTACGCAGGCAGGGCAAATGGAGTCAAGGAGACAGTCCCGGCCCGTGAGGGGCTGATCCTCAAACAGGGCAACAAGCGTCATGGCCTGGGACAGCCTCCCTCAGGTGGAGGTCAGCATGGCAGGCCACATCTTGTCAGCCTCTGTGGGTAAGGACTGAACAAAGCGAGTAGCTTGGTGGGGGCTGTCACCAAGGGACAGCCCCTTCACCAAGTCACAATTCTCCAAGGGCACTCGGCTTCGGGGTCTTTCTTGCGCACGTATCCTTTCCTCCTATACCCACCCCGCCAACTTTGCCAGCCCTACGGTGAACATGTAGTCATCTTTCAAACGTCAGCGTGACATCAATCTTCAGGCCCCACTTACCGAGCAGGGACTGTGGATCAGGCACCTGCCTTAAACACTTGTCGTGTATCATTTATTTAATTCTTCCTGTAGCTCCGCGAGGTAGATGCTGCTGTCTTTTCTCTATTACCGATGGGTAAAAGGCGGGGGGGTGGGGGAGTTTAAGCCACTTACTCGCTTCACCCCATCAGACAAGTTGCTATTTAAAACCTAGATTGGTGTGGCCCCCGCGTTGGGTTTCTTGACAAAAGCAGGCTCATGCTTCTCTCTGAAGCTTTTCCTCACTCATGTCTCTGGGCTCCTAGCTGTGCCCGCCTGAACATCATTCTAGAGCCTCCACGCCTGTGTAATTGTTCTTTTTTTTGTTTTGTTTTGTTTTGTTTTTTTACGTTTATCTGTCCTGCGGGAAGGGGTCAGGGATTACGTGTGCCTCGTGTCTGTAGCCCAGCGTCTGGCTCGGAGCCCAGCATGCAATAGACACTTACTAAATAGTCAAGGGAAGAATAAGTCTTAAAATGGTTGGGGTGCCTGCCTGGCTCAGCTGGTAGAGCATGTGAAACTTGATCTCAGGGTGGTGAGTTCGAACCCCACGGTGGGTGTGGAGATCACTTAAAAATAAAATCTTAACAAAAACTGTAATAACTCAGCTGGATGTCTGCGTTTCTGCAGACTTTATCTCGTCCTGGAACTCTCAGAAAATAGAGTAAATTTAAGGGACACATAAACTCTCAGGCGGGACTGAGTTAACACCAAGGGTTTTTTTTTTTTTTTTTTCCCCTTGTTGAAAAACTCTTCTTGACAAAAGTGTTTTTCTCACTTGATATTTCTCCTTTAGATTTTCGTGGCATTCTGGAACATTACCTGTTTCTCATTTGTGATCTTTCCTGATCTTCACATCTGACCTGGGAGGCGGGTTAATCAGGTGTAAAAATTGTCTATCCTAGAGGCGCCTGGGTGGCTCAGTCGGTTAAGGGTCTGACTTCGGCTCAGGTCATGATCTCGAGGTCTGGTCCGTGAGTTCGAGCCCCCACATCCGGGTCTGTGCTGACAGGTCAGAGCCTGGAGCCTGCTTCAGATTCTGGGTTTCCCCTGGTCTTTCTGCTCTTCCCCGCTCCAGCTCTGTCTCTCTCTGTCTCTCAAAAATGCATAAATGTAAAAAAAAAAAGTCTGTCTTATAAATGAGACTTGTTGATGGTTGGAACCTCTTTTCCAAGGCTGAAGTATGGCAAGAACTAACAGACTTAGTGAGGGCTTAGGGACACTCCTCCTCCAATCAGACCCTGTCTCTGGGAGCTGGAGATGTCAGCAGGTGCTGGCCAGGTTCAATGTTTCTCTTTCGGATGTTCAGTGGTGGCCTGAAAAGAATGGCACCGTCAACCTTCCTTTCTGGGGGCTGAAGTCCTTTCTGCTTGTGAACCTCCTTTCTCTCATTTGGCTGAACCCCATCTGGGAACATCAGCCTTGGGCTTAGAGCCTCCATGGATCCCTGTTGGTCCATCCGACACCGTTTTCCAAGTCCAGAAACAACGCATGCCAATATGGCACCCACCTATGTTGAGTCTCACCCTCATCAGACCGCGGTTCTGTTGTACTCGAGGCAAGTGGGCCGTCATTAGAGTTGTCCTCTTGTCCCCCAACCCTTCCCACAACATCAGACCTTCACAGTCTTTATAGGATAGGAGAGCTTTACACAAGCCTGAAGGCTGAGGGTTTGGGGCAGTGGAGTCTCGGAGAGGAGGACGAGTGGGTCTGTCGGGAAGTACAGAATCTTTAGCCACGGGAATGTGGGAATTGGGCTTTTTTTTTTTTTAACCCCCTGGCTCCCGTGACAGCTGGAGAATAAAAGGTAAAAGATAATGCCAGGCACCTGGCACCTGGGTGGCTCCATCGGTGAAGGATCCGACTCTTGATTTTGGCTCAGGTCATGATCTCACGGTTGGCGAGTTCAAGCTCCACGTTGAGCTCTGCGCCATCAGCTTCCTTCCCTCTCTCTCTCTCTCTCTCTCTCTCTCAAAATAAATACATAAACTTAAAAAAAAAAAAAAAACAGGTAAAGATAATGCATCTAACAGGAAGGGGGAATGTGTTACTTAGAAGCATTCGGGTCACCCAAGGAGGATAGGCCTGTTAACTGGCTTCCTAAATAGGTGATCTGGTTGAGGACTCTCTGGCATTTCCATCCCAGCTTTTTTGCTTGGAAGAAAATTCCACCTGGTTGCCTCCTTCACTACAGCGTGATTCGCTAGAATAATTACGAAAAGCAAAGGAACTGATCCTAACCCCCCCTGGCAACTCTCCCAAGCAGGTGTGCTGGCTCTGATGGGGGCAAGGGTTGTGACAAAAGTCACCTCCACTGGCACCGGTGGCTGCTTTGCGCTCCTCTTCTCCTTCCTGGAATCACGCAGTCAGGCAAAAGCTGGTGGGTGACAGGACACCGCTGGGGCCTCCGGTGTCCTTCCCAAGGACATGCCCAGTGTCTGCCATGGCTGCCTCGTCAGGCAGCGAACTCAGGGAAGAGGCGAGCGGAGGGAGAGACGTTGGCTGCCAGCAGCAAGCCCTTGGCAGCAGGGTCTGCCGGAGGCCGGCGGGGCTTCAGCGTGTGGCTCCTGTCGTCTGGAGGGGGACTGGGAGTCTGGGCCGTTGCCCCCGGAGACAGGGAGCCAACGGATCAGCCGCAGCTTCTCCAGCCAAGTATTGATTCGCTTATGGCAGCCGGGGAGGGAGGCTTTGTCTGTGCCTTCAGATAGAATTCACTTCTCATCATACAATTTACCCTTTCGAAATATACCATTCAGTGGCCTTAATGTATTCAGAAGGTCCTTCAAATATCACCGCTAATTCCCTAATCCCCAAAGAATTTTCATCATCCCCCAAAGAATCCCCCGGCCCATTACCTGTCACTTTCTAGTTCCTCCTCCCCTCAGCCCGCGTCCACCACTAATTTACGTGTTGTCTCCACGGATTTGTCTACCCTGAATGTTTTCACGTAGCTGGAATCCTCCATTATGTGACCTCTTGTGTCTCTGGCGTCTTTCATCCTGGCACCGTGTTTTTCCAGGTTCATCCGTGTCTCAGCACGCCTCAGTCTTCCCGCCTTTCCAGTTGACGGATATTTGGATTGTTTGGGACCCTTATGAATAATGTTGCCATTAGCATTTATGTCGATGTTTTTAAGTGACGCAGGCTTTCGATCCCCCCCGGGTGTGTACCTAGGCGTGACATCACAGGATGACCTTTTTCCCTTCCCGCCAGCAACGAGTGAGGGTTCCAGTGTGTCCCCAGCCTCACCAACACTTGTTACTGTCCGTCTTTTTTATTACACCCATTGCAGTGGAGGTCTGGGGGGTGCGGGCAGGCAAGGACATGCTTGTGACTAGGAAGATCTCAGCGTGAATGGAGGGCGTGAATGGAGGGAGGAAGAATTGGGATGTTGGGAAGGTCTCAGGTAACATCCCTAGGAGGTCTGGGGACTTGTCCCAGGCGAAGGTGAGGCCAGCTGGTTTTTTTTATTTATTTATTTTTATTAGAATTTTTTTTTTTACGTTTATTTATTTTTGAGACAGAGAGACAGAGCATGAAGGGGGGGAGAATCAGAGAGAGAGGGAGACACAGAATCTGAAACAGGCTCCAGGCTCTTGAGCTGTCAGCACAGAGCCCGATGCGGACCTTGAACTCATGGACCCCGAGATCATGACCTGAGCCGAAGTCGGCCGCCCAACTGACTGAGCCACCCAGGCACCCCAAGGCCAGCTGATTGAAAGCACCATGGGCAGTTTACTTACTGGCTTGTAAGCCAGCACGGAGACGGGGGGGGGGGGGGGGGGGGGGGGGGGGGCACAAAACTATTGGATATATGAGTGACTGAATTAATGAATGAAAGCCCCAGCCCTCGGGGACCAGGGAGCATGGAGGGACTTGGCGACAGGCCACTAACCTGTACGCTCCAGGAAAGAATGACTCCCCTTAGTGTCACGCCCTCAGTCTTCATAGATGGGGGATGGTCAGCTATCCTCTCTGTTACAAACAAGGCGGAGGGGCTGGTGAGGAATGGGCGTGAAGGGGCCAGGGCTTGCACGGCAGCAGCGGCAGGCTGTGAACAGCGGCTTAAACAACCCTGAGGACGGCAGTTCCGGACAGGCTTCAGCACCCGCGCGCGGAGCCTTTCTCCTGTCGAACCCGACTTCCCAAATCCGTGTTCCACGAATCGTTCAGCTTCGGATCCTCTCCGCAGAGGCTGCCAGCTAGCCGTCTGTTGCCGGTGGCTGTGTGGGTGCAGGAGGGGAGGCAGAGTTGAAAGCCCGCAGGGGCTGTGCTTCCTCAAGCCTGGCACTGAGAAGGGAGACGGTGGCGAGAAGGCCACTTTCTGTGAGATTGGCAGAGCATTCAGCGTAATCACCATAATCACCGTCATCATCCTTCCAGTTACAAAATATTTTATGTATGCCAGATTCTTCCCAGGGTGCTCCAGATTATAATCTGGTGCTCCAGATTATAATCTGGTGACTGCCCTTGATTGTCTCCTCGGACGTCACCTTCCTCCTTCCTCCTGTCTACAGGTGACCACAGGACGGTGAACGATGGGCAGAGCCACACACAGACACCTCATAACCTTTTCCCAAGTGTTTGTCTTCCCGGCATCCCTTGCAGCTAGGCGGATCCAGCTCTGGCCAGTGGGGTGTCAGGGAAAGTTTGACGGGCAGCAAGGGCGGTCACGTGACCCAGCTCTGGCCAATGGGGTGTCAGGGAAAGTTTGACGGGCAGCAAGGGCGGTCACGTGACCCAGCTCTGGCCAATGAGGTGTAAAGGGGACGTGTGCTGCGTGCTGTCTTTAAGAGGAGGATGTGCGGCCTTCTGTCCTGAGAGTTCTGCCCGGATGGCAGCGGCAGCCGCCTTGTGACCGTAAAGGGAAAGAAAGCCAAGTGGATTGTAGAGCCCTTGAGCTGATCAGGTAACTGTGGACTCCTGATGTCTTGTTGGGCGAGAAAAATACACCCTTCTTTCTTTAAGTCACAGTAAATGGGTTTTGCTGTTCCTTGCAGCCAAAAAGCATAATAGACACGGATATTTTTTGTGATTAATCCTCGTAATCACCATAAGGGGGAGGTATACTTCTTTTTTTTTTTTTTTTTAATGTTTATTTATTTCTGAGACAGAGACAGAGCATGAGTGGGGGAGGGGCAGAGAGAGAAAGGGAGACACAGAATCTGAACCAGGCTCCAGGCTCTGAGCTGTCAGCACAGAGCCCGACGCGGGGCTCAAACTCACAAACCGTGAGATCATGACCTGAGCTGAAGTCAGTCATTTAACTGACTGAGCCACCCAAGTGCCCCGGAGGTATACTTATTTCCATTTCACAGATGGGGTGGGGGGAGTGATCAGCTATTCTCTTTCCTGTGAACAAAGCAAAGAGCCAGCGAGGCATGGGTGGGAAGGGGCCAGGGCTTGTGTGTTGCAGAAGCAGCAGGCTGTGAATCGTGGTTTAAAACAACCCCGAGCACAACAGTTCCAGAAAGGCTTGAGGAATTGATGTGAGAGAGGCTAAAGAGAGTGGTCCAAAGTCACTTAACCAGAATAAACTAGCGAGTCAGAATTTGAACTTAGGTCTGTTTGTCTCCAAAGTTCTTGCTAGTTTCGTCCTTCAGAACCTGTCGACTGTAGCCCCGGAGCGGGAAAGAATGTGAGCGATGGCCAGACAGATTTTGGCAGAAAGGGAAAACGTATCGTGGCCTTCTTCACCCCAGAATGTGTCCCAAGTCTCCCAAGCTGCTGGTTTTTTCTTCCCTCGTGGTATCAGAGTGTCTGGGCCCTTCCATGAGGCAGGGCCGCAGCTATCTCCTGGAGATGGACAATATATGGGAAAGCATGCAGGGCTTGGGTCAAAAGGCTTGGGGCCAAATCCCAGCTCTGCCACTTATTAGCGATGTGACCTTGAGTAGGTGGCCCGACCTACTGTGAGCTTCGATTCCTCATTTGTAAGATGTACGTGAATTCACCTGGACAGAAAAACCAGGTGAAGTTATCTCGAGCCAAAAGGGGTGCTTACTGGCTTTTATTTGCTGAAAAATTCAGTGGGTGGACTTGACCATGGTCCCTGAGGCAGAGGTGTTAGTCGAAAGAGAAAACATGGCCCCATCCTTCCAAGTTCCACTGCCCACCTACGTCTCCCCTGGTGGTTGCTTTTCCTGCTTCCCACCGATTCATGTCCTGCCATTTTACCGGCCTCCTGGAAGGAACATGCGTGTTATCTGGGGCCACTGGCAACCCAGTTCTACAATGAACACCAGGGTCTTTGATTAGCTGGGTCACATGACCTCTCTGGGAGCTGGAGGTGGAGTTAGTCCCACCAGAACCTTCCTCTGAGTGGGGATGGCTGGGGCGCCTGGGTGGCTGAGTCGGTCGGCTCAGGTCATGATCTCGCGGTCCGTGAGTTCAAGCCCCGCGTCAGGCTCTTTGCTGACAGCTCAGAGCCTGGAGCCTGTTTCAGATTCTGTGTCTCCCTCTCTCTGACCCTCCCCCATCATGCTCTGTCTCTCTCTGTCTCAAAAATAAATAAACATTAAAAAAAAATTAAAAAAAAATTGTTTGAAAGTGGGGATGGTTTGGTTTCTCATGAAAAGGAGGAGGGTCCTGTATCCAGAAGCGGGGAATAGATGGTGGTGCGAAAAACCCCCAAAGACGCCCCCTCCCACACGTCAGGGAGCAGTTTTGAGCATTCAATAAGAGAGATGTTCTGTGCAGGTGCCCAGCCCGGCCACCGACCCCGGGGGACTCTTGCTAAATGCCAGCCGGCTTTTTCCCAGGACTTGGCCAGGTCCTTCCTGACGCCCTTGGCCTGTCCATCCACGTCAGCGGGCACATTTGGGGGAACAGGCCCAACTCCACTGCAGCCCCTATCCATCACCCCAGGCTTTGTCCCTGTACCCAACATGACAATTACCATGTGGCTCGAGATGACACTCTAATCCTATTACTCATTCATCAACTAGCGACTGAGAACATGAGCTGGCTCGAACACTGCCAAGGAAGCTGGGAGAAGCCTTCTCCACCACTGTGAAACTAGGCTTAGCTCAAGCACAATAGGTGTGTAATTTAAGGTTTTGTTGAGCCGAAATCCAATCACATACTTGACTGGTGGATCACAGAGACTCACAGGCTAAGAGAATGAGATAATCCAACCTCACACAAACACTGGGATTCGGCTTTGACTTAATGACAAATGTGTGACCAACCTTACACTGTTTCATTCTTTCCCCCTCTCTTTTTTTGTTTCAATGTATTTCCACCTCCTTCCTCCCTCTCCTCCCTTCTCTCCCCTCCTCTGTACTATCCAGAGACGGGATGGGCCTCAGCAAAGTCCTAGAGCCAGAAAACAAAGGTAGAGAAGCAGGTGAACACCAGGTGAGATGCACTCACGTCCGTTGTCTGCGTTTGATTGCACGACGTCGTGGAGGTGAGAGATGGCTTCTGGGGGTGGATCCATTCGAATTCCTAGCGGTCTCAGTTCTTCTGTTCCAAGAATGGCTTAGAGCAAGAAAGAGCAGCAGGCAAGACACAAGGTCATGCTCATGAACTGTTCCCTCTCTTCATCCAGTGCTTTCTGTCCAGTGAGGGCTGCTCAGTGGGGTGGGGAAAGGTTGCAAGAAGAAATACGTATATAGTTTTGGACCCCCGTTAAGTGATAGTGTAGCTGTTTATGTAGTTAGAGATAACAGCATAGATGAGCCCACTCAACTTTATGAGTTCACTGGACTTACATTTATTCACTCCACAAACATTTATGGGATGGCCACCGTGTGCCGTGAACTCTGGCAGGCACTGCCTGATGCTCTGGTGGATGGAGGCGTTAAACCAATGGACAGTAGAGAGTAGGTAACTAGGAATAGTGGAGAGTGCTGTTTTGGAAATGGAAAGGGGGCAGCAGGAGAGAATGAATTGGGACGATCTCTTGGAGAAGGGGACGTGTGTGCTGAGACCTGAATGGCGACAAAGAGCCATTTATTTCAAGATGTGGGGGGAACCTTCGGAGTCCACGGGCAGGCCCCAGATGGTGAGCCAGAAGTCCCGGGTTCAAGCTCTGCCCTCCAGGTAGGTGCACTGTTTCCCAGGCAAGCCATTCATCCTTCGGAGAGTCCTGATCCTTAACCCGCTGTGCTAACTTTGCCAAGTCTCTGTGACATCTCACCGTGATCACAGTGTGTCACTTTGAAGAGTGACGAGAAGAATGCAATTCGCAAGGGCGATTATTAGATTCATGGGCAAATTGGGTGTGGGTGTGTGTAAGGAGTGTTGTCCCCACAAATGGAAGTGGCCTGGGACTGGTCTGTGGAATGGATTGCCATTACATTTTCCTTCTTGAAGCTTCTGCGTATATCTGCCCTTAGCTGGCATTTTCCATATCAAGGCTTTCTATTGGTAGAGGGCTAACTTGGGCTTTCAACTGAGAATCCTGGGGTAGTAGCCTCTCGAAATAATTTGCGATGAACTTGACTCTCATCACTCCTGCTCTGGCTCAACAGAGGATGGGTTTTGGAGCCAACGTTATTTTTAAATTAACTATGTGCCAAATACTTATATTATCTCATTTTAGCTTTGCCCAAACCCTATTTCTAAGACAAGGAAGTCAAGGCTCTTAGAAGTCAGATGACTTACTTCAGGCAATACAATTAAGACTGTGGCAGAGCTGAGATTCGAATAGTTCCATTACTGGTAATTACTGTTACCAGCACTAATAATGATAGCTTCCATTTATTCAGTGATCATGATGTGCCATGATTGTATCGTTGTTGATAAGTCAGTTATTGTTCCAGTTGCTGGGACTTAGTAGGTAATATTCCTTTTATTTCCAGATGTTTTTAAGACCTTCTCTTTGTCGTTGGTGTTCTTTCACTAATATATGTCCAGGCACGGATGTTTATTTATTTATATGGGTTGGGACTTTGGAATATGCAGTGTTAAACAGGTGAGGCACTGTTTTCATTTCACAGAATTTACATGTTGAGACCTAATGCGATGGTACTAAGAGGTGGGGTTTTTAGGAGGTAATTAGACCATGAGGGTGGGAGCCCTCACAAATAGGGCTACCAATCCTACAAAAGAGACCCCAGAGAGATCCCTCACCACTTCCTCCATGTGAGGCCACAGCGAGAAGACAGAGGTCTAGGAACCAGGAAGTGAGCTCTTACCAGACACAGAATCTGCCAGCAACTTGATCTTGGACTTCCGCCTCCAGAACTGTGAGCGACACGTGTTTGTTGATAAGCCCCCAGTCTCTGATGTTGTGTTATGACAGCCCAGACAGACTAAGACATGAGATTGGTGACTTCCATTAATTCTGGAATTAATTCTCAACTGTTCTCAACTGTTCCTGTATGAGTATTGCCTCCCCACTACTTTCTCATCCTTTCTTACTGGAACTCAGATTAGATATATGCTAGACCTTTTCCCTCTCTCTCCCTGGTTTTTAAGTCTCCTCTTCCAATTTCCCACTTCTGTTTCTCACTGTCCCGCGGCCTGAATAATTCCTTCAGACCTGTTGTCCAGTTCACTAATTTCCCCTCACGCCGCGTCTAATTTTCTTTAAGTGACTCCTTTCCTTGTTTAAATAGAAGTATAGCTTATAGAGAGAAGTGCAGAAATCATAGGTTATAGCCTGATGAATTTTCACAGAGTGAATATAATATACGACCACCAGCCAGGTGAATAACCAGAGCATGACCAGCACCCCGAGGCTCCTCCCTCCCTTCCTGTCTCCCCACCTTCTTCTCCACAGAAACCACTCTTTGACTTCTACCATCATGGATGGCTTTGGTTGTTTTTAAACTTCCCCTAAATGGAATAACACAACATGAACCCTTTTGTGGCTGACTTCTTTTACTCCGTCATAAGGCTTTGAGATGTAGTCGTGTGTCTGTCTACTTTTAAAAGTTTCATTTCATTCTAAAAACATACTAGACATGCTTGGCTTCACGTTCTGTTTCTGTTTGTTCATATGTGTACAGATTCGCAGGTCTTAATCTCATGGTGGTTTGCTTCCTTGTGATTTTGTGGGGTTTTTCTTACGAAGTCATGTCATCTTGATCTTTTACCTGTAGGAATGGTTTGAAGCCTAGTATGTCAGGCATTACTCTAGAGAAAATTTGCATTTGCTTTTGCCAGACTTCCTGATTAGCTACCAACAGGGGACCACTTTAAAAAAAAAATAGTTGGCGGTGGGGGGGGGGGGTGCGCCTGGCTGGTTCAGTCGGTTAAGCGTCCGACTTCAGCTCAGGTCGCGATCTCGCGGTTCCCAAGTTCGAGCTCTGTATCAGGCTCTGTGCTGACAGCGCAGAGCCTGGAGCCTGCTTTGGATTTTGAGCCTCCTCTCTCTGCACCTTTCCCTCCCCTCTCAAAAATAAATAAATATTAAAAAAACAAGAAAAAATAGTTGGCACAGGGGTTTTTGTGCCATACGTATTGATTCGGCGAATGGATTCTGGGCGAGACCCACGTTAGGCTCACGACGAAGCTCCCGGGGGAGTCTGGTAAAAGCTCCGTGGTCTCTCCTCTGTGGGGTGGCAGCAAGGGTACTGCTCCTGTTTTTGGTAACAGCTTTATTGAGATATGAGATGATATTTGTTTACCCTAATTCGCTCACCGAGGGAGTCACCTTCCGGGGGTCACCAATCTAAACAGCCACCTTGCTTAGGTCCCAAGCCTTTCCTTGGCTTCTCCACATACCGGAGTCCCTTAACAACAAAGGCTTATGTCCACCAGGCGTTAGCAGCCGCCCTTCTAGCAAACACTCGCCCAGGCTTACTTTCTGTCTGCTTTGGACCATTCTGATTGTGTCTGGTCTCCAAGGAGTTCGTTTGCTTTCCTTGCAGCTCCCTCATGCATCAGAAGAAAAAGTGCCTTCTTACAAAATACTTCATCCACTTTTTTTTCCCCCCTTCTAGTGGATGTGTGTTACGTAGCAGGCAGGTTTTTCCTAAACCTCTATTGTGCCATCATCCGGGACCAGGCAAACGAGCACTTGCTGTGCAGTATCTCCCTTAGTCCCGGAAACACTCCCTGGAGATCAGTAAACAGACATCCTCCATTTACCGATGAGGAAACAAATGGTAAATGTCGCTCAGAGAGGGTGAGCGACACATCCAGTGTTGCCCCGCTTCTATGTGGGAGAGGCAGGATTCGAGCCCAGGTCCCGGTGGCTCTGGCGCCCATGTCTGTATGTCTGTCACAGGTACACCTGCTGAAGTCCGCGCCTAGGGTGACTTAGGGTTCACTCTGGGTCGCGGGCCTGTAGGGGCCATCACACGGTGGGGAGGAACCGCTCAGTGGCTGAGGGCGATGCTTGCAGTACTGTTCTGGCTCCGGCACCCAGGCTGGACGCAGAATCAGACAGGCTCGTCGGCTTCTTTGGGAGGTCGGCAGGGCCACACAGAAAAAGTGCCATTTGCTGAATCAAGCATCTTCGGTTCTTACAAATGTGCCGGTTCAGACTTAGGAAGCGTGCCAGGGGAAGAAAACTTGGCCGATGGAACAGCTCAGGCCATTAGGCGATTACAAAGGGAGGCTCTTTGAGGGTGGCTCGTAACTAGGCCTCCAGAGTCGCCCAGGGAACATTCCCATGGTGGGCCTCCCCCCCTCGGAGTGTCCTCTGTGCAATTTCTTTTCTCTCCCAGCCCTACGGCCCAATCTAGTCTGGTCCCTGGGCCCCAGGGCACAGCCCCTTCTCGCTCCTCCTGGCCTCGGTTCTGGACTCCCTGGGGTTCAGGGCTGGGTGGACAGAGGTTGAATCTGTACCCGGGAAGCCTCCCTCTCTTCCGTAGCCGTCCTGGCTGCTGGAAAGGAGCGTGCCAGTCTCCGAGTCCTCTGAGCGCCTGCCTTTTTCTCCAAAGGGAGACTGTTTGTGTGCTTGTCAGAAGAGAGGCTCAGACAGTTGGGAACGTAGACACAAGCCCCTGCTGAGCATTTGCTGGGCACCAAGCTCTTGTTTCACGGTAACGAGTGGCAGTCATTTTTATTTCAATGCAGTTTTTCTGGTGTGTGTGTGTGACTACCCTTGGTGTTCACTTGTATTTCCTACCAGTTGTCGTTGCACCCCTCTCAACTGACACGGGATGGACAGACGGACGGCACAGCCAGGCGGGTCGGGGCGCAGGTTTTGAAGTCCGCCGGGACGGGGTTCTGGTTGTAGCTCTGCGGTTTTCTCCCTGTGTGCCTGGGATCTATCTGAGTCTCAGGTTCTCCACCTGCAAAATGGGGTAATAACGGTAGCTACCTCGGAGATCGAGCTGGAGTGTGTGCGGCAGACATCCGTGAGGTCACGAGCAGGCAGCTTTCACAGTCACCAGTGGCTCAGTGTCTCTGCCCGAGTGTCTTCACGGCCCGCGAGGGGGGACAGTCCCAAGAGGCAAAAGCCCTAAGGAACACCCTCATGGGCCTTGGTGGGTAAGCACCCCAACTTCTGGGCCCTCTGGGCAACCATGTTGAGCCTTCCCAGGCTCTCGAGGGTGCCCCCAAATGGAGCCCCAGTTGCCCACACTGGCATCCCGCTCAGGAACGCACTCTGCATAGACTCTCCTCCCTTCCTTGTCTCCGCTCCCCCAACCCTCACGGCGCTTCCCGAGACCCCCTTCCAAATAAACACGCTCACCCCTTCTTTCCTTGTTAGGTTGGCTTCCCCACTGCACATTTCGCTGCATCCTGAGATGTCGTTTTGTTCCTTGGGGATGACACGATCCCGGGCTCGCTGGGGGAGAGCACAGTGCTTACCGTTTTTAAGCGGCAGAATCTTTTGTCTGGTGACATCCCCCTGTGTGCCGCGAGGAAGCTGCCAGCTGGGTGGCAGTGCGTTCTTGGCCTGGGGACCCTGCTCATTGAAATTGGAAATACTTGTGATGTTTTCTCCACTAAAACGTGCAAACCTGATGCCAGTGTGCCGGTGCCCCCAGATGGCAGGCTTTGGCAAGCGTAAGGGGGTGGGAGCCTCTCTTCTCCCTGTCAACACAGACATCTGAGTTGGCCAGTGGTTCTGTGACCTGCCCCCGAAACGGATAGAGGTGCTCCCAGCTCGGCGAGCTGTGCTCAGGACTTTTGGCCACTGGTGTGTGGCTGGGCTGCAGGAGCCTGTCCTACACAGCAGGGGTTCGTTACGTGGGGGCCTTGACCCCTTCTCTGTGATTTGCCACCAGCTGCTTTCTTCCACAACGGGCTCGAGACATGGTGGACTTTCTACGCCCATGGTACAGATGAAAAAACTGAGGCTCAGAGCGGGAACGTGACGGGCCCTGGTGCTCCCAGGGGGTAAGTAGAGAGCCCTGGTTTGAATCCAGGATGGCTCCGAGGCCAAGGAAGAGGTGGGAGCCTCAGGACTGGAGCGCGCGTGACCTTGGGGTCAACACCTCGCTTCCAGTGGAAACACCGCTCTATCCAGGTCCCTGGGGGTACAGCGGGGCATCCGAGGAGCTTTCGGGGTGGTGGCTGGGTGGGCATCGTGCCCCCTTCCTGAGGGGGGGTGTTTCCTTCAACCCTGGGAGAGGAGAAGGAAAGGTGGCCGTTGAAGGGGCCTCCCAGCACGCAGGAATCCGGTCCCAGCTGCACGAGGCTGTGCCAAGAGCCTGGGATTTACTGCACCCCCGGCCAGCTGAGGAAAGGGTGTTGAGGGAGAAGGCATTCCAAAGCAAAAAGGCCCCGGGGCCACCCCCGCCTTCCCCAGTGCCGGGGTCATGCGGCTGGTCTGTGGAGCCAGAGAGAATCACCTGGGATGGATCACCCCCGAGCCCGACCCCCCGTGGGACAGCTGTTAACAGCGGGGTCTTCAAACGAGTGAAGGCAGCGCTGAAGCCGTTCCCCCAGTAGAAGAAACGTATCAGCGGTTGTGACACTTCGTTGTTGATTCTTTACCATCATCAACGAGCTGACGTTCTTAGGACGTTTCCTACCTGCTAGATGCCACTCTGGTTAGCTTAGCCTACGTCCTTTCGTTTTAAAGCTCATCACCTCCCGGCAAGGCTGGGGGTGGGCGGGGGGGCTGCTGGCCATCCAGCGCCTGTGTGTGCACTGAAAAAGGCGTTCCGTCCCCGGAGGATGCAGACATCACTGGCTTGCCAAGCAGACAGGAGTTGGATTTCAAGGGGCACCGAGCGGTATGAGTGCCCTTCGGCCCTGGTGATCCTGGATAACAACCCTCATGATCCCCATTTTACAGATGGAGAAACTAAGAGGTCCCTGCCCAAAGGCACATGGCCAGCAAGTGGCCAAGTCAGGCTTCCAAACTGCCTGAGTCCCAAACCACCAGGATTCACCATGACGTCACATTTGACAACCACCCCGTTTCGTAAGCACGCGTCGCGGTGTCGTTGGGGGCGAGAGATGGGGTCCATCCATAGAGATGCCTTTCATGAAAACCTTGTAATGACCCGACTTGTGTAAAAAGAAGATAATTTGCCACAGGTTTAAAGTCATCAGTGGAGTGGGGGGGGGGGGGGAAGAAAAAAAAAACAACAACCCAAACTTGTAAATACTATTAGCTGCTCTCCAACTTTGTTGAATTTAGCTGATGTTTTTCGGTGTTGACTTTTCCCAGCTATCAGCTTAACTATATAAATCCAGTTGACGTGTCTTTATTCAGATAAAACTCTAATACTGCCAGTGTAGCAAATTAGATGCAAATGCCCCCTTTTTATTTTAAGTATACTTAAAGCTGCCTTTCCAATGCAAATTTCATAGGAAATCTCAACCAGCTAGGACAGACATCATAGCCGTCAGCAGGCAAATGCTTTCATTTTGGTCTCAGCCAAGGGAGCTGCCTGCTTTTTTTCTTTTTGCCCCTGCAGACTGAGATAATTAAAACTACAGAGAAATAGTTTTAAATATACATGATACACACAGTTCCTTAAATTATGGGATAATGCATAAATTCACCCATTACCATATTTGATAGTGGTCTCGCTGACCAAAGTTGGGAGGTGGCGGGGGGGGGGGGGGGGGGGGGGAGGGGGGCAGGGGGAGGGGCAGGATGATTTTCTCCAGCAACTTGCTTCCTCTGTCAACAGCCACCCAGCTTCTGTGGCTTCACCTGGTGTCCTAAGGAGCCCTGGTAAGGGTTCAAAAAGAGGTTGTGAACACACTCATTAAAAAGGGGCCGCGATGTGGTTTTTTTTTTTTTTTGAAAGAAATAAAAATGTTAATGGTAACTTTTTTTTTTTTTTTTTTCCCCCGGCTGTCTCAGTCTCTTTGGAATACATATCCATTTCGGCTTTGATTTGTTGAGCTCCCTGAATGAGTTTATCCAAACAATGTGAATTTACTTAGATCTCTCTCAAATCCCACATCTCTTGTGGTTGATAAAGCTGACTTTAGCTAAGAAGGGCTGGATCAGTGTGATTTGAAATTCACATTGAAAATGATAAGGGCTTTGCTGGAAATAATAAGCACAGTCAAACGCTGTCAGGAGGAAACAGTCGAGCATGCAGGGAGAAATTTGGTAAGGCCGCGTCCTACCCTCCTCCTTCTCTCCAGAATCCAGTAGAGAAGGAGGGGGAAAGGTGAATGGGGCTTTTCTCAGACACACACTATAGCTCTGTAGGTGATGGGGGCGATCGTTCTAAAGAGCCTTGTGCATGAGCTTTATTCTTTATGGTTAGAAGGTGGCAGCCATCCTCGATGGCTGATGGACACTCGTGGGCGTTCGGGGTGGCAGCTACCTTTGCCAGCATGGAGCCCAACACCAGCAGGAATCCAGCCCCCACCCCAACCATTTCTCTTTCCATCTCTGTCTCTATCTCCCTTCTCCCCACCTCGCGCTCTGTCTCTCTCTCCTCGATTCCTTTCTCAGCACCTAATCCACGTCTGGTCCTGAACTAAACGTTTTCCTCCTCACAACCCCAGAAGACAGCACATGTCTTTCGTCCATTGACAGGAGGTGCCGTGGAGGTGTGAGCTGATAGAAGGAACCACGGGGGACACCTACGTCCCTCATCCTCTTTCCCTTCAGCTGCCAGGTGGAGACCAACCCCTCACGAAAGTAGTGTTTGGAAATGGTTCTTGAGAAACTCTGAAGGGAGGGACTTTTCTGGAACACGTTAACCGGCGCACTGGAAGGGGAGGAGGGGGGAGTGTGAGGCCAGAGGCAGGCATTCTGGGGGGAGGGCAGAGTAAACTGGAGGGTTGGGGTCTCCTCAGTGAGCGCGATCTGAGCAGACCAGCCCTCCCCCATCTTGGTGCTGCTGCCATTTAGGGCTGGATGGTTCTCTGTCGTGTGGGCAGGTGGCGGGTGGAGGGCGGGGTGGGTCCTGGTCACGGCAGGATGTTCAGCATCATCTCTGATCTCTACCCGCTAGACGCCAGCAGGGCCTTGGCCCCAGTCATGACAGCCCCAAATGTCCCCTGACATTGCCACGTGTCCCCTGGGAGGCAAAATTGCCCCAGTGGAGACCACTGATGGAGACTCGGCTCCTTCAGAGCCCAGGTTCCTCCTTTTCCTTAAAAGGCAGGTTGCACACAGGTTCTATCCCCACCTCCCAGTTTCCCTTTGTCTCAGAAGACCCCACTTTCACACGCCCTCCTAAGCAGCTGAACAACCTTCCTTGGAAATAGGTGGATCAGAGGAGCTTTGCCACTGAAACCTTACTTCTAATTATAGTAATCACTCCCCCGTTGTCTCCACATCCAGGGCAGTCAGATCAGGCGCGGGGCTTCTCCTCACTGCCTTGATCTATACAATTCTAGTTCCGCCTTGATGAATGACTTTGCTGACTGCTTCTGCCCTGCCTGTGTGTGTGTGTGTGTGTGTGTGCGCGAGTGTGTGTGCGCCTGCACGTGTGTGTGTCGGGGGAGCACAGTGGCCAGGCTGAGGCTGGGAGGGTGGGGGGGGAGAGGGAATTAATTCTTCCAAGGCCTTGTCTCTGGCCGCTGCAGCAATCTGTTTCCCACCAACCCTGCAAGGCTGCCGAGCTCCGAGCTGACCTCTCTCTTCCCCTGCGCTCGGGGCCTCGTCTCCCCCCTTCCATCCTCAACCTGGGCCGCCCCTCCTGACCCCACGACTCGCTATTTCCTAACTAACGCCGCTAATAGCCACTGATCACCGAAGGGCAGCTTAAATTCTATTTAGACTAAAAAAAAAAAAAAAAAAATAGAGGGGAAAAAAAAAAAAAAGAAAAGCGAAACTTCAAAAGCTCTCTCCTGCTAGCAGGGCGGAAGCCAAGCCCAGCCATTACCAGCAGAAGCCGGATCAATATTTCAGCACCATCCCCTGGCTGGGTTTTCGAGGAACTTTTATTATTATTGCGGTTAAGCTGTTCTAAAGTGGAGCATCATTTATAAAACAAACGGATCCCTTCCAAATAGGTTATTTTCCTGGTTAATGACCGATCGTCTGCCCTGGGGTCTGTCTGTGTTGAGATTCCAGATGGGAACAGGCACTACCAGCCCAATTATCTTTATTAAGTGTTTTGCCTCCCCCTTTCTGAAAAATGAAATGGCAGCCGGCTCAAATGTCTCCTCCTTCCCCTTGCTCTCACCCCTGCGCGGTTTCCTGCGTTCGCCTCATTATGGACAAGTATGTCCTTTAAGACACGGAGACTAATGAGGCGGTTTTATGAGACTAATACATTTTAAATTTTAACACAGGAGCTAGCATCTTTAATTGTACAATTATACATTCATTTAGCACACTCTCGCACACGCGCTCTCTTTTGCTTTAAAAGATAACAAACCACAGGTGACTGCAAGTGTGTGAAAAGGCAGAATTTATGGGATTCTGTAGGGTGCTAAATTCAGGCCGGACTAGAAATTGTTTTTCTCCTGACCGGCTTCTGGAGCTAAATTAGTTACTATTTTGAAGAAAAAAAAATTTTTTTTAATGTTTATATTTTATTTTTGAAGAAGAGACAGACAGAGCATGAGCAGGGGGAGGAGCAGAGAAAGAGGGAGACGTAGAATCCGAAGCAGGCTCCAGGCTCCGAGCTGTCAGCACAGAGCCCGACGCGGGGCTCGAACTCACGAACTGTGAGATCATGACCTGAGGCAAAGTCGGACGCTTAACCGACTGAGCCACCCAGGCGCCCCTCGAAGAAAAATTTAAAACAAAAAAAAATTTTTTTTTGGTTTTGCTTTGAGTGGGGGAGGATGGGAGACGGATGGATGGTGCCTCATCGTGAACTTCTGTCTTCTGTCCCCTGTTTCTACCTAGAGAGAGAGGGTGGCAGGAAAGTCTTTTGAGAATTAGAGAAACCTTGGTGTTCTGAGGTCTAGCTATAGCCAGACAGAGAAGGAGAGAGACAGAGAAAGAGAGAGAGAGAGAGAGAGAGGGTGGGGGACAGAGATCCCCCCGCCCCAGCCCAGTATCCTGTCTCTAACAAAAGCCTCCTACGTTCCCCACCTGACAGGACTTTATCGGGTAGTAATAAATAAGGCTGAATTATTGATGATAAGAACTGCTAATATTATTATGACCTCAATTAAGTGCTTTTTCCAGACACATTAGTAACAAAGGGTCTTCCCTCTCCTGGTTGCTGTTTTTCTCCCCCAGGCCCCACTTTACATTAAAATCTAATTGATCAAACCTATTTGCCATTCGCACAAGAGCGATCACCATAATGGGTCATCTATCAGCATGGGCTCTGCATCAGGCTATTAACACCTTTTGTTGCTGGCTCCAGTTCTGTACCAGCCGAGAGGATCAGAAAGGCAGGGCCTCCTCCGATCTGGAAGGATCGTGTGTGAGGTCTGACTTGTGGTACCCTTTAATTGCCCTCTTTAACATCCTTGCAAACCGCGGAAGACGTTCTTACTTCTGAGAAAGTGACTCCTGGCAGCTGTGGAGTAACAAGATGGCCGCCTCCTTAGGAGAACAGAAGGTGTTGTGGGGGGCCCTTGGCCACCTCCACTGCTGCTCACTGCCTTCCCGTCATCCCCCCCCCCCCCCCGCCCCGCGTTGGCCCTTACATAGCCCGCGCTGGGGAGGCCCCAATGTCCTGTCTTTATGGAGTCTGGAACTTGGTGGACGTGACAGTGTGCGAGTGTGCAGGCAAGCGCTCATTATCAGAACTGGAGACTGGTGCTGGCTTAAAATGGAGACCAGTCCCCACTGAGCAGAGCCTCCCCAAGACTTCTTGGCCCGTAGTCACTCACAGAAGGCCAATGGTGGCCCATGAGCCCCGCCCCCCCCGAAACTGTGTGCAGAATTGTGTTTATGTGTCTTTTCCTGGAGAAGGTTACCGCTTCTATCAGATTACCGAATTTGTCCCTGACCCCCAAATGGGTTAGAAATGTCTTCTTGGGAGCTTCTTAGATGGGGACATCTTTTATGAGTCTGGCCGTCACTCAGGATAGGATATCTGGCTTTGGGAATATGATTAAGCCACGGAGGTGAGCACTGTTCCTCGTACACTGTGGTGTTGGGTCAGACTCTCTCTCTCTCTCTCTGCGCCTCTGTCTTCTCTGCCTATTTGGTCCAAAGGAAGAACTCTCATCAACCTCCTACTGTCCAATGACTGTGGGAACGGGCTTTCTAAATTAGTCTAACTGGTGTAGGGCCTCCCACTGGGTGCTGGAACATACGAGAAAATAGGAAGTGTCCTGCGTTGGCTGGATTGCTGTTGTTTGAGAAGCGAGAGCTCCAAATATGACATGACAGGAACTCTCTTTGGGTGACCTTAGACAGCTTGGAGCACTATTCTGGGCCATCTTTTTGGCCTGTGCAGCCCCACCTACTCACCATGAAAATAGCTTTATCATTTTTTTCCTGATTGTAAATGAATCCATCCACAAATCAGTCAGAAGGGAATCAAAACCTCCTCAAATCTTTACATTCTGGCTTGTCTCATTTCTCCATTTTTTTTTTTTTTTTTTTTTTTTTTTTGGTCTGTGCAAATAACAGGAAGATTTCTAGGAGGATACCCCCCCTCCCCCCCGCCCAAGAATGGGGCTATACGCATTTACATCATTCATTTGTTAATTTTCTCATTTACTTGGCAATGTATATTGTAAAGGTTTTCCCATGCAATACTGTTTCATCATCATTATATTTTATTAATTATTATTATTATTTTGAGAGAGTTTATTTATTTTGAGAGAGTGAGAGCAGGGGAGGGGCAGAGAGGGAGAGAAAGAATCCCAAGCAGGCTCCGCCGTGACAGTGCAGAGCCCGATGCGGGACTTGAACTCACTAACCCTGAGATCATGACCTGAGCTGAAATCAAGAGTGGGAGTCTTTGCTGAGTGAGCCCCCCAGGCGCCCCTCTTCATCTTCATTTGAAATGACTGCATAGCATTTAATCGAATAGCTTTATGAAAAGGTACTTACCAATCTGGTCTTGTTAGACATTTAGATGTTTGCCCCTTGTCTGTTACAAACCGTGCCGCAGTAAATGTCCTTATGTAAAAGTGTATGCACTTACCCTGTGATGTTCTTAAAATGGATTTGTAAAACCAGAATTTCTGGGTTAAAGGGTTTGTTACCTTCTTTTTTTTCCTTTTTCTTTTTTTTTTTTCTTTTCAGTTTACAGTACAGATTAAGGGATTGGGTATGTCATCTGTGCAACTTTTCAGGTGTCACTGACTGACATTTCTGTCCACAGGTTGTCCGAGGTGAGCAGCCTTGAGGGGGAGGTGGGCTCAATCACTTAAAGCTGCCTTGGTGGGTTTGCTCTCTCCAAGGGTGAGTCTGGAGGAACCGGGACAGTCAGGCTTAGTGTCCCTGCCCAGCGCAGGCAGAGGCAGGGCCGAGTCTTTGGTCTCTTCTGGAACTGCCGTTTAATACACAGCCCCTGCAGCGAACAGGCCACCTCTGTCCATAAAGAGGCTGCGAGGCGGGCAGCTGGGAGGTGATGCTAAGCTCTCCCCCCATCTCAGAACCCTGTCCTCGCTCAACGGCTCCCCGTGCCAGATAGCCAGGCAGTGTGTGTGTGTGGGGGGGGGGGGGGCTCTGGAGGCTGGGGCTGGCCAGGAGGCTGTATGGTTGTGACACATTCCGCCAGGAAGCACGGGGTATCTTTGGGCACGGCCTAGTGGCTTCTCAGCCTGTGTTGTCTTAATTCAACTTGTCATTCACAGACCAGTAGAAAACTAAAATCAATAAGTGGTGAAAATGGGCTTTAAAGACAAACTGAAGTCACAGAGGAGGGAGGAAAACAGTGCGTGTTGCCTCGATG
The DNA here is from genome assembly GCF_024362965.1 of Panthera pardus. Taxonomy (NCBI): domain Eukaryota; kingdom Metazoa; phylum Chordata; class Mammalia; order Carnivora; family Felidae; genus Panthera; species Panthera pardus. Next base: position 31,869,565 of record NW_026526743.1, read on the forward strand.
GGTTACCTTTCCCCTTCCTACTGAGATGGTTGGATCTGTGGCCCGTGCTTTATGAAAGGGGGTTGGGGGCCGAAAATGAGAGTCTTTCCCCTTTAAAATACGCAGGGTGTCCATCGGACAAGACCTCGGGGGCAGAGGGACCGTGATCTGATGGGGCCACAGAGTACGATGAGGAGGATGGTCTCTGGGATGGGTCTGTATTTTACCCGAGGGCCCCTGCACGTATGTTTTGAGATGTCTGTCTGCTGATCGCTGTGCTACTTCCTACCAGCCGATGTGCTTCTCTGGGCCACATCTTACCAACCGCAAAGTGAGCCAGAGAAGGTGCAATGATTTTCAGCCTGTTCTCTGATGAAAGACCACAGCAGGTGTGCTCTGGAGGGTAGGGCTGGGGCGGGGGTGGGGGGCGGCATCGTGGGATTCAGGGCTCTGCTCCTTCTGTTTTGGTAACAGCTCTGCAAAAGCCTTCATCGGAAGTTAGAATTTCAGAGCAGAAGGCAAAAGTTTGGCAAAATATCAGCGAGGGAGAGGGTGTCCGGATTTCCTTCCACTTCTGAGGGACTACAAACATCTGTTGCGTGCCTGCAAGTGATTGCCGAAAACTCAGCCCACCTTCTCTCAGAGACCAGGGTAGCCTCAGCAGGAGCGGAGGGGGTGCCAGGGCCTAGGTGGGCGATGGGTGGGCTCGGGCTGTCCCCGGAAGGGCGAAGGACTCCTCGGCCACCAACGGGATGTCTCGGCCTGGTCGTTCCCCAACGCCGTGTGTCATGGGCGCGCTTGTCGGACCCGGAAAAGGAGGAAGGACATGTCAGGCCAGGAACGATCTCAAACCAAGAGACGCGCCGGTCCTGCCTTCGTGGGGATGCGCCTCCGTCACCCAGCCTCTGTGGCCAAGTGAGGGAAGAATTTCTTGGGCTTCTTTGGGAGAAACCTGACTTTTGCAGATCGGCACCAAAAGGGTAGTCTGGTGGGGCAGTGGAGGGAGGAGGAGGCTTCTCTGCTACACCCCACCCCCAAGCCATTTGTTGGTCCCAAAGCCATTTCGGGCAGGTCCCCCCAGAGCCCCCTTTCAGTGAGTGCGTCACCACTCACAGTTAGAAATTCTGGGGTCTCGGAGAAGCACACAAATACAGAAAACCATTTTGTGTTAAGAAAAAGAAAAAAAAAAACACCAGCAAGAGGGTTTTGGAAATAGAAATGCGAGGTTATCTGTATTAAAAAATTTTTTTTTTCGTGTTTATTTTTGAGAGAGAGAGAGAGAGCGTGAGCAGGGCAGGGGCAGAGAGAGAGAGGGAGACACAGAATCTGAAGCAGGCTCCGGGCTCCCAGCTGTCAGCACAGAGCCCCATGTGGGTCTTGAACCTGAGCCGAAGTCAGCCACCCAACCGACTGAGCCACCCAGGCGCCCCAAGGTTATCTGTATGTAGAACATGAAATGAGCCAACATATTGGGGAAACTTTCTCAGAAATGCAGTCCTGCAGACTTGACTTGGAGCTAGAGGGCTGGTTTTGACACGGAGCTGGCTTTCTGAGGCGACAACTTCCTTACACCGCTTGTGGGGACTGAGCCCCCGGCGTTCTGAATGGCGTGGAAGGACAGCCTGGCCAGGCAGGCACGGAGCCGCGTGCACCTTCCTGTCGCAGCGCTGGTGTCCGCAGGGTCTGGCGCTGCCCTGTGGACTGGACTGTGGCGAGGGGTGGACCAAGGAGGTGGAGGAAAAGCCTTAGTGCGCGCGCACACACACACACACACACACACACACACACGGGCCTGCCAGCTCAGCAGCCTGGGGCTCAGGGTGATCCAGACACGACGACGACGGCGGCTCTGCTCTCCTTGCGCTGTTCCTACGCGTCACCTTCCTTAGGCCTTGTTAGAAGGGGCACCTGTTAGGGGCGCCTGGGTGGCTCAGTCGGTTAAGTGTCCGACTTCGGCTCAGGTCATGATCTCACGGTTCGCGGGTTCGAGCCCCGCATCGGGCTCTGTGCAGACAGCCGGGAGCCCGGAGGCTGCTTCGGATCCTGTGTCTCCCTCTCTTTCTGCTCCTCCCCCACTTGTGCTCTGCCTCTCTCTGTCTCTCAAAAATAAGTAAATGTATAAAAAAAAAAAAAAGAAGGGGCACCTGTCACACACCTATCATCATAGCTTCCGGCATTCAGTGGGCCCTTACTCTGAGCCACTCACCGTTCAAAGCCCCTTACTGGTGGATTCAATCCTCTCCGCCACACAGTTAGTACCCCCATTTCACAGATGAGGAAATAGAGGCTTAGAGAGGTGTTAAGTGGCAGAGCCTGGATTTGACCCTGACTTTGGAGTCTGGGTGCGACGCCATGAGACTCTATTGTTTTTGAAACCACACGCTCGCACGCTCAAAGGAAGAGAAGCGGAAAACCGGGTGCCTTTGCAACTCCACCTTGGCCGTGAGCAGCCCCCGTTTCTGTGAGGTCCTTGAGGAACACGTCCTGAGAGACGCCAAAGGCTCCGATGTCCGCAGCTGAGGCTCCCCCCCCGCCCCCAGCAGACCCCAGTTTAGGGTTCTGGCAACAGGGGCTGGGCTGCACGGCGTATTCCTTTGTTCGGCCGAGTTACCTGCTGCTGGCCTTCCCGGGTGGGGACAGTTAAAGGTGCCGAGAGAGACACCATGCTCCTCTCAGGAGAGCACCGTCCTGCGCTCCTGTGAGCCTCCAGATCTTCCCAGGATGTCTCCATCCTGACCGAGGTGATGGGGAGAAAGACAGAGACGACCTGACCTGCGTCCTTCTCCTTCCCAAGGCCAAGGGCTTTAGTCCCTGGGTTCGCACCGGCAGGGAGCAACCCTCTGCCTCACACGGTGATGGCCACGCTCAATTTCCAAGGTGCCGGGGACGATTGCCGTTAACACGTCGGGAAGGTGCAGCGTCCTCGCCGTGTAATTCTTAATTTTTTAAAGTTGTGGAGCCCTATTTATTTTATGTGACAGTCTCTTCCTTCCCCCTACCGTGACGGAATGTTCTGTGGCGTATGTTATGATCTTTAATTAAAGGGAACTTAATTTGCTTTTGAGGCATCCTTTGTTCGTCGGAGACACCCTAGGGTGTTTTAAAACCAGGTTTGGAATCATTGTCATTGAAGCCTGGAGTCGAAGGCGGACTCGCCGCCCTGGACGGACGCCGGTTGCCTGGATATGAGGGGGCGTCTGCCCCCTCTCGCCCCCGCTCTGTGCTTCGGTGTAGACGCTGGAACTTTTCCAGGCCCACCCCACTGGCCTCGGGATTTTTCCGCCCACCTTCCAGAGAACACAGACCCCGCGGGCCCCGCGAACGGACCGTGGGCCAAAATTAGGTTTGAGAACGGGATGGACCATTTAGATGACAAATGGCCTTCAAGACACTGTCAGAAAGTCCGGGGCGGGGGAGACTATTAACGGTCACATGGAGGCAGCCGCATCTGTGATGCCAGAGCCGGCCGGTGGGTCCCCACTGCTGTGTTTACTGCTCCTTAATGCGGTATTGTTTACTCACAATTAAACCCTTTACCATTAATTTAACTTTCAGATGCTGAAATTGGTCACACAGCCTCGAGTCTCAAGGCCCGGACAGATGTGTTCTATACACTTGTTTAAACACGGCGCTCATTAGGAGGTAACGCATGTATTGCAAGTTGATTACACCACAAAGCAGGCCGCTTTATCACGGGGGCCTCTCAGGAGGCGGCGGGAGGGGCCGTCAGCTGCCGCTGTCACTCTCCCCCCCTCGGATCTTGAGTGACGGCTGGGCCCGCCACCTCCTCGCAGGCCTGCTCGGAAGTACACAGCTTCCCGTCAGAGAGCCGCCGCCGAGCTGCCTGGGAGGAGGTATTAATTGTTGTCAGCCTCCATTTCACACCCCAGATAACAAACGAGAGCCACCCTGGCAGTGTTTAAGGAAGATAAACAAGTTGCCTGAGCCCCGGCAATTAAACACGCTTGCATATTTAACCGAGATGCTTCCTGTAAGAAAAGGCAGCGTGGCTCAAGTCGGGGGGTGGGGGGGCAGAGTGGTCCCCTGTCCTATGACCTGGGAGCTGCCCGCCCTGCGGGGCTCAGAAGTGCCCCCGCCCTCGTCTGCCGGCTCTCTTGGTTTCTGCATCTCGAGCCAGACGACCATCCAGAGTTGGGTGTGATGTGGAAGGACTGGCGTCTCTTTTATTTCCCATCTCCTGGGAGAAAGGGTCAAGGGACAGATTTTGAGGCCAGACTACGAGGGCATATATTCCGGACCTGCTTTCGTAAGCGGCGTGGCTTCCTCGAGCCTCAGTTTTCCCATCCATAAAACGGGCCGGCTCACACTCTCCATGTCAGGTTTCGCGAGGAGGGACTGGGGCCGAAGCGTGTGGCCCCGTGCCTGATCCGTGGTCAACGGTGAGGACATGTGGGTGCTCAGCAGTCGAGGTAGTGCACTTTACGTTCACCTTAGCAGGAGATGGTTAGAAGCAAGAATTCTAGGTTGTCCCTAAGCTGATAAGGTGACGCCGTGTCTGGTTGTAATGCTCCTTTCCTTCCCAGCCCAGAGTGGGTGAGATGGGTTGGACTCCATCAGGCCAGAAGCTCCCGGTGGCTGTTTTGCCTCAGGGCACATTTAGCAGGGCCGGGAATGAGATAGATCGCCACCTTCCAGATGTTTCCAGATACTTCTGCCCCAACCTCTATGAGGATCGAATCTGCCAAACAACCCAGTTTGCTTCTCTATTCCTTCTCCTCCCCTTCCTCTTCCTCTTCACCTTCCTTCTCTTCTCCGGCCCCCCACCCCCAACCTTGTTCTTTAACTCGACTCTGTAGTGACGTTGTGCACCCTCCAGCCTCTATTACCTTGTCCCTTCATTCCCTGCCCAGGGGTGCCCTTCTCTGCACCCTGATGTTTAAACTACAAGACGAACCGGAGGCGGCTGGGATGGAAGTTCTCTGTGTCTCTGTGTCGTTATCCTTTTGTCCTGGTTGTGCAAGTCCCAGCCGTCTCCTCCCTCTTGTCATGGCGCCTTTGCATATGCTGTTCCCTCAGCCTGAACGGCTCCTACTCAGACCCTCATCCCTCCAGACATCCCAGCTACCACTGGCCCTTTTCCAACCCGCCAGACTGGGCACGTGTCTCTATTTTGGGTTCTCGGAGCACTGGTGCTTTTCCTTTGTAGCATCTCTCAGAATATTCATTATTTGAGAAACTATCTGCTTCCTGTCCCTCTTCCAATGAAGCCGGGGTCTGTGTCTGTGTCAGCCACCCTTAACCCCGACACCTAGGGTGCTGCTTGTAGACGCTCGAAAGGGGTGTGGCACACTACAGTGACCCACTGGGATGAACCAGACCGTTTTTCCAGGGGATCTGGAGAGAGAGAAAGTCCTTATGATTTCTCACGGCCTCTTTTGTCTTTTCTTTCTGTGACTCCGCGAGGCTCCTCCTGCTCCTTTGTGTCCATTTCGTTGTCGCAGAAGGAGGGATGGAGGGGTAAAGTGGACCTCCCTCAGCTAGATGCTTCTGGGGCCCCTTCCGGGGACCGGTGAGTCATAGCTTTTCGCCTCTGTCTTGCTGACACCAACTGCTGGAGAACCCACAACGATTTGTCCTTGGACAATGCAAAAAGGATGTGGCTCTGCCTTGTGGGTGCCTTTGAGGGAGGCGGGACCTCCATTTATTTGTCTCCACAGCTGCTTCCTCTGGGCTTTGTGGTTGCCTGTGTGTCGCCTTCTCATCCGATCGCGTTACCCTTAATAAGCATCGCCCTGGCAGGAGAGGGGTGCCGAATTCGGTATCCTGAGAGCATGTGTGTGTAATGTGCCGGGCAAGGGACCCTAATGATGCGTTCAGCAACACCGCTCCCCCCACCCCAGACCCGGCTTCCAGTTTGCCCAAATCCATTTATATTCCCGCTCAGACCTTTGGGATCAAAATTCCTGACCCTTGTGCGAAAAGCAAAAACACCTTTCAAAAAAAGGAAAGAAAGAAAGAAGAGGGAGGTGAAATTTCCTGAGCTTTCATTTCCCTTCATGGTTGAACTTGGATGACTCAAGTCATGTGCAGTCAATCTATTTAGCTGACTTGTCCTGCCGTCTGCCAGGAGGTCAACATTTCTGGATCTGCCCCTCCGGGGGCAGCATGTGGTCCCAGCTGGTTGTGCCGTGGTGGGAACGAGGCTTGGAGGGGCCGTGTCGTCTGGAAGCTGTGTTGGGGGCTCTTCTGTGCTCCGCAAAGATGAGACTTCGCGGGCAAGTGCTTTTGTTTGCTGTTTGTTTGGGCTGGGTGGGATTAGCTCCGATTACATATTAATAACCCGGAGCGCTATCTAGTAATTAGATGTTATCTTCCAGATGTTTAAAAGAAACCTTTAATATTTTAAGCTGCTTGGAGATCTCTAGGCACGTTATTAAAATGGATGGAATTTAAAATGGGCGTCGGTGGTGTTCCCTTTCTGTGGATTCTCCTGCCAGTGTAAGACCTGGGAGCCCCGGGTACCCATGAAAGGACCCCAAGCATTTATTGTGGTGGCCCCTGTTTGGGAACAATTGGGGCAGCCACCCAATCAATGGGTGGTAGAGGGAATGTCGCGGCACTTCTGGCCCCTGTCAATCGGCCAGAGCGCCTCATTGATTTCTTTGAACCACTTGAGTGAATCTCTCAGAAGTTCCCCTTCTCTGAGTCCCACACAATTGCCTGTTCTCTCTTTATTAGGCGCTTTGAGGGACAGCCTGGTCTACACCTGCCTTTGATGGGGCCCCCACCACGGTTTTAATGACCTCCATCCGTCAAAGGAAAAGTTCAGAGTTCACTCTTTTGTCCAAGTCCCAGCAACTGAGGAGTCCAGGGTGCTGGCTGGTCCGGCCTCCTTAAATCACCCGCCCGAAAACTTTCCCTGTGACCCCGCTCATGTCAAAACAGCGAGCTGGCCACTCTGGCCATTGTCATCGGAATAAGGGCTAAGTGATGCTGCTTGGTCATTACGTGTGCCCTGATTGGCAATCAGGGTACAATAGGGGGTCATTAAAGGCCATAAAACTGCCAAAGCTCTGAAAGGGGGATTTTGAATGGAGCCAGAGGGCTCTGGGAGCCTGCCTGAGCAGCGCCTCCAAGGAGAAGGGGTTTGAGCCGACCTGGGAGGGGAAAAGTCAGCGCGGTGTGGATTAAGAAGTTTCTCCCCTGTGACACCAGAAAACACTGATCTCCTGACGTCACCTTCCCAGAATGCCTGTCCCTGCATTCCCAAAGGAGATTCACTCAGAGCAACAACCCGGATCACGCTCCATGAAAAGAATCCCGGAGGCACAAGTCTTTATATAAGGAGCTAAAAGTGACTCATAAATATATAAATGCTTACTGAATGAAAGCACCAGTGGGTAAAGAGGGTCGCCTACATGGTGACGGATGGTGGCTGGGCACGTGGTGGTGATCGCTGTGCAACGTAGGCAACACGTCAAGTTATACAGCTGGACAGCTGAAACTTACACGATAAGAAAATAGTCAACATACATATACGTAAATGCGAAGGCTCCGGGTAGTGAAAGGGGCGGCTGTTAACTTGCACCAGGGCCTGTACTGGGCGCTCCACAGGTGTTAACTTGGTTAAGCCCCACACCCACCCGGGGAGGCAGGTTAACACAATTATAGCTGTAAAAGGCTTCCATGGAAAGGAACCGTAAAACGACAAGGGGAGTCCTTCCTCTTAGGATGGTGGCAGGCTTAAGGGTTACATTTGCTGAGTCCCTCACTATGTGCCAGGCACGGGTGGCTTCTCCCTGAATTCTTAAGTCAAAACCACGGAGTTCGCCCTATCACTTTTCCTGTTTCATAAGAATTAACAACTCAGGAGCGGGAGCGCAAAGAAGGGTGCCGTGGAGGGGGTCGCCCATTCCGTCAGGATGGCCGCCCCGCCGATGCGCCCGTCCACAGCCACAGGGGGACGCTTCCCCAGCACTGCCGCCTCCTCTGGGCCCAACCGCTGGGTCAGACGTGGTGCAGGAATCTTGGGGTAGGCCTCCGCGGATGCGGGGCCGACACTCTGCCCTGCTGTGCAGCCTTGGGCAAATCACTTCACCTCTCTGAGCCTCAGTTTTCTCAGCTGAAACGTGGCTGAGCTGGAGTAGTTCCGAGCTTCTCAAACTAGGCCCTTCCCCACCCTGGGAGAAAGCCAGGAGCCACATGGGGGCCGTCACTTGAGATCATCTGTTTCATTCCAAGGCAAGTAATTAAAAACATTATTTTTCTGTTTTCTCAGAAACAGATATATTCTGCAGTAGAATGCAACCCCCCATGAACTTAAGAAAAAAATTTTTTTAATGTTTATTTTTGAGAGCGAGACAGGGTGTAGGTGGAGGAGGGGCAGAGAGAGAGGGAGACACAGAATCCAAAGCAGGCTCCAGGCTCTGAGCTGTCAGCACAGAGCCCGACGCGGGGCTCGAACCCACGAACCGCGAGATCATGACCTGAGCCACCCAGGCAACGGCCCCCGCCCCCCACCCCCCCATGAACTTTTTAGATTAAAAAGGAGCTTTTATACAAGTCTGGGTCTTGCCTTCCATGCCTTTGGGATCTGTCCACTCGCCCCACGTCTACCCCCAAGGTCTCTCAGGGCTCCCTGCTTCCTCTCCTCTGACTGTAGGGGAGCTTGGAAGAAAAGTGTAGGATCTACCCCCCCACCCCCCGGGCGTGGGGACAGCCTGAAGCTCTTTTGAGGTAACCTAGTTGGTCTGCATCATGCCCTCACGCCCTCATGGGAACATCACTGAGATTGGGGGTGAGGACAGCACCGTAGGCCAAGGCTCTAAAGGCCAGTGGCCCACGGGCTGGTGAGCCCACTTTCAGATGACTGGGGATTCCCAAGGCTGTGGCTCCGAATGCCAGCGAGGGCTAGGAGGAGGAGCATAGGGGGACGGTGAGAAGAACGTCTGGGTAGATCCCAGCCCTGCCCAGGACTAGCCCTGCGGCTCTGGACAGGTGACAGCTACTCTGTACCTTTGTGTCCTCGCCTGTAAGGGGAAAGGGGGGGATAATCCCAGCACCCAGGGCCTGGGGTGGGGGGGATTCAGTGAGGAAATCAATGCCTGCCCTCAGAACGGGAGCGTCTGTCATAAAGTCTCCATAAATATCAGTGGCCGTCACTACCGTCATCAGGGTGTGACTAAAACCATCCCTGCAGAGGACGACTCATCTGGGGGCCCCACAAGCTCTGCCATCTGACCACCTGACTCGCAAGGAAGGAGGGGAGACAAGAAGAAAGGGGAAGTGGGAGAGGGCGAGAGGGAGAGACAGAGACAGAGAAAGGCAGAGACAGAGAGAGACACACAGAGACACGGAGAGAGACGCACAGAAATAGTGTGTGTTTTTATGTTGTCTTTCCCTTTGCAAGGTTCTCTCAGGGTGACTTTTCCCTTCTCTATTTGCATATTTGAAGCCATTGAGATGTTGTCTCGCTTTCCATCTACCCCTTCCCTTTGGGTTCCTGTCTCTCTTGGAACGTCGCTTTCCCCTCTGAATCTCCCTCGCTCGTGGCTGGGGAGTGGGTGATCTACTTGGAGCCTCTGAAAGTAGCCTTTCCTCCCCCTTGCTAGAGGGAGTGGGGCCTCCAGGTAAAGGGCAGAAGAGACATCGTGGGATGAACCCCTTCTCTGGAGACCTGAAGCCCCTACTATCGTTCCCCCACACTGACTTGTCCCAGGAAACTTCTGGAATGTGAAGGAATCACCCGGGACCCCCTTTCTCTTGTCTGATTTAGGCCATACTTGCCCGTGTGATGGAGATTCCCCGTGATGCCCTTCTTCCCTCCGGGAATTTTCCAGAGCACATTTGTCTCCCTCTGTGAGACAAGCAGGATTTCCTGCGCTCCAGTCCAAATCATAATGCCCGGAATATGACACCGTTTAAAAATCTCATCAATCTCGAAGCCTATTCTTGAGAATAAACGGTAGTGGGACCGGGCATGGGAGTTTGTCTAAGTTCGCGCGATCCCAATGACGCCTTTGGAAAAAGGACCCATCGACTCTCTACTCAGATCGTCTGCAAATGGACCGAGGTGGGCTGGGTGTTCCCGGTCCCCTTCGATCTATAGATTCGAGCCTGGCCTGGCCACCGTCTTGCCCTGTCACCTCGGGCCATTCCCTTCTGTTGGCTGAGCCCTAGTCTGTTCACCTACAAAGGGAGATGCTCCCTGAGCCCTCCGCCAGTCCTGGCACTCATTTCAAACTTTCCTTCCTTTATTCAATACGTGTTTACTTGGCACCTGCCATGTGCCAGGCGTTGTGGGCACTGGAAATTCAGCCGTGAGTAACGTCCTTTCCACTCCCGTGGAGCTGAGAAAATCTGACAAGCTGGAGAGGCTGTGGGGGACAAGGAAGAGGGACGAGGACCAGCGGGGAGAGTTTTTGAGAGGGGATGATTTCAGTCGTAAGACAGACTTGCCAGTGGAGGGGCTAGGGGGGCCGAGGCCCCCATCCTGGGACGTGTTCAAGGCCGTCGGAATGACAGCCGTCAGACTTGTGCACGCAGTGCACTCCCTGGGAGGCCTGGAAGAACTATTTTCGGCACAAGGAAAAGCGTGCGCGCCACCGGGAAGGCTGAAGCCGGGCGCTGCGGGGTCTGCATGTGCTGTCAGAGTCCATCTGAGGGGGCTGGGGGTCCACCGATGAGTTTCAAGCAGGCAGCAAAGTGCTCAGAGTCTTAGAAAAGTTACGTCCACCAGCAGGAGGCGGGAGGGAGGAAGCCTGGAGGAGGAAGGCCGGTCTTAGGGGGGCTGCCGGTGTGGTAGGGGGCGACACGTTGCTCTCTGAGCTACGGAGGCGCCAAGAGCAGGTGTGCCCCGGGGGCCTGGGTGACCGACCTATGGGCCAACCTGATCAGGGAAGAGAGAGAGGTCAGGAGGACACCGGGCACCAAAAGTCCGCACGGGCAGATGGGTGTGAACTCATTTTGATTCTGAACCAGGCACCTTGGGAAGGCAGCTAAAGGGAAGCGGCTGACTTCGTTTTACGGGGAAGGGTGCTGGCAGACGATAATAATAGTATTTATCCCAGGGTATGGGGCATGAGGACCAAGTCGTGAGAACACTCTGTCTGTCGGTCAGCTTGGGCTGCCACAGCACGCCCCAGATGGGGTGGCCTCAGAAGCAATGTATCTTCTCAAAGTCCTGCAGCCTGGAAGTCCAAGATCAAGGCGCTGGCCGGGGCAGGTTCTGGCGAGACCTCTCTCCCTCCTTCTCACCGTGTCCCCCCCACGCGGCCTTTTCTCTGTGTGTGTTCATGGAGAGCGACCTCGGGCGTCTCTTCCTCTTCTTACAAGGACACGAGCCCTATCAGATTAGAGCTCCACCCTTAGGACCTTATCTAACCTTAATGAACTCCCTCAACGGCCCTATCTCAAATGTAGTCACATTGGAAACGTGAACTTCAACATAGGAATTGCGGGGAGGGGTACAGAAGTCAATTCGTTGCAGCCTACCTGTGTCCCCTGGAGTGACAGACATTAACCTTTTATTGCTGGGTCATGAGGACATCTGGGGATCCCAGGGGAAGGGTTAGGGTATTCAGGCCGTGGGCATAGGCGCTCAGAAACTGAGGCCATTTGCCGGCCGGCCCGGAAGTATTTTTTCTAACAACTGGTGAGGCGTCACCCGCACGACCCAGATGAATGCCAGCCCTGTGTGGCCGCAAGGGACAGGGTGGAACAGCGTGTGACAAGTTGTGCCGAGTCACCAGGAGCAGGACCTTCCAGAACACAAAAACCGAGTAGGGGGTCCGTGGCAACGGGAGGGGCTTTGAAATCGGAAGGTTAAATATTTGCTTGTAAGAGTAGTGGAGCTCAGTGCATGGTCCGCAGCTGCCTCGTCAGAGAGTAACTCGGTTCTTTATTTATTTTTGCCCTTGGACTAAATATCTGCCTTGTTGGGCATAAAGGGAGTAGCTGCATCGAACATCAAAGTCCGCATTACTAACCAGAGGGAGGCTCTTCCCTCCTCTCTCTTAAGCCCAACCTTATCTGGAGGGACCTCTGTCCCCAGAGCTGTAAAACAAGCTCTTTTTCTAAGCTAACGGTCCACAATAGTGTCAAATTATGTATAATGATTTTGTAATGTGAACTAATGCCACCAGGGACCTCGTGCAAAGTACCACTTTCATTAAACTTATCCAGCAACAGGGTCTGAATACGAATTTCGAGGCGGCGGCGGGAAATTGCCAGGCACGTTTGTTTTAAGCCTGTGCTGGCTCTTCCTGTGGGCAAACACCCGCCGGGCAGAAATCAAGAGCACCGGCCCCTGTGGGTTTCTTGGCGTGGCTGCGGGAGGAGGTGACAGGGACGGATTCCCCACCCCCCCCCACCCCAGCCCATCTCTCCACCCCGGCACCTCAGGCCCCTTGTGGGCTTGCTCGCCAGCAGGTGCGGGCGCTGCCTGCCCCTCTTTGTTTCCGACTTGGTCGCCACGCCATTCTGATGCACCAGCGAGGGCACCCGGGCATTGCCTGAGAATTAATGAGACCTCCAATTACATTTATTTGCTCCAAGGAATCGTACCCAGAAATGACCCCCCACCTTTCAGAGTTTCCCCACCTCCTCTGTGCTCCTCTGGAACAAGTAGCTAATTATAAGAAAAATCACACCCGAGGAGGACATGTGGAAGAGACCTCAGGAGCAGATAGCAGGGAAACGCCACCTCTCCAACCCAGCGTCTGGGCCACGAACCCCACTTCGAGAGCCTGCCTCGCCTTCTCCGTGACCCGAGAGAGCGACACTCTGCGTGTGTCCGGGCCCCCGCCGCCAAGAGATGAGAGGAAAGACATGACTAATCAAAACTAACCCATGCCATTTTTTCCGACTCTGCTAATCTTAATTGAATCAATCTCCCAGCGCCTCTTGACAGTGAGCGATGGCTCAAATCTGGGAGGCCAGGCTGGACACGACTCCTGGAAGAAAAAAAATCTTCCTTAATCATTAATTTGTCCATTCCCTCCCATTTGGCCCCATTCTTCACTGTCTCCGCGGCGCGCCCCCCTCCCAACCCCGCAACCTTCCTGTGTTAGTAATCACCCGTAAGTGGTCTTCCCAATCCGCTCCCAGGACTGGGAAACCAATTTGCTGGAAGAGAAAACGGCAGAACAGCCCCCACCCTCCCTCTCTTTGCTGTGCGCTCTCTCCCTTCCTTCTATGAAGTCTAGTGGAGCTTTAATTAAGTCCAATGAGGTCACTAGGACGATTTTCTAGGCCCATTGGTAAACAGGTGTAGAGCAGACTTTTCCCAGAAGCCAAAACTACTGCACAAGACCTTGGTTTTAGGGAAATCACCCGAAGGCGACGCCATAATCCTAGGATGCGTCCCCATCCTAGTGGGATCAGACAACAGACAGAACTGTGGTATCAGTGACATGTCTCAAAAGAAAAAGGACCCCTTAGTCCTCTGGACTTAAAACTTAGTTTTCAGAAACTGCTCTCTCTCTCTCTCTCTCTCTCTTTTTAATTTTTTTTTCCAAATTATCCAGAGTCCCCAGGCTCAGTTAAGTCTAGACTTAACTGTGATTTTTGTCTTTCTTAAAACGCGTTTAATGGTTAGTGCGAAATATGCATGAGGTGCAAGATGAGATTAAAGGAGAGCAAGGGAATTTGTCACCTACTGCCGTCACCTCCGGCTTGGACTGTCGCAGGAGTATGCTAACCAGTCTCTTGGCTTCTATCCTTGCCTCCCCCACACTCTGTCCTCCAAGAGGAGAGTGATACTTTAAAAAAAAAAAAAAAAGTTCACAATGTTCTGCTCCTCTGCTTACATTTTCTCAAGCTTTCCACCTCCCTCAGAGTTCAAGCCCAAATCTTTCCATGGGTCTGGCTCCCCAGTGACTTCTCTGGTCTCATCTCCTATTACTGTCTTTCTTACCCCTTCCACTCCAGCCTCCGTCGTCTTCCTGGTGTTCCTGGAAGATGTCACCCTTGTCCCGCCTCCCGTCTTTGCCCTGGCTGGATGTTCTCACCTCTGTTATCTGCGGGGCCCTCTCCCTGACTTCATTCAGGCCTCTAATTAAATGGCCACTTATGGAGGACACATTCCCTGACCATCCTGGTTGATAAATTGCCCCCTCGCTCTCCTTTATTTTTCTGCGGAGCAATCGTTCTCATCTGATCTATTACTCTTGTATTTTCTGTCTCCCCCACTAGAGAGGAAACCCCACGAGAGGATGTACCCACCACATAATAGATGTTCATTAAATATTTGTGTCATAAATGACTGTTATCCCAGAGACAGGATTCACCGAGACGCGACTTTAATGACTTGGGACTGCTTAAGGCAAATGATCATCATTTCAGAATTCCTAAGATGTCCTTGAAAACGTTTCATATTGATCTTGAGTTTCCCATGAACAAAGATGGGAAAAGTCCACAAAGGACTCTCTCTGGTGATAAGAATAATTAGCAGTGTTCAAAGCCGGACAAGACACGGCAGTTGTCACACTGGCCTTTCCACCGAACGCCGTCCCCGCTCAGGAGTAAGCATCTTCCACCCGACAGCCTGTCTTCGTAGTCGAGTCCAGGTTCTTAACCCAAGGTGGGTTGCTCATCGAAGGTGGATTTATTGTAGCCTTGTGGACCGTTCTCTGGCCCGTACAGGCCAGCTCCCCCAAGGGTCCTCTGCGTGTAAATGCCAGGTGGTAAAACAAATGAAACACACCGTTCTTCTCTTGTGCCTCGCCGTAAATCGGTCCCAGCCTCACTCATGGGGCTGGAGTCAAGTCTGATTTATGCGGTTCGTGATATTTATAGTATAGTCCCTTAACATAAAAAATGAAACCTCTCAAACATGAGCTCTTACGCATAAATTCCAGAGCCAGCGAATGCTCGGACACTTGTGTTTTCTTTAGATGATGCTGAACATGCCTGCCCCACCTGAGGGATCACGGTGGAAGGCGGGAAGCCTTCGCTACAGCATTCTCAGTAGAAAAGAACAGCGGCTGTTGGGGGAGGCCAACGTCATGCTTCCAGTAGAGGAGGTGATGAGGGGCGGCCCATGGATTTCTTGATAAAATTGGGGTCCGCGCTCCATACGGTGAAGGGCGACTTCAGTCCGACCCCTCCTCAGGGGAGGAGATACAGATTTTGTATGGGAACCGTTGACATTATCGGCGGACCCCGCCTCTTCCTCAGTTGCCCTGATGAACTAGGGGCATATGGGTGGGGGAGGGGTGTAGCTTTGCATGAGTTTGCCATTTTTTGGCCTCAGTTTCCTGATCTGTAAAATAAGGCACGAGACTACTAGACAGCTGATTATTGAGATACCCTTTCGTATTCTCTTTTAGGATTGTGTGCTCTAGAAGGAAAGGAATATTCGCGAATATTTCTTTTCTCTCTTTCCTTCTGCCTTCCAACCGGGTTTGGTGCAAGGAGGAATGCCCATATATTTGTTGAATCGAATTTGATTTTTTATTCCACAAGTCTGGCGTGAGGGTGGAGGTGGAAAGGAGCTTCTGTTACATTTTATAAGGTCTTCAGTGGCTCACGAGAATGGAAATAATTCTTTGACTTAGTTTGTATATGCCATTTGAGTAATTCCCCAGGATTCCTAAAAATAAAACGGTAAAATGAAGCGACACTCTTTTTGCCGAGAATTTAGTAGATTTTTAGTGATATTTGGCTATTGAAAAATTCATATTTACTTCTTCAGGGCTGAGAGTTGTCATTTTGAAAGCAGTTGGGTGTTTGGGTATTTCCCGCCACTCAAAGAATGATAAATCTCACCATATGGATGCTTATATGAAATATATATATATATATTTTTCCTGTTTAGGTGACAGTTTTAGGATCCTTCTAAGCAGTGATAAAAAAGCTCGCAGTTATAATGTGTGATCATTTTGCCTTTCATTATAATGCAGAATTTCTCCATGCAAAATCAGGCCAAGATATAAGCCTAAACCCAGGGGCAAAATTCATTCATTATGCATGTACATTATTCCCCCAAATATTGATAATACTTTTCATAATAATTATTTTACATATATTAGCTCTTGCTGCTATATTAGTATTAAAGATACCTTTATTAATCTCGAATATTTTACTGAATAATAAATAGGATCTCAGAGGCTTGAGTTAAAAGCTGTAAATCAGTTGTTTTATGAATAAAATTGGCTCCCATATTTTTTTCCTCAGGATTGCTTATTTAAATAATTTTCCCATTTATTGAATGTGTGTGTGTGTGTGCGTGTGTGTGTGTGTGTGTTTGCTAGAGACCCATCCCCCTCCTGCCACCCTCCCTCCTGGCTCTCTCTCTCCCAGTTGGAGAAAAATGCAAAATCACATAAACCTTTTTCTAAACCCTCACAGTCAGAAAGGGCAAACACTCTGCATTATTTAGCAGGTAATCGGCATTTTCATCCCAGAGACACTCTTTTGCAGCTTGGTTTCTTTTTCTTCTCTCTTCTCTTCTCTTCTCTTCTCTTCTCTTCTCTTCTCTTCTCTTCTCTTCTCTTCCCTTCCCTTCCCTTCCCTTCCCTTCCCTTCCCTTCCCTTCTCTTTCCTTTCTTTACTCTTTCTTTCTTTCTTTCTTTCTTTCTTTCTTTCTTTCTTTCTTTCTTTCTTTCTTCCTTCCTTCCTTGTTAACAGATAGACGACAAATATTGAGAGCTAACTATTCACAAGGCTTTCAAAATACTAAGTTGCATTTCCCCATTTTCCATAGAATGAAACTTAAGGTTTAGAGAGATTGAGGTCACTTAGCTGGCAAGGGGTGGAGTCAGGAGTTAGACTCTGGTTGGTCTAACTCCAGAGCCCATCCATGGCTTCCTCAGAGATGAACATTCAGAGAAGGGTGTTTGTGTGGCCCTGAGGAAGGGGCCAGGCCACAGCATCCAGTCTTGCAGGTGGGGAGCCCTGTGCTGCCTTTGGTGGGTAAAGGGAGACATGGAAAGGGACAAAAGTGGCTGTTTGTAAGGACAAGCTTGGATATGATGCACATCACCATAGAGCGGTCTCTCTTGTGTGGTTCGGGAAATACATCTTCTGATTGTGTCAGTGAGCAAGGAAAGCCCGTATCTTCTTAGATTTTCACACTGTTTCCTTGTGCAGAGGCCAGAGGCTGAGCCGCTAATGCCCACCCGGACTGAGTGACAGGGTCTGCCTGGAAGTCGACTGTGTCTGAGGGCCACATAATGGTGGATTGGGGGTGCCTGCCAGGGGCTCGGAACGGGGACCCAGCAGCAGACATATTGGGTGTTGGCCCAACCTGGGCTAGATTGTCTAACGGGTGCCAGCTGCCTTTCTAAGGATTCACATCGAACGCTTGGAATTGTGGGTGTCACATTCTAAAGAGAAGAAGGTTCCAGTGAGGGCGTGATTTTTCCGAAGTCACACAGGACAGGCAGTGGAGAGTGGAATGCAGGCTCCTCAAAGGTCTGTGAGCTGCTTCTCTGTGGCACGTGTCTTCATTGCCCTGAGAGGGAGAAACAAGTTGGCCTCCATTTTGCTTACAGCCCTATGCTTGGTTGACATGACCTTTGTCATGCGTGTCCTGTCTGTTCTCTCTGCTGGGATGTAAACCTCATGAGAGCAGAAACTTGGCGTGACTTATTTCCTACATTATCCCAATACCTAGAACTATACCTGGCATTTGCTAAATCTTTGTTGAACGAATGAATGCATGAATGAACGCATGGTTCCAATGAATTTCCCGGGACCTACTACACTTTCCTTTGAGAAATTCCCACCACTCTCAACTCTCGCTCATCCTCTCTGAACTCCGACTTCTGGATTTGGCCACCTTATGTGGTTCTGGATATTCTTTCTTAATTCCTCTAACATCTTCCAGTTTTGCCATTTAATCATGACCCACGTGTGTTCCTTGGGAACGGTCCAGGGCACAGAAACATATTCCAGAAGTAATTTGTATTCCTAAATATGGCCTCCTCAGCTCCCACAGCTAGGGGCAGCCTGGCTTAGTCAGGTTTGAGATATGCATATTATTATGTAAATGCACTTGAATTGAATATAATTTCCTTAAAAATATTTTCCAATGGAAAATAGATCTCCTTGCAGGGGGAACCTAGCCAGGCAGTACCTGAAGAAAGCCTCATTGTTTGCGTGAAGTGCACACGAGACACGCCTGAGCGTGAGACATTTCAACAAGCTATTTTTAGAATTAATAACGACACTAACAACAGCTGGAATTTATTGAATTCTTGCTAAGTGCCAAGCATTGAGCTGAGCGCTTTAAAGATGGGTTCTTATTTAACAGCCCTACGAGCACTGACAGTTGCGACCTGCAGGTTGCAGACGAGTAAACTGAGGCACAAGAGGGCTTGGGACGTGCCCCAAAGTCACCCAACTTGCGGAAGAGCTGGCATTTAATGCAGTTCGGGCTGCCTCCGGACTCCGTACTTAACCCCTCTGCCATCCCGACTCCAAGCACTGGTACCTCAACTCTGAATAATCTTGAAAGGCATCTCAGAGGAAATGTTTAAGTAAATCTGAAGGATTAAGAAAACAATGCACAATATCTAACCTCTCTCCATGCCTTTTGTTCCATGATTCTAGCTGGCCCCGGTGCCTCTCTAAGGGATAACTTGGCGAAGCCAGATATTTCTGGCTAACAAATGTGTGAAATAAATCAGACTACAGCCCAACTTTAACACGACACACAGAATCAGACCGATGAGCCTCTGGAGGAGTGAGTCCGGGGAAGATTCTGTTTCTTTCTTTAAGGGGATGTTTGCAATCCCACGCACACATGCGCCCCACAGACTTTTTCTCCACATGACTAATCCAGTCTCCTGTGACCTCTCTTTAGTGTGACGGGGACGCGGGGAACAGAGCTTGCAGCTTCTGCCGACCCCAAACATTTAGTTACATAAATCACAGCACGTTTTCGGACTTGGAGCATCCAGAATGAAAGACACTTTCTTGGGGAGACATTGATCAAACAGTCTACAGGTATCTGTACATCGAGGGACATTAATCATCTCTGCATTATCTCGCCCACCAGTAGAATATGTAAATGTGATTCCTGTCAATGATAAGGGCAAGTGAAATTATTCTTAGAGATTGGTCCATCTGGAGCTGTTGATACGATCTTACCTAAGACAATAGGTTGTAAAGATAAATTTTTTAGCATTACTAATCCAGGGTCGCCAATAGCCATAGAGAATGGAGAAATTTAAAAGCGAACCAAGGGCGTGCAGTCAAGAGAAGAGAGGAAAACGAACCCCAGCTTTGCTTTGGTTCCTGCAATATTATTTGGCAACCCGGCAAGAAAGATGCTTTCTGCATAATTAAGGAGGGCATTTGGAAGGGTCTTGCCAGGCAGTCGGGGATTGTGTGCTGGAACGCTCTGCACCGGCCAAAGGTTTAACTCTTAACATACACGAGACAAAGGGCCTCGAAACCCAAAATAGGCTTTCCACTGTTTCTCTGGACTAGAAATTCAGCAATTTGATCTTCATCAAGAAATCTTCGTAGGCCCTTCTGACCCATCAACCGCCCCCTGGAGGGTTGGCACCGAATGTTCGGTGTAGAGAGGACCAAAAGGACATGGGGAGAGCCATCTGCAGAAGGAGATCCAGGGTTCCGACTCTTGCCATGTTTCTCAATAACTGCACCTTTGGGCAAATTCCTTCCTCTCACTGGTTCCTTTGCATATACAGTGCATCCATAATGTGAAATGGATTGGATATGATGATGTCTTCTCCATGACAGGGTGGTAGTCCTTCCTAGACGCTCCGTCTTCTTTGTCAAGGTTGAGACAGTTAACAAGTTCACTAGAGGACCTTGAGATCCTCACCTACAGAGGAGTGTCTTGAGTTTTCTATTGTGTGGCCACAGTGCCCGGAAACTTGGGGCTTTTGGTGCTGGTGATCTTGAGACGTGCCTTGTTGTGAAAGAGGCCTCTGGAGAGGGGACGTAGAAACGGGAATGAATACTATCCTTATAGAATTTGCATCACTCAGGAATCACTGAAAGCAAGAGGTTACCTGCAGGTGACAGATGAGTAAACTGAGGTTTCCTATTCCTTTTTGATGTGTGAATGCTAAACGTATTTTGCTAAAACGCTCAGAATTCCAAGTTACTCTGGGAAGATTGCTGAAAATCAATGGAAAGGATGAGTTTCTCAAGTCCTCCTCCCCACATTTTAACTGTTCTCTTCTCCTTTTATATTGCTAAATAAAAGAAGGAATTGTTATTTTTCAGCCCCTGGCTGCAAAGGAGATGAAACGTTTTGGTGGGCACGTGGATCATCTTTCCTAACAATTAAATTAATGGTGGAATAGCATGAGACGGGGTGTTAAGGGATGCGAGAAACTCTCCCTTTGGGGACGTTGGGGAAAAGTCATACTAAATCGTGACTGGTTGACTCCAAGAAAAGAACACAGTGATCTCCTTCTGTGATGGCAGCTTCCGAAAGGTCAGAGATACTGTCTTCCCCCAAATCCTTAGCTCTCCTCAAATAACCCATTATGAACCTGACATCCACCAATTTGCCTAAACATTCCTTGAACTTGATGGGGTGACGAGTTTCTCTGCATTGTCCTCCCTGTGAAGGTGAACCGACGTCCCTCATGCTCTGTGGGCTGCCTACCTCATATCTCAGCATATGGCAAGCACCTTTCCAACTCATGGATGTTATGTCCCCTCGCATCATCCCTTGTTCCAGAATTAGTAGTCTTTTTGCTTTGTTTTGTGTTTTAGCTTGTCCTCACATGAAAGGTTTTCTAGTACTTGCCAATCACCTTAATTTCTTGCTGTGTTGCACCTACCGTCCTGTCTAGTGGTGAGATTATTGGGAGGGAACACCACAATATCGTATGATGATAAGATCGTCCCTTTTGCCCACACCTGAGACCGGATTCCCCAGATTTGTTCAGAAGAACTAGTTGTTCAAGCCCACATAGGTATTACTTGAAGAAAGTGTTTTGTTTAGGAAATTCGAGATTGAAGATGTAAATGATTCTAACTGTGATGCAGATCTTCTCCATGCTTTTAGCGGGCTAGCGATCTCTGGGACTCTCAAAGTGGAGGACAGGCCTTCGCATCTCCTGTATTTATTTAAACACAGGTCCCTCTTTTCTAAGCATACCTCTTGCGAGGGGTGTCCGTGGAGCATATGCTGGGGAAAAGCTAAGTTGAAAGTTACATGCCTGGGATGTGTCAAGAGAGTTTATGCAGTGTTTTTGAGCGGGAGAATAGATTACGTTCGTGCTGGATACTAATCAGAACCGATGGCCCCTGTACAGCTTTGGTGTCCCTGGACTCACGCACAGCAACGAAACACTAGCCTGATTCTTTACAGGAGAGATGAAAATTACAAACAAAATCTTGTAGGGGCGCCTGGGGGGCTCAGTCAGTTAAGCGTCTGCCTCTTGGTTTTTGCTCACGTCGTGATCTCACGGCTCACGGGTTCGAGCCCTGAGTCGAGCTCTACACTCACAGCACAGAGCCTGCTTGGGATGCTCTCTCTGTGCCTGTCTTTCTGCCCCTCTCCCGCTTGCTCACTCTCTCCGTCTCTCTCAAAATAAATGGGTAAACATTAAAAAAAATTTTTTTAAACGTGTAATAGAAGAGAAACTAGATAATGCTGAGAAAATCTTTCAGAAGACCAAATTAGAAAAAAAAAAAAAAAGCAACAAAAAGAGAGCTATTAGGAGAAAAGATCTCTTTTTTAAAAATTGTTTTTTAAATGTTTATTTATTTTTGAGAGAGATACAGAGCAGGAGTGGGGGAGAGGCAGAGAGAGAGGGAGACACAGAATTGGAGGCAGGCTCCAGGCCCTGAGCTGTCAGCACAGAGCCTGACATGGGGCTTGAACCCACGAACTGCGAGCTCATGACCTGAGCCAAAGTCGAATGCTTAACCGACGGAGACGCCCAGGTGCCCCAGGAGAAAAGATTTCTTTAAAAAAGGCCAAATTCATGTATCTTCATTCTATAGGCAAGAAGTTCAAAAAGAATTTACATAATAAGTAGAGACCAAGAAATTTTCAAAGGAAAAAAAAATGCAAAAAAACTGCCCACAGTTCTTCAGATTCAATGACCCATTGGCTTTTCAGGGCAATGAATGAGAAAAGATTGACACTAAGGCTTGTTAGAGTGACAATTCAGAACAACAAAGATAAAGAGAGGATCTTAAAAGGTTTCAGGGAGAAAAAAAAATATCACCCTTAATGGACTGGGGATAAGAAGATCATGAGATTTCTCAACAGCAACAGTGGAAGTTAGAAGAAAATGGAGGACTGCCTTCAAACTCTGAGAAAAGATTCTTCTCATCCTAAAATTCTACATCCAGAAAATTCTTTGTCCAAAATATTTTTCAGTGATGAAAAGCAAAAAACAAGAACAAAACAAAACAAAACAAAAACCACTCCCTATTCCCCCAAAGCTCCCAGCTGGCTATTGAAAGGTGTATTTTAATGAGATGAGGGTATATGGGTTGCCATACAAAATACCATACCCTGGATGGCTTAAACCACAGAAATCCTTTTTTCCCTCACAGTTATGGAGGCTGGAAATCCCAGACCAAGGTTTCGCAGGGTAGAGTTCAGGTGAGAGCCCTCTTCCTGGTCTGCAGATGGCCACCTTCTCACTGCGTTCTCACACAGCGGGTTGTAGGGGGAAGTTCACTGTCTCTTCCTCTTCTTAGAAGGGCACCAGCCCTAATAGATTAGGATCCTACCCTTACAACCTCATTTACCCTTTATCACTTCCTCACGGGCCCCCCATCTAGTCACATTGGGTGTTCGATCTTCAACTGAGGAGTTTTGTGGGGACACAAAGTCCAGTCCATACCAAGGGTGTAGACCACAAGAGAGGAAGATAAGGAATCCAGGAAACCACAAGGAGAGGCAAACGAGAAGCCACAGGAACAGAGCTTTGCACAGGTCTGGAGAGCACCTGGCCTGGCTTACGCCCAAAGAGTAGAGGCTCTAGGAGGGAGGTATTCAAGAAAAAAACAACAGCAAAACCGTATTTGAGACCAGAAATCTCTACTGAGAGGCTGATGGGGTTGGGGAAGCACAGTGAAGAGCCGGGCATGGAGTTCTTGTGAGCTGGTGGCTTTGCCTGTGCTATTCCTTCGTCTGGAATACCAGTCCCCAACTTGCCCCCAGCTAATTCTCGCTCTGCCTTTAGGAGTCGCCTATATTACCTTCTCAGAGAGACCTTCCCTGAAGGAGGCTCCCTGACCATCACATTCTTCTGTGGCTCTGTTCCTTGCCAGTTTCCTTCCTCACTAACTCCCCTCCTAATAAATAATTGTTGGGTATTGCCCGCTCTTCCCTCTTTCCTCTTCCAAATGGGCATCCTGGAAATTGAAGGACCTCCTCTCTACGTAGGATCAAATGGCATCTGCTCTGGGCCCCGGCGCCCTCTCTTTCCACCCCAACTTGCACTTCAACAGATCACAGAGCCTCTGCCTCTGGTCTGGTATCCAGAGTCAGCCCAGGGCCTTGGATTTTCTCTGCGAAGCCCCTGTCCTCGATCTCCCAGGGAGCCGAGAAGAGTTAAATTCTTCAGACTCCGATGGAGGCTCCCAGTATGGGACTGATGGGCATTCGAATCCCAGGGCTGCGTTTTAATTCTAGGGCATCACTTCCTAGCTGACTCACTCAGCCTTTCTGAGCCTCCATGGCTTCTTCTGTAAAATGGGCGTGATAATAGAATGTGTCTCACTAAGATCATTCCTAGAATTAAATAAGGTAACAGCTATCAGCCACTTAATACGCATTCTGGCCCGTGGAGCTCATTAAATGTTCGTTAGAGTTGTTATGGCTGTTATGGTTGAGCAAGAGCATGCTGGGAAGGCACCTGCTTAGCCAGGCTCTTCAGGGTTGGGTAGTCCGGGAAGGAAAGGGCAAGTTGCCCCGGGAAAAGACAACAATCTGGTGTTTACTGAACATTCGCACGGTGCCAGACCCCGGGCTTTCAACGTCTCGTGGCACCGCTGGTGTCCCCATTTTACAGATGAGAAAACTGAGCCTCAGGAAGGTGGCATCACTTGCACAGACAGGAGGTGGCAGAGGCAGTTTTGGAAGCCAGATTTTCTGCCTCCAGGGCTCTTGTCCCATGCTCTGGGTGGGGGGGTGGGGGTCCTGTGGGCTTCTGTCCTGTCCTTTCCCACCCCCCTCGTGCCTGGTTCTCATCCTTACAGCCCTTTGGAGCCAAGCTGGAGAACTCTGAGGCCAAGCTGAGGGCGGGAAGTTAGATCCTCAGCCATCCTTTAAGGGGGTAATTAGCTGACTACGAAAACAGATTCTTTAACCGCAGCAATTTGCCCCACCAGGGGAGAGGGGAAGTCAATGTTTTTATTATAAACGGAATCATAGAGGGGTTTAAGGCTTAGTAGTGTTTGCTTTGGTTTTGTTTTTTAAAGGCCTGAGGTGGATCTTGGCATCTACTGCCCCAGCCCAGAAGAAAGGAAGTTTATTTTCTGGGTCAGATTAAAAGACTTTGGCTTTCTTGATTTTTATTTTCATGGAAAAGAGCTGCCTTTGCTGAGTCTCCCAGACCCTCTTTGCTCCTCTTATCCAGGTCTTCTGATGCTTTTCCAGCCTAGCGATGGGGAGGCAGTTCAGGCAGTTAAAGGCAGGGGAGGGGGGAGAGTAGGGGGGAAGGGGGAGAGAGAGAGAGAGGGAGAAGGAGGGAGAGAGATACTTGTAAAGCGGCTCCAGGGTGATGGGGGAGGGGCTGCTGAGAAGCCAGAGGGCAGCCTGGGGGTCTTGGGATCCAATGGGAACAGGGTAGAGTCCAAGGGAAGTGATTTAGAGGCCACTTAATTGCTTGATGACCTTGACCAAGTTACTTAACCTCACTGAGCCTAATTTTCACATCGATATGGGGAGAAGGGTGCCTGGACCTTGCCCCGGGGACAAATCTACCCAGCATAATGTCAGGTCTTAGGGTATAGCCTGCCTGGCTTTGAACCTTAGCCCCAGCCTTCGCTAGCTGTGTGGGCATGTGACCTAAGCCCTTGTTTCCTCATCTGTAAAATGGGAATGATATTGTTAGTGCCGTTTGAGGATCAGCTGGAAAAAGTGCTTAAAGTAAATGCCTGGCCCACTGTGAGTTCTCAAGAAACACCAAGACACGAGCAATTTTATAGGATTATTAATAGCATTGTTTATATGGTCTGTCTGGTTTCTGTAGGGGGAGTAATGGATAATAAATTTGAGTTTAGGGGAGCATTATGGGAAGATGGAAATGTCTAGCTAAGAAATTTGGATTCCAAGAGTCAACTTTTGAATTAAAGGGACCGAAGAGGCCACTTTATTCCACCCACTTAGTAACAGATGGAAAATCAGGGCTCAGGAAGAGGCTGTAGCTTGTTCAAGGTCCTGCTGTGGCTGAACCGTAACCAGGAAGGGCAATTTGGAAGGTAAGTCAATAGACCATCAGTGGGAAGGTGTCGCTTCTAGAAGTCTCCCAGATCGTAGCTCCATAGGTAGTGTCTAGAATCCTTCCGCAAAATCCTTCTGCACTAACGTGCAGAGTTAGTGTATCAAAAGATGTCCAGTGTGTTAGATTTCCAGTGTGAGAGCAGGATCCTGCTGGGTAGTTCCAGAGGCAGATACATTGTGATCCAGGGTAAAGGTAGAGCCTGGAGTCCTTCTAAGTCAGCTTCAGTGTGGTCGGGGGGCGCGACTGCTGAGAAGCCAGAGGGCAGCCTGAAGATCCCCCTTCCCCCTTCCCAGGGACGCCAAATATATACATCTTTACGGTTGACCCAAGGCTGTTACAGTTTGGAACCTACTCAGTTTTGGGCAGAGATTCCTCATCCTTCCTGACCACTCAGAACCCAAAAATGCTCAAAACGTTTGGCCGGTGGCGTCTTAACCTCAGGGGCCCCATTTGCAAATAAGCCCAGTGCAGCGGGTTCAACCATCTCCCCAACCCACAGTATTTCTGGGTTACATTTTTTTTTTTCATTCATTTGTTCAGATCTGTCTCCAACTGGAAAGGACTTTGGGCAACTTATAAGGATATGGGAAATAAAACAAGATAGTTTCCAGGCTGACCCCCCCTTAAGGAGCAAGGGAAGGAAAGAAAATGAGGGTTGGGCAGAGCGCTCAATTAGGACCTAGGCCACAGAGTGAGGTCCATTAATCCGTGAAGGTCATCTAACCGAGCTGCATCGGACTTAGTCCAGGGGCCAATTTTGGCCTTTCTGGAAGCTGGAGTGGAATCTTTTTCTTTAGCCTTCTAAACGCCACCATCGGTGGTTATTTCTAGTAATAAACAGCTGAGACAGAAGTGTAACCGTTTCCTCAGCGAACTCACCAATGGTCACAGAACCCCTCCCGGCAAAGGGGGCTGCCATTCAGGGGGTCCTCGTATCATTAGTTTATCCACTTGTGGGTACGTCTTGTATATGTCGGCACTTCTGTGGGCTTCGGGGACGCAAAGCGTTAACCAGATAGTCCCCGCGCCCTTTGAGCTTACCATCGGGAGGGTGTATTTTGGCACATCCGTTAAAAGTCCAAATCCTGAGAAATTCTCCAGGACCTTGCCCTCCCTGAGTGCAACAGAGACACGTTGGAGAGGGGCGTGAATGGGTTAGGGTCCAGCCAGGACCTCAAGTGTTTTCAACAAGGCCAGAGGATTGATTACAGGTAGAGCTAGAGGGGAGGTGCTGAACACAGGGAGCAGAGGGATGATTTGACCGGGTGAAGTACTCCAGCCTTTCCCTTTCCGCACCTCCCAGACTCCCACCGGGGCGTCCCTCCCAGCTAACGCCTTAGAAGCCAGTTTTTATAGGAGCCTGAGATCCACAGACCTCCTGCGGAGTCGGCACCCCCCCCCCCCCCCTCAAGCTCTACTGTGGGGTAGAGCAGAGGAAGAGCCAACGACAGGTGTGTTTGCAAAGTAGGTCGCTGGCGGTGGAAGGAATCCTTTGGCAACATTGTATACGACAGCCCAGAATCAGAAGCTCCCTGTTATGGTCAGGGCTAATGACAAAATTCCATGGCAGTTTCTTCTGGAATGTTATCATAAATGGCCACCACTACCATAGAGTGCCTTCCATGTGTGTTAAATTCTTCCCCAACTAGGAATATGTATATATACTTCCCTCCGAGAGTCTGTTACGGGGCCATTTTGTACATGAGGAAACTGAGGCTGACAGAAGGCAACTCATTTGCTCAAGGCCGTGCAGGGAGCCAGAGGCAGGGGCCAGGGTCTGACTTGCAGGCTGTCTGACTCCCAAGTCCTGTGCCCTCGACCACAGAGCCTCGAACCACCGAGGCCCCTGGGGCAGCAGGCTCCAGAGTGACACCCGCTGTCTCCCTCTGAGAGGAAAAGGCAGATCTTTGAGAGGAAAAGGCAGATCTCAGAGGGCTCAGAGACCCAAATCTAGAAGAAGAGCCTCCTCTGGACACCCCTTTCCCCACCCATACACCAGTTGGTATCTAAATGTCCGGGGCCAGCCAAAGGTCTGGAGAACGGGTCAATGGGCTGTTAGTAGGACCCAGAGGGCTCAAGCCAGTGACTCGAAGGGCCGTGCATGCTTCTTTCAAGGTGTGTGGGGTACGTTCAGTGCCACGATATCCTCCCCTGATCTTACGGTCTGTCCAGTTGATGGCATGTGGGGTTGGCCCACGCTGGGGTTTTCCTGGCCTGGCCCCGTCTATGCGGCCTCCAGCTGCTGCTCCGAGGCTCCCTGGTACTTACAGCGTCCCTGAGACCTTCTCCCTGCGTCCAGAGCTCCAGGTGGACCCCTCGTCGTGTATCATCCAAATCGGGAAGCGACTTAGAGAAGGCAGAGAGCATCCAAACACCACAGGTCAGAAGGTCAGACGCTGCTCAGAGGACCTGTTCCCCTGGGCCTCCCTGGCAGTCCCCAATCATTCCTGGAGGCTGGGCATGGGCTATGTCTTCTTGAGAATGCCAGAAGGTCGGAGGTCGAAGAGTCACATAAAGGTGGGGTGCTGGCGTCCTGGGGCTATTGGGTGAGTTTTCCTGGAGGGCCAGGCCACTGAGTTTGTGATGTGGCTTTCACACTTTGTAAGAGGCGGCCGTATGTTACAGGGCTTGCGGCCTGGGACCCTGGCTTTATCACTCCCTAATCTTGGTTTAATTGCTGTGGTCAGTTTGCCCTGCACTTAATAACCCACAGCTTGGGATATTGTTTAATATGGTTGACACACACGTTGCTTTAAATGTCAGCACTGGCCGGGCCTGGGGACTTGGCAGGCTCCCTGGGAGAAATGGCAAAGGGGCAGCGTCATCTGCTCGGCGTCTGGGACGCTGGTATGTTGGCCGCGACTCGCTTGGCTCGAAGGCTCAGCCCCGGCCCAGCGCTGAGCCGTTGGACGGGAATCGCCGTCTCCCGCCTGTATCTGAGGCCCGCCCGGCCCGGGTCGGGGCTCCTTTTGCTGAGTCCCCCCTGGGGGCCCCGTGGAGCTGTCTACGAGGCAGCACTGTCAGCGGGGCAAGTGCACTGTGTCCAGGCACAGATGCAAGTCCTATGGCTCTTAGCGCCGTGTGCAGTCTGGTCCTGGTTGTGTGTTTGTGAGCAAGGCTCTGGGGGCGGCGGCTGGGTAAATATCACACTCTGGTTTGAAGGATTGTAAGCAACATCAGTGATGACAGCTGTCTCAAGATGGCTCTGCCCACCACTCTCCCGTGGTTGCACTCAACCAGCAGACGGGATGCATTTTGGCCGCCCGACTGGACTCCTTCTGCTTCTGATGAGCTGTGGGATTACACCCGATGGACCAAGCTAAGGGAGCCTCCCGGGGCCTTGGGGACCAGCCACTGCAACTCTCGGTGGAAATCGCTCTTCCATCGACAGGACAAAGGCACCCAGAAGTGCCGTTTGCCCTGGGGGTCCCTCTCTTCCTGGAGGGATCCTTGACCCCAGCTGGGCCGATCGGCTTCTATTGGCTGGGGATCAGGAAGTCAAGATGGAGGGACGGCACTGCGGTGTCTCAGCTCATCCCAAATGGGAACTCGTAACCTTGGGAGGCACAGGACAGTCACAGTTCGCCACTGGCCCAGTTGCTGGGGAAGAAGAATGTCATGTACAGACGCAGAGATGAGAGGGAGGGAGCCCTCCTCCAGATGTTTCTCTAGCTCCTGTTTCCAGTCTCCCCTAATGGAGCCCTTGGCTTCCCTGAGAAATCCTGATGCCTTGCGATGCATCTTCCTTTTTAACTGAAGCAACTTGGGTCCGATTTGCCATTTTGCACCAAGAGCTCTGCCTCAAACAATCAGGAAAGTGTTCTACACAGAGCTGGCCAGGCTAAAGGCTCATCCTGCTATTTTGAACTTGTTTTGGGGATACAGTTTGGGGGGTGGGGAAGGTAAAGTTGGGGAAGGTGGGGAAAATTGGGTCCTGGGGCTGGAGGGCCCATCAAGCTCCTGTCCTTGCTTGGGTTTCTCCTTCCACCTTTGACATTTGCGGAGTAGCTGGAATCTGGTATCTGAACCCCAGGGGCATTTGCTCTAGTCTCTGGTCTGGCCCCACCGTCCAGGTGAGGACAGCCCCTTGTAGACTGTTTAGAAAACTCAAGTTTACCCTGGAGTTCTGGAGAGTCAATTTGGGAGCTACTTCTCCATGGGTGTCCCTTCCGGGCCCAACCCTGGGGAACACCTCTGGGGTGCTATCAGGCTGGATACCCCGAGACAGGCTTCCAGGGACAGTAGGCACTGTGGCTAGGTCCACAGTACTGCTAGGGGTGCATGAGAAGCTCTTGATGTTTATTTCTCTCTTTTTTTTAATGTTTAGTTTTGAGAGAGAGAGAGAGTCAAAGCATGAGTGGGGGAGGGACACAAAGAGAGGGAGACACAGAATCCGAAACAGGCTCCAGGCTCTGAGCCGTCAGCACAGAGCCCGACGCGGGGCTCGAACTCACGAACCGTGAGATGGCCGCCCTAAGCCAAGGTCAGACGCTTAACCGACGTAGTCACCCAGGCGCCCCTCTTCTTCTGATTTTAAAGGAAATTAATGGGACACCTGGGTGGCTCAGTCGGTTAAGCGCCTGACCTTGGCTTCGGGTCGCCATCTCACGGTTCAATGAGTTCGAGGCCCGAGTCGGGCTCTGTGCTGACGGCTCAGAGCCTGGAACCTGCTTCGGATTCTGTGTCTCGCTCTCTCTCCCTGCCTTTCCCCTGCTCACGCTCCATCTCTCTCTGTCTCAAAAATAAATAAAACATTAAAAATTTTTTTTTTTAAAAATCAGAAGAAGAAAATGAATATGATAGTAATAAATTCATAATCATGAATCCGGCCTGGATTCAATTTGTCTTTATACCAATGCAGTTGTAAAATAGAAGTTCTAATTATATGTATATAATTCCCTGGAGGAAGAGGCCCACAAGTGTAAAAGTGCCCCAAGCCTACAAACAATGTGGCCCTGCCCGCACCCCACTCCTAAGCATATGTGGGGGTTCCAGCTTCCTGGGAACCTCAGGAACCCACCACCAGGGCAGATGGATGTGCCCTGGGTTGTTTAGTGCGGTCTGTAGAGACATCCACTGCTCTCCCATCTCCCAGCCTTGCCTGCCCCGTACAACTGGGTGGGGGGACCAACCGGGTGCTCGGGGGCCCTGACTCTTCCTGTCTGGATGGAACTCGATGTGTAGCCGAATGGAAGGCTGAGCTCACAGCAGAAGCTCACCATTGCCCGAAGACTCTGCATTCTTAACCTGGAGCGGCAGTCAGCCCAGAGGTATGAACACTCGCCATCAGGCACTTGAACTCCGCCCCGAGCTCTTGGAGGCAGGAACCAAGCCACGCCCTGCTTCCTTTCCTTCCCAGACACCAAAGAGCTACCAAGGGCCACGCACCTCGCAGGCATCGGTTAATTTCATCATCCCAGCGGCCCAAAAGGAGGGCACTACCGTCAGCTCCATTTTGAGGACACAGAAAGTGAGACCCAGAGCGACTAAGAAGTTTGCTCAAGTTCAGAAAGATGGTAAAGGAGCAAGGCGAGGGTTTCTTCAGGCTGACCCCAGAGTTCATACACCCTCATAACCCCAGCCCCCCAACCGGAGAGCTGGCTTCTAGGGGGAGGGGTACCTTCCCCAAAGAAGCAGTGGGCTAGCAGGCCAGTGAGGCACAAAGGTGGCGTCCTGGCCACATACAGGACACTTCGGGGTGATACGCAAAATGAGCTTTTTCTGTTCATTCCGTGGTTACGCGGGCATATAAGCAAACATATGCAGTTTGTACCTCAAAGTCATGACTTCCTGAGTATTCCTGCTAGAGTGAGGTAGAGAAGTTTTCAGAAGCGAGGTGACTTAAAGAAAAACATTAAGGGTGCCCCTGACATCCAGGTAAAGCCAACCCAAAATAAAAGAAGATGAAAAACGTTAAATACGGGTGTATGGAAGAGACCTCTAGGCCTTCAGTCATCGTCTCTGAGCTTGCGTTACCTGGAGTGCCCTCGCATAAGAGTCTTCGGCTTGCCCAGACTCAGTCTCCGCATCTGGGAAATGGAGAGGGGTCCTCACAAGGTGGCTGTAAAGACGCAAAGGGGAGGACGCCCAGGAGACGTGCTGCCCAAGTTCTGGGTAGATTTTCAGGGGAGTGGAACAGGGAGCCCCTGGGTCGGGCACTTCTCTGGCCGTAAGCTCCTGGACAGGGCACAGAAAAGATATTCTTGGACAGGAAGACTGGGGAGGGGCTGGGCTTGGAACTTGGAGTTCTCCGTGCTTAATTCCACTTGGGACCCGCCCCAGATTGCTAGGCGTCCCAAGTAACATGATATAAATCCATTTAATTGAACATGAGTCTTAATTGCCAAAATTACCTGTAACATTAGCTTCTTCCACAGCTGTGCTCTCTCCTGGGGCTGGTGCCAGTTCTCCAGGGATGACTGGGTCCCAGCAGGGCCAGGCCCTAATGAGGGAGGCTGTCCGAGGGCTTGATGGCTCAGCACGGGGCCCAGGAGCGGTGGACAGGGGCCAGGACTGGAAACACACACTTGGGAGCCAAGGCCTCTCGGCTTGCTCTTCCCTAGACGGTCTCAGACCCTGGACACAGCCCGCCCAGCTTCTCCTCCAAGATGGAGGAGATTCTGGAATTTCCTCCATTCCTGGAAGTCAGGGCCCATGTTCAGGGTTCCCAGTACAGCCCCCCGGCCACAGAGCTCCCGGCGCTCAACCAGTGGGACCACACTCAGCATCACTGAGGGTTTCTAGCAACGAGAGGGGCCGGGAGATAAGAAATAAACTCTGGTGGCAGCTCCCACAGGCCACGTGACTTTGCCCCACATAACCTTACCTTCCTTAAGTCATGTGAGAAAACAAAAATGGCCAAAAGAAAGAAAGGACATATAGCTCAGGCTTACCAGTGATGAGTGAAATGCAAATTAAAGTTTAAATTATATACATTTGTTCGCCGACCAGACTGCACATAATTTTAAAGTATAACAATTTCAGTATCACAAAATAGGGGGAAAGTGAACTTTTGTTAGTCCTAGGGGCAGTATGACTTGGTTGAGAGCCTTTGGCAGATTTACTAAAATTAAAACTGCCCGGGGGGGGGGGGGCCTGGGTGGCTCAGCTGGTTAAGCGTCCCACTGACTCTTGGTTTCGGCTCATGGCGTGATCCCGGGGTTCGTGGGATTGAGCCCTGCATCGGGCTCTATGCGGACAGTGTGGAGCCTGCTTGGGATTCTCTCTCTCTCTCTCTCTCTCTCTCTCTCTGCTCCTCCCCTGCTAGCTCTCTCTCCCTCCCCCTCTCTCTGCCTTGCTCAGAAATAAGTAAATAAACTTAAAAAAAACTGCATGAACAAAAATAAACTGTGTGGACAGGCCCGCTGACCCAGCAACTCCACCTGTAGATAGCCGTCTCCCCGAGGAAAGTACTTGCATATGAACTAAGGATACTCTGTGCAAAGATGTTATTGCAGTAAGCAGCCGGGAACAACTGAAATGTCCATCCTAGGGCAGTGGTTAAATGACGTACTGTGGCAGCCATCACCTCCCCGCGATTTACTTCATGTCTTAGTCCTGTCTCGTTAGCATGAGTTCTACATGAGAGCAGAGGGTAGAACTCTACGTACAGACTTGGAAAACTCTCTAAGATGTTCTGTTGGTGAAAAAGAAAAAAAAAAAAAAGTGCAGGAAGCTCCAAACAGTAGAGAATAAAATATACCAGAGCAGCGCATGGGGCACCAGGGTGAGGCCTCTGACTTCGGCTCAGGTCATGGTCTCACGGTTCGTGGGTTCGAGCCCTGCGTCAGGCTCCGCGCTGACGGCTCAGAGCCTGGAGCTTGCCTCGGATTCTGTGCTTCCCTCTCTCTCTCTCGGGCTCTCTCTCTCTCTGCCCCTACCCTGCTTGTGCTCACTCACTCTCTCTCTCTTTCAAAAATAAATAAATAAACATTAAAAACATGTATAAATGCAACACTTAACAAACAAAAACTTACAGAACAAAGTCAGAGCAATACCATGTATTTTTATAGGTACATGGATGCATGAAAGTCTGTAGAAAGAGGGCAGGAGGGGGACTCCCCAAACTAATGACAGTAGTCACCTCTGGCAAGGGGCATGGGATTGGGGGAGGAGATCCCAAGCTTGATTATCAACTGTTTGAGAACCATTTTTACAAATGAATGTATTCGTGTTCTCTTTATGTAATTAACAGTACGTATATTGGTGGGCTTGGGTGAAGGATATGTGCAGGTTCATTACATCCGGTCAACTTTTGTATTTGTCCAAAGTCTCCTTAACAAAAATTTAAGAATTAAAAAATAAAGGTGGCATTGCTTCCAAGAGATCTGTTTGACGTGCTCAGCTCTGCCCCCTAGGTTGATATAGCTGACTTTGACCCCTCTGCGTCAGAGGACTGTTGACTGGTGATCTGACTCACTGAATGAATGAATGAGTGAATGAACGAGTGGATTGTTCCACCGAAAGGGAGTAAGATCTACCAAAATGGAGGCATGTCTCTTGATGATCCATTTCTGGTGTTTCTTGCTCTTGCCGCTTTGTGACCTAGGTGGGCAAGTGTGGGAAACGTAGCTCACACTCTTCCTGAGGACTGGAGGGGTGAGTATCTTGGGGCTGTGGGTATTTCTAAAGGAGAAAAAAAAAAAAAGGCTTCATTACCCCACCCCCACTCTGGTCAGCAATGAGTGGTCCAAGCTGCTCCTTCATCAGAGGTCTGGGCTAAGCTCTGGCCTACAGAAGAGGTTCTGTTGATGGTTTGTAGACTGTAGAACGTGGTGAGGGAGGGCACTTCCCGTACAGAGCCCACGGGTCTAAAATCCACCCTGGACCAGCTTTGGAATCCCATTACCCATTCCCACCACCCTCCCGTTGGGCTCAGGGGAGACTCTACAATGGTGGTCTTTCCCACCACAGTACTTGGCCTCAGACCCTTGACCCAGTGCTCTGGGGCAGCCACATTAATTGATAAGATTTAGCATCATAATTAAAATATATGTGCCATTCCTGCCTGACGTAATCTATGAGAACTGCCTTTTTCCACATCAAGAGCTTGGAAATGGAAACGAGAGAAAGAAGGAGAGGCTGTGTGTGTAGTTGCCTGCGGGTGTTGGGGTGGTGGGGAACTTGGGAAAGGAGAGAGGAGTGGGGAGAGCAGGTGCAGAAAGGGAAATAGGGGGTCCCGAAGGCACATCTCGTGTGCGCCCCTGTGTACAATATTCCAGTTATAACCCAGGAGATGGTAAGAGGTAGAAAAGAGAGACCAAGGTCCTTGGTCTCTTAACCTTGGTCCTTAAACCATTTGAGGACTAAGCTTTGGAGACCCTGACGTCTCGGGGTGTGGAGAGAAGCAGATGTCCGCGGAACACCTCTCCAGGCTCTGCATAAATCTGTCTTGGGCCTCTTTTCCTTTTCCTTTTCCTTTTCCTTTTCCTTTTCCTTTTCCTTTTCCTTTACCTTTTCCTTTTCCTTTTCCTTTTCCTTTCCTTTTCCTTTTCTGGCGTTGTAAGCATCATAAAACCCACAGCTAACACCACTCAAATTAACCGCGATCTGAAATCCCCGGTCTTGCAGAAGACGCAGGGTTTCGGGACGCTGACAAAGGGGTTCCTGGAGAAATACTCGGAGCCGTTCTCAAAGCCACTGTTCAAAGAGAACCTGGCCGAGGTAAAGCAAGACCAACCGCGGTGATGAGACACTAAGTGCTTCGAAGAACGGACGCGTTCGGTACCGCGGCACCAAGAGTGTCTTGAGAAAATGAATAAAAGTCTCTGAGGTGTTCACAAAACGGGCCTTTGGAAGTCATCTTGCTCTCAGAGTCACACGCGGAGGGGACACCTGCCTCCACACACCGCACACTTTGGGCGGAACTGTAACTAAGAACTTAAGTTGCCCTTTGTTGGGTCCCCAGCCGAACTTGGTCGTTAA
This sequence comes from Panthera pardus, assembly GCF_024362965.1. Taxonomy (NCBI): domain Eukaryota; kingdom Metazoa; phylum Chordata; class Mammalia; order Carnivora; family Felidae; genus Panthera; species Panthera pardus. Next base: position 31,904,832 of record NW_026526743.1, read on the forward strand.
CGGTCGCCCCAGTGTTGCTAAACGTCAGGTAAATGGACCTGAGGTAATTTCCCTTTCGTTTTTCAAGAAACTCAGAACAAAACCCTTTCACCCTATTGATACGTGATGCCATTTGTGATTTCAAAAATAGATGTTTCGGCTTTGCGTAAGTTTCGCTTTTGTCTGTGATGCTAAATGGAGTCACTTTGGGCAACGTGGTTGTTGTCGTTGTTGTGGTGGTTTGCTGTTTCAGAGAGCCTGACCCTGTCCGGGGAGGAAGGATAAGGAAGATCCCCCAACGAACTGCTATTTGAAACGAGTCTTGAAACACGAGGAGGGGTGTGCCCACTGGACAAGACGAGAGAAAGGCGCGGCTGGCGGAAGGCACCCGCGGGCCAGCGCACGGTGGCACGAGTGTCGGAGGTGTATTTGTGGTGCATTAGGGAGTTTGGCATGGCAGCACCAGGGCAAGGAGATGTAGAAATCGGCCGGGGACAGATCTGGGAAGCCCCTGGAGGCCACTGTGAGAGGTTCAGACTCCGTCCTACCAGCGACGGGAAGGGTTTTGGGTAGGGGTGCAGCGTGATCAGGTTCAGCTTTTAGAAACATTACTCCGGAAGCACAGAAAGGAGACTGGGTGGCCCGGAGCTCCCCCCGTGGGACAACACTGTAGGGCCCTCACTTTGCGTAGAACACTAATAACTCACTTCATCCTCACTGCAACCCTGGGAGGGGCAGAGAGGTCGGGGAACTCGCCCAAGGTCACACAGTAAGGAGACTGCAGAGCTGGGTTTCGGGCTCAGGAGTGTGCCCCCACCCAGACTGTCCCACCTGCACGCCAGGTAGCCTGGCTCTCTTACTTACCTTTTCAAAGTGTAAACGGACTCACTTCTATATTTGTTTTATTTTATTTTATTTTATTTTATTTTATTTTATTTTTAAAATTTATTTTGAAAATGAGAGAGACGCAGGGTGGGAGGGGCAGAGAAAGGGGGAGAGAGAGAGAGAGAGAGAGAGAGAGAGGGAGAGAGAGAGAATCCCGAGCAGGCTCCTACGTGTCAGTGCAGAGCCCGATGAGGGACTTGAACCCACGAACCATAGATCGTGACCTGACCCAAAGCCAAGAGTCGAGGCGCTCAATCAGCAGAGCCACCCGGGTGCCCCGTGGACTCACTTCTGTATTTAGATACATTTGTTCCAAAGGAGAGCTTTATGGAGCCATTATCAATGGAAAAATCCACTATAGTTTTCTGTTCCACGTTAATAAACCTCTATGAAAAAGCAAGCATCTGCCCATGCTGGGCCCTTAACAGACGTGTGTGTGTGAGTTCAGGCAGGGGCCGTAGCCAGAGAAGGAGGGGTGCGCGGGGACACAGTTAGGACGTTTTGGCCACAGGATGATGTTTCGAATGTCTGGAATGGGGTGGGGGTCTCCTGGGACCCGCCTGAGGTCTGGGTGACTGGTGACAAGGTTCAGACACCTGGGGGTGGGGTGTGAGCCTCCCAGGAGACTCTACAGTGGGCGTTCAAGTTAAAACCCTAAGTAAAGTGCTTCGGTGCTTAGGTGACATCTGAGATAGTGGGATGGGGCGGGGCGGGGGACTGGCTTACGGTTGGTGGGTGGGTGAAGGTCCTTCCCAGGCAAGGTGGGAAGGGCCACGGCTCGGGACACCAGGCCCCAGACAAGGGGACATGCAGTCACCATCACAGGCAGATGGAAATCCCCAGGGAGTGAGGTGGCAGCGGCAGAGGCCCTGGAGGGCGGCTCTCCAGGGGGCCATGTGCACAGGCCCAGCCTATGACCGGAGCCCTGGAAGGTCATGAGGAACGTGACATCAGGGCGCCATGAGTAGCCATGCCCCACAGGTGTGGTGGAGCATTTATTACTTGAACGCCGCTCGGCTGGGGCTGCAGGGTGAGCTGGGTCAGCAGAGGTCCCCCGCGTTGACTCTCCCAGGGCACCTGCACCTCTGCATCTCCCTCCCAGCCTTACTCGGGGCAAAGCATGCCCTCTCTCCCCCTCCCCTCGTCTTTGTTTCTGTGGCGGAAAATTTGAAAGCCCAGCATATTGGATTTCTTTTCAGCGCACCGATAAGGCAGAGGAAACATCTGTGGCTTGAGACAAAATGTGTGAAATATGGGGCTGGGGGCGGGGTGGGGACAGAAGCGTTCTGTCTCGCAGGAGGTTTTGTCTCCTGGCTAGACACATCCTTTATTAAACTGAAATTTATAGGGCGAAGTGGGAACCCGGGCCCCGAGAAGACAGAAGGTTGAAATCTCCGAAAGGCGGGAATTCTAAATCAATAAAAAGGAAATTTTGAGAAGTCACACTTCCAGAACTAAATGTGGACATGTTGGCTTCAGTTTCCCTCGCTTTCCCTGGCCATCCGGCCCCAAGGGTTCTCTGCCAAGGTGGTACCCGCCTCGGATTGGTGTCCAGGGACCGAGATAGAAGTCTCTCTACCTTCCTCTTAATAAATCAGGGGCTGAAAATGGTTCAGAGGACAACCCGACGGAAGAGGCCGGGACCCCGGAGGGATGGGGCTCTCGAGTCCCCGAGTGTGGCCATTGGCCCTGCTGCATAAATCCCCAAGGGAGAGAGGACGACACAGAGGGCACGTCAGCTGTGATGCGGCATCCTTCCTCCTCACCCCTGCCCAGCCTGCCCTGCCCCAGGCTCTGCGATCTGCGGGTGAATCCGAAGGTATCGGCCACCTGATTGTGCCGGGGCATCGGCCAGGCAGGGGTGGGGTGGGGGGGACCTCCAGCCTCAGGAGGGAGAAACCCTGCTTCAAAATAGCCACGGCGCACTCTGTAAGTGGGCCATTTGTTGTTTGATGTGCTAGAAGTTTCATCAGACCTCTGGGCATGTTTATACAATTAGAGCAGCAAGGGAAAGAAAACAGCACGGTGACAAATTGGGCTCGTGCACTCTGATTAACTTGCTAAACCTAAATAAATTGCGTAGGAAGCATGCCCCGTTTGAATTTATCAAATTGCTTCTCATCTAGATAGATGGCTGCTGGACCAGTCCGGGGCGGGCAGCCGGGTATATACGCTCGGGCTGGAATTAGACGTGAGCACAGAAGGAGAGCGGAAACCACCCCCCTGCGCTGAACAGAAGGACGAATTCCCTTTACCGGGGCCATGCAGGGCTGCGGTTCTGTCCAGAGCCGGTGGTAGTGTTGACGGGCTCCGGCGTCGTCAATTTCTGTTGACCCAGAACCCAGACGGCGAGCGGACTCCCCGTCACCCGGTGTCGTCTGGGTACTTGGCCTTGATGAACGAGATGACTGGCGGGAAAATAAGAGGGCGGAGGGTTTCGGTTTAAACACCCTCCAGATCAGCATATGTCGTTTACGCCTTCGACCCCCCGCGGGTCGACCCCGTGCCTTGCCGTGTTGGGCTGTGTCCCATCCTACGGATGGAAGCAAACATTTATCAGGGACTTCACTCTGCGTTGGGACATACGCTCAATGCTTTTAAGTCAGTTGTCTTATTAAAGCCTCACAGCGGCCCCCTGACAAAACCGCCAGTATCATTCCCATCTTCCAAACGGGCGCAGGAAAAGTTCCGTGGGCGAGTGCAGGGAAACTGGCAAACGGCGGTGCCGGGAGTTGAACCCAGGGGAGGCCGGTTCCCGAGCCTGCAAGGTTCGCTCCCCTCCATGCTGCCCGCCCCAGGGCCACAGGGACCCTCGGGCTCTTCAAAGGGATCCCTGAGCCCTGTAGGGTCTGAAACGTCCTTTTGACACACCGAAGAGGCTGACGTTCCATTCCATCCACCTTCCGTGTTCTTTAGAAAATATTACGTGTTTGAAAAATAGGGCATTATTTGAAAATTGGTATGTGGAGGGATTGTCCCCCAGCCTAGAACTAGATTAATGAATTCGTCATATGCCACGACCATTCTGATGCTAAAGGGGAGATGATATTTACAGTTTGTGCCAACTCACAAACAGTAATAGCTAATAATAATAATAATAATAATAATAATGACAGTAATAGCTGGCCCTGTTTTAAGTACTTTGCCTGTATCAACTCATTTCACTTTACCATGTCCTTTTAAGAAAGGTAATTTTTTTAAATTTTCTTTTTTAATGTTTCTTTATTTTTGAGAGAGAGACAGAGCATGAGCGGGGGAGGGGCAGAGAGAGAGAGGGAGACACAGAATCCGAAGCAGGCTCCCGGCTCTGAGCCATCAGCACAGAGCCCAATGCGGGGCTCCAACTCACTAGCCGTGAATCATGACCTGAGCCGAAGTCAGACGCTCAAACGACTGAGTCACCCAGGCGCCCCAAGATAGGTATTTCTAATTTAAAAGCCCGTTTTCCAGATGAGGAAACTAAGACACTGGAGGCTGAATAAATGCCAGAGCTCGCACCGTTGCATTGGGATCTGGGCAGCCATGCTCTGGAGTTCGAGTCCCGACAACTGCTGATGTGGGCAAAGCCATGCAAGTCTCACGTCCCCCACAGCTGGACCATCCTATGCACAAGGCCAAGCCCTCCCCCTTGTTGCTGGTATGAGATGGTGCTTGGGGCCTGATCAGGCTGTGCCCAGCACTCTGGGAAGGCAACTCCTCGGCTGCTGGAGGAAGTCACTTCCGGAGAGCCAGTGGCCACACTGCCCATGCTTTTTCCGCTGCTGGGCGGTCAGGGATGGTGTTTGTGGTTCCTCTTTGACTCCTGTCCCCTTTGGAGCATGGCTGGAAGACCAGGTCTTGTCAGACAGCACGGGGATTTACTGGGGCTGGTGCCCTGCTCATACAAGAGGCCAAGAGTCAGATCATTTTCTTGCAGAATGACAGACATGGGCCTTCCCGGGTCGTAGGAGACCGATTTGGACAGGGGGTGGGGCCCAGTTTTGCCTAGAAACAGAACAGATTTTTGAAGAGAAGGTGGTTCATCTCCTCTTAAAGTAGGTAAAGGCAATGCCCTTGGAGGTCATTCTTGGAAGCTGGTGATCGGGGACTTTAGTAGGACTTGGATTTCTTCCTCATTCACTCATTCACCAGGTTTGCAGCAGCAACAGTATAATATAAGGGGGACGTGGTGGTGAACAGGACAAATGCCGTCCCTCGGGAGCGAGTGACGAGGCCACGGGGGAGAGAGACCGTTATCACAGAAATAAGGGCAAGTTTGTGCCTCCGTGATGAGAGCAACAGGGGGGAGCCACCCAGCGCTTTGGGAGCCTGTGGGGGGAAAACCACCTGGACGCCAGAGTCAGGAGCAGCTTCCCTAAGAAACGGACAATGGGGCTGAGACGTGAAGCATGAGAAGAGCTCACCAGACAGGGGAGAGATGGGGAAAGAAGAACCCTTCTGGAAGAGGGAAGTGTAGGTGCAAAGGCCCAGTGCAGGCAGTGGCATGGCAGATATAAGGGACTACGGAGGCTGGGGTTTCTGGTGAAGTCAGCAGAGCCACCCTGGGCTGCACCTTATGGCCATGTTAAGGCCATGGGAGTGGCTGGTCATCATAAAGGCAGTGAGAAACCATTGACTGATTTTAACATGGAAACAGGGCAGTGACGTATCTATTTATGTCTGGTGAAGATCACAGCGGCCCCAGATCACCTCTTCACGGCATAATTTCCGGCAAAGTCTGGGTATTTCCAACATAGAGGTCATGAGAGTAAGAGCCTGGTGCATGGAGCATAGGAGAAAACCCAGTGGAAAAAGAATCAGTCATCTGTGCAATTTTGGGAGACCTCTCCTTGCAGGCACAAAATGTAGCAGATTGGGAACATTTAGTGTGGGGGTCCCCAGGAGCACACTAAGTAGCCTCTAGGGTAGGGGCGTCTGGGTGGCCCTGTCAGTGAAGCATCTGACTCTTAATTTTGGCTCAGATCATGATCTCATGGTTCATGGGATCAAGCCCCTTGTTGGGCTCCGGGGCTGACAGTGCAAAGCCGGCTTGCAATTCTCTCTCTCTCTCCAACGCCCTCCCCCCCCCACTCTCTCTCTCAAAATAAATAAATAAAAATTAAAAAAAATAGCCTTTAAGGCAGAGATTTGCTGTCCTGCCTCAATAGAAGTTCATCCTAATGACTCCAGGCCATCAACAGTACAGATAAAATTGTAGTGGGTATTACTTGTTTTGGAAAATACCGAACAGAGTAATACACTGCAGGTGTATTCCCCAAAAAAATGGTTCAAGTGAAAAAAAGAAATTGGTGCTAAAGGAATACATCACGAGGCCTCTGAAATGTTCCATCATGACGAGCCTCTGAGCTGGCCAGATTGTGCTACAAACATCTTGATGAACTCAAGAGATTTTTAGCTTGCAACAAGGAAGTAGAATGCTCTCATAACAAAGGCCTCAGAATATGGAGGTGGCCTTAGAATTGAACAGTGGGTAAAAGCTGGAAGAATTTTGAGGCACAGGAGAGAAAAAAAAATGCTGCATTTTCTTTTTCTTTTTTTTTTTTTTTAAATGTTGTTATTTATTTTTGAGACAGGGACAGACCATGAGCAGGGGAGGGGCAGAGAGAGAGGGAGACACAGAATCTGAAGCAGCCTCCAGGCTCTGAGCTGTCAGCACAGAGCCCGACGCGAGGCTCCAACTCACGGAGTGTGAGATCGTGACCTGAGCTGAAGTTGGCTGCTCAACCTACTGAGCCACCCAGGCACCCCAAAATGCTGCATTTTCTTAATTAGACTGTTGGCAGAATTGTGGACATTCAAGTCGCTTCTGGTGAGGGTTCAGAGGGGAGAAACACACACACACACAGAAGGCAGCGAGGAGACAGGGGCAAAGGTTGGAGGGAGGGATTCGGCCACAAGACAAGGAACGCGGGGTGACCTCCAGGGACGGAGAGATCAGGAACAGTGTCTCCCCTGGAGCCTCCGGAGGGAATGCGGTCTGTGGGCACCTTAATCTCTGCCGAGTTGTAGACGTGTGGCCTCCAAAACTTGAGAGAATAAATTTCCCTTGTTTGAAGCCACTGAGTTTGAGGGAATTTGTTACGGCAGCCACAGGCAACGAGTGCATTCTGAGTAACCTTTCCTTTGTGTTCCAGAAACATCCACGGTTTCATACGGCTGGTGCATTCTCATACCTCAGGGCTCAGACTAAATGACACCTCCTCAAAGTGGCCTTCCAGGCCTCGCTACCTAGAGCCAGCTAACCCCTTCCTAACCTCCATCACAGCACTCGGTGTTAAACCTAAACGTCCTTTCTCAGTTCGTGTGCTTGTATTTGGTGGGCCTTCTTGTTAGAATATGAGCTCCAGGTCGTCCCGGCCTGTGGGATCCTGCTCCCTTGCAGAAAGCCGGGGAGCAGAATGGACAGTCCATGAAAGTTTGTTGAATTGAATGAATGACCTTTCGCAGTGTCCTGAACGTCAATCGAGTTTGGTAATTTTTTTTTTTTTTAATTTAAATCCAGGTTAGTTAACATATGGTGTAGTAATGATTCCAGGAATAGAATTTAGTGGTTCATCACTTACATATAAAACCCGGTGCCCATCCCAACAAGTGCCCTCCTTAATGCCCATCGCCCATTTAGCCCATCCTTCCCCCTCAACGCCCCTCCAGCAACCCTCAGTTTGTTCTCTATATTTAAGTCTTCTAAGATTTGCCTCCCTGAGTCTGATGGGTATTAATAAGACTAGCTAGGCTTCTAGCTCGCCTTGATCAACAGGTATCATTGGGTCTTTGCATTCTTATTTTGGATCCTTAGCCTGTCCCAGGATGTAAGGCTGTTGAATATTCATTCACTCATTCACTCATTCAATAAATATTTATTTATTCGGGACTTATTATGTGTGAGGCAGTCCACTGATGATTCCTAATTGGGCTATTTTTTCCCCTGTTGAATTTCAATTGAGAGAGAAAAAAGCAATTGTAGCATTTTTCAAGGCAAAACAATCTGTATTACAACCACAGACCACAAACAACAAAACAATTTTTCGTGAGGCTAATTAGTGCTGAGCCTTAAAACAAAAAAAAATTGCCAATTCTGGAGCAGTCTTTGAAGCCTTTTTGAACTGAATGGTAATCAGGAAACTTCAGCCTTCATGAGGCAGGGGCTCAGAGAAAAATGAGGCACTCTGGAGTTGTGGACTTTCTGCAACTCTGATTTGGCTGAATTTTCTTCTGATAAGGAAATTTCCAGGACATTGATGGGCAAAGCACATTCAGTGCACACACGGATTCTTTCAACAGGCTTCATGATACACAAGCAGTCTCCTAATCAGAAGTGTTTCTTTCTGCTTAAAACCCAGAAGGGTAGCTGACATCTTTTATCAAAAAGACAGACAATTCTTATCCCCTGACAATTCCAGATTATGGGTCCCAGGAGGCTCTCCTTACACTGGTATTTTATCACCGGAATCAGAGCGACTGCTGTTTATTTTCTGAACCTCCACGTAGTTTTCAAGGTGTTTCCAGCAGGGCTTGGGCTGACAGTGACACGTGTTATTGTCACATTGCTAGATCTGAAAGAAAACACCAGATAAATAAATATCAGTGTTTTCTTGGATCTCTTTTTGCTATCATGGGCACCGGAGGTACTGGCATTTGTTAATTCACATCTCTTCTCTGTTTGGTGAGGCTCGTTCCCCTTTCATCTCTCGTCTGGTGGAGCGGGGGAGGCAAGGGGAGGCTGGCAGCCTGGCATGGACGAGGACAGCCATTTAATCCGGTTCTGAGTCTGGGAAAGGGACGCGGGACAGAGGGCGGAGGCGGCCTCTGGATGAAGTTGCATCCACGGGGTTGGGGCCTGGGAGCGGGAGGGGGTGGGGTGGGGAGAGGGGAGGAGGAGTCTGGCTGCAGGTTATCTGTGTGGTGAAGTCACCTCTGCCGGATTCAGAGTCAGGTGACACGGGCTGGGGTCTCAGTGGGGCAGGTTGCCTAACCTCTGAGCCTCTGCTTCTCTGTCTGCAGGGCGGGATCCTGGGACCTCCCTCCCTCCCAGGTTGACAGGGAGGTGCCCACCTCCAGGCAGAGGAGCTCCTCACTTTCTCCCAGACACCTGCTGCCCATTTTCCCTACTTATTCCGCCCCCCCCCCTCCTTTTCTCTTCTACGGACCACACCTCTCTCTGCCTTTTTGCCTTCTTTAGATCTCCTTATCTCAGATCAGGGGATGACGTCAACAAACCACGGCCCATGGGCCACATCTGGCCTGCTGCCTGGTTTGGGAAATAACAGTTTCACTGGCACACAGCCATGCCCGCTCATTTGCATATAGTCTGTGACTGCTTTTGTGCTGCAGCGGCAGAGCTGAATGGTGGCAACAGAGACCATACGGCCCGCAGAGCCTGAAATCTGTACTATGCGGCCCTTCACGCAGGAAGTTTGCCGATCCCTGTACGTGATGCTCTCCTAGACATAAATGACCCTGATTCCACCCATCCTCGAAGACCCGACTTGAGTTCTTCGTGTGCTTGGCGCTCCACGGCGTGTTTATCGGTTTCCCGTGTAAAAAGGTTCCCATGATCCAATACCTGTGGAGAATCCTAAGTTAAGCGAACGTAAACAGACTTAACTTCGTTACTAAATGTCGGACTTATCAGAGCATTTCACGTGCTGGTGTGCAGGGGGGAATGCCCAGGAGGGGAACGTATTTCTCGACGGGGCCACTAAGTGTTGAAGAGCTTGACCCCACTTCTCTAACCACTCTTTCTCTTCGGGGGACGTCGTCTGCTCCCATAGCTTCGGAATATTTTCCGCTGAAATTTTCATTTCTAGTCTGGGTCTCTCCTCTGGGCTCCAGAAACCAGGCTCCCTTTACTCTGCAGTTATCTAGCAGGTGCCTCCAGCTTAAGATGTTCCAAATGTGCTTGTTCCCCTCCCGTCTTTACATCCATGTTAGGAAGCGGCAACACTGTTCACCAGTGGCTGACGTCGAAAACCTGGGACTTTCTTGACTCTCTTCTTCCTCTTACGCCCTTTATCAAATCCATCAACGTGTCTGTCATCTCTCACTACAAACTGCATCCTGCACAGGGTCACTTCTCACCACTGTACAGTGACCGGCCAAGTCTAAGCCAGCAAGATCTCTCCTGGATTCTTGCGACAGCCTCCAGGTTGGGCGTCCTGCTTCTGCTCTTGCCCTGTGGTTCATCCTCTGCACAGCGGACAGAGCGGTGTTTCTGAAACTTAAATCCAATCACGTCACAACTTTGCCCGGCTTCACATACTTTAAAGAGAAGGTTTCTGTTCCAGCCAGAATGCAATACGAAATTTTTGAATGGCTTTCCAGGCTCTGGCTAATCAGGACTTCATCTACCTCTTACCTCTGACCTATTCTGCCCTTAAACCCAGTAACCCCAGGGCCTTTGCACATACTAATGTTGCATCTTGGAAAGCTCACCAACGTTCTGTTTTCCTCCCCGCTCTTTTCAAGTCCTCTTCTGACTCTTCATTGTCATTTAGGTCTTAACTTCATAGATCTTTAGAGAGGCCCTGGCTCACCAACCCAAAGTGGGTATTATTCTAGAGTGTTCTAGAGTGTTCTAGAGTGTCATCCTTATGGCTCTTATTGGAACCCCAACTTATCTTCTTTATCTATTGTTTTCATGCTTATTTTCAGTCTCCCGTTGAGTGAAAGCTTCATGAGGGGAAGAACCAGGTCTGTTTTTCTTTTCCCATCACTAGGGATCCAGAGCCTGAGACAGTGCCGGGCACACTGTGGCCTCTCTGACAAGACGCCATTCTCGACGGGCTGACCCCCAGCCTCCTTTATCCACAGAACACCCTGTGTATCAGCATTTTATATTATTATTATAACAACAACAACAACAGCTGACATTCATTGAGGGCTACTTGCCAGGCCTCATGCTAAACGCTTTTCATTTGTTAATATGTGCTGGTCTTCCAATTAACCTATGGAGCCTATGAGCAGGTGCCATTCTTGTACCCGCGTCACAGATGGGGAAACCGAGGCACCGAGAGACCAAGTTGCTTGCCTAAGATCGCACATCTGATTCTCTCGATCTGATTCCAGATCCACAACTGTGGGCAGTGCTGGGGTTACAGCTGCCGTATTATGGCGCTCAGCGTTTGAGCCTCTGGAAGGTTAACAGGCGCCTGACAGCACTGTGACCGGGCTCATCTCTGACCTTGGCTTCTGATTTGAGGAGAGGCTCTGCTACGTCATGTGGGCTCACGTGCACGTTATTCGGAACGCTACTCAGCTGCGTCAAAAACCTTACTCTCATCAGGAACCCCCGTGTGTACTTTTCACAGTCTCGACGGCTCATAAAAAGTGTATCTACCCTATTATTAAATGAAGTAACCTCCGTAAAGTGCTTAGGACAGTTCCCGGCCTATAAAAAGGGCTTTGCAATTTTTTTTTTTTTTTTTTTTTTTTGGTCAATAAATGAATATATGTAGCTGGAAGTGCTTTCACCTTGACCACAGAGGTGAGCAAAATCAGAGGTGGCCAAAGCCGAGTTCCCCGTGCCGTCCGGGTACCACGCCTGCTGGACATGAAGTAACATTGAATCCATAAGTCGATTCCTTCCTCAAAGACAACCTGGCCCAATCTTCAACATCTCTCAACACCTGCTAATCTCCCCCTTTAGCCGGGAGAGTCCCTGGGACCGACCTAAAGCTCAGAGCCTTTGGCAAGCAATAGTGTCTCTTAGGCAAGCGAGAACGCTGTTTTGCCTAAAAGGTTGCCTCCTCCTTGCATTTACAGACAAAGTCCGATACGATTACACGTATTCAAATCTTGAGGTTTTCATTATCACGGTAAATTTTGATTTGCGACAAGTGATTTTGCCTTGGAATTATGGTAGAGACTTCAAGGTTGGTTTGTTTGTTTTCCAAAATGAATTGACATTAAAAATGAGCTTAAAACACACATCTATCACATGACCCAGCCATCCCAGTGCTAGGTATTTACCAGGGAGAAGCGAGAGTTTGAGCCCAACAAAATTTACCTGCGGGGCGCCTGGGCGGCCCAGGTGGTTAAGCATCTGACTCTTGGTTTTGTCTCAGGTCACGATCTCACGGTGCATGAGTTTGAGTCCTGCGTCAGGCTCTTGTGCCGATAGCATGGAGCCTGCTTGGGATCCTCTTCTTGTCTCTCTGCCTCTCCCCACCCCATAAATAAAATAAATAAGCCAGTAAGTAAATAAATAAAATTTACATGCCAGCTCTCATAGCAGTATTATTTATAACAGCCCCAAATTGGAAACACCCCAAACGCCCATCAACAGGTGAATAGACAAACAGACCGTGGCATATCCACACCTAAGACTCAATAACAAAAAGGAACAAAATATCAAGGCTTACGACCACACGGGCAAGCTTCAGGGGCATTGCGTTCCGTGAGAAAACTCCAAACAAAAGATGGGGGGCTTGTGATTCAATGATGTGACTTTCTTCGAAAAGGCAAATTTGTGGCGACCGTAAATGGGCCGCCCGTGCCCTGGGATAGGGGAGAAGATGGTTGTGACGGGGGCCCAAAAGGGCTTTTTGAAGATGCTGGAAGAGACCTGTGTGTTTGATCGTAGACGTGTCCACATGGGTACGTACGTTTGTCAAAAGTCATGGAAATGGACATTAAGGTAGGCGCCATTGTGTTACACGCAAGGTATGCCTCACTTGAGTTGATTAAAAGGAGAGTTTAAAGGGGAAGTAGGAAAATAATGAAACCAGGATTGTGTGGAAGGGCCGACGCTGGGAAGGGGGCTGAGTTGAGGAACCTCTTCTACTCCCCATATTGTCATTTAAAAATTCCTTAACCCCCGCCGGCAATCTCCATGCGCTTGTGACATTAACCCTGTCAGCCTTTTCTTTTATGGATTCTAGATTTCATCTCGCTTAAGACATCAAAAAGGCCTCCCCCCAACCTACGATTATGGACACTGTTGTCTCATATTGTCCTCTGGGCTCCTAGAAGTGTTAAAGGTGTGACTTTTCGAAGTTATTATTCTCACTGGTGGTAAAAAGCACACAGCAGGGCGCTTGCCCTCTTAACGAGTTGTTGTTGTTGTTTTTATTTATTTTGAGAGAGAAGTGTGAGAAGGGAAGGGGCAGAGAGAGAGAGAGAGGACGGCGTGGGGGGAGACTCCCAAGCAGGCGCCACACTCCAACGCAGAGCCCGACGCGGGGCTCGAACTCACGACCCGAGAGATCGTGACCTGAGCTGAGATCGAGAGTCAGACGCTTAACTGAGGGAGCCCTCCAGACGCGCCCCATCCCCCCCACCCCGCCTTAACCATTTTTAAGCGTCCACGTCAGTGGCACTAGGTGCATTCACACAGGTGTATGACCGTCACCACCGTCCAGCTCCAGAATATTTTCATCCGCCCAAACTGAGTCTCTGCCCCCCGTTCCACGCTCCCCTTCCCCGCTCTTCCCAGGCCCTGGCAGCCACCCCGTTGCACCTTCTGTCTCTGAAGGGAGTCCCCTGGGTGCCTCGTGTCGGTGGAATCACAGAGCGTGTGCCCTCTTGTGACTCCTTTCCTTCACTTGAGACACACGTTCGTGTCATTTTTACCACCTCTCCATTTCTAACGCATCTGGAATTTGTTCTGTGTGTGCATAGCGTAGGCAACGATTTCACTTGATTGCGGCCAACAAATGGTTAACCGCATTTCCCAGCCTCATTTACGGAAGAGACCAGTTTTGTTCACGATCGACGGGTAGACACCAGTGCCATCCACCGTGTTCCGGGGCTCCGTCGGGGGCCCTGTCTTCTGGGTGTTCATTCCTCTGCTGGTTCCTCGCGGCTTTGACCACTTCAGCTAAGGCCTCACCATCCTAACTGTATCCGGGGCCTTGCTCGGGCCTCGGGTTTTGCCCGTAGCCTTTCAGCAGCTCCAAAGGATTTGGGGTGCTCCCAAGGTTTCCCTAAAGCCCCTCCCTTTCCCAGGGGAGACTAGCGGGCAGGGGTCTCCGTCCGGGCTTGGCTATGGAAGGCCCGGGCCACGCTGGTCAGATCGCACAGACCCCGAAGGTCCCGAGCACCCCCCGTCGGCCGCAGGACTGGGGTCCCTGGCAGGTCAGCCCTCCGGCCCTGCCTCCGAAGGGTTTGGGGGCAGCTCGGGTGCTCAGGGATGGTTGGGATTTCTCTGCCTGCCGTGGAGCTTTGACGTGACCCAGCTGATCCTCAGGCCGACTTCAAGATAAGGCAAGTTAATCTTGGTTCCCCTCCAAGGACATTCGGTTCTGACAGGCAAAACAGAATCCTTTCAAAGTTCATTTCAGAGGGGACCCCGGAGGCAGTACGCTAGGGCGCCCCTGGACTTCTACAGAGGGAGTGTAGTGACGTTGCCGGGCCCGCCTCCCCCCGGGGCTGTGACAGGACGCTGAAGAAAGGGAGCACGGGCCCCTCTGGGCAGGGCTGGTCCGCAGGCTTGTGGGCCACAGACGGTCCACGACTATCTGCAAGGCTTGGCCTCGGATCCCACGGAATCGAGGCCCTTCAGACTGTTTTCTCAGGGCTGGAGGTGTGGGCAGAGAGTGGGAAGGGCTGGTTTCCACAAATCTCTTGCCATCTACCATCAGATGAGTCAGGTCACGCCAGGCAGCTGGCCGCCTCTAGTTTTCTGGTACGTTGAGCCAAGGTAGAGCAGAGAGAAGCTGGGGTGGGGGGCTTGCTGGGGAACAATGGCCATTCTCTCTCCCCACCCCTTGGTGCTTCCCAGCAGCAGGGAGGCCACCTGGAGAGCAGGCCGCATTTGGTAAAGGGCCCCTTGGGGACATGGAACACAGGGAGGAGTTTGCAGGGCCGAGCCAGGAGCTGGCAGGAAGGCAGACCAGCGAAAGCCTCTAGAAGCTCAGTGTTGCCCAAACGAGGATCGTTCACACGTCACCTTCCCGCACTCCCCACTCCCTGCATGGGTCTCTATGGTCACATACACACACACACACACACACACACACACACACACACCCCACAGGCATACGTACACATATACATTTAAACCGCTTTTCTAACATTGGTGAATTTAGCCTATTTACAAGCAGTCGTCTGTGATCAGTAATGATCAGTGTCACTCACTTGATAAGAGAACACGTACAATAGGCCACTGCTGTTGTAAGCACTTTATTTATTTAAAATCTTTTTTTAATGTTTATTTATTTTTGAGAGAGAGAGAGAGAGAGCTGGGGAAGGGGCAGAGAGAGGGAGACACAGAATCCGAAGCAGGCTCCAGGCTCCGGGCTGTCAGCACAGAGCCCGATGCGGGGCTCGACCTCACAAGCCACGAGATCGTGACCTGAGCTGAAGTCGGACGCCCAACTGACTGAGCCACCCGGCGCCCCTGTTGCAAGCACTTTAGATACATTAATCTAGGTTAATCAACTCCCTGAGGCCAGTCCTACTGAGTAACTTAGCCCCCACTCAACACATGAGGAAACTGAGGCACAGAGAGGTAAAGTCACCTGCCTCAGGTCACTCTGTTTCAAATCCAGGCCGCCTGGCTCTGGGCTCTGAAACAGGCTCCCTCTCCAGTCATGGGTCAGATATGGGCTGGGCTGAATGTCTTTTTCCCGAGTCACATTCACAAACCACATATATATATATATTTCCCGAGTCACATTCACAAACCACACATATATATATATATGTATATATTTATATACACACACACGTATATATATATATATATACACACACATATATATATGTATATATATACGTATATACATATATACATTGAGTACAAAGTGTTCATCTATGGGCCACCTGGTTCTCTCCACAAACCTGCATTTGTGGATACCCACTCAGGCCTGGAAGGAACAGAGGCTGGATTTGGGGCAACCGTGCTTCCCCAGGACGATAAGGCCAGTGGGACCACTATCTATCCTCTGACACTCCCCGGTCCTCTCAGCTCCGTATGTGTGTCCCTCCAGTTGCCACCTCCCCAGCCACCATGGGGACTGGATCCGGTGTGAGTGTGCAGGGTGGGAGGCGGGAGGAGAGAGGATGCAGGCCTTCCGAGGCCCCATTAGCCACGGAGAATCCTATAGCCCAGTGACTCATGCCCTGCGGTTTAGGAGGCGAAAACCACCCAATTCCGTCATGGTCCCCTCCCTCTTGTCTGGTTCTAATTTTTTTTTTTTTTTAGACATTTATCTATTTTTGAGACAGAGAGAGAGCATGAACGGGGGAGGGTCAGAGAGAGAGGGAGACACAGAATCTGAAAAAGGTTCCAGGCTCTGAGCTGTCAGCACAGACCCCGACCCGGGGCTCGAACTCACGGACCGTGAGATGGTGACCTAAGCCGAAGTTGGCCGCTTAACCGACTGAGCCACCCAGGTGCTTCTAAATGAAGCACCTGGCCTGGTTTGCTCCTGAGGGGTTCTCCATTAAGTGGGCAAGTAGAAAGTTCAAGGTGAGACTTCAGAGCGGCCCCCATGGTGGGAGAGTATGGCCCCCAGCGCCGGGCACAAGAGTTGATCCCCAGTCTTGTGGTTTTAAGTGGAAGTCACAGCATCACTGGCATCATCGTGATCACCTTGGGGCATCTTTTGGGAAGCCCCAGGGCACGCTCCAGTCCCCTTAAGCTGTGCCCTGAGTGGCTTTAGCCAGGTGTGAGAGAGATTTCCAGAAACAGTTAGGCTTTCTCCTGAAGGCCTCAGGTCGAGTGGAGACAGAATGGGCTTTTTCTCTGGGCCTTGGGCCTGTGGCCACCTGCCTGTCTGACAGGCTGAGCTTCTGGGCCTGTGTTCCCGAAGGCCCGGACTTTGCGGAACCTCCTCTCAAAAAGCACCCAGTACTGCTCTCTTCCTCAGCTGTGGAGGACCGTAACCTTTGGAGCACGTGGCTCTGGGTTCAAATCCTGCAGGGTGGCCCCGGGGCGAGGCGCTCTACCTGGCTAAAGGCCAAGTTCCCTCACCTGTAAAATGGGCTAACAGCTCCTCGTCTGCACTGTCACCGGAAGAAGGCAATGAGTTAAGGGGTGAAAAGTGCTTGGGCCCAGGAGCTGCCCAGGACATGGTTGGTAGTGCCACGGGCCAGGTAGCCCAGAGTGGGTTTGCTTCTTTGTTTCTACTTCAGGCATCTGCACGCTGCCTTCTCCGGGGCAGGCTCTGTGTTACGTGGCTTTTGGTGGCAATTAAAATAGGGGCCATCCCAGCCCTCGCGGATCTCAATGCTTCTTCCCCTGCCTCCGTGTAGTTCATTTCTACATCTCTTAGAGACGTGGTTTTCTAATCTTTAGGAAGGTCGCCAGCCCCCGCAGAGGTCAGACAAATGTGCCTGTGCCCAGGGTACACGCGAAATTTGCAGACAAGTCAGGGAGTCCTTGGACCCCCACCCCCTGCCCCCAGCCACCCTTTCCATTCTCCTTAGCGCCTTTTATCAGGCCCTAAAGATGGAATGGAAAAGAGAAAGGTGCCCTCAGCCATTTCTGCTTATTCTGTTTTCCCCTTCCCGGCTCCCATGGGTGCCCATGGAAACTGCGTGAAATGCTCTTTCTAAAAGCCTAATTATTTACACTGACAGTATTTACTTTTAACCTCCAGTTGCTGAGTCAATATCATTTTTCCTCCTTTCCTCCTGTCCCTTGGCTCAAAAAGTCACCAGCTTTGCGAAACGCACCTGACTGTATCTCTTTATCTGCCACTGTGGCCTTTTAAATTTCACCTGCTCTGGGAAATAAATGACAGAGGCCACAAAGATTCAGGAGAGGCCATTGTTTGGGCCCTGGTCTTTGCTCCTGCCCACAATGGCCACCACCTCTTTAAGCCTCCAAGGTTTTCCACAGGCTCCAGAGCTCCCACCTACCGTTGAATTTTCTTTTCCAAGTTCTCCTTCCCCAGCTATGACCTGAGGCATTGCCCCAACTGACGCGGGAGGGTGGGAATTTTCTCTATACCTGTGACCATCAGGGAGTTTCTGAACAGCCTGTGACTACCGGAACCAGCCCTCTTAATCTGCTCTCTGGATCGCCCCCGGGGAGGGGGGGGTGGTATTCCGGGCTCCGCCCTGCCACTGGGCACCCTGTACCCAGCTTCCAGGCACCTGGCTGCAGTCAGCAAACTGATTTGTTCAGTTATATCTATGATCAGATGCCACGGGCAGATGAGAGTGATAACACCGTCCCTGTTTTGCAATCGTGGACATGATGGAAATGGGAGATAAGGTGCGGGGGGAGGTGTGAGGCAGCCTTGAACCAGCTCCCCAGTAAGGACACCGGTAAAGCCATACGACCCATTTTCATTGCTGGCAACTTTCTGGATCTCCATTAGTCTTCTGCCAGTGCTCCTGTCATTAACCATGCTAACCGCGCTCTCTGCAGTGGGATCGCTCTGTTCTCCCCTTGCCACCGCGTAGGAACAAACGTCTTACAATTAGCAGCCGACCAGGCGACAGAGATCTCCTGGCTGGATGATGATAGGCCTCAGAGGCTGTTCCAGGACCTTCCTGATTCTGCAGAACTTCACTTGGGTCTCTTGGCCATCCCGAGGTGGAGAGACCCTACTGTCCTTCTACACGCAGCTCGTCCCCCCACCCCCGCCAAGAGACGTGGGCTCAGCAAAGCAGTTTGCGTGTGCAAATCCTACCCCCGCGCTGTCTCCGACAGAGCTTCTCAGAGCCTCCGTCCTTGTCTGGCCAGTTCACCTCTGGGTCCGCACAGAGCCTGTCACCGTGTTCTGGGCCTGTGACTAACGTTGAATGAATGCGCCCAGCAACCCCTCAGCCCCCAGGGGCTGAGAGTTCATTTTGCAATTCAACTATTTATCTTAGGCACAGCCAGCCTCCTCCCCAGGCCTAAGGGCACGTTGCAATCTAGAAGCTGGAAGGAAACTGACCACTTTGATTCCAAGGTGTGGGCCCAGCTGTTGCTGTGGGCGGAGGACAAGAGACAATGAGCTCTGGAGCTGTAGGTGCGTCCAGAAAGCTCTGTGGGGCACCGTGTGTGGGTGCTCTCAATGCTGTCCCACAGCATCATAGCAGCCGCGGCAGGGTGGACAGGGGACGGGGGCATAGCTGTAAAGGTGGGCCATGGGCCAAGGGATGAGCTCCTTAGGGGTTATGTCAACCGTCCAGCCAGTGTGGTATTTCCAAATACTAGAAGGGTGGGGTGGGGGCGTAGATATAAAATAATATGTAATCTATGCATGTGTATTTCTATACATGCCTATATAATTTAAAAAATATATACACGGCCCCTGTGTTCTGCATGCTGTATCCTACCCCCAAAATTCATATGTTGAAATCTTTAAAAAAAATTTTTTTTAAACAGGTATGTTTATTTATTTTGAGAGAAAGTGGCAACAGGGGAGAATGAGAGAGAAAGGGAACGAGAATCGCAAGCAGGCTCTGCACTGTCAGCACAGAGCCCGATATGGGGCCCGAACCCACGAACCATGAGGTCACGACCTGAGCCGAAATCGAGAGTCAGATGCTTAACCGACTGAGCCAACCGGGTGTCCCTTTTTAATATTTTTAATGTTTATTCGTTTTTGAGAGAGAGCGAGAGAGCGAGCAGGGGAGGGGCAGAGAGAGAGGGAGACACAGAATCCAAAGCAGGCTCCAGGCTCTGAGCCGTCAGCAGGGAGCCCAACGTGGGGCTGGAACTCACGAACCACCAGATCATGACCTGAGTCAGAGTTGGCCACTGAACCGACTGAGCCACCCAGGCGCCCCTCATATGTTGAAATCTTAATCCCTGATGTCGTGGTGTTAGGAGGCGGGGCCTTTGGGAGGTGTTTGGGTCATAAGGAAGGAGCTCTTCTGACTGGGATTTGTGTCTTTCTAAAAGAGATCCCAGAGCGCTCCCTGGCCCCTTCTTCCCTGGGAGGAGGCTGTGGCCCAGAAGAAGGCCTTCACCCAACCATACTGGCACCAGCCTCCCAGCCTCTAGAACTGTGAGAAGTAAAGTTCTGTTGTTTGTAAGCCCCCCAGGCCGTGACACTTTTGTTAGGGCAGCCCGAAGGGATGGAAACAATGACCTTTTTCTCAATTATGAATTGGTGTGGCCCCTCAAGGGGTCAGAGTCCCAGTGGGAAATTGATTCCAGTTTAGATGGCTTAAGGGTCTTTAAAAAGGACCTGCTCTCAGAGACACGAAGGGCAAATCAGGGCAGGACAAGCAGCCCCGGAGACTAGCCATTTGATTTCAGCTTAGCGCCTGGTGTAGAGATAGATGCTCAATAAAACATTTCTTAAATCACGAGTGAATGCATAAACTATTAATAAGTAAACCGACGAGAGGCGACGCGTCCCCTTTGGAGTGGATACTCCGAAGCCCGTTTGAGGGCTTGGGTTCTGAGAGGGTAATTGACCGGCGAGGGCACTCGGCCACTCAGTGCATTCCGCAAATATTTATTGAGTACTTATTATGTACCAGACGTGTTTACATTTGACGGGGGGAAGACGAGCACGTCAACATATGTCTGCTGTGTAATACCTAAGTGCTACAGAGACAAATACAGCAGAATGGGGAACGGAAGCTCTGGGGACAGGGTGTACTTTTAAGGATCGTGTGGTCAAAGATGGCCTCTCTGATACGGAGAGACATGGGAGGCAAGACCCGAAGGAAGCGAGGACAAGTCATGTGGCTCTTTCGGACAAGAGGATCCCTGGAGGAAGAAAGTGTGTGCGAAGCTTCGGGGGCAGGAGCGCGTCCGAGGCATTTGGGAAAAAGCAAGGAGGCCGCGGTGGCTGGGCCAGGGTCGACCCACCACCTGCCGCCCCAGGTGGACATTCAAATAGGTCCCTCCGACCTTAACCTCCCCCGGCCAGAGCCCTCCAATGCCTCTGCACTGTCTGGGAAATACCTTGGCCGGCTCCCTCTGAAATCCCGTCCCTCTCTGCACTCCAGCCACACTCGCAGCCTGGCCTTTGCCCCTGTCAATTCCCTCTTCCGGGAGCACTTGCCCCGTCACTCCTCCGGATGGCCTCCTCTGACTGCCATTCCCAAGAAAGCTATCCCAGGTACCATATCATGCCACCTTTCCCATTTCCTTCACGGGTGACACGTTATCTCCTATTACTTGGTTTATGTGTGCCAACCTATTTTGTCACCCTTGTCCCGCCAGGAGCTTTCCGAAGGCGTGACCCTCATCATTTTGCTCCTCGTGAGATCCCTTGGACCTAGAACAATGCCTAGCACATAGTGGGTCCTCAGCATATATTTGTTGAACAATGAATGAATGAGTGAGTGAGTGAGTGAATTTTTTTTGAGACCTGGAGTGGGACTGAGGAGAACATACTCTTTCTTTCCTCAGTCTTTTGTGCCTGAAGGTTTTCCTTCTAGACTTTGGCTTCTCTAGGGAGCGTTTAGAGCAACCATCCATACCGGTGTCATTGACCAGAAGAGCAGAGCTCTGGGGATCCTCGTGAGGGTTTTGGGAAAGATTCCTCTTGTACCTGCTCCCTTTTTCCATCAAAAAATACTTTTCATGATGGGGCACCTGGGTGGCTCAGTCGGTTAAGCGTCGGATCTTGGCTCAGGTCCCCATCTTGTGGTTTGTGAGTTCGAACCCCACATTGGGCTCTGTGCTGGCAGCTTGGAGCCCGGAACCTGCTCCAGATTCTGGGTCTCCCTCTCTCTCTCTCTCTCTCTCTCTCTCTCTCTGCCCCTCCCCTGCTCACGCTCTGTCTCTCTCTTTCTCTCGCTCACTCAAAAATAAATAAACATTAAAAAATTAAAAGGGGCGCCTGGGTGGCTCAGTCGGCTAAACGTCCGACTTCAGCTCAGTTCACGATCTCGCGGTCCATGATTTCGAGCCCCGCGTCGGGCTCTGGGCTGATGGCTCAGAGCCTGGAGCCTGCTTCCGATTCTGTGTCTCCCTCTTTCTCTGCCCCTCCCCTGTTCATGCTCTCTTTCTGTCTCAAAAATAGATAAACGTTAAACAAAAAAATTTTTAAAAAACCCCACCGCTTTTCATGCGAGTTCTCCTCAGTGCCAGGAGCTCCCACGATGCCAGGGGCCCAGGGTATCAGCCACGCCACAGAATCTCACGCTAACAGCCCTCTTCTTGCTGAATCCTTTTCCCTTTTGACAAATTAATAAGCAGGAAAGCATCATCTTCTAGAGCCTGAAGTTGGCATCAACTTTCAACCCGGGAACTTCGAGAAATATAGACTCAATCACCTCCACAGTGGAGTGTTGGGATTCCAATATCTGTGGACCCCTATTACGATTTTTTAATGCCTTCTTATCCTCCCCCCCAAATCTAATTACTTAGGCCATTTTTATTTTTATTTGTATTTTATCTTAGAAAGGGAGAGAGTGTACCCACATGCTGGGGAGAGGGGCAGAGGGAGAGAGAGAGAATCTTAAGCAGGTTCCATGCTCAGCATGGAGCCCAGCTTGGGGCTCAGTCCCACCACCCGGGGATCATGACCTGAGCCAAAAGCAAGAGTCGGGCGTGCAACCCACTGAGCCACCCAGATGCCCCTACTTAGATAATTTTTGTAAACAACTCCTGTTCTTTCTTATATGCCTAGTGTTACATTTACCTACTCAGCGAAGAAATACGAGCTCATGCTGTCCCATGTGTTATCATACTCTTTAAAATACATAGACGGCTCTAAAAAGGAAGCACATTCCCTCCTGCACTACTCAGGGCCGCCCTTTTATACCACCAGTGACCGAAGCACCTCATTTAGCAAACACTAAGCTGAACGTGTGGTTCTAGATCTAAGAGGGGCCTGGGAACTTGCGTTACGAGCAAGTGTTTCCAGCGATTTTAGTGCATGTAGTCTGAGGAGTACATTCCGAGGAACTTCTCCCGGGCCCCAGACTTGGCTTTTAGTGTGATGAGTGGGGTGTGTGTGTGTGTGCGTGTGCACATGTGTGTTTTCAGTCCCTATCCGGGCAGGTTTTCAACGTCTGATAAAACAAGCACCCATCCGTAGAAATCGGCCATCGTCACCATTACCTTATTGCTTTCTATCATGATGGCCTTTCTTTCCTTTAAATCTTCTAACTGGCCTGTGCTCGTAGATGGGGCGAGTACGGCTCCCGGCCTCATTTTATGGAGGATGCTGAGAAAGAAGTTAATGGCTTCACTTCACGAGGACTCTGCCGTCCCTCGATTTCCCGTCTCCTTACAGTAGCCTAAGTAATGATGTGCGAGTGCTAGAGGGAGGCAGGGGCGAGAAGGAGTGACTCGGAAAATCTGCCCTGCAATGGAAGAGAAAGGGAGAGAGGGCGAGGGATGGGGGGAGAGACAGAGAAAAGAGAGATGTCACACGTGGGGCTTCTGACCATGGGGAGTCCGGCCTGTGTTTTCCAGGGAAGATGAAATACTAAGACACCGTGTGTGCTCAGAAGGATCAAGAAGGGACTGGGTCTGGGGCGCCTGGGTGGCTCAGTCGGTTAAGCGTCTGACTTTGGCCCAGGTCGTGATCTCACAGTTGGTAAGTTCAAGCCCCGCGTCAGGCTCTGTGCTGACAGCTCGGAGCCTGGAGCCTGCTTCGGATTCTGCGTCTCCCTCTCTCTCTGCCCCTCCCTAGCTCACGCTCGCTCTCACTCTCTCTGTCAAAAATAAAAATAAGCTTAAAAAAATTTTTTTTAAAAATTCCAAAAACAAAGAAGGGCCTGGGTCAGCCTCCCGATGCTGGCCCCCAACTCTCTGCCTTTGGAAGCACATCTCAGTCCCGGGGCTGAGCAAATACCCCCTAGGAGGCTAGGCTGTGGAGAAGCCAGTATTTACCCACCCTCTCTGTTTTGGAAGTAATTAATCTTTCAATGTATGAGCCTCTTTGTGGTGGAAAGCGCGCGCTGACACTTCTGTGTAAACACCCAGCTTAGCATATTGACAAACTAGCGGCTGTTACTTTGATCCCAGGCTGCCAGCTCTGAAAAGGCACGCTGGCCAGGGTCTGCCCCACCGGGAACAAAGGTGACTCTAATCCCTTCCATACTTATCTCAGATCCATATTTAGCATTCGGCATCTTTATTTTCTACATCCACTTAAGCTCTGTTTGGAGTGCGTTCAGTAAACCTTCTTCCTCTTCACGCTCGCCGGTGACTCATACGTTGGTTTTCTTAGCAAGGCACGCAGCAAAATTCCAAAGTAGCAAATGACCTGAATGAAAACCCTTAAACTCACATAGATTTAATCACTGCGGCAAATTGGAACCATTTGTGGTCAGGTTTTGATGGCCATTTATAAAGATTTCCCCCCATGCCCCCCTCCACTTTCTTTTTTAAGTGGCTTAGTTAAGGTTAGTGAGAAAAGGAGGCATCATTGCCAAGGTCCTCGGGGTGGGGGAAGGGACTTAAATTGTTTCAGCTCTCAGGGACATCTGCAGTCACCTGAGTATCTTTCCAAAGGCAAGGAGCAGACTTTGCGGGGAGCCAGTGCTCCCACACATCTCCAAGGGTCAGGGCTCTGCAATCCAGAAAACGGGGAAGCCCAGCCACTTTCAGGGCTGCGAGTTTCCATGGGAAGTTTGGGGCCCTCTTAGGAAAATACTCTGTTCTGTGACTTTTGTCGCCTCCGCTTATCCTAATAAGGCAAAGGAAAGGTTGGTATGTTTTTTCATGCACAGCAAGGCAATCAAATCCGATCTGTTATGATTTCTCCCTAAGCAAAGCGAACAGATGAGCTTTAATGAAGACGCCGACCCAGAATTGAGACTGACCCAGGCAATATCGCGGAGGGCGTCAGATCTGGTTCTGATAAAATCGACATTGAGGTTTTCGAGAATGAATCAGAAAGGAAGTTCAACTCCATTTCACGACGGGGCTGAGCTAAAGAGAAAGCTCGTCTGTAATTAAGGGGAAGCTTTTTAAAAAAAAATTTTTCTTGTTGTTGCTCTGCAACGTGTTTTTAGAAATTTCTAGAACTGGGGCTGCCCTCACCAATCAGTTCGTGGGGTTCTGGTTGATTTCTCGCCAGCAGATGGGAAAGTAAATTTGCAAAAACCTGCAGCAACAAATTTTACTGCACAAATTATGGAAAAAGTTACCCCGGAGGGTCCCCCCCCCCCCACCTCTCTTTTTCTTTCCCCCTCCATCTCTAGTTTCTGTGATTATAGTCGGAGAGAAAATTCAGGCTGAAAGAAATTCGATATTTATTTTCTGTGAACTTTAATAAAGAACGTGGTGGGTTTGGGACTTTTTTTTTTTTAAGGCCCTTTGGACAAGTCCATTTTTAATTTTTTTTAATAGCACCTTTTGGCATAAAGCTGCCGGTGGATGATTTATGAAGCTGTCACGTCAAGAGTCATTCCTGGCAGGTTGGGGAGAGACTCTGAAGAGGTTTTGGACTCCGGGAGCCCACTCTTCACGGGACCTGTGTTCACCCAGGCAGGCCTTTTAAAATGTTTAGCGCCCGAGCCTGCCTTGAAGTCCGTGTTTGTTTGGGTTGGAGGAATCTCTTTCCTTTTTTCAACATTCTCAGATGTCCCCGGTTTAGGCCGAGTGATCAGCCGTAATCCACTCCAGGCCTGACCAGGAATAGTCCACTTTGCTCATAAGCACATAACATAACTCCGGCCCCTGGGGCCTCCGTCGTGAAACGGAATCCCAGACACCGCAAGATATCCTGGAAGATAAGCACGGCCCTAATCCCAGGGTCACGGGGGCCCTGGACGAGCGGGAGCTCACCTATACATCATGACATCGTTATCAGCGGGGCCGTGCAGCCACGACCCGCCGCATTTTCCACAGGGCTCGGTGGTGTTAAGAAAATACCCTCCGGCGCGGTGTTATTTTAGGCTGAAACAAAAGCCGACATGAATGGCTGGGGGGAACAGAGGGGGCATTGTTCTCCCCGTGGCCGGGTGCTCAGAACTGGCCTGCAACTGGAACCCAGCAAGCAGAGAATTAAATGCCATCGCGTACAAATGGGCTATCGTGTGTCCGGCCGGATCAGCGGAGCACAGAGGGCGGCCGGGCCGGCGATTCTGCCCGGCCCCGGGTCATGGGAAGTTCGGTTTCCAGAGCAGAGGCCGAAAGCGCCACCTGACTTGTGGTGGCGGGACGGTGGGCTTGGGGAAGGAGCCACCTGCCTGGGAGAGACACATGGGAGAGCGCAACTACCACAGCGAGCCGGCTTTGGGGAGCAGGGGAGCAGGTGGGCCAGGCGCTGCTCTAAGCCCCTCTAAGGAGTTGTCCCGTCTACTCCTCCCGGCCTCCCCCACAAAGCAGGGGCGCTGTTGTTCGCCCCTTTTACAGACGAGGCAACTGAGGCCGAGAGCCAGTGACTTGCCCGAGGTCACACTGCTGCCAGGTGCAGGAGCCGGGGTTGGCAGCCATGACCTCTAGTTCCAGAACCCACCACCCCTCCAGCTGTGCCCGACGATCTCGTTCTCATCTTCATTTCCCCTGTCTTCCTCTTCCTGGTGCCAGGGTCATGAGGTCCGGCCCAGAGCCCTCAGTCCCTATCATGTCAAGCGTCAGCTGGGGGCGCATCTTCCCCGGCGTCTCTGCCAGGGGCGTCTGCTCTGTTCCTTCGTGCAACAGGCCGGAGGGGCCGGGAAATTAGCATCCCCAGGATGGATGGCAGTCGGTGTATCAATGCCCCGGCTCCCGGGCGCCTCTGGCGGGAACCCTCGGAGGTGCGAGTTCTCAGTCGCCTAGAGCGACCTGCTTCCTTCCCTCCTCGACTCACCTCCTCACTCTCCTCTTGGTGTTTCCTGGGATCGCCGTCCTCCTAACACCTTTGTTTGAACCCTTGTCTGTAGAGCCGCTTCCGGAGGAACCCAAACCAACACAGGTGATCACACCTCTGTGCCGTGATTTGACTCGTGTCTCATGAAACTGTGGGCTCCGTGCCAGGCGAACATTGTGTTCCTGGGGGACTAGACGAAGGCCCGAGCAAATATGCAGGAAGGAAAGGATTTTGAGATGAAAAATCCCTTTCCATCTAAAATAAGTTTACATTTGGACAGTTTGCTCTTTCCCTAAGTCAATGTGTTACGTTGAAAGCAGTTTTTATCCTTCTTCTTCTTTTTTTTTTTAAGTGAAGAGTTACTTTTTCCGGATACCTTGCAGGAGGTTCAAGACCTGGCCCCCTCCCCCCATCTGCCTAGAGTTGGGGATGAACCAGCCCCTCCGTCGGGCTCAGGTTGAGATCTTTGGACTTTGTTCCAGATCCCAGCCAGCTGCTTAGCAAGGCTCTGTGTCCTTTTCCTGGATTTGGTTTCCCAGTCTCCCTCAAAATGAGGTGTTCCGCGTACCTGAGCTTTCACCAGTGGCATTTGAGCAGGTGCCTACCGCTTTCAGCCCGGCCCACAAGCGCCACCTGTATGCAGTCCTCCATGTTTTCCCTTCTGCAGCCTGATATCAACGAGCACGGTCACCGTGGGAGCCACACGTTGGATCTAGCAGAGCGCACCATTCAAAAGCCCGGGTCCCTGAATCACCACGGGGGGGACGGCCACACGCTGACCAGAAGCGCGCATTTCAGACTTTACCGGTGAAAAATAATGCTCTATTGTGTTTGCACCATCGTACATTTTGGGGGCCGTTTTTGTTTTCTCAGCAGGTCGTATTTCCCTAACTCATACGGAGGGCTTAGGCACTGACGAGAGTTCGATTCCTCTGCCATCTGTAAAGTTAGGGTGACACATGTCCAACAAAGGTTCGATTTTCTGCAGGAGAGCCACTTTCATTTAAAAAAAATGCTAATAGCAGAGCCTGAATTTTTAGGGGTTGGGAGGTAGAGGGTGCCTTGCTCTACTGGTGCCCTGAGTACATGTGTATTCTGCTGCTTCGGTGACGCCATAGACCCTCTTTCTTTTTCTTTTTTTTTTTTTTTTTTTTAATTTGTTTTTGGGACAGAGAGAGACAGAGCACGAACGGGGGAGGGGCAGAGAGAGAGGGAGACACAGAATCGGAAACAGGCTCCAGGCTCCGAGCCATCAGCCCAGAGCCCGACGCGGGGCTCGAACTCACGGACCGCGAGATCGTGACCTGGCTGAAGTCGGACGCTTAACCGACTGCGCCACCCAGGCGCCCCAACCATAGACCCTTTTTCTAAAAAGGATTTGTCTCAGAGGCTGGAACATGGACACCTGCTCCATCCGGGAACCTTGAGAAGAGCCAGTGGAAGTTCAAGAGCATTACTGCTTTCTCCAGAGCTGCAGACAGGCACTTCTGCCCTTCTGTAGGCTATTGTAGCGATGGATATGGGACCTCGGGTTAAGCGCAGAGACTACATCAATCTCTAGGACCTGCCTGTTAGCTTTAAACCTTTGGAAATGTTCTTCCAAGCTTCCTTAAAACCCAAAGGGAAATACAAGCAAGCAACCAGCAAAGGGTCCTTGGTTACCCTCTCTTTCCTTGAGAGGATCTTGGAGTGTTGGAATCATGGTTTCTGAAACCAAGCAGATCAGGGTTTGACTCCTGGGTTTGTCTTCCCCTTGTTGTTATTCCCATTTTACAGATGATAGTTCAAGACTGACTCCTGAACCTGCATCTCCCTTCCTTCCTTCCTTCCTTCCATCCTCTTTCTTTCCCTTTCTTTCTTTCCTTTCTTTTCTCCCTTCCTCTTTCTTTCTCTTTCTTTCTTCCTTTCTTCCTTTCTTTCTCTTTCTTTTCTTTCTTTCTCTTTCTTTCTTTCTTTTTTCTTTCTTTCTTTCTTTCTTTCTTTTTCTTCTGACTCTGGGCTCAATTCCATGACCCTGAGATCATGACCTTGAGCAAAAATCAAGAGTCGGATGCTCAACCAACTGAGTTACCCAGGTGCCCTACCTTTTTATAAAATGTTATTTTATTTTAATTCCAGTTGGTTACCATACAGTGTTGTACTGGTTTCAGGCGGACAATGTAGTGATTCAGCAATTCCACACCTCACCCAGTGCTCATCATGTCCAGTGCACTCCTTAATCCCCATTGCCTATTTCAGTCATCCCCTGCCCACGTCCCTCTGGTAACCACCGGTTTGTTCTCTAGAGTTAAGAGTCTGCTTCTTGGTTTGCCGCTCTCTTTTTCCCTTCCTCGTTTGTTCTGTTTCTTAAGTTCCATATATGAGTGAAGTTATATGGCATTTGTCTTTCTCTGACTTATTTCACTTAGTATTATACTCTCTAGCTCCATCCATGCTGTTGCAAATGGCAAGACACCATTCTATAATGGCTGAATAATATTCCATTATATATAAATATAGATATGGATATATAGATATAGATATATCACAATGTTTTTATCCATTCACCTATCGATGGACGTGGGCTGCTTCCATAATTTGGCTATTATAAACAATACTGCTGTAAGCATAGGGGTGCCTGTATCCCTTTGAATGAACATTTTTGTATTCTTTGGGTAAATACCCAATAGCACGATTACTAGATTGTAGGGCAGTTCGATTTTTCACTTTGTGAGGAACCGCCATACTGTTTTCCCCAATGGCTGCACCAGTTTGCATTCCCACCAGCAGTGCAAGACGGCTCCTTCTCCTCCACATCGTTGCCAACTTGTGGTTTCTTGTGTTTTTTATTTTAGCCATTCTGACAGGTGTGAGGTCGTGTCTCATGGCCGTCTTCATCTGTAAAATGGGACTGTTGGTGGCCCTTACCTCGTGGGATTGTTGTAAGGACTGAGTAGGGTAAAAGATTCTAGCAGCCTAAACGTTTATGCACCGAACAGCAACTCTCTCTCCCACTCATGACCCCCTAGTCCCATGGGGTGTCTCCAGAGGAAACCCTGGTCGCCCGCGTCTTGTATAACCTGCCAAGGGTGTTCTCCACATGTACCAGCATGCAAATTGCATCTACTGGCTTCTGTGTGACCTGTCCACATATATATTTCGATGTACAAAAACGGAAATGCCATACGGTTCAACCTAAATGGTACGTCTAAACAGTGGTGGCCGATCATACACACAGCTGCAGTTTGTTCATCTTCGTGTTTGAAAGTAATCATTTTTGGTGGGAAACCACCTGGGTCGGTTCTTACCGACGCCATCACATTCTTTTTAACAGTTGTATAGTATCCCAGCCTGAAAATACCCCTCATACCTTCATTTATTTAACTAGCTGTCCTTTGCTGGAGAGTGCCTGGATTTCCGTACCATTTGTGGAGACGACGGAAAAAGCCCTGCCCTTCTGCGCTCTCCACCCCCAGACCCCCAGGCCAGCCTCCCCCGCCTCCAGCACCTGTTATTTCCTCTCTGTTCCGTAACTCCCAGGAGTGCACATTTTTCTCACCGCGACGGTGCTAGACCGAGTTTTGGGCTCCTGCTCTCAGTCTAAACATGCCTTAGATCTCTTCGTAACTCAGCTTGTAAGTCAAGGCCCCTTAATTTGGCCCACAGGACTCTTTAACGCCTTTTAAACCCCGTTAAACCCATGTAATGAGTTTCCCCTTGCTGTGCTCCTGGCCGTGAAAGCTGAGAGCCGGGACCCAGGCCTCCCACCTGTTCCAGAGATTAGGCTGTGCTGGAGAGGCTGAGGGGCCTCAAGGAGGGGCAGGGGCAGGGGTGGGGGCGGGGGGTGGGGGTTCAGTGGGAGCTCTGTGGTCAGCCACGCCGCAGGACTCTGGGCCGGAGTGGGCATGTGGGTGCTCTTGAGTCGTCCGCAGGCATTCTTCCAGGGGTGTCGCGGCCCCGGAGAGGCTTGAGTAGTTTTAGCTCCCATAGGTCCCACAAGGGGCGGGGGGCATTTCGCATTGGGCCAGGGAAGTGGGCTGAAGCTGGCGGCCGCTGGGCTCGCTGAGAAGCGAGTCAGTGCTCCCGGTGGGACAGCGGGGGCTTCCTCTCTTTGGGCAGCCAGGGGGCACAGGGCCGGCCGGCCATTGAGACGTCCAAAAATGCTGTCTCCAGCAGGTTAGCGCCGGCTTCACAATCTCGTTTCCACGGCTGTCCGTTGTGCAAGGGTTTATATGCTTCCTTCTGGAGAGGTCTGCCCCCGCCCCACTCTCCACGACCGCCAAGAAGGCTGACTCCGCACTTCCTGCCGCCAGGTGTGAGCATGTGACCAGAACTAGCCAATCAGAGTGTTCAAAGCCACTGCCTATAATGATTGGTGGTAGCCCCGGTTCAGTTCCAGTGATTGGTTAAGGGGTGGACATGTGATCCAGGCCTGGCAAATCAGAATTTTCGTTCTTTGGGCGCGGTAACTCTTTTAAGGATGGACACATGACCCAATGGTTATCCTCTGAGATTCAATCCTGGAACCTTCGGTGGGAATGACCAGGAAAGAGGGACTCTCTTTTCATGAAGGTTACTGGAGAAGAGAGTGACAGCTTGGAGTCTGGGGGTCGCCTGTCACCGTGAGGGAAAAGCCTGCTTGAGATGGCTGAAATAGAGGAAAACAGGGCCGAGAGGGAGATAGGGCAAGGTTAAGAGCTGTTGACATCAGTTAGCTTCTGGATCTAGCCGTACCTGAAGATGCCATAGTTACACGCACAAATAAATTCTCTTTTTTACTTAAGCCATCTTGAGTTGAGTTGGAGGTTCTTGCAACCCAGAGTCCCAACGCAAACACTTCACCTGCTACCCATACGGTATGACCCTCAGCATTGCCTCAGCCTACCTTTCCTTGTTCTTTTCTAGCCAACGTTTCCTCATGCAGCCCTAGAATTTGCCCCGACACATCTACTTTCACTTCATTGCCCGGTCCTTTCTCTCTGTGTAGCAAGCCATGTTTCATTCCCTTTCAACATGTCATTGTTAGCTAACGTTTGACTCTATACATAGAGCTCCCGGTTCTGGGAAGGTGGTATGCTCTTGTTAACACATAGCTTTCCACATCCAAGGAGCTTGTAATCCAGTTGTGGGTTGCTTAGCTCAACGCAGATGCTCGGGAAAGAATGAATGAGTGAACTGAATGAATTAAAGTGTGACAGACTGAATGGAAGAGGAGGCAGGGCTCAGACCAATGGTGTTCATATCCACTCAAGGCAGCATTAGGTGGTTACCAAATGGGAGATGTGGACAATCCAGGGTTCCTAGAAGGATCGGGAATATGTGTAGCAGGCACAAGAAAAATTTGGGAGGAAGGTCTGGTTTGAAAGCCAGGCTAGAGGCTTTACATGCTTTCTTATGGGCCATGGAGAGCCACAGAAGGTTTTAGAACAGGCATACGGCAGGCAAAGCTGTGCTTCCGAGATGCTGAACAGCGATGCGAGGACTGGGTGGGACAGGAAAGGGCCAGTGGCTGTTGAATTTAACGAAGAGGATTTTTATTTATTTATTTTTATTTTATTTTATTTTATTTATTTATTTTTTTAATCTTTTTCAACGTTTTTTATTTATTTTTGGGACAGAGAGAGACAGAGCATGAACGGGGGAGGGGCAGAGAGAGAGGGAGACACAGAATCGGAAACAGGCTCCAGGCTCCGAGCCATCAGCCCAGAGCCTGACGCGGGGCTCGAACTCACGGACCACGAGATCGTGACCTGGCTGAAGTCGGACGCTTAACCAACTGCGCCACTCAGGCGCCCCTATTTTTATTATTTTTTAATGTTTATTTTAATTTTGAGGCAGAGAAAGAGGGAGACACAGAATCCGAAGCAGGCTCCAGGCTCTGAGCTGTCAGCACAGGGCCCAATGTGGGGCTCGAAATCACCAACTTCGAGATCGTGCCCTGAACCGAAGTCAGACGCCTAACTGGCTGAGCCATAAGGTGGTCCCACGAAGTGGCTATTTTAAAGACAACATCTCAAAAAAAATAAAAATAAAATTAAAAAAAATAAAGACAACATCTCGTGGGGTGATGTGAGCCTGGCCTATGGGATGGGTAGGTAGAGGATAGATCAAAGATGGCTTAAAAAATCTTTTTCAGCAGGGCTGAAATGGGGTATGCCCATGTCCGTTTCTAAAATGGCCCCCAGACAATTCCAGTGGAATTTGCACGGTCGGGTGGTAGGGTTTGAGTCCACGGGCTCTAGGAGGAGGATGGCAGTGGAAGAGCTATTCGTTTGGCAAGTAAAAGGCAAACCCTCCCTCCTTTTAGAAACCAACATGTAAGGAACTGGTAGGCTGTCCGTGTGTAGGTCCCCTGCACACCAAGGTTAGAGACCTGTAGCTGGAAGTCAACACTACCAACAAATAGACTGGGGAGCTGTTCCCATAGAGCTTGTGAACGAATCTGAATTCGCTGCCAACAGACTGAAATAGGAACATATCACACAAAATGGTGGCTATCTGGATTCTCATAAAAGGTTAGACGATCCATCATGGCGGACTTGCCACCTCTCCCCCCGCCCCCACCTTGGAGCTTCTGTGAGCAGATGGCCCGTGCTCTTGGATGGCCAGTTTCCATAACTCCCTAATGCCTCACACCCAACCCCCCTCGACCTGTTTATATTCCTGCCTGATGTTGGCAGGCATTTGTATTAGTTTCCCTCAGGGTCCCCACATGTAGGGATAAGCATGTGAAGGGGGAAGGCAGCAAAGGAGACCAAAAAACGTGGCCCTAAGAGGTAGGACGAGACAGAAGAAGGAACGTCAAGATGTTGAGGGAGCCATTCTGACTGCGGATTGGTCGCTTACCTTCACGGGTCTTGATTTCTTTAAAAAAAAAAAACTGGGGGGCTGGGGGCGGCGCCTGGGTGGCTCAGTCGTTAAGCGTCCAACTTTGGCTCAGGTCATGGTCTCTCGGTTGGTGAGTTCAAGCTCTGCATGGGGCTCCCTGCTGACAGCTCAGAGCCTGGAGCCTGCTTCGGATTCTGCGTCTCCCCCTCTCTCAGCCCCTCCCATGCTCACGCTCTGTCTCACTCTGTCTCTCAATAATAAAATAAACGTAAAAAAAAAAATAAAAATAAATAAATATATTTTTTTAATGTTTATTTATTTGGAGAGACAGAACGTGAGCATGGGAGGGGCTGAGAGAGGGGGAGACGCAGAATCCGAAGCAGGCTCCAGGCTCTGAGCTGTCAGCAGGGAGCCCCATGCAGAGCTTGAACTCACCAACCGAGAGACCATGACCTGAGCCAAAGTTGGACGCTTAACGACTGAGCCACCCAGATGCCCCTTGTTTTCTTATTTCTACAGAGGAATTAATGATATCTGTCAGCAGGTGCTTCAGAATCTTAATGCACATGAGACTATTTGTGGCCAAGAACGGGCCACAGAGCAGTAAGGTGCCCCCGAGAGGCAGGGAGGAGTACCCTACAGAGGGAGAGCCTGCAATCTCACTTCCCAGTGTACCAGCTCGAACCCAGTGCTTGATCTCCCTGAGACTAAGGGTTCCCTGGCATAAGCTGTGATAGCGATGCCCACACACCCTGGGGCTGCGGGAAAGATAAAATGAGACAGCGGACTTCATCTTAACGGGAATTAGGTTCCGAACGCCAGCAAAAAGTGCATCCACTGAAAATGACCCTTGCAAAGCCTTTTAAGTAACCGTAGGCCGTGAGCCCGGAGTACAGATGAAAATGTATACAGTGATGTATACTATAGAAAGCGTATGCACGTCCAATCCTCTGCATGCTGTCTCCAGGGGATGGTTTTACGAGGCTGCTAGCAAGGCTGCAAACAAAATCT
Organism: Panthera pardus; assembly: GCF_024362965.1. Taxonomy (NCBI): domain Eukaryota; kingdom Metazoa; phylum Chordata; class Mammalia; order Carnivora; family Felidae; genus Panthera; species Panthera pardus. The sequence continues at coordinate 31,939,112 of NW_026526743.1, forward strand.
TTGAAAGCAATTGTTTCGGTTGCGTACTGCTATTTAATAGTTTACAAATTCGGGGAGCGTCGATTTAATTGGCGATGATGTTTCCTTTTGGAGAATGTCATCGTAAATGCAGAGTGAAAGAGAGTGCTTACCATAGGCCAGGCACTTTCTAAAATGCTTTACCTGTGTTTCTTTAGTTCATCTCCACAGTGATCCTGTGAAGTAGAGACTTTAATCATCCCCATGGTGTATTTCAGTAAGGCCATGCACCTAGGACAGAGGAGGGGTGATTTATGCGCGTGAAGAATCTAGAGCGAGTTGGGTGGAAAGTGTGCATGTGAAGTTAGGTAAAGGGATTGCTCCCTCTGTAAGATCCCGGGTATGTCGTGTGTCACCAGGGGATAGACAAAGACCTGGTTGATATACCAAAGCCTCTGCGCTTAAGAGGGGTTCTTTTTTTGGCCACGAATTCAGGGACTACCTACAAAAGCTAGTTCTAGGGGCCCAAAGAGAAATCCCAGGGGGCTACAAGTCTTCTCGGAAGTGCAGATCTCCGGACAGATGGGTCTCTGAGAGGACAGTGACCCTGAGGGACGCCTTCATTGGCTGCTTCCCAGTCTCGAGCCGTGGACATCACAACCTCATGGTGGCCCTGGGGAGAAGTGCCTAGTGCTTAAGGGGACATGCATGAAACCTTCCTGGTCGAGGCTGGCGCCTCACCAAAATAAGGAGAGTGGGAGAGCTGTATGGTCTATCTTTGTGAGCACACAGAAGCCTCCGGGGAGCAAGGTTACAGAGACCCCTGACTGGTGGCTCATCGTCAGAGAATATGGGGATTTTAATAAGCAACGGATGACCCTCTGCTCCCTCCTGCCACCCCCCAATGTCTACACTGAAAACTTGTTTTGGTGTATCGGAGGTTGCTAAATCCCAAATGGACCCACCTTTCCTGAAGTCAAAGGTCACGTTGTCGTTCATCTAAATGATTGGAGGTGGATTACCCTCCTCATCCCCAGCCACCTCCTAGGATATCCCCCGATTCTATTCCACCCTGGGCTCTCTTATCTAAAAGTTCAAGGAGGCCCCTGTTGCTAGTTTGGACCACGAAGAGGCAATCTGGTCGGGACCTGCGACCATTTTAAACCGTGGACTCAAAATGCTCCGACCCTCCTCTCATCACGAGATGAGCCCTTTGCATCTAGCCACCCGTGGGACTGCTTTGTCCAACAGGGTGTGCACCATGTGACCTCCGGAGGCTGAGTCAGAAAAGACCTTGCAGCCTCCTGCTGGTGGTTGGGACTTCTACGCTGGGGAAAGGCAGACACGCGTAATGTTTGGCTGTCCTGAGACCGCCATGTTGGATAGGCCGCGGGTAGATGCCGGATTGCTGGGATCAGCAGCCCCGCGGAGCCGCTAGCCACGTGGGTGAGCCCTTCTGGATGTCCAGTCCACTCAAGCCCCTAGATCTGTGCAACCTTAGCAGACAGTTGATTGCAATTTCCTGAAAGACGCCGAGGGAGATGAGTCAGCTGAGCCCTTCCCCAATCCCTCACCCACAAAATTGTAAGCAGAATAAAATGGCTGCTTTGATTAAGCTCCTGGGTTTGGGGGCAATGTGTTGTATGACAATAATAACTGGAACAGAACTGTATGCTTCATAAGAACTTTCTGGAAGGCTTTAAATGAGTACAGATGGGGGAGAAGGGCTCCAGGAACAGGAGAGAACTCCATATCCAGGTGGAAAGCCTCCTCGATTTGTACTCGGGGGACCTCCCCAGAGGGAGCCTGGGGCTTTGCCCACCTCCTGCTCACTGACAGGACAGATTAAGGCACTCCCAGCACAGAAAGCGTGACAGAGGGGGTCCGAGGGAAGACTGGCTGGCCTCCAGCCAGGCCTCATGAAGCAAGACTTCCCTGGGGACACCATGCTGAGCAGTGGTTACATGACTGACTTTGGCCTCGGTCAGACCAAGTTCGCATTCCAGCTCTCCCGCGTAGACCCGTGAGCCCTTCATTGAGTACTTTTCTCTCTCCATGCTTTACTTTCCCCATCTATAAAATGGGACTCACAGATGTACCGACCAACTACACATGGCTGGTTGAATGATAAATTAGATTATGGGTATAAAAAACTTGGAACATATAAGTAGTATTGGGCGTATGAGTAGTTTGTTATCGTTGAACTTAATGTGTTAAATCTAGGGATCTGGTTGTCAGCCTTTGGGGATTAGAAGCTCAATTTTATGGACACAGTGAGGGTGAAACAGACTCACATCAACCAGCATGGAGTCTGATGTATAAACCTGATGTCAGCGACATTCAGAAATGCCGCTGAGAGTGCGGTGTGGGCGCGTGGGCGAAACAGTGCATGCCTCCCCGGGTAAGGACTCAAGAAGATGATACTCAAACGGGAACGTTGCTTTGGAAAGTATATAGCGTGAAGAAAGGGTTTGGAATCGTGTCTTGGCTCCCCTGTGGCCTTTTACCTCTCTCTAGGGAGGGCCTTCTGCAGGGAAACACGGTGTTCAAGCCTGCCAGACCATTCTGTTCCTTCTTCTGGACACACCCCCCTGCCCCCAGCTTGTGACGACCTAGGTTACCTTTCTCAGTCACCTACGCCAATCGTGTTGGGAGCTCATTCTCTGGGGATCTCTTGCACGTCTCCACGTCTTGCAAGGGAGTTAGTTGCTAACAGACCTTTGCTCTCTTTGCAAGGATGTTTGTACAGCAAGCAGCTTGGGAAGATGGATCTCGAGGGGACACGGGTAGCTTTTTGGGTCATGGAAACGTTCTGTATCTTGATTGTGCTTGTTATATAACTGTATGTGCTTGTCCAAACCCACACAACCCAAACCGGTGAATTTTACCACCAGTAAATTTTGCCTCGATAAACTTGACTTTGTAAGGAAACGCAACAGACAGCATCATTAAATTCTGGCCAGATATCCTTGCTGGCCCAAGACTTGAACCCAAGATCTGTTCTTTCTTTGCCAAAATGAGAGACAGAGATGACCGCAGGCTGGAGCCGTGTGAAAGATCTCTGAGCACAGGGGGGCCTGGGGGGCCAGCTGGTTTAGCGTCCAAACTTCGGCTCAGATCATGATCTCACAGTCCGTGGGTTCGAGCCCCGCGTCGGGCTCTGTGCTGACAGTTTGGAGCCTGGAGCCTGCTTCGAGTTCTGTGTCTCCCTCTCTCTCTGCCCCTCCCCCCCAAATAATTAAACATTTAAAAAATTTTCTTTTAAAAAGATCTCTGAGCCAAGACTTCCACCTGTCCTTCTCAGAAGGGCTAAGAGAGGTGCAAAGGAACCCCTCTCTCCCTGCGTGATTCAGTGTTAGGGAAAGCCGTGTCCCCAGATCACCCCGAACCAACTCTGTACCACCTGGGATACTCATGCCATGTTCTGGACACTGTGCCTCGAAGCTGACTTGCCCCTTCTTAGCTCTCCATTCATTACATTTCAATCACTTCCTACGTCCGTCTGCTTGACATTACTCCCAGGCAACCCTGATGAGGGGGTTAGGTGTTCCCACGTTCTCCTGCCCCAGTGCACCCTGGCAGACCCCGGTGGCTCCAGAAAGATCCTTGCTTACCCACGGTCTGTACATGGTATTGCGTCAATCTCTGGGGGACCCAGAGTGCACCTCACCGGTGCCAAATTCCTGGGGCCATTTTGTCATCACTTGAATGAACCTTTAACGCAATGAAACAACCCGTGGTTGACCCTCCGTCTGGCCTTCCATGTCAGCCCATCCCTCGCCTTCCACAAGTGCCTGGGCCACCCCCTTCCCACCGCAAATCTGTCGGCGACAGGGCACCGGGCCCACCAGTCCGTCTCCGAGACCACAGTGAGGGACAATGGTGGCTGCCTTTCACGAGAGGGCGTGATAAATGTTACTGTGCTATCCTTGACTGCTTCTTTATTTCACGAAGAGCTAAAAACAAGTATTTCTAAGGCCTTCTTTTGGGAAGAGTTTCTCAAGTGCTCACCCACCCCTTCTCTCTTAATGAAAGAGCCTGAGCTCACCCTGCTCTCGCCTCGTGTTGGAAAACCAAACCCCGGAACCTGGGTCGTGGAGAAGGAACTAAGAGTCTGGCGCTCCCATCTCTGGACACAGATGCCTGGGGCCACGGACGCTCCTGCTTTTCTGACCACATCTAATGCCAGCAGAACACCCTAACAGATAGTAGACCTTCGAGAAATGTTGTGTGTGTGGTTTTTTTTTTTTTCTCTAAATCGATGAACTTCTCTTCCCAATTACAGCTGTCCAAATGGGTAGAAGCTTAGAAAAATGGGTTTCAGCCTGGGGTGATTTTGCCCCCTCCCCCACCCGGGGACACCGGGCTATGCCTGGGGACACTTTTGGTACCATAAATAGGGGAGTGTTATTGGCGTATGGTGGGTAGAGGCCAGAGATGCTGCTGTAAACATACTACCATGCACAGGATGGTCCCCCTGTCCCCACAGCCCCAAAATAATGCTCCAGCCCCAAATGGCAATAGCACCAAGGAGCAGAACCCTTGGCTCCCAAGAGGCCGCACCAAGCTCGTCTTGCCCTGGATGTCTTCGTGTTGGTGTTAGCTGGGCTCGAGGAAGCCTGGAGAAGTTTTTTGGGTTGTTTTTTTTTTTTTGAAGGCCTGGAATGATTGACACGTTACTGCCTGGGTTTTATGTGAACGGCCGCTAATGAACACAGTCTGCCTCGATGACTCTGCGGAGGGCACCATTCAAACGAACCAATTAGGAAGGATTTTTTAATGTAAACTTTTAACCAGGTAGCCTGGGGGCTTGCTGAGAATAAAAGCACAATCTAGAAAACACGAGGTGTCCTGAGGTTCCGAGAGACCCTGGCAGGATCCACGCAGGCGCCCAAGCCCCAGGGCTGAGAACGCAGGCTTCTGAAGTCAGTGGGCATCGCTGGCCGTCATGGTACCCCATGCAAAGAGCAGCAGAGGGCTGCTTCTTCAGGAGTGCTGGCCACCAGGGGCAGGCGGGGGTGGGGGTCCCTGGCACACTCCCCAGGTGGCCCTGCTGGCTGCCTGCTGCCCAAACCCCACTGCCTTTGGCCAGATCGCGGAGGGTTTATGTAACGTCGTGATTCATTCGCCCCTTCCCTTGGCCGTGCGCCTTGTACGTGATCCTTCAGAAGCTGGAGCTCGGTGCCAGGAGGGTGACACAAAGGCCCAAGCAAGGACTTCCTTTGATTTTTCTTGTTCCTCTTCTCTCCCCAGCCCCAACTCTCTCTGAAACAAGGTGTGCTGAGTAGGGAGGTGCTTCCTCTTGGGGTTTGCTAAAGGCCCCCTCACCGCTGGGCTCTGTGGCATTCATTCTTCCATTGCACACTTCTGGGTCTTTCCTGTGCGGCCACCCACTGCTGTCTTCCTCACTTTCCCCCTGCCGCTTGGTGCTCTGCAGTGCTCCCCCAGGCCCTTTGCTCGGCGAACCGAGGTCAACACAAAGTGGATGGGGCTCTGGTGATGGCCTAACGGGACCACAGACCCAGCACTCAGCTCATGGCCTCAGATATTTTTTTCCCCCTCGATCGGGGGCCTTTAAACGTCTTTTTGTGTTATTTGTTTCCTTTTAGCAGAAGAACCATCCATTTGCTCAGCAAATATTTACTGAACATCTGTGATGTCAAGGACTGTTCTAGCCACAAGATAGAGGTGTGGACAAAAAGGGCCAGATTCCTCTCTTCTGGACCTGGCATTTTAACGTGGGAAAACCCATTATAAGCAAATAACACAGGACATAATATGTCGGGTGGCGATAATTGCATTAAAAAGAAGCAGGACAAGGATTATGGAGTTGACAGTGGTGAGGGTATTATTCAGATAGGGTGCACGGCATGGCCTTCCTGGCAAGGTGAGCAGAGGTCTTTTTTTGAATGAAATCTCCCTGGGAACCCCAGTATTTAAAGTCGTTAAAAGCTGAGCCGCTCGGGGCGCCTGGGCGGCTCAGTTGGTTAAGCGGCCAACTTCGGTTCAGGTCATGATCTCACGGTCCGTGAGTTCGAGCCCCGCGTCGGGCTCTGTGCTGACAGCTCAGAGCCTGGAGCCTGTTCCAGATTCTGTGTCTCCCTCTCTCTGACCCTCCCCCGTTCATGCTCGGTCTCTCTCTGTCTCAGAAATAAATAAACGTTAAAAAAAAAAAAAAAAAAAAAAAAAAGCTGAGCCGCTCTAGTGGGGGAGGAGGCAAAATGGAGGGGACCGGCACAGAGAGGGTGGTCCAGGAAGGGCTTGCTGAACAGGTGGCATTTCGGCTGAGAACAGAAAGGAGAGGGGGACTCAGGATATGAAAAGGAACTCTGTTTTAAAATTGGAAATGAAATAACCAAACACGTTAAAAAAAAAAAAAAAAAGAATTCAAGTGTAAAAAGAACATGATGCAACTATCTGAATGCCTTCGATACTGGCCCAAAGGCCATCCTTGTAACCAGTTTCTTGCGTGTGTCCCCTTCCCGCGGAAGATTTTGCATTTATGTAAGCCTGAGTGTAAGGATCTGTCTCTATCACCCTTTTGAAAAACGCCAGTAACCGAATTTGTACCCAACGTTCAGCATCTCCATTTTGACAGATGTGTGACTCTATCCATTGGAAAAATACACATGAAAATATACACGCTTATTATATATGTTATACAGACTGTGTATATTGGGTATATTAATTGTAATTTATACGACGTACCTACCGCATTGTGGTAGGGACTCCTCCCTAAGGAAAGAAAAAAACACCCTCAAGGCAACCTTGCTCTTTGCATATTTGACAACATTCCTCGCCACCTTGTAACATGAGATCGCTTAATCAGACTACAGGTTTGTGTGTTATCATACGTGGGAGACAAAGAATTAAAAAAATATATATATAAAAAAAAACTACACCACGTGGCGTTTGGGGCTCAGTTCTTTGGGTACGAACCCCACTGAGCGGGGCCGGCGAAAATAAAGTTGCTTCCTGGAAAGAAAGCCTCCGTATCATGACTCCGCGTGCGAGAATCCTGCTATGTTACAAACTTCTCAAAGTAGAATTCCGAGATCAAAGGGCACGGGTATTGTTCATCTTGAGACATATTGACAATCTGCCCTAAGAGGGATGATACCAATTTATATTCCCTTCCAATTTACAAAGGCACCCTTTTCCTCGAATCTCTGTCAACAGTGTGTTTCCAAATGTGTTGATCACTCTTTGCCAAACTGGTGAAAAACATCTCGGTTTGCTTTAATTTACATTTTATTAAATCTCAATGACCTTGGACGTCTTCGACATGTCTAAAAAGCCCGTCGTGTTTCTCGTTTGGTAAACTGCCTAGTCATGGAAATGTCAAGGCGAGGCACCTATTAGATGTCTAGGTGGAGATGTCAAGGAGGCATCCAGAAAGTCAGAGCTTAGGGAGCCTTCTGGGCTGGGGCTCCAATTTCGAGAGTCAGCGGTACATAGATGGTGTTTAAATACCTGGAAATGAATGGGCTCCCCTGAAGAGGAAGGAAGAAAGCAGAGAGGAGGCAGAGGACTGAACCCAGGACCGCCCCTACTTTTAGAGGTTAGATGCCGAAGGAGGGCCAAGGAAAGACCGAAGGACAGCAGCCAGCGAGAGGAGAGGGCTGAGAAGCAGAAACTACCGAGAGAAGGGCGTGCTTCCGGGGGACCCGAGGGGTGTGCTGAGAAGTCAAGTGGGAGACGAAGAGATGTCTGCACGTGACAACATGGAATCGTTGGTAGACTTGAGGTCAGTTGCGGTCAAGGGTGGTGGAGTCAAGTTGGACCTGGCTGAGGAAGCAGAGGCAGGGCTTGGAGGAGACATCTGCGGGAGATGTTGCCAAGATGGGAATACCGGGATGCAGTTGGTTGGTTGGAGCGGAAGGATTGAGGTGGATGATTTGGTTTGGTGTTTTGGGCTACGAGCTACTGAGTCCCTGTGATTCTAGGTGAGAAGGAACTCGGACAGGGGGTGGTTGATGTGCGCCAGTGCGTGTAGCTGGAAAGGCAGCCTCTCGGGGAGGGAGAGGAGTCGGGACCCAAGGAGAAGGTGGCCCCTGGTGGGAAGAAGGGCATGTCTTCCAATATATCTGGCAGCGTGGAGGAGAGTGGGGTTCAAGTGTGTGGGCTGGATGGTGGGAAATGAGAAGGCATGATTCTGATGGCTTCCATTTCCTCCATCAAGAATGAGGCTGGGCCATCAGCCTCGGAGCCAGGAGAAAGCATGACATGGGCATCTCTCTGAACGGGACAGGGGCCTCTTCAGGGAACCACAGTAGAGGTACCTGGCTCGTCTTATTTTATTTTATTTTATTTTATTTTATTTTATTTTATTTTATTTTATCTTATTAAAAAAAATTTTAATGCTTATTTATTTTTTAGAGAGAGAGACAGAGCTCAAGTAGGGGGAGGGGGAGAGAGAGAGGGAGACCCAGAATCCGAAGCAGACCCCCAGGCTGTCAGCACAGAGCCCGACGCGGGGCTCGAACTCACGCACCGCGAGATCATGAGCGGAGCCGAAGTCAGACACTTAACCGACGGAGCCACCCAGGCGCCCCCAGGCTCGTTTGAAGACTCCTTGGAACCTTGGCTGCCATCAGGTTGCTCTGCAACTGAGAAGTAAATCCAGCCCAGCTGAAGGTTTTGTGCCGCACGGAGTGGTTAATTTTGAGGTGTCTGATCGCCACACTGTTCGTGGAGTTATTTATGTCTGAAATGATGAAAATTCCCTCCCCCCACGTCGGGCCCATAAAATCGTGGGGAAGTGGCCCAAATACCAGCCTGCGTTCCTGGGTCGTGTGGATTACCGCTGTCACGGGCGTGTTTGGCTCCCCCCATTCATCTTCAGCCCAGACGCCCCAGCTCACGCCTGTCAGGACGGGGCACTGACCCCTGCTGAGGCCGGGTTCCCGGGTCCGGGCACCATGGGGGCTCGAACACAGCTTGCGAGCAAGTGCTTTTAATAAGCGTCCCGCTCCCCAGTCTCTTCTCTTTCCTGACCTCCTCCTTATCGTCTAAAGACAGCAGGGCCTGGTTCCCACTGAGCGTGGGATATGGTTTCCCACTAAACACACACTTGCCACGGGATGGGGTATGTCCCGGGTCCGCAGGGGTCGTGTGCACGTGGTTTTGTGTTACTCTCTTCTACGTCAACTAGATTTAGGATCATATTTTCTGGAAAATCTAACTCAAGGAAAGGCGGGGGGGGGGGGGGCGGGGGCGGAGGCCTGTCTCTGATGCTCCTACCGTGCGTGGCTCACTTCACCTTAGTCGTTTGCCCAAGTCCCTTAACCTTGCCGGATCCATCATCCCATCTGTAGAACGGGAGTGATTCTATCTGCCCTAAATATCTGCCATGGGTGTGTGTGTGTGTGTGTGTGTGTGTGTGTGTGTGTGTGTGTAATTCAAATGCCTCTTCATCCTCTGCAGTCTCCCCTCTCACAGAGTGTCTAGCATAAAGCTTGGCACGTTGCAGGTGGTCAATAAATGTTTGGGGAGAATTCAAGAATGAACAGAAGGGGTGAACGTGTCTGCAGGTGAGCCTACATATGCAACAATCATTACGATGAATTAGTACTTAATATGTGCCAGGCGCTCTGCTAAGCAGGGAGGTGGTCATGTTCCCATTCTACAGATGAGAAAACAGCCAGTCGGCAAGGCTGAATTCCTTAAGGGAAGTCTCCTACCCTATAGGTGCTGGAGCAGGGATTTGAACCTAAGACTTTCCGGTTCCAGAGGCCATGCTCTTGACTGTTATGGTGTCATACTGTGTAGGACAACAAAGGACCCAACCTGGAAAATGACATTCGGGTCCTGTGCTGAACACTTGCACCCCTCGTGGGGCTAAAAGAGCATTATCTCGGGGCGCCTGGGTGGCTCAGTCGGTTAAGCATCCGACTTCAGCTCAGGTCACGATCTCGCGGTCCGTGAGTTCGAGTCCCGCGTCGGGCTCTGGGCTGATGGCTCAGAGCCTGGAGCCTGTTTCCGATTCTGTGTCTCCCTCTCTCTCTGCCCCTCCCCCGTTCATGCTCTGTCTCTCTCTGTCCCAAAAATAAATAAACGTTAAAAAAAAATTTAAAAAAAATAATAAATAAAAAAATAAAAAAAAAAAAGAGCATTATCTCCATGAGTCAAAGGCTGGCTTATGAGAACATTAATAAGCGTGGGCAGAGAGAATAAACGAACAGCTTTCTGTTCAGAGGAAGAGGAAATGGAGGGAAGCGTGGACGTACCTGGGGCCATCGTACTGGTTTGGCCGTCCCATGTCCTGAGCTGTCCCAGTTCAACCGGCTGGGTTGGAGAATGAAGCGGGTCAGGCCACCAGAATTAATTCTCTGCCGCCTTCCCGGATCTGGCAGAATTCGGACTGAGTCAGGCTTGTTGACTTCCATATTATTATTTTCCCCCCTGTCTTGCTTGGGAATGGAATCGGCTGTGGTAAGAGCGGCCTTTGCATCTCCTGTCCTTCTGAGTCTTGGCTCATCGGGACCACCTGTGGCCCAAGGCGGCCCATCAGACTAGGCGCTGGGAGACGAATGGCTCACCGAGGCCCTTTGCCAAGCTTTAGGGCATTGGTCCCAACAGGGTAAGCGGTCTCTCCAGAGGATTGGCCTGCCTTCCTCAACCTTCCTGTGGCCTTTAGAGAAGGACTTTCTCCACGAAGGCGGGGCGTTTGCTCCAGAGAAAGCCCAGGGAGCTGAGATCCGAACTTGGGTGTGCGGTGATCAGGTGGGGTGGGATTGGTGAGGCGACGGGCCGGGCTTTCTCCACCTGGGAGTGACAGTCCCACGCAGCTGGCGGGCGTGCCCTCTTGTACACTCTGCTATCTGGCTGCTGTCTCGTTCTAATAAATTAAATCTGTTATATCATCACTGTTATATTCCTGAGACGAGCACTTCCCAGGCAGATTAGAATGGAACTTAAGGGGATTAAAAGCTTCTCTTAGTGAAAAACAACGTTTCAGACGGGAAGAATCCATTTACCAATGTGAATTGCGACGGCAGTGCATGTTTTCTTTAATGCGTTGCTACTGCTCAAAGAAAAGCGGGATTTCCCCCCACGCCTCCCGTCCTCTGTTTTGCATAAGTTATAATGTGGGTTCTGTTGAGCGTAGCCAGGCTCTCGGGGAGATTGATGGCTTCCATAAAGTTGCACAAAAACATTTCTCCTTTGTTCATGAGGGAAAAGAAAAGGGTCTAATGGATTTGGAATATTAAAAGAGTGTCGGTGTACTGTAAACCAGGAGAAGTCTAGGAGTAACTGCCAAACACCAGAGGAAATGGTTTAATTGGAAATGCAAACAGTCAATCCTTGGTTATCTGCGTGTGGCTTATCTGCAAGAAGTTACGGGGTGGGGGGGGGGGGCGGGAAGAAAAAGAAAAAGAAAGAAAGGAAAAGCATCTCGGTGCCTCAGCTTCCCTGCCCGGCTGTCTATCACCGTGTTCTCAGGGAATTAAAAGTCATTTTAATAACCTGGACCCAATAAAATTTGGACGGTAATTCTGCAGCAGCTATTAAAAAAAATCACAGAAGGCAGTCCAAAGGATATGCAATTAATTTTTTTTTTTTCTACTACTCACAGGTTGGGATTCTCTATGCCATTAGAAAGTTGACAACTTAAAATCATGAGCTAGTAGTTCCCCCAAAGCCAGCGTGGAGCTCCTGCCTCAAGGGGCCATAAAACTTCAGGAAACTGCTGAGTCAGGACCCAGCCCTCAGTATGCAGGGAGTGGGGTGGAGAGATGGCCTCTCCAGGAGGCCGTTGGGATCCGGAACACCACGGTCTGGATCCACGAGAAGTCGGAGCCTGGACAGAGAGAAAGGATGTTGCTTCCTGTTGGGTTTGGCCATTAGTGAGCGTTGATCTGTTCTAGGTGGTTCTCAGGCATCCCGGCGCGGGGGGGGGGGGGCATGGGCAAACCCTGCTCACACTATCCCCGTGGAGTTGGTTGTCTGTGACCATGGCTTCTCCTTGGGCATGCTATGGAAAACCCTTCCGTGACATTTCATGTGGCTTTTCAGAGTGGTAGAGAGAGCTCTTGGACGGCCAAGGAAGAGAAATCAGAGAGACGTTTGGCAGGGAGACTGCTCTCATGGGATCTAAGGCCATGAAGCCAAGTTGGGGCCAGAGAGTGTCATAGACCAAAGCTCCCTCCTTCCTTCCTTCCCTCCCCTTCCCCATCCCTTTCTTTTTTGCTTCCTTCCCTTCCCCTCCCTCCCTCCCTCTCCTCCTTCCTTCTTTCCACCTCCTCTTTCCTTCTCTCTTGCTTCCTTTTACTCTTGCCTGAAGAAAGACTGACCCAGAGTCTCAGCTGCACACCCACCCACCCAGGTCTGCGTAAGAGGTGAGCCCCGGCTCTCCTCTCCTGGATCCACAGTGTGTTCTGTGCAAAGGTCCTCCCAGGCCCCCATTTCTCTTCTGTTTTGTCTGTGCTGTGCTCGTGCTGGGGCCACATCTGGTGGAAGGCTTTGCCTTTTAAAAGGAGAGGCTGGATTTCTGGAGTCACCTTCTCTGATTTTCGGCCCCAGTAAATAACAACAGTCGCTCACAGTTATTGGGTGCTAACTAGGTGCCGGGCCCGGCGTTAATTGCTTGACATGAAATGTCTTGTGAAAGCCTCTCAACAGCAATGAGAGCTCGGTGCTGTCACCATCCCATTTCACAGCTGGGAAAATGAGGCTTGGGGAGGTTCAGTAACGTGGCCAAGGTCGCACAGCACGTACAAGGAGAAGCAAGATTCGAACCCAGGCACTCGGGCTATGCTTGTAACGACACCATGGCGTGGCCTTCATGATCTGACTGTTGTCCTTGTATTTGACTTGCCGAAAGGCTGTTTGCAGATTGAAAGCACCAGTCTCCAGCCCAAGAAGCCAGTTTTCTACAATCATGTGGATAGAGGTGAAAACAGCGGGTTGAAAATCGCACACTCTTAGCTGACGCCTGGGATTTGGGCATCTGTGGGATTTCTTACCTGTGATGCCTGGAACCCTCGCCCCTCCCCACGGACCCCCTCACCCCCACTGCCCTCCTCCCCTGGGCTACTGTGCCTTTTTAGGATCTGGCTAGAAAACCTGGTGCTAAAATATTGCTCAATTTTAATTATACTTCCAAGCCCCTTGCTGTCAGCTGCCCTTCTGAAATTGTTTTAATTGAAGTTCCATGAATCCTGGGGAGTTCAGACGGAGTTCATCTCCAAGCCCATCCTGATTTCATTAAAGATTTGATCTTTCTTTTTTTTCACCAATAAAACATTTATTATCGTTATCTGTTTCGTAACCATTCTCTGCCTCCAAAGCGGGGGGGAAATCAACCTCATCTTCATGCCAATAAAGCTAAGGAATCATCTGTTGATTTTTCCGGCACACGATAGCAGTGACATTAAAAAAAATAATTAATTGACTAATTATTTTCCTTTTAAATGAAAGCAATCCTCATTCGGGAGGAGTTTTAAGCCTGCAGGTGACGGTATTTAGGAAGTCACTGTGCACAGGGCTGAGGAAAATCATCTTCCTTGAATATAGGTGCTGTTTCTTCTTTTCTTTTCTCTTTTCTTTTCTTTTCTTTTCTCTTCTCTTCTCTTCTCTTCTCTTCTTTTTTTTCTTTTCCCTTTCCTTTCCTTTCCTTTCCTTTCCTTTCCTTTCCTTTCCTTTCCTTTCCTTTCCTTTCCTTTCCTTTCCTTTCCTTTCCTTTCCTTTCCTTTCTCTCCTCTCTTCTCCCCTCCTCTCCTCTCCTTTCCGTTTTCTTCTTCCCTTGCCCTTCCTTTGCTCTTTCTTCCCGGTTGAGGACAGCTCAGAGCTGTTTTAATAGCTGGACCAGAGATGGTCCCCAAAGGCCCTCCCCACCTCCTACCAACAGGAGGTAAATTATGGGAAACAAAGTTATAGATGAACCAAATAATGTAAGAGTAAAACCGGACCGTGGAGTAGCTTGCTGACCCCTGAGTGTTAATAATTAACAGTTAATTACTATTAAATCATCGTTGCCCAGCCTTGGCCAGGATCACAATTTACGCCCGGGGAGTCCCTTCACAGTCTGTGTTTGTGATTATCTGCTCTGCAGCATTCTTAGCAAACCCAATACCTGCTTCCTGCTTGGTGATCGGAGCCACAATGTTTTTGTTAAGCTTTCAACTGCGGCTCCTTCTAGACCTTTGTTTCATGTATGTAATATACTTAAAATGCACTAAATGACAGTTTATAATATCATTATCTACAGTTAAAGATATTATAACTTCAAAAATGAAAAGAAAGTGCAGCCATATGTGGAAATGGTCTATTTTGTGCCCTTTTAACCTCTCCCTTCTAGTTTCTGCCGGACCAGACAGGCAACGTTACAAAAATCATAGGTCTGCAAAATCATTTGCTATTTCAGCCTGCATTTGTCATGAAAGGAAACTGGGTTATTTAGATAGTAAATAACAACTGTGGACTCATTCATTTTTCTTTCTCTCTCTCTCTCTCTCTCTCTCTCTCTCTCTTTTATTTTTTCCTTTTATTTTGGTCCCGGGTTCCAATATGTTCTTCATTACATGGTTTGATAATTCAAGGATGGCCCAGCAAACCCTTGCCGTCCTGCCACAGCCCTTCAACCCCCCGCAACCCCCAATAACATGAGAGTTGATTTAAAACTTCACTCTGTACGGCCCTGGGGTTATTAGGAACAGTGTGGACCGAGTATGGATTAGGTTTAAAAGTAATAAAAAAGTAGACCTGTTGGTTAGGTGAAAAATTCACTATCAGATTCCTGAGTTCAGTATTCCTTTTCATGTGCAAACGGTACTAAATGAGGCATTTAATTCAACAAATCCAGAGTTCTGATCCGCCAGAAATAGAGACTGGGTTAGTTCAATTTGTAACAAACGATCTCCTTATGATCAAAGTCCTGAGCGCTGATTTCAACATGCTGCTTAAATTAGTCTAACACCAAAGTCTTTGGCTCGGAGACAGTATTTGGAATGTCTTACCAGAGGAGAAATTCCTTCTCACACATGGTTCTAATATCATGCCAGCTCTGCTTTTTAATGGGCTGACAGGAGGCGCGGTGCTAACTTTCTGACTCCAGAAAGTTCTTGTGCTGTCACCCGCAAACCAGCTAGGATAATTTTTCCTTGGCTTCCTTATTAAAGACTGAATGAAGGGATTGTGTGGCTTTCTTAATGTCACTTGGTCTGTTTGCCATAAATTCAGGCGCTCACGATGAAAGCTGCACTTATATTTCGCTGGAAAATGGAATCAAGGAGAATGCACACAGGTTCACAATAAATAACGAAGCGTGAGTTATTAAGTGAATTTCATCTACCGGGGCCTTATTACATCAATAGTTTAGATAATGGCTCCTGAAAAACTACATCGACGTATTTGGCGGCCAAAGAGTGGAGGGAGGGGCGGGGTGCCCAGAGGGCGCCGAGGTGGACAGGCGGAGCCAGCTGGGGTGACAATGGAATAGGTGGTATTTGAAAAATAATATAATATTTACATTTTTGCATGCTGTTTGCCTTTTTAGCTCAGCGGGGAGACCGGCAGGCCTGTTGGCCAATGCAGCACACATCGCTGCAGGCTTCCTGCCTGGGATTGTTTGTTTTCTTGCAGAAGGAAGACTTGGGGTTGTTTAGACTATGAGCCTAATTTTAGAGGATCATAATTATGTTGCTTCTAAACCACATATTTTCCAGAATTTGCTGCCCCATGAAAATAACTTGCATGTGTGTCCAGCCTGGCTGGCGGCCAACCGGATGCCCAGAGCCTCCGTTCTCTGTGTCATCCTGGGGGACTCCCGGTGACCAGGACAGGGTGGCACGGGGTGGTGGACAGGGCTTAGTCTGGAGAAGCAGGAGAGCCACACTGGGTCTCCCGCTCCAGCATGCTGCTGGGTCCCGGGTTGGTCGCATGACGTCCAGGGCAGCATTTCGCAGAACGTCAGTCCCCGGAAATGCTCCGCGGGATGGCTACATCCAGAAAGTTTGGGGTCCTTGTCAGCTTCATTCTCTTCCTTGTGGTCCTCAGCGTCTGTGTTGCCTTCACCCCAGCCCAATCCTGCCCCAACCTTTCAGGTCTCCGATCCTCAAATACACTCTTTCTTTACGGCGTAAGTCACAGTCGTAGTTCGACAGCCAATTACTCGTACGGCAGTTTGAGGATGTGAGTGTCCGCTCGAGACTAACTCCTTGAGAGCCGATGCTATCCGTTCTGTGATGGATGCTCAGTGCTTCGGGCGGTGCCTGCCACACAGGAGCTGCTCAGAACTGATTTGATAAATTACCGCCTGAAGTCCGTGTTCCTAAACTTTGACGAACATCTCCATCGACTTGGGAAGATCTTGCGAAAATGTACCTTCTGAACCGCTTGCTGGGCTTGGAGAGTACGCCCGTGTGATGCTGATGTTGTTGCATTTTGAGTAGCAAGGAATTAAGAAGTTTAGCTGTGTTTAAACCCCAGTGTATCACACCCTGTTTAACCCTTTCCTGGTGGAACACCTAGTGACGCCTGTGATCTGAACCTCATCGACTCACGTATAAAATGAGCCAAAGGAAAAAAAAAAAAAATTTAAAATGAGCCAAAGGCTCTTCAAGGATCCTTGCAGCTGAAAACATTAGCGTTTGGACGGGTTGCTCTGAAATTGTCCTAATTCAGCTCTGGAGTGGGGGGGGAGGGGAGGTCCCCCCATACCTGATCTTCTGAGGTACATGCAGCGTTTGCTGGGGGGGCCCAGGGACATCAACAAGTGGGTGGGCTCAGCCTGGCTGAGCTCTTTCAGACCCAGTCATGGCTCCTGGAGAGGCAGCTAAGTATCTTCCGGTCACAACCGGGGGACTGTCTTGCCCTCCTTCTCTGAGCCTACGTGTGTGAGGTTGGGGCGTTGGAACTCTACCCATGTTGCCCCAGAAAGTATGCCAAGACACACAAAAGACATACAAAAACTCTGAAAATCCAAGAAGAAAACACACATCACCCTATTGACACGTGAGCAAAAGATTCGAACAGCCACTCCCCCAAAAAGATAGGCAAAGATGCTCAACGTCATCTGTTATCGAGGAATCACAAATTAAAATGACGATGAGATACCACCCTACTCTGCATAACTAAAGTCTAAAAACCATGGACAATACCAACAGCCAGATGGATGCGCGGCGACCGGAAGTCGCGTTCTTGGCCGCTGGGCATGCGAAATGCTACCATCGCTTCAGAAGGTGGGTAGTTTCCTACAAAACCAGATGTGTTTTCACCACACGGCGCATCAGCAGAACCACTAGGTATCTGCCCAACTGATGTGGAAGCACAGCTACACGGAAACCTGCAGCTTTGTTTCTGGCAGCTGTGGTCATGGTCAGCAAACACTGGAAGCCGCAGGATGTCCATCACCAAGGGAATGAATAAACAAACAGTGGTATCTCCACACAATGGAATAGTATTCAGCAGTAAAAAGAAATAAGCCCCAGGGGCGCCTGGGTGGCTCGGTCGGTTGAGCGTCCGACTTCGGCTCAGGTCATGGTCTCACGTTTAGTGGGTTCGAGCCCCACGTCGGGCCCCATGCTGACAGCTCGGGGCCTGGAGCCTGCTTCGGATTCTGTGTCTCCCGCTCTCTCTCTCTGCCCCTCCTCCGCTCACGCTTTGTCTCGTTCTGTCTCTCAAAAATGAATAAATGTTAAAAAAAAAAAAATTATGGGGCCCCTGGATGGCTCATTCAGTTAAGTGGCAGACTCGGGCTCGGGTCATGATCTTGCCATTTGTGAGTTCAAGCCCCGTGTCAGGCTCTGTGCTGACAGCCCAGAGCCTGGAGCCTGCTTCATATTCTGTGTCTTCCTCTCTCTCTGCCCCTCCCCTGCTCATGTTCTGTCTCTGTCTCTCTCTCTCTTTCTCTGTCTCTCAAAAATAAACATTCAAAACTAAAAAAGAGAAATACACATGCCTTTGAAAATTAATAAACATTTATTTAAAAAAATAGATCAGTGATTGCCAGGGGTTCGAGGCAGGGTCAGGGGGAGGGTTGAACAGTGGAGTACAGTCGATATTTTAGGTGAGTGAAAACTACTCTGTTTGCTACCGTGATAGTGAATACAAGATGTTATGCATTTGTCAAAACCCACAGAACTTTACAGCACAAAGATGAAACCGTAAAGTACACAAATTTTAAAAAGTACTTTAGGAGGTTGAGGGATCCCAAGACACAAACTCTTACGAATATATTTACGAATATTACCACCGTATTAGATATGTACAAAACGATCTCATTGAAAGGATTGGGGGAATAAGGTGGCTGACCTAAGCAACTTTGGGAATGAATGAAATCGCAAGACCACTGGTCACGGAAGCATCCATCAGCATTCTACTCTGGCTGATAGAGTTGTTTCCCGCAAAGGCATGGGTTAACGATTCTGAAACCACTACGGACCTACACTGTCATACGGAATGATTAAGTATATGGATGGCAGGCGGCATGAGTCAGGTCTCCCACCGTTGGAGTGGGTTGTGGATAAGCGAGGCGAGGCGGCTGGAACGAGTCGGGGGGTAACGGGTTAGGGTTGCAGACATTGAAGGAACTCAGATGCAGCTCAACATAGATGTAGTTACATGTAAATGTCTTAATGCATATGTGGATATGCATGGGTTAGTACACACACACGCGTCTCCTGGTTCCACCAGCTGAGAGCACAGAGACATGTCCCAGTTGTAACATCCGTAGGTAGTGTCCAGATCTTGGTTTCTCATGTTATTCCCCAGTGAAAGGAACCAGGGCTGAGAGAAATGGCTGACTCTAACACTCCAGGACTGGGGCGTCGGATACATGAGACGAGCCTGGAGCCATTGCAGTGCCAGAAAGCAAGAAAGTGTTGAAAACAAAGACAAAAGCGCGACCAGAAAAACCAAACCCATAATGATAGGACTATGCCAAAGTGATATGGGATCCAACAGAGAGAATTTCCAGAGGCCGGCGCTAGAGCCATTTGAGCAACCAAATAATGTTGCATTGGATTCTAACTCAAAGTGGGAGACAGATAGCCATGCGTCCGTGCAGGTGCAGATCAATGGCGGAATAAGTAAATCCACCGGGGAGAAGAGACCAATCTTCTGTGCAGAAGAATTCAAAATAATTTATGGAGATACTCTGTCCTCAAGGAGAGGGGGCATAATTCTCCATTCCTTAAGTGTGGCTGCCCATAGTAACTTTCTTCCAAAGAGGACAGTGTGGAAAAGGAAACAAGAAACAAGAGCTTGACAGTGGAAAAACCTGACAAACACTACCTCAAGCCAGGTGGCCAACGCCGACATCGATAGTGAGAAGTCATGTCGACAGCATGTACCTTTGTTCTGACGGGATGAGAAGGTCTCTCTCCCTCTGTGGTCTTCCTTTCCCAAACACGTTACTTCAGTCTAAGGATGAGGAACACACCAGCAAAATCGCAGCTGAGGGACGTTCTGCAAAATACCGGATCGGTACTGCTCGACCCTACCAGTGTCTTCAAAAATAAAGAAATTCTGGCTACCTGTCCCAACCAAGAAGAGACTAAGGAGACCTCACTGTTAAACGTAAGGCGGGTACCGGCTGGGATCCTGGAACAGAACAAGGACATTAGGGAAACAGTGAGAAAATCCGAACAAAACGAACTCGGTGATAACGTATCGATGTTGGTTCGTTACGCCAAATGAACGATGCTTACGTTGAGATGTTAGTAACGGCAGAAAGTGGGTGCAGAGTATGCAAGCACTCCATACTACCTTCGGCGTAACTAAATAAATCTAAAATTACAAATCTAAAATGAAAGTCTACTTAGCCGTTCATCGTTATAAACAAACTCGTCATCACAAAACGATCCCATACGTACCAGTTGGATGGGCTTTGGAAGAATCTGGGTTAGCTTAACTCGAGCACCGGCTTGTATGCAAACAGTGTGCCAGGCTCCCTTTGTGCCAGGAGCTCTTTTAATGTTTACAATAGCCCTGTAGAAATGCGGTAAAGTTCAAAATCTCTAGATGTGGACGGGAGTGTGCAGGCAAGTAGGTACATGGCCCAAGGTCAGATCGTCAGTTACTCTGGGGAAGGGTAGAATTCTAAAATTCACCAATCATGTCGTGTACGGGGATTGGAGGTTATTTCTGCTCAAGGTCTTGAAGTTTCAGCCATGACCTTGAGCTGAGCACCTTCCACGTGAGGCGTTTGCAGTTGGATGAAAGAGTGTGGAGCCCTGGGCTTAATGGAAACAGCCAAGGCTGGGGAGATTCCTGGACACACGGGAAGGGCCTTTCCGGATCTGTGTCCCTGTCTGGTCTGCACGTGGGGCACTGCGTAGACAGAGATCTTTGCAGGGAGGCCATTTGAGTGCCACCTGCAGAGAGGTATGGAGTCAAGGTCTTGGACTCCTCTTGCTCTGGCCCTCTGGGACTCGTGAATGTTCACAGGCTCTTTGACGTTCAGGTTCAAGGCCTTCCTGAATGGACCGCCTACCTCTGCCATCTCTCGTCCTAAGGGTTGTGACCCTGCAGAGATCTGGGGTGGGGGGGGCGGCTCCTAGGCTCGGTTTACTGCAGGGGCCTTCTCACATTGGCTGATGCTAATACAGTGCTCACACCCCTCTCTAGCCCCGTTGGCACTTAGGCAGCAGGAATCCTATGCAAGTCGGACTGGGTTCATGTTCTGCTCCAACAGTTTGTGAGCTGGGTGACCTAGGAAAAGCCAGGCGGTCACTCAGAACCTAGATCTGCTCCTCAGTGAAATGGGGCTCAGGTTGTGGGGACGGTGAGGTGACGTAGCACATTAGTGCTTGGGCAGAACAGGTGTTAGGCAAATGCAAACACTACTATATTATCTTTATTGTACCTAAATGTTTCTGCCTCCCGTGTCCCACTCACTTGGCAATGGAAGTGCCATATCCTTTCGTTTTCACTCCGCCAAATCCGCCCCTAAGTTGTGCCTTTTTCTTACTCTGTCGGGACTTGGCAGGGGCTTCCGGGACCACGAGTGGCCGCCCTGAGAATGAAGATGTAAGATGTAAGATGTAAATGAGGAGGTGGGGGATATGTTCCTTGAGGGCTTGAGGGAAGGGTGGAGGTGAACTTTCCACTGCTGAGTGGGAGAGCTGCCTTGTCCCCGATTTCCAGGTTGCTCCCCCACGGGACTGTCTCAGCAGTAGACCTGCCGTTTCCCATTCCTGGCAGCTGGTACAACCCGTTCCTGCAGGCCATGCCCCCACGCACCATAACTAAGAGCCTGGGAGCCTCCTGCCCTGACAGGGCCACACTCATGGCTTTCCTGCCCCAGCTCTCTCTCCCACTTTGCCTGTCTTCTTATCGGGGTAGAGGGTTACCTGCAGAATATTCTAGAACTCGACTAGGGACAGCCCTCGAGCCCCCTGTCTGACAATGGGCCGCAACCACTCTAAAGGGGCTGTCCTGCTCCACCCAGACTTTGCTAACTCACCTGAGCCGGAACTTGAACCTCATCTCCCTACCGTGATCCTGCGCTCTGACAATGGCATCACCTCTCGTAAGAGAATAGCGACAATTTTCTTTTAAAAACGTTCTTCCTTCAAAAAGGAGAGAATGGCAACATAGGGTAGTCACCTGAGGGAGGGCATGAACATTTTTAATGGCCGGTGAAATTTAAAATGCTTGGCCCCATTCTACCGGGTCACCCAGATCTTGACTCCCATGGAATGCGTTCGGTTGAGCTAAATTCAGAAATTCAGGAGCCTGGTCAAGTGTGATGCATGTGTCCCTTTATCTACCTGAATTGAGGACTATGTCCAGCTCTTGTAGAGGTGAACAGGGCAGATAAATAAAAACTCCATCGCACATAAATCTCTGCTCCCAACATCAAAGAAGCAGGATCCTGCTAAGTGTATTTGTATAATGCAGTAATTTATGCAAAAAGCAGCTTTGATAAATGTCCCCTAATTTATTGTCATGTATCTCAAATCAAAGTCAAACATTTACAGCCTGAGCCTGAAGGAAGCCAGACCTCCGAGCGCCAAAGGGTTTGAAGTGGGTAAAACGATGTTGGACGAAAGGTTAAATGGGGTCTGGTTTGAATGTTAAGAACTTTCCACGAATGATGGCGAAAGAAAGAAGGGACTAGTCTGGCTTCTCAAAACACAGCCGGGCAGAATTTTCCCAGAGATCTTTCTTCTGAGGACACGCATGGTGCGTGCCCTGAAATGGTCTTAAGGGAACAGGACCAGGGCCCCTGTGGACCCTCCACGTTATAATCACAATAAGACAGAGAAGGAGAGGGGCGCCTGGGTGGCTCAGTCGGTTGAGTGTCTAACTTCGGCTCAGGTCACGATCTTGCAGTCCGTGAGTTCGAGCCCCGCGTCGGGCTCTGTGCTGACAGCTCAGAGCCTGGAGCCTGTTTGAGATTCTGTGTCTCCCTCTCTCTGTGGCCCTCCCCCGTTCATGCTCTGTCTCTCTCTGTCTCAAAAATAAATAAACGTTAAAAAAAAAAAAGAGAGAGAAGGAGAATAGCCAACATTTATTGGATACTTACTATCCCCCACGCGCTACGTTGAGCATTCTGCATTCTTTATCTTGTTACTTTTCAACACCGTGCCATCAAGGGAGACTCTTGCCATTCTTGCTGTACAATTGGGGAAACTGAGGCAGCACACTGACTGCGGAGGAAGAGGCCGCGGGAGGCCCCGGGCTCTTTCTTCCCCCTGAGGTTGCTCATTTCCACATGATCGTTTGTTCGAGAGGCGGAGGGGAGTCACTCCGTAGGAAGGATATCCCCACGAGTGAGGGCCTAGTCTTTACCGTGAAGGGGGACCTTGGTCTGAATCCCATCTCTACTGCTTTCCAGCTGTGTACTTCTGGGCAAATCCTTAACCTGTCTGCCTCAAAGTACCCATCTATGGAAAGGCTCAAATAGGAGTGCCTCACTTTTTTAAAATTTTTATTTCTTTTCATGTTGATTTTTGAGAGAGAGCGAGCGAGACAGAGCGCAAGCAGGGGAGGGGCAGAGAGAGAGGGAGCCACAGAATCCGAAACAAACTCCAGGCTCTGAACTGTCAGCACAGAGCCCGATGCGGCACTTGAACTCGAGAACCGTGTGAGATCATGACCTGAGCCGAAGTCGGACGCTCAACCGACTGAGCCACCCAGGCGCCCCAGGAGTGCTTTACTTAATGGGGCCGCCATGAGGATTAAAAGAGATAATGCCCGAAAAATACGTGGCAAGTGTCCAATCAGTGGATGTGGTCATTGTTATTTCATTCTCTCTTGCTGGTAAAGGTTCCACGTTCTGGCCCCGGACTGTAGAAGAGCCTAGGGTCCCCCAGACTAAGCTCCGAGAAGCAGTCACAACCCCAAGACGCTGGAACAATGAACCACACTTCGTAACACGGTGTTTTCCGTCTTCTGTCCGAAGGGCTTGGCGTGCCCACGATCCCTATAAAATAAACATACAATTCCAGTAGTAAGTAGCGTCACCGTAGACAGCAGCTGCTTAAAAGATTTTACTGCCCATCTGGTGGCTTGGTGTGGTCTTCAGGCTGGTTCCAAGAGACAGGGCTTTGCTCTGTGATACCACCAGCTGGTGACTGGAATTGCAAGCCCGTATTCAGATCTCAGCCTTCTGGTTAATAAAAACCGAGAGGAGGAACGGACTTGTAAAGGGCAGGATGTTTTCCCCATCTGAGGGTTTAGCTTTTGAGGCCTGGATCACGACGCTGGGCTGGTTTCTGTCCAAGGCGAAGCCCCTGGCAGCTATAAATCTCATGGCTCGGGGCGTGTGTGGGTTCAGAGCGAGCGGGGAGTGTGTCTGCCATTGACTCAGTGGCTTCATCCAGTTCCCGTCGCCGTGGATGGCGCGGCGGGGGGTGGGGGGAGCTCTTCTCACCCAGATGGTAGCTGCGATGTTCCTCCACTTGACTTTGGAAACATGCAAACGAAGAACCTCCTTTCCACTTCCACTCCTATCCAGAGCAGGGGGAAGGGCCCCTATGCTTCAGCGTGGACCCTGGACCTCAGTGGATTAGCCCAGAACGTCCACTTGAGGACACCCTCACGTGGAGGGGGAGGCGGATACGATGGAATCCGGTCCTTGGGTTGGGATCCCAGGAAGCACCGCTTCTGGGTTATGCGTACGGGCCACTCAGCATTCCAGCTTCCTCGTCCGTAAGATGGGAATCAATCCCCCTCCCCCTCCCAAGGCTGTTTAACTCACGCGACAAGCAACTGATCATATTGCCCACCGGAGAGCGGACACCTGATACGTGTTCCCTTTCTGGGCCTCCGTTTCCATATCTGTGAAAAAGAGGGGTTCGCTTCCCACCCGGCCGTGCTGCATGCAAGGTACCTACCCAAGCACGGGCACCCGCCCCCGTTCCCGCATCACCTCTGCGCCCACCTGTAAGCTGGTAGAACCAGACGCGTAAAAATCAGATCAACTACAAAAGTCCACATGGCTTCTCCCACAGCTCTGGCCATCTGAGTAGTCACGTTAAAAAACCAGGGATTTATTTTTTTTCAAGGCAGTTAAAGAAAGAGCGGTGGTAGTATTTCTCAAGAGCGCTGAATGGGAGTCACCGAGGCCCCCCGTGGGGGGTCAGACATGCCCTTTCGGTGCCTGGGATCCCGCAAGTCCCTGAGAAGTGCCCCCCGCCCCTCCGGGCACCAGCAGCCATACTGACTGCCAGGCTTCCAGAAGGGAGAGAGCGAGGACCTCTTTCTCTTTGCGCCTAGTCCCAGGAGGGTCCCGGGCAAGACGAGAGCACA
The DNA here is from genome assembly GCF_024362965.1 of Panthera pardus. NCBI lineage: Eukaryota > Metazoa > Chordata > Mammalia > Carnivora > Felidae > Panthera > Panthera pardus. Next base: position 31,963,772 of record NW_026526743.1, read on the forward strand.
AATTTCTTCCAGCAAGCGCTCTGGGGCTTAAAGAATCCTTCGAAGCCACATAGAGGCAAGCGCCAGTGGGAACCGGGTCCTGGCTCCGGCCTTGCCGACAGCCAAGCAAGTCGGCCCTCCATCTCAATCGGTGCTCTCTCTCTCTCCTTCTTCCTCCTAACCCCGCCTCCAAGCACACCCCAGCAAATCGCCACCCCTGGGGCCCGGGCCAGCTCCCAAGGAACACGCACTGTGTCTCGTGGGCCGGCAGGGGGAAGGTCTCTTGTCCACTCCTTTACCAACTGCGCTTCTATGCCGATGGTCAACATATGCTCATTTTGCTGATGACCTCCATATTTATGCCTCCACTCGCCTCTGGGCACTGTGCAGGCCACTCTAATTAGGAGTAGAGGAGGATGTAGTTGGGGAGGGGCGGTTGTTTTGTTTTTGGTTACACTCTTAAATTCTTTCAGCTGCTCCAAAAGCTTCCTTTGTCTAGTCTTGGGCAGGGATGTTGCTCAACTTTACGGTTTTGAGCAAATGAGAAAAGGACACCCCCTCTAGGCAGGCATGCGGCTCAAGTGGACGGGGTCTTTATGCAAAGACAACGGTGCCCTTCCCTCTGGGTGGGGGTAGTCCCGCACAAGGTACCCTGCTGGGCAACAGGCTGGGTTTTAGTTCTTACCGCCCTGCCTCCTCGGAAGGGCCTTGTGCAGTGAGCAACCTGCACAGCTGTACGTGGCAGCCCTGCTCCCGGGCTTCCCTCATTCTCCGCCAGGCCAGTGATTTCAGAGCTGTTCTCTTGGTGCGAGGATTCTCTCAACTTGTTGCCCTTCCCAGGTTCCTCATTATGTGACTCTGCGCTGAAGTAAAACCCCCCAAAGAGTTGGCCTGGGAGCAGGAGTGAGACCCACTGAGAATTGGCCTTCCAGAATAAGGAGGAATAGCCAGCAGGGGAATCACTGGAGAAAGAGGCCAGGCCTGGACTTTGTCTGCAGGGCCGGCTGCATGGTGTGATCTGAGAACTCTCCAGAGGCCTTGCCCATCAGTAAAGAGCCTCTCCAGCTGTTTACCATGGCCTTCTGGGCAGGGCCAGCGTCTCGGGTGTGCGGCCTGTGCAGTCGTCCAGGAGAGTTCCGGGCTCGGCGTAACGCTCCGCTGTCCCTGTTTGAAATTCTTAATGCTTTTATATAAGAGATGCGGCATTTCACTTTTCACTGGACTCTGCAAACCATATAGGTGGACCCGCTCTCAGATCTTATTGGCCTTTCGGGGGGGGGCGGGGTTTCAGCAAGCATTTATTGGGCACCTACTATGTGTCGGGTGCTTGCGAGGCAGCAGTGAGAAAAGAACGTGGGGTCCCGCCCCTCAGGGCATTCACAGACTGTAGGTGCCGGTGGGGAGTAAATAAATATGACAATCTCAGAGGATGGGGAGTGTGTAAAGAATGTGAAATGGGCGTTGAATGGAAAGGACCCAGTGTGGGGTTCCTTCTGACTGGGCCATCAGGGAGACCTCTCTGAGAAGCGGCATTTGAGTCGACACGTTGAGATGACAAACGAAGAACCAGTCGTGCCACAGGCTTTGGGGGTGGGAGTAGGGTTCCAAGTGGAAGCGTAGCAGGTGCAAAAGCCCTGAGGTCGGACGGAGCTCGGGCCGTATGGGGCCTGTAGGCAGAGAGGCAGGCTTGGGTCTTAAATACAAGGGACAGTGAAGAGAAGTAACAGCAGTGACAAGAGTAGTAACAACTATCTTTTGTCAAGCGGCTACTTTGTTCGAGGCACTTTGTAGATATTTACCTGTTTGATCAACCATGCAAGTGATGCATTATTCCCATTTATCGATGAGGAAACTGAGGGCCTGTGGCCCAAGGATATCTGGCCTATGAATAAGAGAGCTATGATTGGAACTCAGGTCCGCGTGATGACAAAGATACCGCTCACCGCTCTCCGCCGGCCATCATGGTCAACACTGTGTCCGGGCTGCTGCAGGGTGGGGCTCTCCGCTGGGTGAGAGGGTCCCTCCACTGGGTGGTGGGTCCCTCAATGTCTTATGTCCCTCCTTGGACTAAGGGACCTCTGAGCGCCCGCCCCGAGACAATAGATGAAGCGATCTCTCATCACGTTCACTGAAGATCGTGATGAAATTTTATCCTACTTAAATAAAGCCAGCTGGGAGTAGCTGTTCAGGAGACACAAACAAGAACTTGGTCCAAGATAGCTTCGTTCCACACAGTGTTTTGGCTGTGCCCAAGTTCAAGTCCAGGAAAAAAAAAAAAAAAAAAAAAGGGAGCGACCAAAATATATTAACTAGTTGCAGTGCGAACTCTTTCTTTAAACGCATGCCTGGGTTGACTTTTATTTTTGGACGGGCTCCAAAAGCTCTTGATCTTTGTGCCTGTCTCAATTACATTTTAGAACCAACGTGGGTAAGATACACTCCTAAGCACGGCAGAAGATATAAATACATCTGTCTTCAAAGGCCTTCCAGTCTGGTAGAGGGGAGTCGCTAGGGTTGGGGGTGGCTTGCACGGCAGAATACATACCTACAGATGAACAAACAAGATAATTTCAGCGAAGGAAACAAACAAGGAGTCTGGTAGAAAGAGGAGACTGAGAAGGGCAGAGGTTAGGCAAGCTGGGATTGGGTGGCTGGAAAGAGTCTCTATGACTGGCCACCTTCAAACTAAGACCCTCCAAAATGAGCAAAATAAAGAGAAAAGACTTCAAAATGGAGGCAGCAAATCACATGCTGGGTAACCCCATATAATACATATTTTTTAAGTTTCTATTCATTGATGTTGAGAGAGAACATGTGCACGTGTGAGTGGGGGAGGGGCAGAGAGAGAGAGAGAGAGAGAGAGAGAGAGAGAGAATCCCAAGCAGACTCCACAAAGTCAAGGCAGAGCCCAATATGGGGCTTGAATTCACAAACGGCGAGATCATGACCTGAGCCGAAACCAAGAGTCGGATGCTTAACTGACTGAGCCAGTCAGTCGGGGTATAAAAACAACATATTGTTTTTCTATGTGTTCTTGGTTGATTGAGCCGTGCTTTGACACACGAATATACTATCATAACAATCTCCCAGAATCAAAATGGTACCCAAACCGAGTATGTGTGGTCCATCTTATTTCTTTGGCAACACGGAGCGCAAAGCAGTTCTTAGTATCTGGGTCCTGATCTTGGTTCTGCTATGGATTCACTGTGCGACCTTGGGCAGGTCACTTAACCTCTCTGGGATACTCCTCTAAACAAAGGGCCAGGCAAAACGTGACGATCTCAGAACTTTAAGGGCCAATGATTCCATGGTCTGATAGAACAAAACAAAGCTTCCTGAGGTGTCATTGGTAACACGAGGATTCTCCCACTTGGCAGAAAATTACATTACTGTCTTCTGACCGGGGATCGCCGCAAAGGTTGTGAGCTGGGGTTGAGTTCTCCGTTTTGAGCCCCAGTTTGGGCTGCCCAGGAGCTCTGGGGATGCGTCCCGGCAAGCACCCACATGTGTCTTGTATTAGTGTTATTTTCTTAATGTCAGCGGCCCTAAAACCTGCCCATTTTACTATTGAGTTACCCAGCTTAGACTTGTAAGTATCGCTTACACATAAATACCGTCTCCAGACGATGAATCCACTGTTTGGGTTGCATTTTCTCCACCTCCCCCTTCTTTGCGAAGGTGTTTATTGCGGCCATCAGAAATAAAGTGGATCGATCACAGTGCTGTCTGTAGACAAACTGAGACACATTCTCGAGCCTTTGCTTTGGGAGAGAGAGAGAAACGCTGGTTGTAGGCTGTATGGCTTCGGTAATCCGGTGTCTCGTCCAAGCTGGGATTCGTGAAGACATAAGGGAGACTCGACGACAGTGTTTGGAATGAATGTAGAGAAATGGAAAACAAACGGGCAGAGGAAATGTCTGTCTTGGGTTCGCCGCTGCTTGGTCCGCAGCTGGAGTTCGGAAAGATCCTTGATTTCCACTACTGTGACTTTGGCAAGCACCCCCTCTCGGAGACGGGCAACAGGGGCCCACGTCATCTTGTAGGGTGGCAAGGACAGTTTGCCTTCTGGTTGAGAGAGAGCCCTCATGATCCCAATATTTGACTGGAATCGAAGGTAACGAGAAAACAGATACCCCCTGAGCATCTCTCCCATTAGCGCCTCGCTTTGGTTTCTTGAATCTTTTACCTCGGAAGTACTGTTTTTAGAGTCAGCCATCCTGTAGTTTCCTTAACACACACCCCACCTTCTCCCACCCCTGCAGACTCACACACACACACACTGTCTCAGGCGATCTCTTTCCGGTTTCTTTTGGGCTGTGTCTACCCAACTGCAAGCCAACCGGGCACCATAACGTCCAGTGCATCTGAGAGTTCGGCCCAGAACGCCGAACACGCTGACCCTTTGGTTAGAGATTTTGCCCATTTTTGACAGAAAATATTCCGTATGGTCATAACAACCCCCAAAGGTCAATTGAACAACCCAAGCCAGTGAGATTTTTTTGTTACTGTTTTTAAATGTTCTGAGATTCGTTTTTTGACACGGCTCAAAAATCCAGCAATATATTCGGTGGAAAGTCTCGCTCCAAACTCCTGCTTAATTACCATACGACCCTAAAAGGTTTCCTTTGCGCAGATGTAAATACAAACACGGGGTCTTGTGCCTTCCCTTTGTTACACAAAGGGAGCAGCTTACACACGCCATTCACCTTTCTGCCACATCCTGAGAAGAATGGCTTTCGTTTAAAATTTTATCTGCCAGTCCGCCATGGTCGTTTCTAGGGTCAAATAATAGAGTCAGTAGGAAAAGACTTTGAAAAAGGTTAAAGGAAGCCATATACGTTTAGGAGAAGGAGTTAGAGGATGGCCCTACCCATTTGGGAATTATTAACATGGAATCTTCAAGAATTTTCAAAATAGAACATTCGAGAATCATAGCAATTCAAACTCAGAGGAACCCTTAGACCTCAGTCGGTGTTAGATTAAGTACTCTCAGAAGATGATTATGAAATTTGAAGCCAATGGGTAGGTAAGGATAAAATATTTTTCCATTTTTATTTTTTAAAGAGAGAGAGAGAGAGTGGGTCAGGGAACCGGCAGAAGAGAGAAAGAATGAGAAGGAGGTACATCCAGGCTTTGCTCACATAGAGAGGCCTGTTTGGGTGAAGTTGAACAGCTGTTTGGTCTCTTTGACTCTGTATAGACATAACCATAGTTTCTATCAGAGGCTGAATAGAGAATCCGTAGAATATACACTTCTATGTCACATATGTCGCAGTCCTTTAGATGAAACGCACACATCTATCCACAACTGTGTATAAAGTGGTGCGGATAGAGATCGTGCAGCTTAAGATGCTTGAATACTCAGTGTGTGTGTGTGTGTGTGTGTGTGTGTGCATGTATATACTCACTCAGCTAAAGCTGTATAGAAACTCACAGATCCAAACACTAAGCCTCAGAACACGCAGGCGTGCTGGCCGGGGGACAAATCGCCCTGTAAGCAAGGACCCCAAATACACCCGTGCTAGCTTGCAAAGGACGTTCCTTCCCTCATAGTGTATGTGGTATTCCAATGTACAGATTCCCTTTGCCTATGAAACTCGCTATTTATTACGTTACTAATTAAATGATGACAGCGCTAAGCAGTAGCATACCAGGGTAAATCGCTACCAAAATATTTACGGACAACCTCCTCACGCGGACTCGGGCTGTCATACATTCAAGAGCCACACACCGTGCAAAGATGGAACTCACAGTCTCCTGGTTCCAAAATGAAAGGGTGCTCCTAACAAGGAAGTAAAGGAGAGTGGGCCACGTTCCTTACGTGATGAACACAAGAGTGAGGGAGTTAGAATGAACGTGATTTTCCAGATCGAGATGTGGGCCTGTTAATTAGTCCATAGCACCTCTCCTGTCGCCGGAATTTCCTTCCAGTGGTTTTGGTTTTGTGGTGAAATGTGACATCCTGGGGCTTTCCGTCCTGGGATTTTACACTGTGACAGCTCCTCTCAGAATTGGGCTGTTGACCCCGTGCTTTTTTCGTGGACACATGAACATCAACCGCAGACATCCAGGCCGCATGCTATTGGCAATGTGTTTCTTTATTTTTTTTTTTTTTATTTCTACAATGTATTTATTTACCCTGAGAGAGGGAGAAAGACTGAGAGAAAACTCGAGCAGGGAGGTGCAGAGAAAGAGGGAGAAAGAGAATCCCAAGCAGGCTCTGCCATAGGCACAGAGACCAATGGGGGACTCGGACTCACAAACCGCGAGATCACGACCTGAACAGAAACCAAGAGTTGGACGCTTCATCGACTGAGCCTTCCAGGCGCCCCTATTGGCAATGTGTTTCTAATGAGTGTAGCTCACCTCTTCTTCATGGAAAAGTCTGAGCTCTGGTTTTCATATGTTAGGAGAGTCAAGCAGACCTCACAACCCTGGGCTCCTTTGGAACTCGTGACCCAAACTCAGGGCAAAGAGCTAACCTACTTCGGGGGTGACAATTGGTACAAGCTAAGTTCCGCTAACGGACCTCTTAATATGAATGGAGACTGCTTTCTAATTCATTCTCTCTCCTTTCGAAAAATCAATGGGAATATAGTTTCTCTTTGCCTACCCATTCGGTGTCTCTCCAATTCCATAATCGCTTTCTGAGATTGCTTAACGCAACATTGATTCGGGTTGTTCAATCGGCAGTCGGGAGTCCTGGGACTGGGAAGTGTAGAATATTTGCAACCTCATATTTCATGTCGCATTAGTCGGCAACATATTTTTAAGATGTATATTATTAATGACACAATAAAATCTCATTAGCGGATGGGGTGGATAGATGTGGTTTATCTAACATCAAGCAGAAATTGGCATCTTGAGGGAAGTATCAAGATTCTGTGATCCCAGACACTGATATTGAACAAGCAGGGGCCAGGAGCAATCTGCTATTGATTAGATGCTGCAAGTAATTATATTTACCGAGCCGTTTTATTGGGTGGGGCAGAAGGTGAGGTGGTTCTTCTTTGGAGTAGAGAGAGAGCAGTCAACGAAGACGTTGTCGGTGAAAGCCCTGGAGCCGGTGTGATTTTCTCGGGCTTTACTCTCGGTCTTGCCCTGGTCCTAATCATTATTTAGGAATGCAGCGGATGCTGGAAGGTTCTCAGCAGCTTCCCTTGTTCCAATGCTCCTCTTTCCTGGCAGCTTCCTCGTAGGTCCAGCAGCAGGGCTAAGCCTTTGTGTTTTATTCTACCCCAATCTCTACCCTTGTCCGTCACCAACATCACCAGGACCACCACGACCACGATTGCCGTCACCATTACCGACACCAACGACTCCGGCAGCACGAAAGTGGCCGCTGTTACCATCACGAAGAGCATCATCACCATCACGAAGAGTATCATCACCATCACCACCATTATAATTAGAATGCCTACCACCACCGCCATTATCCGTCCGTACCACACCGGTACCCCCACTACGACCACTAATAACCCCACTGCTCACACCATCACGACCGCCACGACCACCAGGATCATCACGCTCCACCCTGCTCAGTTTGGCGGACACGAGTTTGAAGTCCTGCTCTGCCGTCGCGTCCTCCTCATTGGTATTATCATCCGACTCAGATAGGTTGTGACGAGGCACAAGTAAGTTACAAAGAGCTAATGTCTGTAAATCCCTTAGCACACAGCGGGCGGGGGATAAATAGAAGGGCCGGACCACGTCTTCGATCAGATATTATGAGTTCTTAGCTTTTTTGTTCCTGAAGCCTTTTTCTAACTCAAGGGAGATTACAGGCTTTGGCGTTTCTTCCTTCCTTCTTCTGGACACTTCGGTTCTGTGGTCGAATTATTTGTAAAAACCGTTCATGCATCAGAAATACGACGAATCATTCCAATCTTACCTTCATCCTTAGCTCATGCCCCTGGCGTGCCTCAGTCCTGTCCCACCTTGCCACATACAACAGGTATGCACCTGACCTCCAAGCATTAAAGCGACTGTTTGCTGAAATGTCCGTGTCTAACAGGTGCTCGGGGTTCCAGAGGAAGTCCATCCTTCTTTCCTATTCTCTCCTCCATGACCATGTCCACCTCCCGAGTGCAAGCCACTGCCTTCTCTTGACTGGGTGTCTACAGTGTGTTCCTAGCTGACCTCCTCCCTGCCCCCCCACCCCCAGTCTCGCCCAGTGTGGTAGGGTGATGGCAAAAATGGCCCCAATTCTTTCCTTCTGCCTGTGTTTGCCTACTTGTCATGGGACTTTGCAGCTCCTCTCAACAAAAGGTGGAGTCTGTTTCCCCAGTGTGACCAAAGCAATGCCGTGGAGCTCTGATGCTAAGTCTCAAGAAGCTTTAGCTATATCTGCACCTCCTCTGGAATCACATGGGGGTGAAGATAACTCGGTGCAGTGCAAGCCGTCCTGGACCAGCCAGCCCCAGCCAGCCTACTGGTGGGCTAATGATGCATGGACAAGCCCAAGCAGGATCAGCCCAGCCCCGTCACCCCACAAGCTTATAAAAAATGAGATCTCAAATGTTGTCCCTGACAAAAATGATGTTGCAAACCACTGAGTTGGAGGGTTGTTTGTTACGCAGCTACATGGCAGCACTAGATAGCTGATACACCTCCTCCAATGTCTTGCCTACCCAGCATTCAGCACGATCTTCTCAAAACCTAAGTCTGATCTGCCCTGCTTGATGTCATCCTCAACATTCTTGGGGTGGAACCCAAAACAGAACGTGGCATGTGGCCCTGTGTGTCTGACCTCTGCCTGGGTCACGGGTCTTGGGTCATACCTCTTCCTGCTGACTTTTTCTTCCCAGTCACGCTGGCCTTTCTCACTCCTTGAACAACCAAAGTGAATGTCCTGCCTCTGGGTGATTGTAGATGTCGTTCTTCTGCCTGATGTTCTTTCCACCTTCTGTCAACCTCACTCTCTGCTCAGCTCACGCCCTCCCTTCCTTTGGGTCTCCACTCAAACGCTCATTCTTCAGAGAGGCCCTCCTGACCTCGTCACTCAAGTAGGCACCTCTTGTTCGCCACAACCCCTTGTTCGTTTCCTTTATGACAACTATCCCAGCTCAGAATGAGTGAGTCTTTTCCTCCCTGTTTGGGGGTCTACCTCTCTCACCAGAATATAAACCCCATGAAGGCAGGGGCTTTATACGCCTGCCTCATGGGTTTGTCAGTGTTTAACTTAGAATCAGAATCAGAATAGGGACTCGATAACCCATTTTTCTATCCCTGAAAAAGCAATGACCGTATCAGGCACCATTCCTAAGTGATTTACATGGATTGATCTAGTGTATCTTTACAACAACCCCGAGGTAGTACCATCGTGATCCCATCATGTAAATAAGAATATGGAAGCATAAAGAGGTTAAACAAACTGTCCAAAGACACAGCTAGAGGTCAGCATTATCAAGATATGAACTCACAGCCTGGCACCAACATCCGAGTCCTTAGCTACTCTGCTCCTCTGTCCTTATGAGGTGGGACCACTGAACGTCCACTGAACACAGGGAGAAACCTAAGCTTTGGAAGCTCAGACCCCTTGTGTCAGGGTCTCCCAGGTATTGATTACAAAGGTGGTATTAAAGCCTAAGTGATCTGACTCTTCACCACTAGACTTTTGTCACCACCCATGCTGTCGCGTCGGGACCCCACGTCTGGCCAATGCGGTTTCCTCTTCCTAGAATTTCCTTTCCCTCCTCCTCTCCAACTCACTTGGCCCACTCCTACCGATCCCTCAGGATCTGGCTCCATTATATCCTTCCCCATGGAGCAAGATGGATGTCGCCTCTCCTCTCAGTGCCTACACCAGTTATTCCCAGTACTGACCACACTGTACTGTGTTTACCCTTTCTACCCAACTACAGGGTGAGCTCTTAAAAGCAAGACTCACATCTACCCTACCACCATATCCTTATCACAGTGCCTGGCACCTGGTAGGGGGCTTAGTTCACAAAATCTGACTGATCAAAGGAGATGTACACTTATGACTTACATTGGGTGTTTATTTCCATCCCTGGGAGCCGATTTCAGTTTTTCCAATTAAAAGTCAATTCCAGGGCCACCTGGGGGGCTCAGTTAAGCGTCTGACTTCAGCTCAGGTTATGATCCCACAGTTTGTGAGTTCGAGCCCTGCATCTAGCTTGCTGCTGTCCCCACAGAGCCCACTTCAGGTCTTCTGTCTCCCTTTCTCCCTGCCTCCCCCCACACTCTTGCGCAGAGCTCTATCTCTCTCTCAAAAACAACTATACATTAAAAAAGAGTCAGTTCCATAATCAGGCAAATGCTCAAAAATAGGTATATAAATAAGTTCATCACAGCATTGTGTGTAATAAAAAAAATAGCAAAAAAAAAAAAATGGGGCGCCTGGGTGGCTCAGTCGGTTGAGCGTCTGACTTTGGCTCAGGTCATGATCTCATGGTTTGTGAGTTAGAGCCCCGCGTTGGGCCCTGTGCTGACAGCTCGGAGCCTGGAGCCTGCTTCAGATTCTGTGTCTCCCTCTCTCTCTGCCCCTCCCCTGCTCACGGTCTGTCTCTCTCTCTCTTTCTCTCTCTCTCTCTCTCAAAGATAAATAAACATTAAAAATTTTTTTTTAATTTAAAAAAAAAAGCAAAAAAAGAAAAAACCTGCCTTAGTCTGTTCAAGCTGCTATAACAAAAATACCATTGCATACCATACACCGGGCAGCCTCAACCACAAACATTTATCTTCAAAACCCTGGGTGCTGAAAAGTCTGAGATCGAGGTGCGGGCAGGTTCAGTGACTGGTGAGGGTCCACTTCGTGATACATAGATGGCCATCTTTTCACCATGTCCTCGTAGGGTGGCAGGGACAATTGAGGCCCTTGGGGTCACTTTTATAAGGGCACTAATCTCGTCCACGGGCGCCCCACCCTCATGACCTAATCACCTCTCAAAGGTGATCCCAACGCCATCACGTGGGGTAAAATTGGAACATGTGATTTGGAGCAGAGGGAATGAACATTCAGTCTAGTCAATAACTTCAGTGGCCATCCATCAAGGTTGGTCAACTGCATTACTGTTCATCCACATACCTAAAACATATTCAGGAATTTTAAAAGATAAGGGTAGAAAATATATTTATTGAAAGAAACTTGTGTACAGTATACGATTACACTTATTTTATTACTTTTTTAAGTGTTTATTTTATTTTTGAGAGAGGTTGAGAGAGCACGCACCAGCCGGGTAGGGGCAGGTAGAGAGGGAGGGAGCGGTCCCGAAGCGGGTTCGGCACTGAGAACAGAGAGCCCAGTGCGGGGCTTGAACCCGCAAACTGCGAGATGATGACCTGAGCCAAAGTCAGATGCTCAGCCGACTGAGCCACCTAGGCGCCCTATATTACTGAATTTAAAAAGCAGATTACAAAAACAGTATACAGTATGATTCCCCCCCCCCAGTTTTTTTTGGTATCCCCCTTTTTTTTATTCCCCCCCTTTTTTTGGGTATATTAATGGGTAATGGGTAATGGGTAATGCATAAGGGAAGAGAGGCATCTACAGACAAATTTCACAGAAACAGTGTGAAGGGACATCGACCAACTCGTCCATGTGTCAATCTTCGGTAAGGCAAGGTGAAATTGCAGGTAATTTTCTTCTTTACAGTGTTCAGATTTCTTCTGATTTAGTTTTAACAGTGATCCACCAATAGCCATAATATACCAGCCCAAATAAAACAGTAATTATGTTTTAACATTACCCAATTATCGTATTTCCATGGCAGACTCCATGGCCATGACCACACATATTCCTGACCCCACGAGAAATGCAGCGGAGTGCCCCCAAGTGTTTCCCAGGGGCATCCAAAGTGAAAGGGAGTGCCTGGTGGTTGCAGGACTTGGGACAAGCAGGGGTTGGTGTTAGGAATTCAATGCCAGCTATCTGAGGAGAGGTGGTGTTAAGATCTTCAGTGTAGAGGGGCGCCTTGGTGGCTCAGTTGGTTAAGCGTCGGACTTTGGCTCAGGTCGTGATCTCATGGTTCGTGGTTTTGAGCCCCGCATCAGGCTTTCTGCTGTCACCAAGGAGCCCTCTTGGGATCCTCTGTCCCGCTGTCTCTGTCCCTCACCCACTCACACGCTCTTTCTTTCTCTCCTCTCTCTCTCTCTCTCTCTCAACTAAATAAACATTAAAAAAATTCCTCAGCGTGGAGTTTTAGCAGAGTCACTGGGTTTACCACTTACAAAGTATGTCATGTCTACTCCCCTAACGCACTTCCCGTACTTTAAGGAAATGCGTGCCGATGTCGCAGGACGGCCATGGGAAAGGCATGTTCTCCCCCAGTCTGCCACCACCATCCCAGTGAGAGGTGTCCATGTCATCCTGATTGTGGCTGTCTCCTTCCACCCGCCCCCATCCCCTGAAAACGGAGTGAAACATGTCGTCCTTTGGATCAATGTTCTTAGCATCAGATCGTAAGGGAAAAGTAAAAATGCTCCCACATTTTTATACCCTCCTGTTCTATTTGGCAAATAGAGAGGTTTCCAACCATAGGTGGAACGAGCTCAGTTCAACAACACCTTCATTTTTACGCTATGATGTGGTCCACACTGGAGTGTGGGTTGAAGGATATGGCGCTTCATTCGTTCATTTGCTTGTGCTTTCAACAGACAAGTGTTAGGCACCTTCATGAGCCAGGCTGTGAGCCGAGGATACAGAGATTGACAGGACATCCCAATGGGGAGAGGGAGATGGACCCACGGACAGATTATCTTATTATAAGAAACTTCCTTCCCGACATGTAGAAGGGAGCCACGAAATAAGCGGCCACGTGGGCTTCAGGGATAAGAAGTGAGTCCCTTGATGCAAGACTGCCGTTAGCCCACATGGTGCCTTTGTGCCAATTAAGGAAAGACTCCTTTTCTCGAGATACTTCACTTCCATCTGTCAAAAACTTGTCCTGATTTTGTTTGGACAAACCGCATTATTTTCGTCTGCCAGGAAATTGTCATAACAACGGTAGAACTCTACAGAGGATATGTGAATGGCATCCTCTTAGATATGAGCTCACGTGCGGTACACAACTTGCACAGCTGTACATATGGGGCTCTGTCTAAGTGGGCCCAGGGGTCCAGGTTGGAGGTGGGAGCATGTCCTGGCCCGACCAAAAAGTCACGACTGACGTGGCACACTCTGGCTCGCTTCCCTCTATGAACCCACATTGCGTAGCTTCTTGTGAAGGGAATCATATTTTTATGTTGCCCTGAAGCCTGGTCTAATTAATCTAAACAGATTCCATTTATGATGTGTAAGCCCTGAATTTCGTAGCTCAAATGGACTATGTGAGCCCAAGGCTGGTACACCAGCCTCACGAGGGGACCAGAAGGGGGGCTCATCTACATAAGGAACAGGGCGGGTATTGGACAAAGCATGGAATGAATAGGGAGACAGTAACACACCTCACATGCTTCTGGCTGAAGGAGAAAACCAAAGACATCTAGTTCTTAACAAGTCCACGACTCATGGTTTCCCCAAGCTGTTCTAGAAATTACCTCGGCATCGGTAAACCCTAACATGCCGGGTCGGTAAATCTCCATGTTGGGAGCTGGCTTTGAAAACCACCTGCCAGGAAGGATGGAGGATCCAAGCCATGATGGGACACAGCAGCGGACCGAAAGCCCTGCCTTCCAGTGGACCCGCCCCGTGTCCTCCCAGAGAACCTTCACCCCGCGTCCAGCCGGGACCGGGAGGGAAATATTCCTCCTTTTCAGTCTATGGACGCATCGCAACCAAAAACACGTCCCCCTACCGTTGCCCCTGTTGGGAAGAGGAACTCAGATAAAGGAAACAGATACATATCTGTTGTTGGAGAGCTTTGTTTCCACACATGATATATGGTTCCGGAGGAGGAGGTAGAAAACAAATAATTGTGTCTCCTCACCACCGACAGGTCTTTAGTGGGGCCGCCGGGGAGAGTAGATGCTGGAGATTAGCGGTGACCTCACAATAGATCCTCGGTACAGGAAAAGTGTCTGAAGTTTATCTATTGTTAAGTGAGATAATTTATCGTCGCCAAGGGTTAAGGAGCAATCCCAGTCCCTTCCTACTTCGGGAACAGAGATTTATAAGATGGTGACCAAATTTAGACGTTGAGGCGCTGCAGGCAGAGACGTCCCCAAAGGCTGATGTGGCTTCTGTGCGTTTGAAGCCAAGTCATTCACGGAGCTAATTTGAGGCTCTCCTCGGAAACTATATTTGCTTTCTGAGTGCATGGTGAGTTTTCATTTGGGCTCTGACCAGCTGACAGCTATGCAAGTTTGTAGATACCAGTAATTGAATACAGATAACCTTGATGGGTGACCTCGTCAAAGCCAGGCCTGACTGCTTCCCATTGTTCCTGGTTTTGCCAGTTGATACTAAACTGCTGCCGGATGAATTTATATATTAAGAATTCGCTGCACTGGGAATTGCTTATCGTTCCCCGGTCTACCCTGTAAGCTTCTATTTACTTGACGTGGTGGGCTGGGAATAAAAGCCGTGATTTGACTGTTCACTATTAGTGACAGAGAACAGCGTGTTGGAAAAGCTTTATTAATTTCTGAAAACAAAGCGGGGGGGGGGGGGGGTCACGCTTTTGCTTGACGCAAGTCACGGGGAGAGGCTCTTGTCTCGCTAAGCTGCTTACGGCTGTCTGAAGTTGGTCCGCGGCCATCTTTTTTAGGTTCCATTTAGCTTAAAGGCAGAGTTTGAAGCCAGCTCAGCCCTGTCTGAGCGACACAGCGTGGCGCTCCTGTGTTTTAAGGGAAGTATTGGAAGAGGTTCAGGATTTATGGTTAATTCAGGGAGATGCTGTAAGAAGTCTGTAAGAGGGAAAGGTGGCTATGATCCCGGGGACAGGGGAGGGCAGGTCACCGGGACCACATGACGAGAGGGGTACAAATTAGGCCAAGTGCTTGCGTTCGGCTGCCTGGATATTTAAGCAGACAACTGTCCGGCAGAATGCGACCGTGGGACTCTCCACGGTAGGCCCCGCAGCCATCCGACTTTCTTCTTGAGACTTTTCTGAATTGTTGAAATGTCAACAGCGAGCACGGATCTCGCTTTTGGCCACCAGGAAACAAAACAAAACAAAACAAAAAAGATGAAACCGTTGAGGAAAATCTTCTCGAGTAACCATGTTTTCCAGCCTTCCAGAAGCTGATCTGTATTTCCCCAGGCTTCCTTCCCAGGCTTTGAACTTTGCAGCGGGTGTGGAGGGCGGTTAGGCAAAGGCCAGAGCCCGGGTCCCCGTTAGAGGGGTAGGGGTCAGAGGGTGGCACCACGGACAGAGGAGGGGGAGGAGGGACAGGTGCAGGTGGCAGGGTAGCCTAGACATCTGGCTAATGGCATGTCGGAAGCTAATAACGCGGGTGCGTTCGGGGAGGTCTGGGCCGGAAGCGGTGCGGGCGGGAGCTCCCGGGGCCCTCGCTGCCAGGCAACTATGTGTCATTGCTCAGCTGAGGGGATCAGCCTTTGATGCTTCCAACATCAGAACATCAGAGCTCTTCATCATCCTGAGAAGGAAGGTTCGGGTTAGTCAGCCAGGGCAAATAGCTCAAGGGAAATTTCATTTTCCCTTTGTCGGGCCCTCTGCTTTTATGTGCTGGGCCGTCCACTGCAGCTACCTCTCGGGGAGAAAGAAGGCTGGCCGGGCCCAGGCGCAGGCAGCCAATTTGGGGCCTGGCTGGGGAGGAGGTGAGCAGCTCAGGGTTGGAGGCCCTTCCGGGGAGCGGGGGCTGCTGGAGGCCTGAAGTGACCTCCCTGTCGCGCCCTCTGCTTGGCGGACCGGCCGGGGCGGTTCTCAACCCCGGCCAGTCCGACCGGTCCGGCCTCCCTTTCCCGACAAGGCCAGCCCTGTGTGGGTCTCTGCCGCCCTGCGCACGTTTCCCGTGTAAAGAAGGGAACGAAGGGCCTGTGAGATGCCGGCCCCCAGCGCCTTCCACCTACACTCGTGGAGCGTGCAGCCGGATGTCCTGGGTTCGAATCCAGCCCCGCCGCCTCTCCGCTCTCCAGCCCTGAGCAATTACTATGTCATTCTCTTGCCTTAGTTTCCTCGTCTGTAAAATAGACACGGTATCGGGACCGACCCTGCGGCGTTGTGAAGATCCGGGGGAACTAAAACGCTTACGGTGGCCCCCTCTCTGCCCGGTATGAGAAAGGGCTCCATCAACACCAGCCATCACTCGAAACATCCGTATGAGATTCATCCTCACACCGTCCAGAAACCCTCAATATTTGATTTCTTTATTTTTATTAAAATTTTTTTTAGTTTATTTATTTTGAGAGAGCTAGAGAGAGAGCAGGGGAGGGGCCGAGAGAGGGGGAGAGAGAATCCCCAGCAGGTTCCTCGCTGTCAGCACAGAGCCTGACGTGGGCCTCGAACCCACGAGCCATGAGATCATGACCTGAGCCGAAATCAAGAGTTGGACGCCTAACCCATTGAGCCCCCTAGGTGCCCCAGAACCCCTCAATATTTTAAAAGCAGCTTCAAGAGATGGTTGCTTTTTCCAACAGTGGAAACAATGCTTGGTAACCAAAACTGTGCTTTCAAAAGAAAAGTGAATACAGCCTGGCCAACCTTACCTCCACTCTGTAGTTCTGTTATTGGAATGAGCTACACCAGGACCCGGTTCTTGGGAATTCAGATGCCCCCAGATAAGGCAGGGGCTGGGAGCAGCTGGCAGTGCCAGGTGTGGGCTGGGCAGGAGAGACGGGAGAGCAGGGCTTATACCAGGGATGGAAGTCAAGCCGGGGAGCAGGGGTCCTTCAGCCTAGGGAGAAGTGATGGTCAGACGGAGGGCCTTGGCAAGGAAAGAAGGGCCACCACACTGTGAGGTCCAGGCGGGCCATTGTATAATCTAAGATGCCTGGTGAGCTAGGTTGGGCGTTGGGGCAGCTGCTGAGGTGAGCTTGAACTTGGGCTCCAAACGATTTGCCCTCCGGCATGCTTCGTGATATCTGTGACATTTGGAGGCCCCAGGTATTTGCAGGAAGGCATTTCGGAGCGTCGGGTGACAGCAAATGACTTGAGGCTGGCTAAGGAGCAGTACGAGAAGATTGTCACAGGGACCTCGGCCTCTTCGTCTTGTGAGCCCCGCATGGCATCGGGATATGGGTTCTGAGATCCACACCGCAGGACTGTGGCTGGAAGGATCTGAAAAGCTTCCACATCTTAGGGCCATGTAAGCGTGGAAATCCTATGTACGTACCACCTGAGGTGGTTCATTCATTCGATCAACAATATTTACTGAATACCAATATGTAAGAAACCAGGCCAGGTGCTGGAAATAAGTTCTCTCTAGGACAGAATGTTTTCTCCGGATTATCTATAGTCTCACACCCAATGCTTTATGCCAAAACTCACGGAGGGAAGCTATTCAAAATGCAGACTTTGGGGTTTTACCCAAGGGATTCTGGTCCAGTGAGCTGAACATGGGCCCTGGGCATCCACATGTTGAGCGAGTACAAATTTGCCTGCTGAGACCAAGGAGCCGTGGCAATGTCTGTTTGCCTGTCCATCCACCTAGCTATTATTTACTGAGTACCCACTAGGTGCTAAGCACTGGGTTGGTTTCCGGGAATGGGAAGAAGGGCACGCCCTTGCCAGCAAGTTGCTCGTGACTGTTGGAAAGAGCTGACCTCAAGAGCCACAATGCTTCCTATAGTTTCATATTCTACAACCTCTAAAAAGGTGCTCTAAAAAAGAAAAGTCTAAAACAAGAGATAAGAACACATTCTCTGTTCCCTAGCCTATTAGGTCCAGCTGTACAGTTTATAAAGAACAGAACGGCACTTACTAAGGGCCAGGCAGTTTTGTAAGCTGTATGCATGCTTTCTGTAACATGTTAGTCTTTGCAACCACTTTATGAGGCTAGGATGACGAGCATTTCCATTTTACAGATGGGGAAACTGAGACATAGGGAGGTCTTGCAGCTTGGAAGTGGTGAGCCAGAAGTTGAACCCGGGCAGTCGTAACCCCAGAGCTGACACAATTAACGAGGACAAGATTTCCCAACCCAGCGTGCCATTGCTGCTGTTTTGAGGCTGAAAAATGCTGACTTAGAACACGTTATTCCGATCGTTATTCTGATACTGGATCTACACAACCAGAAGAGAAAAGATCTTATGTTTTGGCTTGTGTTTAAGGAACTTAGAGCAACTTCCTTTTCTTGACTGCCAAGGTGGGGGGTGAGAGCGTGGGCCTGGGAGACAGAAGGCTTTACCTCACAAATGGCCGGTCCAAACATCTCGTTTCCCAAATAGCTGCAAATCTCAGCTTCAAAAAGTGCATCTGAATTGGCAAAACGCTCACAGTTTGATAATGTCAACATGCCCGCGAGGACGTGGGGATTTCGCTACTCCCATCCACAGCCGATAGGCGTGGAAGGCGGCTGAGCCACCTTGGAGGGCAATTTGGCAACATCCAGTCAAATTTCGGTAGGTGTGTCCAGGGACTGTGCAAGCCCACTTCTAAACACGCCCAGGTGTGCCCAGGGAGAGGGGCAAAAGCATGTGATTGTAGCATCGGACAAACTGGGAACAACCTAAATGCCTACCAGTAAGAGAGGTGAGTGAAAAGAAGAAGGTCGTGACGCACGGAGCCCTTCCAGAAAGATTTCGGCTTGCTGCTTCAAAGCCATGGCTTGAGAAACCCTTCCCGATGTCAAAGAGTCCAATGGTTAGAAACATAGGATTGGACCCAGACCGCCTGCCACGAAATCTTGGCTCCTTCCTTTACTCACGGTGTGATGTTGGGCAATCACAAGGGCTTTGTTTCGTCGTGCACGTTTAGCTGCCTCATCTATGAAATGAGAGTGATGTTAATAGCACCTTGCCCATAGGGTTGTTACGAAGATGGAAGGCACTAATTCAGGCCAGTCTTCTAGAATGGTGTGTGTTCTCCTGGAATGCTGTAACACGCAGCGTTTGCTGCGTGGGGTTGCTATCTAGCCCCGGTAAATGTGAAATGGGATGAGACTGATGATGATGATGATGGTTAGCTATGGCTTGAGCGTGTCTCGGATATTTATTGGAAAGGTAAAAAGCAACAACAGCAACAACAACAACGATAACAAGGTCCAGAGAAATCAACCTGGTTAGTATGAACCACGTCAAAGATCTGATCCTTATTCGCTGGCAAACTAGATCAACTCATCTTGCAGCCAGGAGAGTGGTTAGTGAAAAGACTAGTTGTAGCCCCCCGATGGAGGGGAAAGGGCAACGAAGAAACCAGGTTTCAAGGATGGGGCACGGAGGCACGGGTGCTCATCAGGGGTAAATATGGCGTCCATACATTGACTTGGCCATGGCGAAACTAACGGAAGCCTCATCCCTCAGGGGCAGAGACGGTGGCATGGCAAGGACTTCCATTCGGGATGCAGTGCCAACGTCTTTTGTCATCCTGAGAGTCTGAAACGTTGTTCAGGATTTTCCCACAACGAGGGGAGTGTTTTCATTCCGGTCCCCAGTGCGTCTGTTGGGTCCAACAGAAACGTTGCTGCTTCCGCACACGTCCCTCCCGGAACTCCGATGTCCAAGTGTGAGCTTTTTCTCAGTGAACTGGCTGCTGCTTTCTGCAGCCTCGCCTACTGACCCTTGGGGGCTCCCGAAGACCGACAGAGGAGAGTCCTATTTATTTAGCAATTAGCAATTTCTCTCAGAAAACACACGGGCGCTTAGCGGCGAGGAGGTTGCGTTCTATTTCGCCAAAACGTGCCCGGGCTTCGTCCTCCATGATAAATGACAGGTTCTTTGGAGGATTCAAGTAATCCGGCACCTCCAGGTCTGGCACTGAGGCCTCTGCTCGGCCATGAAGCGATTTTCATTTCAGTGGAAGATATAAGAGTCACGTTCCAAACCGAGGCGGAATAATTCCCAGGCATCTGTAGAGATTCCAGAGCAGTCACTGTGCTCTGTTTACCAACACAATTAAACCTCGACCATTCCCAGCTGCAGTACAAATATAATCTTATCTACTTAATGTCAGCCGATTAAGTCATCGGGGCTGCAGAACGGCAAACAGATATTAATAACCAACCTAGAAGGGAGCCATTTCGGCGAGGTGGCTTACGGTGGCAGGTTCTTGGGCCTTACGGGGGAGAAGTTCACACTTTCCTGACCCTGCTATAAAACACTGCAACATTACAACTTTTCAACCATGTCTAAAAGGCCAATTTAGGTTTATTCCCATCCGAGTTTATGGCCATGGTTCAGCAGGTGGAAACCGGTATTCGCTGCGGTCCGGCTCTGGGTTCATGCCAGCACAGATGTGTTCAGTCAAATGACTAATTGAAAACCTTAGACAAAATCAGCAGCCTGGCCATTCTGCCTGCATAATAAAACAGTGCTGATAAAGGCAGTGGAGAAAAAAAAAAATCTACCCATCTCATCATCAGTGCCATTAACAATCATGAGTAAAGATGAAAACAACGCATGGTTTATTCTGCAAATGAAGGCATATAACTAGATGGTTTCCCAGGGGCCCATTACCCTTTTTAATAATACATCAAGGAGCCTGAGCAAACAGTTTGTATGTGCAAACCAAACAGAGCAAACTATTTACAGTTACCGCATACAGAGACAACTCCCAGCACTCTGGATTTAACAAATTTATAAAGGTACATAACATGATAGCTATTAGCAAAATTAAAAGAGAACCATTATAGACTTACATTCTGCCACGCTCATTCGCCAGTCAAGAAGCAATTGCCAATGCCAACTTTCAATTCAGGATTCCACCCCCCCCCACCTTCCCCCCCTTCTTTCCTCCAAGAGAGGAGCCCGACTTGGACTCAAATTATGTGCATGAATAATAAAATACCATCTAATTAAAAACTGTAGTTAAATATGCAAAAATTAATGGTAATGAGATTGTGTAATACCTTTGAGTATAGGCACTCCGTGAATCACTCACAAAAGCTCCTTTGCTTGACCTAAACAGGGGATAACAGGAGCGGCTTTGAACACACTTGGTCCTGGCACCCCACGGTGTTCTATGATGTTTCATACGTGCTCACAGCCAGGGCATCAAATGGCCAAACTGGGCCACGCGTGGCCGGGCCAAAGCGTTCCTTTCCAGTTCTGGCGTGGAGCAAGAACGGGCAGGCTTTTAGTGGGCTTTGTGCGAAGGGCTCGGTGGAGGAGGGGGGAACGAGGCAGGCTCTTGTCATCCCAAAGCAATAAGGGCCCTCTCGTGAGATGATGGTGGCCGAACAAACAGACTCCTGGTGGTAAGAAGCAGATGGAAAGGTCTATTTTGGGACTCATTTAAGGTAGTTTCCCTACAAGCTCCCCAGTTACCGATGCAAGGTTCTTTCCCATCTTGGATTTACCAAATCATTCTAGGAGAGCACCCCAGCACTGTGGCCTGGGACAAGGGAAGCTACCAGAAACTTCTCCCAACTCAGCTACCAACTTTTCTCCCATGCAGTCTCAGAAGACTTTGCTATATTGTCCACACAAGCTACTGACCACATGCATATTCCTCAGCTCCGTTTCAAGGAGCTACTCGTCTCCTTTTTTTTTTTTTTTTTTTTTTGCTTTTAGGCCTTCTTGGCACTTGACCATGCCTTTGGGACTGAATCCACTTCCTGAGCCCATGCCCTGACATTTGTTTTAGACACGGGAGACTAGATGTCACCCATCACTTCTGCTTAGAGCTTCTGAATCTCAACTCTCCCAGCCTCTGTCCTCTGATTTCTTCACGGCTGGTGGTTCTTCTTGAGGATGGTTGATAGCAAACCAAAGGACAGCACCCTTCAAGAGGAGAATGGGATCTTGGTGCGGTGGACGATTTCAGACTCACTCTATATGGCTGCTTTCGCCTTTTCATCTGTTGGAATGGAGTCTGACATGCTGAGAAGTAAGCATTTCTTTGGAGGGGGGATTTCTCATTCGGATGCACCTGATGGAAAACTTCCCTATCAGCACCTTCTTGAACATGCCCATGCCATCCTGTTTCTGATAAGGGTTCTTGCCAAGTGAGTAGGTATTTCAGCTAAGCGATACCTTCTCGACAACTCTTTCCACCGGCGGGTTCATCGGCTATGCAAGTGAACAATTGTCGTGATGTCGGCACGGGACGTTTCATTTGGGAATTGCATTCACTGTCAGCTGATCTTAACCGCTTCTGAGATTTGTATTGTAGCATTTGGGGCGTGTGAGAAAATGGTGACCTTGATTTTCCTTTTTTTTTTTTTTTTCTTTCTCCTGTCGAAAAAGTCTGGATTTCTTCCCTCCTGTCTTGTGGATGCTACCTGACTTTCTCAGTCAGCAGCCACATTTTAATGGTGGAAGCACAGTGGTAAGAATTTCTGATGTTTGACCTGGCGAAGGTACATAGCGAGCCTTCTTAAGATCCTTGCACAAATCAGACTTAGGTTTGGTGTCCGAAGAAGGCTTGGTGCCTGATATATAGGTTCCCTGTTGATAGATTGATCGACTGATTGGTCATTTACATGTCCCAAAGGAGTGGGATCTGAGAATTTAGTTGAGGGTACGGTCTCTAAGGTCATTCAGACTGGTGCTCATGTTTCAGCTTTGCTGTTTGCTAGTTCCCTCACCAACCTGAGCTTCAATTTACTCACCTATAAATAGAGATCATGTAATGTCTCCATCACAGAGTTCGTGTGTTGATTAAATAAGAGAGTATTCAGAAAGCATAAGTCTAAGCTCATAGTAAATACTATGCTATACTATACTAAATATAGTATAGTACTAAAGCTATACTATAAATAAATTATATATAAATATATTATAAATATAATAAATAACAATATTTATTATAAATAAATAAATAATAATAAATAAGTATAATAAATAAATAAATATATAAATATAGTATAGTACTAAAGCTATACTATATAACAGCAACAACCACACCGATAATAGCTACGAGAGCTGATTTTCCATAAAATCACTTGAAACAGTGTATGAAAAACAGAGATAAAAAGTTAGGAGTGAGTCAAGAAGGTTTTGGGCAAAGGAATAAATAGATGTACTGAGAATGAACATAATAAGGATCACAACGTAGATAGTTTTCCAAGTATTTTAATGTACATTATTCAAAGTAACTCACAGTTAAGATACTTTTGACAACAAGAAGTAGAATATTGAATTATCAATGGCTTAAAAATTTAGGACATCAGTTGCCCTATATGGCAAGAAGCCCAGAGGTTTCCAGGCAAGAGCGTTCAGGAGATCCTTGATTCCAGAGTTGGCTTCCCTGCAAATCTTTTGGCTTCCCCTCATGGTTTCAAGACGGCTGCCCAGCTCCAGCTCTCACATCCTCACAAAACTTTGTCCAAAAGAAGAAAGTCTCAGGGGCAGGGGAAGGGGTTGATTTTCTCCTTACTCATCTCTGATGGAGGAAATCTTTTCCCAGGCTTCCCGGCAGACTTCTCATGATAACTCATTCAGCAAGGTTGGGTCACAAGCCCATCCGTAAAGCAATCTCAGGGAAAGGAAAATGGGATCAGTATATTTGGCATTGACCGGCAATGACTCATTCACCAAGGTTGAGCCCATCTTTCCTGAGCACACTGACATCGGGAACCTGAATATTACAGGACTTCTGCTATCAAGAGCAAAAAGTGGAGGGTGATGGGTAAGTGAGCTGCCAAGAGGGTCTGCCGAACACTATGGTGGCACATGTTACGGCTAGCGTTTGTCAGATATAGAAACTGTGTCTCAGGTTAAGTACAATGTTCAAGGCACATAGATTGTGAGACAACTAGACCTAGAAGTCAGGGATTTTGGATCCTGATTTAGTGTTCATTTCAATACATTCAACTGTAAGATGGGATCAAGTTTGAAACTCTGAGCTCCCTGACAGATAGAGTAAAAAGGCCAAGAAAATGAACTTTAGAGTTCCCCTCAGGATCTGATCAAAAGAGCGGTATGAGTTTATCTGGAGGGGACCATTTTCCTGGCACTAAGTTCTTGGAGGAATTTGCTGGGTGAAATCTTACACAAGGGACGTAGCCACATAATGGATAATGTAAAAAAAAAAAGAAAAAGGAAAGAGAGAGAAAGAGAGGGAACTAGCAGAGGCTCCACTACCTATGTAAAAACAGAGTGTTTTTCAACATTTTTTTCTGTTAAGATATATGTAAATGTCATGCTGTCATGGGTGAACCCAGGTTTCGACTAACCGTACAAAATTTGGCAGGGAAGTTAATCTCTACTGTCATGGAACAAATCAAAACTAATAATAGTACACGGGGAAGAATTACTCAGAACATTTTTTTTTGGCATAGATAAGCTGAGCTTTGGGTTACGTGCCATTCCTGGTGCCTCCATGACCCCGTCCTTTCTTCTCCTTCTCAAAAAAGGCAAAAGAGTGAGGGAGGCTGTTCTATGCATGACTCCAAACTGATTCTTCTTTGTGTTTCAAAGCCAATCACTTGCCAGACTTCACTGCTCTCATTAGTTTAATTGTTATGCCTTATTGCATATACTACAATCGCAAAATAGACACGGGCCTCCCTGATTTCAGAAGAACCTTGAGCAAATTCACCTCCCCGAGGAGGTGTTTAATTAAGGAGAAAACTCTGACACTTCCGGAGGCTTGCCAAGCCCTCGTTCTTCAAAATTACCTTAAATAAATTTGCACACCATCCCAACAGGTGGACTTCCTTCTACCGAAGAAGGACGGAGGTTCACTGTCTTGCTAGCTAGTGTTCAAAAAAGGCCCGTAACCACTTGCAATTATTCCTACTTACCGTATTGACCTTGTATTCATTCATTCAGAGAGAAGTTGGCCTGCATGGAGAGCATACACATGAATCTCAGAGCCACCTGCAGTCACTGTGGCAAGGCCATCCCTCAGCCAGCTGTCTTCATTGCCTGAGAGAGCTTCTGACCTCCAGTTGCAGCATGATCTAGTGATTTGGTTTGTGGGTGAGCACAGACACCTTTTAAAGAAGTACCTATGGTTGTGTATCAGGCAGGAAATAAAGTCCTTTCTACCATAGAAGGCTGGCATGTTACAGAGCAAAAGTGTTTGTCACTCTGCTTATGGAAACGCAGAGTAATCGTTTAAATATTTCTTTAAAAGAATGACGAGGGGCGCCTGGGTGATGCAGTTGGTTAAGTGTCTGACTTCGGCTCAGGTCACGATCTCACGGTTCATGAGTTCAACCCCACAGCGGGCTCTCTGCTGTCGGCACAGAGCCTGCTTCAGACCCTCTGTCCCCCTCTCCCTGCCCCTCCCCTGCTCTCACTCTCTCTCTCGTTTCCAAAAAAAAATTGAATGAACATTAAAAAAAAAAGATTAATGATTATTTTGTTCCTGGAAAAAGATATTTGTAAACACGTGTAGCACGATATTGTATTGATTAAGGGGAATCTTGAAATTTAAAATAGTCATAAAGGCACATAATGGCACAGATGCATGAAAGTCAATAGATTGGTGACAAAGTGAGAAAACACAAGGAATTTTATCCAGCTATCTTATAATTATTTATTGAGCACCTGCTGTGTGTCCGGTACTTAGTTTAGTCTGGCAGGGGATGTGGTGAGGAGTAAGACCTAGCCCTTAGTACTTGCTCTGAAGATGGTTCACAAACTCCAGTGCTTATAAGGGCAGCATAAATGCACGATGCCTGTCAGGTGAGGACTGTGGCAAACTTGAGATTCTGTGCCCTGCTTAAAGGGGTGGACGCTACTTGGCTTCCATGACGATTTCCATCCGGGAATACTGGTCCAATGTAGCTAGATCATCCCACTTTATAAAATAAACCAGAACTTAAAAATTTTGTGTAAAACTCCCTCTACTTTGCATCGTTACTATCATTTAAGTAAAATAAAAAACTGTGAGGGGGCAAAGGAAAACATGTCAGTTTGCTGTTTTCCCTGAACTGATTCGTGGGTTTGGCAGTGTGAAAACTTGACTCTTAGTGGCATCCATTTTCTGGCCATTTTGTCTTGCGAAGAAATTAATTACACTTATGTCAGCCAAAAATACCTTTGGGTCTTTAAATCCTTTTTTCCCCCTCTCTTTTTTAAGATGAAAGTATTTCTGCCTAATTGACCAGCATCTGCCATTGTGAGATTCTGACCCTCATGAGAGATGCTGAGAGGTGGTATGAGGGCTGTCAGCTTATTTCAACTTGATTTCAGCCACCAGTTAAGAATTCCTTTTCTTCTCATCGCATGGGAGTGAGCCTAGTGGTTGAAATTTGATGACAGAGGGGAAGGATGAGAGAAAACAAGAGAGAAACAGAGAGAAAGCAGGACGGCCGGAGGGCTGGGATCATGCAAAAGATGAAACCAAGTAGCAAACTAATTTCTTATTTTTTCATCCACGTGTCTACTCATCCATAGATACATATTGAACATCTGCGATGTGCCAATCTTTACTTTAGGCATGGATGTATTGGTGGGGTGGGGCAGATGAAGTCTCCGCCCTCATGAAACTTACATTCCAGCCAGGGTGTGGAAAGGATGCGATATGAACAAAGGAACGAATAGAGTCACTGGAAATGGCAGTAAATGCTGATGAATTAAATAAGGCAGGGTAGTGAAGTGTGACTACACATCATTTTGGTGGGAATGGTCAGGCAGGCGTCTCTGAGAAGAAATTGGAGCCAAAACCAGAACAATGACGAGAAGCCAGCAAACTATAGGAAGATCTGCGGAAAAGTGATAAGGGATACAGGGCAAAATAGCCTGGAATTGAAGACGGGGTCAGTTATTCCCATTTTCGTGTGTTCTTCTGATCTTTTTGGTTAACAAAGGGGAAATGTCTCCATTTGGTGTTAGTATGTCTTCCTATTAGTAACATCTTTTAAAAAAATTTTTTTTAATGTTTATTTATTTCTGAGAGAGAGAGAGAGAGCAGAAGAGGGGCAGAGAGAGAGAGAGAGAGAGAGAGACATAATCCAAAGCAGGCTCCAGGCTCTGAGCTGTCAGCACAGAGCCCAACGCGGGGCTTGAACCCATGGACCATGAGAGCACAACGGTGATATAAAATTGCCTTTTTGAATGAATGTAGTTCTGTAAAATGAATGAATCAGATACACAGGCAATCATCAATTATGCAGGAGCAGAGGACTTTCCAGAAGTGAGATGACCAGGTATGTTGTTTTACCCTTCTGTTCTTGGGAATCACTCCCAAATACCCGGAAGAATGAGAAACAAACACACAGCCTCCATCTCTGCTGAAACTAGAAGCCATCTGTGATCCTAAACCATGACATGTTAGGATGGAAAGCCGATTGAGAAAAGATAACCAAGCCCAAACAAGGAAGAGCTGCTGCAATGACAATGTGTAGCCGAGTGAAAGTCTGTGTAACTGTACAGTCTAGCCCTCCCTGGGCCCTTTCTTTGCCTGAAGAGTCCCAGAATGCACCAGCAGGATGATAGCCTGCTGGTAAGTGGGAAGATTCCAGCCAATTACTTCATTAGTGCTGCATTCGTAAACATACACTGGCTGCAAAGGATTCACAGATTTTAAACGAAAAGCCCCACCAGGAAAGCGAGAGACCAAACAAGAAATCGGAAGTAAAGAAATTCTGACGTATCAGAGATAACGAAAGGAATAGAGGAAACTGCCACAACGTTATAATTAATAATCGCAGAGAGATGAAAAAATGTACTGCATCCATTGCATCCAAACCAGGATGTTACTGCTTTTTAGGATTCAATCAAAGAACAAATAAGAAGGAACTCTATAAAATCAAAGTAGGGTTGAAGAAATAATAAATACAACTGGAGGATTGGGAAGTATGGTTGCCAAAGTCTCTCAGTAATGAAATTAAAAGATTTAAAAAATGGGAAGATAAGATGAAAAAAATGACAAGACCTCCTCATGAGGTCTGACGTCTGACTATCCGGCCTTCTAGAAAGAACAGAGAGAACACGAAATGGAGGAGTGAAATGTATCAAGGAAATATGGAAGAAAAATTCCAGGACTGAAGGACATGAGTTTTGTCATGTGGGTTGAGAGGACCCGCCAAGTGAATTCTGAAAGTTCCACCTAAGGCTAATCAGTACAGTATTTCAGAAGACCAAATAGAGAGCCTCTGAAAACTTTCTGAGAGGAAAAAAGAAATATCACACACGAAGGACTGGGAAAAAGAATGGAATCAGACTGTTAACACTGGGAAAAAGGAGACAGAATCTTTAGCACATTGAATAACAATGAGCTTCCAACCGAGAATTCTATATCCAGCCAAAATATCAAGTGTTGGGGTAGAATCAAGACATCTTATGGACAGCATATCTACCTCCCATGAACTCCTTCTCAGGAAGTGACTAGAGAATGTATTTCATCAAAAAGAGAGTTTGGGACCCAGGAAATGAATCTAACAGTTGAAAGAAGCAAAAGAATTCCAGGATAAGGTAATATTTATAGGCATACACCAGTCCTCAAGGGCAACTGGTCCAAATTGAAGGACAGAGGGCTTCAGGAGGAAAGCCTTTAGGAAAAAATAAATTAAACCAGTAGACGATCTGATATTTTGAACACACGGATAATTCTATTAAGAAGTTATTGGAAGAAATGGGAAGAATTTTAAATAGATATTAAAAAAAAACTAAGAAAATGAAAAAAAAAGTGAGATAATTTACTCCAAAAAGAGATGCATTTTCCAAAAAAGAAACATAATTATGGCACTCCACTAGGTTCAACAGCAAATGATATTTGCACTGTCATAAAAATGAAAACATTGGATGCTGCTTTAATTAGAAAATTGTATATGGTCCTGCTGGGAAATCTGGAGGAGAGGATGCAGGGCAGGTATGTGTGTTTGAGAGCAAAAAAGCCAAATTCTTGCTTACCGAAGTAGAAAGTCCATATAAAAAGCCTAAAATTAATGAATCAAGAGATAGCTGTATCATCATTTATCTATTAGAATTGTGGAGGTTAATGCCTGAAGAAACCACTAAAAGAATTAAAATCGATGCTTCTGGAGAGGTGGATTGGGATGAGTAGCCAAAAATGTTATTTTTCCATTAAAAACTTTCAGCATTATTTGGCTGCTGAAATTATGTGCCTGTATTACTTTGAAAACGTATCCTATGCTTCAAGTAAAAAAATACATATAATATAAATATTCCACAATGGGACAGAAGCTTCTCATTGTTTGCTATTGCCCTTCTCCAAGAGACCCCCAATCTTTCACTGGACATTTGTCCACCTGGAATAAAGGATTAAGTTATCCAGGATTCGTCGCAGGTAAATATGGCCACGGGACTAAGCTCAGCAGGAGTTTATACAGCGTGGCGATGTGTCCTTAAAGGGGGTGGCCCTGCTTTTTGTGTCCTCCTACTTCCTGCTGGACCTCCAGGGGCCATGGTGACTTTGGAGGGGTGGCCACACATGGCAGAGCCATAAGACAGAAGGGGCCTGGGTTTCTACTGCCACACCGGGCCCTGGATTGACTCCTTCCAGACTTCTGGAAAACGAGGGAGACGGTCGGTTTGTGTTTTTAAATACCATTTTTCTTTGGGGACTTCTGAATACCAACAAATATAAACCCAACTAACGCGCTTGCGTTATGTCACCAGCAGAGGCATGCAAGTGACTGGATCTTGGAAAGACTGGCTGAGAGGGTGTGAGTAAGGGCAAGGCAGCAGAGCAGAGGCCTTTCCTGGGGACTAAGAGGACGCATGCAAGCGGGAGGGCCCACGCTGTACAATTCGGTAAGCGCCATTCAGGAATAGAGGGTAGAATTGGAGGGAACAGTTGCTTTCTAAGAGTCTGGCAGGGTG
Organism: Panthera pardus; assembly: GCF_024362965.1. Taxonomy (NCBI): domain Eukaryota; kingdom Metazoa; phylum Chordata; class Mammalia; order Carnivora; family Felidae; genus Panthera; species Panthera pardus. The sequence goes on from NW_026526743.1 coordinate 31,993,452, forward strand.
GCCCGTCTATGCGGTACATTAAGCTCAGTCCTTGCCTTGAAGTTGCCTGCGGCCCAGCGGGAATCCTGCTGGGTGGTCACGGAACCTACTAATGGTCGTGGCCACCACGGGCATGACACGAGACCGCCATATACATCTTCTCATTGAGTCCTCAGACAACCCGCCATGTGACGTTAGCCCGTCTATGGACACGCCCACTGCAGAGGAGGAAACCAGGTCATTCAGGTCCCCAGGGTCATGCAGCTGGTCTTAACTTACGAGACCCAAGGCCGACGATGAAGTGCAGCATCTGAGGTTCCAACCGAGGAAGGAGAGGGGAAATCCTCGCCTTCTGGGGCAGCAAGCATCGGAGCCGGGCCCTGAAGGTTCTGAAAGGTGAAGTTGAAAATAAGAAGAACCCTCCGTGATGGGCGCAGTGTGAACAAAGAGTTGAAGCCTGGAAGACATCAGGAGGGCTTGGGAAACTGGGAGCGGACGAATCTAGCTGGAGGGAGAGAGTGTGGCGGGACGGTGGGAGATGAGGCCTGGGGACGAAGGGTGGGCGCCGGGGTCACAGAGGCCTCCCGTGCAGGCAGCAGACACGCGCTGGATTCTGTAGGACACCTGTGGTGTGGACGGTTGCTTTGCTTGGTCGCTTTTTTGCTATTATCATTACACCTGTCAGATACCTGCAATATATTTAGTTGAAAATGCTCTACCGTGAGCATGTAGGAAGGCCACCTTTCCCAGCTCCCACCTTGGCCCCAATCCCTTTACGGCCTCTATTCTTTATGCCACCCCCCGTGACAGCATGACGACGGGGGCCACTGCGATGTTTCCACACCCCTGCCTTAGTTTCCATTCCTCTAGGAAATATTGCCAGGCAGATTTATGCTCAGATGGTCCAAGGACTCGTCACATGCATATATATGACAACAATGCCTTCATGTGTCATCACCGTCTTGCTTGTCACAAGAGCCTCTTCCCGTGTATTTCCTGCCAGGCAGGAGGGGGACCGTGTGAGAACCGGAGCCAGCTTTGCGGAGGGGCCTTGGTCGCCCCCCGATCGGGAGAGGGTGAATCTGGTCCACAGAGCACTTGGCTCCGTGCGGCCAAGACCGACTGCAGAGCAATTTGACCGAAGTGTCTTTCCTCTTGTCTGCCAGCTTCTATCCCGGCAAAGGCTGCTGGTTGGACAGAGGCTTTCACTGCACTTAAAGAATTAAATAGAGGAGCCGGGCAGAACAGGATGGAAATGGCTCAGAGAGAGATTGGGGCAGTGCTGGGGGTGGGCGGTGAAGCCCTTGATTTTGTCCATGCCAGACTCGAAGGCTGGACCCACTGCCGGAGGAGCCTCAGACTGGGGCATCCTGAGAACGACAGAACGCCCCCTATGGTTCTGTGGGTCCAAGTCCTTCAATGGCCCCCTTTCCTTTAATATTCAAATAAAAAGGCTTAGGAGCCCGCCTCTGCGGGAAGGCCGACCTTGTTTCTTTCGCTCCGAAGCCATCACCCTGTCTGTTCTTTGACACAGACCCTCCTGAGAGTCTCAGAATAACCCACTCTGAACATTCGCCCGCCAGGAGACACCAAGGGAGGCCCACTTACCAGAAGTCTATGGGCTTAAAGGATATAAATATTCGGAATAACGGCACGTTTCAAAACGTTCTACGCCTCTACCTGGACAAAGAGAACTTCACAGTCGTCTCAGAAGGCTTAGCGTTGAACTCAGCGTTCTTAGCTCCTCAGAGTTAAGCAGGCAGCTTATCTCCCTTCTCTCGCTGCCCCAGTGCCCTTGCACGCCAGCAGGGGCCTCTCTCTCAGGTGTGTGCACCCTCACCTCCCGTCTCTGCCCCACACTCCCCACACACAGCCCGGGGTGGCCACACTGTGGCACGGTTAACCCTGAGAGACCCAGTCCTGGAAATGAACTTGGATGATGCAGAAGGGAAGTTTCTAGGGTGTGTGGGTCCAGGAGTAGTATCCAGAGCAGCAGTCGGCAAACAACGGCAGCGGGCAAGGCTGGCCCCACCACCTGTGTTTCGTGTGACCAGTCAAGCCAAGAACATCTTTACCTTTTTAAATGACTGGGGGAAAAATATCACAGAAGACTAATTTGGGGGGCTCAGTCGGTTACGCGTCCGACTCTCGATTTCATCTCGGGTCATTTGCGTCAGGCTCTGCGCTGAGTGCGGAGTCCGCTTAAGAAGTTTTTCTCTCCCTCCGCCCCTCCCCCCACCCTCTCAAAAATAAGAATAATAAAAAAATAATTAAAAATTTTTAAAAAAATAAATAAATAATAAAAAATAATAAGAAGAAAATAAGAAAAAATAAGAAAAAAATAAGAAAAAAATAAGAAAAATAAAAAATAAAAAAGAATAAAAAAATAAAAAATAATAAAAAATAAATAATAAATAATAAAAAAATAATAATAAATAATAAAAAATAAGAAATAAGAAAAAATAAGAAAAATTAAAAAATAAATAATAAAATAAGAAAATAAGAAAAAATAAGAAAAAAATAAGAAAAATAAAAAAATAAAAAAATAATAAAAAATAATAAAATAATAATAAATAATAAATAATAATAAATAATAATAATAAATAAAAATAAATAAATAAGAAAAATAAAAAATAAATAAAAAAATAATAAAATAAGAAAAAAATAAGAAAAAAATAATAAGAAAAAAATAAAAAATAATAAAAAATAATACTAAAAAAATAAAAAATAATACTAAAAAAATAAAATAATAATAATAAAAAATAAAAATAATAAAATAATAAAAAAATAAAATAAAAATAATAAAAAAAATAAGTCACAGAGCTTTCTGTGACTTGTGAAAATGATGTGGCATTCAAATCTCAGTGCCCACAGATGAAGTCTTCTTGGAATCCAACTAGGCGCATTGATTTCTCTATCATCCTTTGCGTGGAGTTGAGTATTTGAGACAGAGACCCTCGGGCCCTGCGGAGTCCCAGCGATTTACTATCTGGCCCTTCTACGGAGACTAAAGTTTGTGTTACTTCTGTCAATTTACTCTGCACAGCAGCCCAACAGCCTTGCTTTAATGTTTTTTAAAGAAATTGAGGTAAAATACCCGTAAAATGTACCACCTTAACCAGTCGTTAAGCGTGTGGTTCAAAGGCCCGGACTACACTGACGTTGTGCGGCCATTGCCGCCGCCCATCTCCAGGATGCTTTCATTTTCCTAAACTGAAACTCTGTGTCCATTAAACGCCAACTCTTGGGGCGCCTGGGTGCCTTAGTCAGCTGGCCATCTGACTCTTGATTTCAGCTCAGGTCATGATCTCATTGTTCGTGGGATCGAGTCCTGCATCGGGCTCTGTACTGACAATGAGGAACCTGGTGGGGATTCTCTCTCCCTCTCTCTGTCCCTCCCCTGCTCATGCTCTCTCTCTCTTTCTCTCTCAAAATAAATAAGTAAACATTTCAAAAACCACAAAAAAACATCAACTCTCCATTTTTCCCTTCCCCAGCCCCCTGGCACCCATCATTCTGCCTCCTGCCTCTATGAATCTGGGTCTCCTAGGTGCCTTAGATAAGTGGAATCACACAGTATTTGTCTTTTTGTGAGCACTTTTTTCACTCAGCACAAGGTCCTCAGGTTTATTCATCTCGTAGCAGATGTCCGAACTTCCCTCCTTTGTAAGGCTGCATAATATTCTGTTGTATGTAATACCACATTTTTGTTTATCCGTGTGTCCGTGGACAGACACGTGGGTAGCTTCCACGGTTGGCTGCCGTGAATGATACTATGAACCTTCCCAGGACCCCGTTTTCAACTCTTTTACGCATAGACAGGCATGCTTCACTGTACTGTGCTTTGTGAATGTCGCATTTTTTTACAAACTGAAGGTTCAGGACTTCAGTGGAGGAAGTTGCGGATGCGGCAGAAACAGTCAGGGAACCAGAATCAGAAGTGGAGCCTGGGGCGCCTGGGTGACTCAGCGGGTTAAGCGTCCAACTTCGGCCCAGGTCGTGATCTCCCGGTCCGTGGGTTCGAGCCCTGCGTCAGGCTCTGTGCTGACAGCTCGGAGCCTGAGCCTGCTTCCGATTCTGTGTCTCCCTCTCTGTCTCTCTGCTCCTCCCCCACCCGCACTGTCTCCATCTCTCAAAAAATAAATAAACATTTAAAAATTAAAAAAAAAAAAAGCAGCAGAGCCTGAAGACGGGACAGAATCACTGCCATCTCAGGATACAACTTCACCAGATGAGAAGTTGCTTAGAGGTGAGCAAAGAAAGTGGTTTCTTGAGAGGGAATCCGCTGCTGGTGAAATTGCCGTGAAGGTTGTTGGAATGACAGCAAAGGACTTGGCCCATCGCCTAAACTCAGTTGATAAAGCATCGGCAGGGCTCGAGAGAACAAACTCCAGTTCGGAAAGAAGTTCCGCTGGGCGTAGAATGCTCCCGAACAGCCCTGCACGCTACCGAGAAATCGTTGGTGAAAAGAAGAGCCAACCGACGCTGCGAATGTCATCGTTGTTTTACGGGAAGAAATTGCCGCCGTCACTCCAGCCTTCAGGAACCGCCACCCTCATCAGTCAGCAGCCATCCACCTCCAGGCGAGACCATCCACCAGCCAAAAAGATTAGGGTTCTCTGAAATCTCCGGTGACAGCATTTTTCAGCAATGAAGTATGTTAAAATCCAAATATATACGTTTTTAAGGCCTACTGCTGTTGCGCACTTAATGGCCTTCGGTACGGCATAAACACAATTTTTATATGCGCTGGGAAACCCAAAACTTCATTTGACCGGCCTGATTGCAGTATTCGGTTTATTGCAGTGGTCTGGAGCTGAACGTGCCGTGTCTCCAAGGTGTTTCTGCACCTCGGGGTGGAATTACTGGCTTATATGGTAATTCTGTGTAATTTTCTGAGGAACCACCATATTGTCTTCCAAAGCGACAGCACCATTGCACATGCCCACCAACACAGGCGACTTCACTTTTTAAAAGCAAAAAAAAAAAAGCCCTTCGAGGTGTCTGCCTGACGAAAGGGTCGCCCGACTTTAAAAATATATATATAATCTCCCAAGAGCAATAGTTTTCAACCCTGGTTGCGTATGAGAATCTCTGGGGAGCTTATCAAAAAATAGTAGTGTGTGTGTGTGTGTGTGTGTGTGTGTGTGTGTGTGTGTGTGTGTTACAGGGCGTGGGCAGGTGGATGGACTCTGCAGACCAATGAGTCTAGAAGAGGTATTCTTTCCGTTGGCACAGGTCACTCCCCAAGCAGCCTGGGTCAAGAGCCACTGCCCTTGTACCACCAGCTGGTCCTACAGCCAGCTTTTAAAATAACTCGTCTTTCTCCGGCTACGTTTGCCTTTCTGAGGACCCAGCTCCAGGAAGCAATAGACATGTCCCTGGAATCATGAGTGGTGTTGGGCATGGAGGTGGTGACACACAGTTTCCTGGTGTGATAGCGGGTGTGTTGAAGACAGACGCCATCTGGAGTAGAGAGGGGCAAGGGCTGGGACCGGGCTGGTCACACCCTGTGCCTTCAGCACCTTTCCGTTTTCAGGGACATCTCTAGGGCCACCCTGTCCCAGGCTCTTGGCATCTCTCCCTCGGGGAGTGCACCTCCCTACCCCCACCAATCGCGTGCATTCTAAGCCTGTGGGGGCAGGGACTTCTTTTCATGCCCAGCTGGGTCCAACGTCCTGATCTTCGTCCCTCAACCAACATTAAAATAACCTTCCGGATCAGAATCCGCCAAGAGGCAGGCAGCAAGGACCTCCTTTTTTACACTTCTCCCCTTGAATCTAAATAGCCTTTTTATTCTGCAGTGGAGATTTCTGGGGTATCGCGCAGCTTGGTTATCTTCCTAGGGAGGCACAAACATCCAGGGGGATTTTAAACCTTGCTTTGGTCAAGCAGACTGAGGCAAGGCCACAGTATGTGCTTTAAATGATCTAGAACGATGAAGACTGGTCGGGATTTTATTTTTTTCTCCAAGAGTGGCCCTTGTAGGTTTAATTGTAAAGTGTAATTACTTCAAGACATCATAATTTGTTGTGTACCGTATAAATCAGCCGAACTCCACGGAATCATGTTTTTAATGTAGACCCCAAATAAAATGTTCTTTTATGACATAGCAGATGTTTCTTAATTCACTAGCGCCATGCATTGGGGTATTAAGATTATTCCTTGGCATTTTATTATGAATAACATACTTGCTCCATCATTAAGTGGGCCATTAAAGACATAAACAAGCTTTTATGCCCTGGTTTTCAACAGCTGCTGGTGGTCTACCAAGTGATAATCCAGCTTTCAGCAAATATATTCTTCAGCTCTAAGAAATAAATACATTTAATAGGGCAACTCCAGGTCATTCCACAGCTTCTGGGATCCTGGCTTGGGAAAAATTCTTTACGCTGGAAAAATGGACTGAAGGGCGAGTTGTTTTGAAAGCCCGTGCTTCCTTCCGAAAGCGTGTGTGTTTGTGAGTGTGTGTGTGTGTGTGTGTGTGTGTTTCTTTAAAATAAACTAAAAATGTAAACGGAAAGAAAAAGAGGGACGCGTACGAGAGAGACACAGTGTTTTGTAGACGGTGCGGGAGGCTGTTCTGTTCCTCAGCAAATGGGAAGACACGCTCACCAATCCTATAACCTGCACTTTGAAGGAAATCAGCTGAGTCGGTTATATGCAGCAAACAAAGAGAGGTGACGAACGGCGGAGGTCACAGGCCCTGTTCAGTCACCGGCATCGAATCTGAGCGGATGTGACCCCTGTGGGACAATGTTCCCAAGGTGTATGGGGAGGAGTCTCATGTCTCTAACTCGGATGGGAGCCAGATAAGCGTTCCCTCTCCCCCACCTTGGACTTCCTAAAGATAACAACTCCGGGCAGCCGAGGAGAAGAGCTAGGGGGGGCGCTGAGATAGGAAATAGCGAGGCTGTATTATCGTTGGCGCGCCCGGTCCTTGCTTCCTGTGCAAAGGTAGCCCCGAAGGGTGCGAAACTTTACAGCGCTAAATGTACACAATGACATCCTACAAGCGACTGCTAGAGGGAGAAGGGGGGGGGGTTGGAAACCTGATGGAAATTTGCATGAACGCTCTGATACCCTAGCACCCTCCTCCATCCCCCCCCCCACCCCCAGGGGAACTCGGGACGCTGAATGAAAGAAGGAGAAGGGGAAGGTGGAACTGATTTTCAAGTCCGTCCAATCCCAAATCTATTACAAGATCTGTCAGCAACAGGGGGTGGGAGAAAGAGTTCCGATGTATGCAGCGAATCGGGTAGCGTGGACCTTCACCGGGGATGACTCCTCAGTACCTGGGAAAGACCGTCTCAGTATTCCTGGTCCTAAGGTTATGGAGGAAAAGACACTGGGGTGAAATATTAAGCACCTTGTCCTAAATGACAAGAGATACGGCAGAGAATGTCTGTAGGAAGGCCTTTTGTCTTTTGTTCCTTTTCCTTAAATAGGATTTAGTAATAAATTTTCTTTTCCTTTTTTTTTTTTTTTTTTTTTTGGTTGCTGATGAGGGTTTATTTTCTTTCTGTGTTCTATTTCATTTTGCAGTTGGATGTACTATTGTTCTGGGGCCCGTGAAAACAGGGGAGGGGGGCAGGAGGCAGGAACCACATTGTGAGTGAACTTGGCAGAAGGAGAGGAGGAGGGTAACTTTCCCGTCCGGTTCGGTATCTGAGGTCTGCAGTGCTCCTGCCTCATCAATCCTTCCACGGCCACAGCTAAAATATTCCTGGGCCCCGACAGAACCACGGATGGACCCAGCGTGGCCTTGTAATTTTTTTTTTTCTTATTTATGCTCACCTTATTGGGAAAGCGACGTTTGATGTTACTTTTCCATTATGTTAATTACAACTGTAAGAGGATTTTATTGTGCCCTCGATGACATCACTTTGGAAACATCATTCAATTGGGTGGCCCGCTTTCCTCTGGATGATTGTACAAAATAAACAGTCAAGCCTTCTTTTTATAGCCACAGACCGTGTCTCTAAACGCGTGCGCGCATGCACACACACACACACACACACACACACACGTGCATTTTTAACCACGTCGGAAAGGAAACAGAGCTTCCAACCTCACAGCATTCTACATGACTTTGAATTAATATCGGTCTATTAAAAAGAGCTGTAATCAGAAGAAAAAACTTAGCCCGATTCGCACAGCAAATACATTTCACAGTTGTTTTGGACAAATGCCCTCAGTGAATATGTTTAAAGTCATGTACAACAGGAATATGTTATCACAAGTAACCATGCTTTAATAAACACTTCATCTTTTTGTATTGCTTTCTTTCCATCACAATAATAGAAATATAACACCATATATCACTGTAGAACACATTTCCACATAAATGCTGATAAGCACAAAATATTTTTCATCATTTACATTTTAACTGTAATAATATATGGCAGGATTAAAGCTGCATCCATCATGTGTCTAACTAACCTTGCCGTAATGAATTTTTAAATGTAATGGTTTCTGTCGCAAAGTAAAATCGTACATAATGTCTAGTGACACAGTACGCTGGTGGATAGGTGCTTTTTAAAATGTAAATGCAACTTCGTTTTTAATTAGATTTATAAACTTAGCCACCTCCACTCTCAGGCAGCACCCCCGCCCCCGCAGGATTATTTCAAGCAAGAAATACAAGAGGCATGAATATGTGAAGTACCACCAAAGAGCGCACTCCTTGAGTTATTTAAAAATCACTCGCTTGTTGGAAATTCTGTGAATTCAGGGTGGGTGCGTGTGTGTGTCCTCGTGCGCGAAGCGCGCGGCACCCAATGGAAACAAAAGCTTATGGACCATCAGAGTGCGGAAAGCATTCTAGGGGTACCCCCTGTCCGCCAGCCCCCCAGATCAGATTTGGGGGACGGGGGGCACGGGACGGGGGTGCTGTGTGCCGTGAGGATCTGGGTCAAGGACAAATACATTCCTCCCTCTCTGCTTGAAGTAACAAATAAGCCGACTCACCAGAGAAGAATCATTAAAAATAATTTGCACAAGCTTTCGGTGGTGGGAGCTCTTTTTTGATACAATATTTCCTTCCGTGATTATCACTGCGGACATGTTCCAGCCATATGGAAGCGAGCTGGGCTGGGAGCTCCCTCAATACCTGAGTGGTTAATTAAGAGCCGTTGCCCGGCCACAAGAAGCAGGTTTGAAATCCCTCTTCAGTCTCCGACAATGAGTAGCTTTTTTAGCAGCAGAAGTCACCAGGGACAGCCAGAAGCGAGGGTAATTATTTGAGATAACACACAGCTGAAAAGAGTGTGTGTGAGTGCAGAGGGGGGCGGGGGGCGGGGGGTGCGGGGGGGGGGGAGCAGTGTGCAGTTGAAAGAAGGGCAACAGTAGAGAAAAGTCTATAATAAAAAGGTCAACATCTCCTATTTTTCTGTACAGTGTCGACAGTCTGTAATGCCTTTTTAGCATGAATGACAACGGATTCTGTCTTTTTTTTTTTTTTTTTGAAAAAAAAGGGGGGGGAATATCTTATTTTGTATTCAAACTTTGCAATGGTGAGTTCAGGCCTGCCAGCTCAATCTGAATAAGCTATTCTCACTTTATCAGGGTTTGCTGAACTGACTTTGATTGCATTGTTGCAAAATAGCAGTAATTTTTCCATTAACCCATACAAACCCTCAGCGAGCCGGAGAACAAAGAAATATCAGAGGTATGAAAGCCACGAGCGCCGGGAGGGAAGCCAGGAGTTTTCCTAAATGGCTCAAAATACAACTGCACACACCAGCTCCTTAGGCTGGCTGGGGCTTGTCGGGGGTGCCATTTTAGGCTCAGTTTGGGGTCCCTCGGGGTTTGGGTCTCAGTGGACACCTCTCCTCCTCGCTGCAAAATTCTATTGTTTCCACTATGTTAGCAGGGCCTGGGAAACAGGGGGCTGGGTCTCCCTCCCGTCAGAGGCACCGTGTTTCATCCTGCATCTTCCCTGTGCCAAGAGCCTCAGTCTCCCTGTAGAACCCGACCCAGGAATGCTCAGAGCCAGTGAGGACACAGGACGACCTGAGCACCAAGGGGCCTTCCCTTTCTCCCAGGAAGACCTCAGCAGGCAAGGTCGGGGGGTGGGGGGGGGCGGGGTGGGGAAGCCAGCTCCTTTGGCGACTGGAAGGGAGCGAAGAGCCCCAAAGCCCTCCTATTTGACATTGCGGCACGTTCCGCGTCACCGCACGGGTTCTGGAGAGGCAGGTGCAGCTGCCAGGTTCCGGGTTTCAAGGTAGCTACGTGAGACTGTTGTTTTGCATAAACGCGGCCGCCTTCGGCCATCGTGTTAATGATGGTAGGAAACCGAGGGCGAGCAGGGGCCCCGGCTCTCTCCTCCATTAAGCAGGAGGTCCGCTTGGAACCATCAGACGCGCGGCGGAGAGGCTCTGTTTCTGCCGAGAATCCCAGAGCCAGGGTGTTGACGGTCGTTAAGTTGATCAAAATCGAAGCCTGACTTTCAGATTTTGTTCTTTAGATTCAAAGTGTCAAGTTCAGCCCATCTCTGGCACGTGGCTCTCTGCTAGGGGGCCCAGCGAAGAGCTGAGGTCTACGAGGGCTTTGATCTCCCGGAGCCACAAACCAGCCCCGCTCAAAGCAGTGGTGGCTTCGCCAGAAACCCATGCCTCAGCTTTGTTTAGGAACTGCCCAATATGTTAATTATCTCCTTTACCTCCGCCGCGTAGTACGGTCACACCGCACACCGGTCTTTAGAAAATAAAAGTGAACACGGTGAGCCCGTTGTACCCTGCTCCCATGATATCCAGGCCCTGACAACGCCTGGGCTGTCAGATGAGAAGAGGCGTCACTGGAATAAAGGTGGGCAGATGCGTGATAATGAGACAGAAGCGTGCAGATGCTAATAGAACTCACCAGAACAGGCCTGCCTTAGTTAGACGGATCCAGGTAGCAGGTGCAGGGTGTCAGGACGCCCGGATGTTACTTTCTCTTGATTCTCATTTAAGAACTGCTTTCGCCGCGCGGCTGTCAGTGAACTTTTCCCTCTCTCAGGAGCTCCAACCCCTAGGTGATCAGTCACATTTCGACATAACTAGATGTCAAAAGAAGTTTAAGTTGTATGACGCACCGTGATGCGGTGAGTTCCGGCCTCCGGCCTCCGAGGCGGCTTCTTAATGATCCGCCTGGAAACTCTGGCGCCTTTTCCTGCGTTTTGTTTTCTTATTAAAATACTGGCTAAGTCTTTGTCAATATCCATGTCAGCAACTGTGAGCTCAAGACAATATTATCCTAAGCATAATTTAATTTTAAATGTGGAACTCAGACCCACGCTGGCCCGAGAGCGGGAGGTTTGTGTTGAGCAAACAGGAGCTCCCTCCCACTGGCCCCTGGTAGCATCCTTGATTGAAATGAGGTTGTTGTTTGGAAATTTATTGTCAGCCCCAGTTGGGACGCTGGTGATCACAGAGGGGGCGAGCCCGGGCTGGGTCACCGCGGGCTGCTCCTGGACCAGAAGCGTGGCTGTGGGGCCGAGATGAACAGACTGGACCTATGAGCTAGTGGTTCTAACCCACGAGAAGGCAGGAAACAGACATAACCTGAGAACTGTCGTCTCTGATGCCCACAAAACCTTTGAACGGGAGTGTGAACTTTATCGGGTCCTTATTGGTCTCCGTGAGCCCATGGGCTCCCTCGGAGCGGGGTGGGGGGTGGGGGGGGAGTTAGGTATATGTGACACATGCCGTCACGTCTGCAATGAAGCCCGCCAGCCCTTGCCCTCCTTTGTGAGGCAGGCGTTTCTTGGAGCGTTTAATTGGGTCAGATCAGTTTGTTCTCCAAATATGTTCATTTTCTCCCACCACTGTTTACATTTCCATTGGGAAAATAAATACTACATGTCGCTTCTGCCTGCTATATTTTCTTAGAGTATTTAATCCCCATTCCTCATGAAAGGTTTACCCCCACACACACACGCACGCACACACACGCACGCGCACACACACATGCCCTCCAACCCTGGTGTGAAGGCATCACAGTTCGTGATGTTTTTTGTTTCTCCTCTTCAGACAGTGAAAGGATGTGCTATGGAAATCTAATGCTGCGTTGACATAATGAAGCGTTGGGAGGAATCTCACGTTTCTCAATCAGAGAACCAGCCAGTCTCATCCGGAATGTTCTAAGCCGCCTGCCACTCCCCACCCCCGCCCCCATCCACTGCCTCCCCCCCAGGATCGCTCTTCCTTAAACATTTCACAGGCTGGCTGTTATGCGGCTCATATGCTCTCACATAAAACAAGACTTCTCCCCCTACATCCTGATATTTAGTAGCTGGAAGCTCATTAGGACCTCACTGCTTTGCCCTGGAGTTTTAAATTTTTAAGCAGCTAGGATTCGCCTAAGAGGTCTTAACCTTATAATTTGTAATAACTTAGAGATCACGCATCTGAAGCGCGAGTTATTTGAGAGAATGTTCCTTGTCCTTCGCTAGCCATCGATTTGCTTCCTCACCCTCTCCTGAACCAGGTGATGGAAAACGCTCACTTATTACTCCGTAGTAAAACACAAGCAATTATGAGACATTTCTTAACGTGGATTGATCTTGCCTTAAAAGAAGGCCCGGAGTGTCAGAGGCAACTTACAGGGGTGGCAGAGATGAACAGAGGCGGGGAGGAGGGGGGGCCAGAGAGCCAAGGTCCTGGATGGGCTAAGACCCGTCAGCTCGAAGCTTAGCCACGCACCGAAGTGTAGACAACAAGCGCGTCCTGATTTTTTGACCGCGCCGGGCGCTAGGCTAAGCGAGGCAGTGTGGCGGAAAGCACATCACGGTCTGAAGTCAGGCATACGAGCTGTTCGACTCTGGTCAAGTTGCTTAACCTCTCTGGGCTTCAGAGCATTTTCACCACGAAACGGTAGGAGACTCGGCCTCCCGAGCGTGATAGGAACATTAAAGGAGACACGGTAAGTAAATTATCCCGCACAGAGCTGGAGACGCCCTCCAGGCACGAGAGGGAAGGTGCCTACGCGGTTATGACCTGGCCCCGGACCTCAAACCCAGAAAGTTCTCGGGGTGCCTGGGCGGTGGGCGGGGGGGAGGCAGAGACCTCCACGAGTGGAGCTGGCGATCGTGTGCAAGGAGCCAACACGAGGCGCTGTTTTTCCTCTTATTTCTGCCGCCTACGACAGACCCGGGCCCCTGTTACACTGACTAAACTTTGTCTAAAAATTATCTGAGGACCACCTAATGTGTGTCGATGCCACACATGAGATGTGTCAGCCTCTTCCAGTAATGACTCTCTGACATAAACAGTAAGGAAGAAATATTACAATTACCGAGGGGTGCCGGGGCCCGGCATGCATTTTCATGAGGGGTCTTGGTGAATGGCAGCGGGAGCTCTGTAATCAGTTCCCCCTGCCAGCAGAGGCCGGCCGAAGGAAGCTCTCCTCCCCCCAAAGACAATTAAAATGAGTTAAATGAATTAAAAAGGCCCTTCCCAGTTAAAGTACAGTCAGAGGTTAGAAACAGTAGTATTTGGATTTATGGTAAGCCCACGGCTGCCAAGCCTTAGGAATTGTGGCTCACGGGGGAGTCGTCTCAGTGGGAGCCTAAATAGCTTATGAAATTGGAGGCAATATGCATGATTTTACATTTCTGGGAGGCCGTTTTCATTCCCCTGTTTATTTTGGCTTCTTAGGTCAATAGGAATATCTTCTTGCCTGAAATCGAATTGAGAGGGAGAGAGAGAGAGAGAGAGAGAGAAAGAGAGGAGAGAGGAGAGAGGAGAGAGGCGGGGGGATATGGGGGGAAGAGACTACCTTGTTGTGATAAACACAATAGGACGACGGAACAGGAATTCTCCCAATTTCGAGGCCAGGCAAAGACCAGGCCAGGGGACAGCTTAGCCGAGGGAGGAAGCGTGTTCTAAGTCCCGTTTCACGGCTCACCAGCCGTGATCGGTTACAAGGGACTCCGCCCCTCGGTGCCTCGGTGTTGACATCTGCGAAATGGGGTTGTTTCTACCTTGCAGAGGGGATAGGACGATTAAGTGCTCAGGTTGTCTGGCACGGTCAGCGGTTGATCTGCTCACCGCCGGCCCCCCCCCCGCCGCCCCCCTCAGCGACAGAGTAAGCATCCTGAAGGTATGAGGGCCTCTGCAACCACTGCCCAAACTTTCCCGAGCACCAGATGCTGGCGAGCCACCGGGGTCACGGGAGACTATTACAGGCGTTCCTGCTGTTGTCCCAAACGTCCCGGTCACCTGCACGTCCAGATCCGGTCTCCCCGGCCCTGGCCACATGCTATCGATTTCATAAGAAATTCTATCGAGGTTTCTGTCTGCTGCGTAAGAAGGAAGCCTCCTGCTTCCTCAGCCCGCCCCCCTCCCATCCCGCTCCCCCCCCAGGTCCCCAAAGTCCCCAAGTGTGTGTACGCTCTTGCCCATTACATGCACAAACTCCATCAGAAAACGTTTGTCTACACCCTCTTTATTCACTTTCAAAGGGTTAAACAGCCTATTTACTGGGCTGTCAACAATCCGAGGCCCAAGTCGTGAAGAAAGCCCCGTCCAGTTTTGTGCGGCCCGGAGCCTTGTCTTTGCTGGCCTGCTCTTGTTACTGTCATGTAATATCCATGACAATCGTGTTGGGCTTTTTTGGGGGGCTCCGTGGGGCTCAATCTGAGGGGCCACTTTCAGCCAGGAAAGGCCTTTATTTACGTGGATTTGAAAGAGCCTTGAGAAGGTCCTTCCCCCCAGCACCCGCTTCCACAGGTCACCGCGGTTTCAAAAGGATTTAAATGCGGAGGCCGCAATCAGTACGTCCATCACGTCCTAATAGACTGACACGAGCATTTGTGCCTGAAAGACAGGGGAAAAAGTGATGCAGATTTTCCCTAAATTGGACTGACGCACAAAGCAGGGAGAGCAATTGAGCGACGAGGTAACCTCTCATACCCTCTTTTGCACTTCTAACCAGCGCCGCACAAAGGGAGCCGTGGGAAGCCGCCCAGGAGCCGGGCCGGGCCATTTCCATGGGCCATATGGAAATTTTGTTTTGTGTACAGAGAAAGTGTCTGATAACAGTGACCTTAACTGCCATATGTGGGCAGTGAATAGGCCAGAGGAAACCACTCCACAATCTGACCCACAACATATGGACCGGCGGCCCGAGGAGACTCTCACTGCCACCTTGCTGGCAACCCGGGGGGATTTCATTAGATTTGTTAATGAATTGTTCTATTGACTTATATCTGAGCTTGCCTCATTAGAGGAGAAGAACACAATTTTTATCTGTGTTTCCGTGAAGGGACCAGAGCGTTCCCTCCTTTGTGGGGCGGCGGGTAATCTGCGGTGCTGTCATCGGCTTTGAACTAATTTATTGTGTCAGTTAAGAAGGCCCTTCCGTGCTCGTTGAGGCTCGAGCCCCACTCCGAGCCTCTTCAAATCAATGTTTTCCTTGTGAGCGGATGTCTCCCCGGCTCCTGCTTGGCTTACAAATAGCCGAACATGATGTTGTCCTGGTGTGGCGCGTCTTCACGGTGCCCGCGGCAAGCTGAGCCCGCGGGTCCCCACGGCATCACCTGTCAGCGAGGGGCGTCGCGGGGCAGCAACCCGCTTTGCACCGAGGTTGCCCATTCACCTGCCCTACCCGCCGCCGGCCCCCGTGCACTGTCTCTCCGTGCCGTCCATGCGGTCTACACGCCGTCAAAAGCGCTTCGTGTTGGAACATCCCTGCACGAAGAAGAACACCCCCCGCCCCCAACTTCCGCCCTGCCACGTTCGGAACCGGACAAATCCCCCCACACCCGAGCCTTATGAGGAACGGCTCGATTGTGCGGGCGTCTCGACGTGGGAAAGCTTGGGTCTTAAAGCAATAAGAGCTATCAATTAACATATTATTAGGGGTAAACCAATAAAGAACCCATTATGGCTAATGGCGAGTGTGGAATCACGAGGAATTAGCAAAATGAGATTCAATAAAATGGAAACCGTAAAGATAAGCTTCCGAAGATTGGATCTGGCTTTTTGAGCTTAAGTCTCAAATAAACAAATGAGGGATACGCACCCAAGCCTTCCACCCGGCCCTCTCTCCCGAGCTGGCCAAGGACAGGCAGAACTTTCCGACAAAGTTTCCGACAAACCGCAACTCGGACGTGGTTTATCCCCCAGGGGAGGGAGGAAGAAAGCCGGTTCATTCTTAAAATGGTTGGGCTCAGTGCTTCCTGTGGGAGTCCCCCCTTGTAGGATGTGGCACCGAGGTGCTCAAGCCCGTGCACCGGCCACTCTGGCACTGGCCTTGGCACGGGAAGAACCAAAAAGGTGGACGAAGCAGGAAACCTCCTGGCGATGTCACAGAGAAAACCTGGGACGCACATAGGTCCTGCAGCAGTGGCAGCGTGGGGGGTTAGAGACGCAGCGATTTTGCAAATGAGAGGTATGTCACAGAGGTGGTGTGAGAGGTGGCTGGGATCGCCGTCCATCCTTGCCTGAGTCTGAAGACAGAAGCTGGGTTCTCCAGCTTCGTGTTGCCTTCTTGTAACGCCTCAGAGGGGCACGGAGACACCAGCTCTGTGTGCAGGAGCAGCTCATTAGGACTGTTGGTACCCATGGAGGGGCCCGAGAAAGAAGATCTCCCACATTGGGAGAGAGAGAGATTTCACAACCTTTGTTCTGGGCAACGAGAGCGTTCCTGGAACAAGGGGCCTGTAAGATCTAAAACGTTATATGAGAATTGGGTTCCAGGGGGATTATAAGGGAGTTATATAAGCTATAAGGGTATAAGGATGTACGTGGCTAGATTTTACCAAACATACTGTTTTTATCAAGACAGGTTCTTTAGGGCTGTGCCTGGCCGGCTCAGTGAGAAGAGCAGGCGAATCTCAATCTTGGGGTTGTGAGTTTGAGCCCCATGTTGGGTGTAGAGATGACCTAAATAAAAAAATAAACTTCAAAAAGAAAAAGACAAAGGATGCCTGGGTGACTCAGTCAGTGAAGTGCCCAACTCTTGATTTCGGCTCAGGTCATGATCTCACGGTTCGTGAGTTCAAGCCCTGTGTTGGGCTCTGTGCTGATAGTGTAGAGCCTGCTTGGGGTTCTCTCTCTCTCTCTCTCTCTCTCTGCCCCTTCCCCGCTCACACTGTCTCTGTCTGTCTCAAAAAATAAATAAATAAATAAATAAATAAATAAATAAATAAATAAATAGAAAGAGACAGGTTCATTGAGTTGTCTGCCCTGAGTTCACACATCTTTGAGGTTGACTGTTGGCTTTATAATGGAAATACCACTTGGCTGGGTATAAAATTCATCCTTTCTCTCAGAACTTTTCAGGCATTGCTCGAGTGCCTTTTGGCACTGAATGTCATACTAATCTGTTACCATTTGCTTCTTGGTTGGCTACATTTCATCACTGAAATGTTTTATTTAAACATTTTTTTTTTCAAAGAGAGCTAGGGGTGCTGTATTTCACGATATGTTTCATGTTTGAAAAGTTTTCCCGATTGCTTTTATACGTGCGTGACAACTTAATTGTGTATAATTTCCTCGGGTCACACATTTTTGTCCTTGAAACTCTGCAGACACTCCCCGGTCCTTTTTGGCTGTGAATGTTTCTCATTGGGGTGACTTCCCAACTACCAATGCCTTGACATGGTTCCTGTGTGCCTGAAGAAATGTGTCTTTCTCCATGGAGTCTAAGGACTTGACTAGGGACTGTCTCAGTACCACCCATTCTCCATCAGTATTTCCAGGCACTCAGCATTTCCAAATGTACCCGTGCGGACTGGATTCTGTTCTTTCTTCGTTTCAAGGAGATCCTGTGCTATTGTATCTTTGACTTTTTGGGGGTCCCTTTGTGGGATTCTCTAATTCAGTGTCACTATCTTTATTTTGCGTAGATCCAGGAGACTTTTAATCCACTAATGGCCAACGTCAGCTATCAGTTTATTGTTGCCGCCATACCCTCAGACCATACACACCTCGAAGGAAGAGAAAAAACATCTCGCTTATCTTCCTTTCCTCCGATCCCACTACACGAGCAGCTCTGGAATGAACCCACAAGTAAGTCTGTCCGTTCGAGTTTAAACTTTATGTTGAGAGAAGTCAACAGTCGTCGGAGGTTTTGGTTGAAGATGGCAGTGGTTGACGTGATGTCACATAGCTTCAAAGTGGGGTGGGCTCCAGGGTAAGGTAGATGTTCCTGATGAATGACGGTGATATCTGGTGGTGGCCAGAGACACTCGTTTTATAGGAAAAGATGAGGGGGGGGGTGTATAACCATGAATATTTTTGACTCCCCCGAGGAGAAAATTCAGGCTGGTGCCTCTTCCAGGAGAGCAGGTGGCTTGTGGGAATGGACCTTGGCCTTTGGTTCCAGAAAAAATAACCCGAAGGTTCTTCAGGATCCTTTCCTTTTGTTTTTCTTTTCTTCTTCGAGGCCTACTTATCAGTTGATTCCCAACACCAAGCTCCCTAAAAGGTTGGCATGTTAAATTAAAAAAATATATTTTTTTTGCGCCCATCGGTACTGGCTGGAAAAAAATGGCACGTTCAAAGGGTCTGTGAGCACCGTATAGGGGACCACAAGGGATGTGGAGGCACCAGCAGGAAGGGGCTAACTCTCCTAGGCCTAAAAGGTCAAGGCCAGAGAACGATGTTCCAGAGCCTAGCGAGTATTGTGACCGAGGAGAGGGTCTCCGCTGAGATGCTGAGGGCTACATCCCTTGGCCCCAGGGCTGACAGGACTCAGTGAGGCCAAAGCCAGAAAGGGCACCTCTCTTCCCTTCCTCCTTCTGCTTGCTTCCTTATCCCTCCCAAGGACCAAGCTCAACTAGAAGCCAGAGGTGAGGGAGCCCAAGGGATGCAATCATTCATAGAGGTCAGCCTCCCAAATCCAGAGCAGGGAGGAGAGGGGCACAATGTGGATCTGGAGGGACCCGATCTTCTCCAAGGCGACAACCTCCCTGCCGACCAGATCCATCAAATTAAATTCCACTTTCTCCTATTAGATTGGTAGGGATGAAAATGCTTGAAAACAAACGGTGTTGGTAAGGGTGTGTGGAGAAAGAGGCTCCCTTGCACGTTTGTCGATCGTAGAGTAATTCAGAGCAACTTCAACAGAAGGCAGTTTGACAGCACCTATCCCAATTACCAAGCGCACACAACCTTCGATGGAAAGTCCCACTTCCAGGAATCCACCCCACAGACGTGGTGAAACACGGGACACAATGCCACAGCCGCAGGGTTACTCAGTAGCACACCGTCTGTCGTCGCAGAACATTGGCGAAAACCCACACAGCCGGCCACAGAGACTGGTCGAATAAATTGTGGTTCGCACAGACAACGGAATACTACTCGACCGTCGAAGAAGAATAAAAAGACTCTATGACTTACAGCGAAACAAAGCAAGGTGTTATCATTCCTGCTAAAGAAGGGGCAGAGAGGCAGGTAGAGTGGCATGGTCTCCTTAGGACCACGAATACACGAGAAGCTAAGGGCCAAGGCTGGCTCTGGCAAGGACGCGTGTCACTGGTTAAGGGGTGGTGGCCAAGGCGGGAATGCCCTCTGGGGGCTGCTGTTGGGACCTGGCCCCTGCCCTGTATCTCCTCCTTGTTCATCTGCCTCGGCCTCGCTCCTGTTTTATTCCGCCACGTCCCAGGAGCCACTGTTTATATCGCAGGAGTTTCGATCTCTCCCCGCCGCTGACCTCCGGGGCTGCAATCTCCTTATCTCTGGATAAGGAAGGAGTGATAGCACATGTCATCTTGGGAGCAAACATGAGAATGCGTGTCTTTTGCCTATTTTATACCCACTGTTATCACACTTTTCCATCTCCTGCCTTTCCACACCCCTGTCCCCTTGCCGGAAGCGCTCACACTGGAGCGCGGAGAACGGGAGCCCGAGCCCTAGGGCCAACACCAAGCGCAGCATGATAGGCAAGACTGAATAACCGAGACTGGAGCGCCTGCTCTGCGCCAGTCCACGCCGCCTCCTCGCTGGCCTTCGAGCCCCCCCGAGCACGCTTCCGCTGTGGCGCGTTTGCCTTGGAACACTCTCGCCTTGGAGAACAATATGGCGCCCTCCTCGCCCTACTTCCGGCCTCTGCTGAAGTGTCTTCCGGTCAGTGAGGAGGGCTGCCCTGACGTCCCTAAAATGCCATGCTGGCACTCTGTGCTTCATCACTAGCTCTGCAGAGCTCTATAGATCAGATCACCATCTAACATGAAATATGCTTCACTTCTTTATTTGATAAAAATTGTGTGTACATTATCTGGAACGTGAACCTCACAACGGTAGGTATTCTGCCCCCCCCCCCCCCACCACGTTTTGTTCACTTGGCACCTAGAAGAGTGCCTGGCACATTTCCATGCTCGGCATTCGTTGAATGACTAAATAAATGAATATAGCCCTTAATCTCACTATTTTTTGTCTTATTTCTAGATCTCACCCACCGGGCTAAGAGCTCTTTGCCCTGTTATAATTGCAGCAGTGCCTGGAGATGCTTGATGTGTGTGTGTGTGTGTGTGTGTGTGCGTGTGCGTGTGCGTGCATCAGGGAAGGCTCTTCCACGCACATTTTTAATCACAGGTGACTTTTGTTCTGAGGATACAGAACCGACATCAGCCACACTCCAACACAGCAAAGGTTATTTAGGGTTCCTTGCAGACTTCTATTTGCTTCTCTTAGTTTTAGTTTATCAGACACATTTTTGGTCCAAGATGTGTGAATGGAAAGATGAGCACTGTTCTAAGAACCGGGGAACCGTGGACAGCCCAACATAAAGGAATAGTGTCCAGAACGTTGACCCCAGGGACCCAGCTGTTTGCTTCCGGACTGCGAAACTCGGTTTTGCTTTGAGAAAAGCAGTCGCTATGATGGATGTTGTCCACGTGAGAAAGAGAAGCCCTCATTTGTTGATTGTGCACCTTTGTCAGGAACTGCACTGGACACTTAATTACAATCATTAATTTAAACTTCAGGGGCACTGGTATTTTTATCAATTTTTTTCAACATTTATTTATTTTTGAGAGACAGAGAGAGACAGAGCACGAGCAGGCAAGGGGCAGAGAGAGGGAGACAGGGAATCCGAAGCAGGCTCCAGGCTCCGAGCCATCAGCCCAGAGCCCGACGCGGGGCCTGAACCCACGAATTGTGAGATCGTGACCCGAGCCGAAGTCGGACGCTCAACCGACTGAGCTACCCAGGCGCCCCGGGCACTGTTTTCATGCTCAGTTTTCAGAAAAGGTAACTGCGCTTCCGGGAGATAGAATTAACTTTCTTAATGCCCTAGAGCTGGGAAGATCTCAACCCAAGTTTAATGTCGCTGAATCGTTTTTCATCTCCGATGCCCCCCCTGCCATCTTCCTGCCCGGAGTAATGCGCTGAGTGGCTTTGTCGTAAGGTGATATATTTGTGGGGACAAGCGAGCTGCTGTTAACAAACAAGTCCCCAGAGTTCGGGAATGTCGTACAGTAGTTGTTTATTTCTTATTCACGACATGGTCCCCCACAGACTTGCTGTGTGTGTGTGTGTGTGTGTGTGTGTGTGTGTGTGTGTGTGTGCGAGTTGGCATGTACATGCCCATGTATGCATGCATTCTCCTCCATGCAGTCATTCAGGGATTCAGGCTCCTTGCGTCTAGTGAACTCTAGAGCCCATCCCTTGGGCAGTATAGTTCTCCTCTAGATTCTCTGCATATTTTCAGCAGATCCAGGGAGCCAAGAGCGAGCAGAGCCGACAGCCCACGGGAGGGGATACGTACGAGCCGGGGCTGGGGAAGTGGTGTTATCTCTGATCACCTTTCTGTGGCCAGCACTCATCATACAGTTGCACCCAACTGCCAAGAAGACCGGAAAATGTAGTCTAACCGTGTGCCCAGGAGACACAAAATTTGGGATTTGGTGAACGCAAAGTAACCCCGGTAATGGGAGAGAATGGGCGGAGTATTCCAGAACTGAGTTACATAGCCAGGTTCTAGTTGTCTATGTTCTGAAAAAAAAAAAAAAAGGCAGAATTATGAGTCAGCCAGAGCAACAGATAATTAAACAACCGTGGATACAGCAGAATATCACCTGATCAGAAGTTCTCTGTCAATGTGTCATTTTCGGTTAACACGATATTTTGGCTAAAGGAGGGCTAGACGAGAAGTCCTTGGGTTTCAAATCTTATTGCTGAAAATCTTTCCAAGATGTGGTGTTTCACGTTCCTGCCTCAGGAAGTTCAATGTGGTAAATTCAGCGAATATTTTCTCAGTGACTGAGGATCTCACAGGGCTTCTGGGTTGCCATTCTGAATAAACATCAGTTTTCACGGCACAGGCTCGGGTGTGAGAGCTGATATGAATCCGCGGTGATCAGAAAATGTCTTTTTGATTTTTTTTTTTTTTTTTTGCTTCTAATGTCTGTTGTTTTTATGGCGTTTCTCTGATTTCCAAAACCCCTCACAGTCATTGTGGAAAGGCTGGAAAATGCCGAAAGGTAAAAACTGCAAAACAAAATACCTTCTAATTTTACAATCTAGAAGCAGCCACGGTTAGCATTTTGGGTTCCATTTGCTTCATTTTTCTTTCTCCCTTTCTTTCTGCCTCTGTCCCGCTTTTATATTCATATGAGTTCATAGTAGAAAGGCAGTTTTACATCTTGTAATGGGTCTTCTTATTAATTACACGAGGATTTTCCCTTGTCATGAATAGCGCTTTGAAAATACCATTTATACCCATCATAATATTCCACTATGAGTAACTATGATATTCCCAGATCTTTCTCTGCAATTAGGTGAACCTTTTCTTCATTCCATATTACAAAATAGCATTGCAATGAACATCTTTGTACATGAATCTATATATGCTTCTTTTTTTTTTTTTTTTTTTTTTTAGGAAAAATTCTCAGAAGTGGCATTACCAGGCCAATGGACATGAATATGTATTTTTAATATTTATTTATTTTTGGAGAGACAGAGAGAGGCAGAGCATGAGCGAACAAGGAGGGGCACAGAGAGAGGGAGACACAGAATCCGAAGCAGGCTCTGGGCTCCGAGCCATCAGCACAGAGCCCGACGCGGGGCTCGAACTCACGAACCACGAGATCATGACCTGAGCCGAAGTCAGACGCTCAACCGACTGAGCCACCCAGGCGCCCCTCATATGTTTATGTTTGGTATGTTAACAAGCATGGAGGGTCTTTTAATCTTTAGTCATTTGCCAAGTGAAAAATTGGATTTTATCAATTTTAGTTTACATTTTGTGACTATCAAAATTACCTTTTATGCTTCTTAACCATATTTGCATCCTCGATACCCCATCTGTCCCTAGCCTCTGTCTATATTTTCCATTGACTCTTAAATTTTTTAATTGATTTTTGCGATCTCTTTATTCTTTGAGAATAATATTTTCGTCATTCTTCTGGAAAAAAATTTCCCGTTTGTCTTCAAGTTACTGTTATCAGCTTATTAACTTGTCATTTATCTTTTTTTTTCTCTCCAATGAAGAGCGAAGGAACATGTTTCTGGTTAATCGAGAATTCTAATTAGCTGACTCCTGGTTGATTTAACAATCAAGATTTTGTGGTGGGGGGGTCATTCATTCGGGGCCATGTTGCGAAGTTATATTACATTTTCAAATAAAAGATGAAGTTAGAAAGGAATGTGAACTGGCTTCCTGTCGCCTCTCCTGGTCAACAACCATTAAAATCTCCATTTTGAGGGCAATGTTGTTTCTCGGGGCTGAAGATAAAGTAAATAGAAAGCACTGAGATTGCAACGGAGCTATAAATAGCCCTTTGTGTTAAAGTCAATAAAAAAAAAAAAAATCAGCACGAATTTCTGGTAAAGCCAGTAGAGTTCAAATAGCCCCCTACCTCTCCCACTCCCCAAATCCTTGAGAAGTAAAAAAAAGGGAACATTTACAAAGCATCAGTCTCTGATCCGAATTCCTAAGGCCCAGCCTCAGATGGGTTTTGCTGGCAAAGCTTTCACACACCAACTGGAACGTCCACAACAGTATAACATTACCCACTGTGTAATAAAGTGTATAAAGCTAGTGTAATAGCTTTATACTAACTCCTTGGAGTGTTAATACCTGCTACATTAAGGAGGGGCTCTCAAAGCAAATAAATTTGAGAAGTGCAGGGTGAAACAAAGTTAAATAGTTTTCTTTGTTGCAGGACTTATCAGGTCCTTTGACAAGATTCGTATACGCACGAATCCCTAAGACAGGATATTCCACATTCCCACACTGATCTGACCATACAGCCTCCTATTTGAGAAATAACCTTGGAGAAGAGACTTAGACAGAACAGTCTTTGAAACATGTTGCCCGAACCCAAAACAATGATTGTAATTGTGTCCATCTGGGGCATTGTGACCAGCTGACAGAGGGGGTATTTGGGGGCATACATAAATAATTAGGTAAGAAGAAGAAGGAAGAAAGAGTTAGGTAACATAAATAATCAGGTAAATAAATAAGAGCTCCCTAGTTGTCAAAACCTTTTTCTGCTTATCATCTCGAAGAATTTTCACAACAACTATATGAACTAGGCACTAAATCGTGAATGAGGCCGTATGGCTAGTGCCTATGAGGTCTGGGCTTGAATCCTGATTCCACATAACCCGTGTGACCATAGGCGACTTACTTAACCTCTCTGTGCCTCAGCTCAAGTAGCAACGGCACTTCCCGCATGGAGTAGTAGCGAATATGAAAAGAAATAGGACGTATACTGCACTTAGAGTAGTACCTAGCATTATGTTTTTTATTCCATTCATTTTAGCTATTTTTATTCCCATATTACAGCTGCATAAGCTGAGGCTCAGAGAGGTTAAAGATCCTGGACGATATCGTAAGGACAATAAGAGGAAAAGGTTGGCTTTGAACACAGACGGTTTGACTTTAGAATTTTGTTCTTGAGGGGCGCCTGGGTGGCTCCGGCGGTTAAGCGTCCGACTTCGGCCCAGGTCATGATCTCACGGCATGTGAGTTCGAGCCCCGCGGCGGGCTCTGTGCCGATGGCTCGGAGCCTGGAGCCTGCTTCCGATTCTGCGACTCCCTCTCTCTCTGCCCCTCCCCTGCTCCCTTGCACCCTCCCTCTCTCTCTCTCTCTCAAAAATAAATAAATGCTGTTTAAAAAGTCTTTAAGGGGCGCCTGGGTGGCTCAGTCGGTTAAGCGGCTGACTTCGGCTCAGGTCATGATCTCCCGGTCCGTGAGTTCGAGCCCTGCGTCGGGCTCTGTGGTGACGCTCAGAGCCTGGAGCTCAGAGCCTGGAGCCTGTTTCGGATTCTGTGTCTCCCTCTCTCTCTGACCCTGCCCCATTCATGCTCTGTCTCTCTCTGTCTCAAAAATAAACACTTAAAATAAATAAATAAATAAATAAATAAATAAAAAGTCTTTAAAAAAAAAAAAAAGAATTTTGTTCCCAAATATTATACTCACTGTCCTCTGTTTCTGTGAACAGCTCGGCATCCTCATACAGTCTGTATAAACACTGACCCTGTCTTGTCCGGCGGGGGAGGGGCGGGCCAGCTACCCAACAAAACTCTTCCTCCCTCTTCTATAGTGTAGCGCTCTTGAACGGAGGCAGGTGCCAACCCCCCAGGGAGAAACTTCCCGGGATCCCTTGCACCTGGTTGTGGTCACGGGACCACTTCTCACCCTTCAAGCGCGTCCCTTCCGGGGTGGACCTTTAGACAAATGGGTGCCCTCCTCCCGCCCTTGCCAAATGCATGCGGGTTACGGCGAGGCCCCAGGGCAGGGCGGAGTCATACGTCATCAGATGGGCGGAGCCTGGGCCTGGAAAAGCCACCACTTGCGGGGGGTGGGGCGGGGGGGGGGGATACTCCAGGCCAAGTTCACCTGCACTTGATACACAGGGAAGCCCGAGAGAAACATCTACGGAAACGTGGGGGGTTATTCGTTGTAGCAGCTCGCAGAGCTGTGCGCGCCGTCCGTGTGAACACGAGCATTTATTCAAATCTCTCTCAATATTCCTCCGGGCGGACTCAGAGAGCCGAGGCGGCTGCCGCCTTCCGATTCCGTCTAGCCCGTTTTTCGTTTGTCATCAAATGTTTACTGCCAGCGTAATGAAGGGTGTTAATAAGGAAAGGGACACCAAACAGCCCAGCATAAAAGCCGACAGTGGCCATAAACCTGCACTTTGCCACATACAGCGTTTCCATAGTTGGAGGAAACACTTTTCCCGGACAAAAGATATAACTATATATCTTCGGATTTTATGGGCTGCAGATTACTCTAATTATCATAAAAAATTACTGCCGCTAATAAAAATTCTATTATAAGTTACTTATAGTAATCTCCAGGGTACCACACTTAGCCAAGAAAAGGTTGTAATTAACATTACACTGCCGGGAGTTTGTGCCTCAACACTCCCGAAACACCAGCCGTGTGTCTGAACCCCTTCACGGCTTCCCAGCCCCCTTGCTTCTTCCCTCACACCCCTCCCCGGTTTTTGGTCAAAGTTCCCCTTGTTGTTTTCATTTTGCAGGATGTGGTTGGGGCCTAGAATAATGACCCATCTCGGACGCAAATGACGTAAATGAACTTTTAGAGTTACAACTCTCCGGGTGGATTTGGCCTCCCCTGGGGCCTCCAGTGTGTCAGTGGAAGGATGTAATAGAAAGGAAGGCTTGAGAATCCCCGCCCGAAGGGAAACATGATTTTTGCAAAATTGGTGGAAACCGCGGGGTGTTCATGCGAAAACACAATGCTTAGTTTTTTTTGTTTGACAAGACAACAATTGGTATTTTCCCTTTCAGCACTGCTATGTGGGTTTTTTTTGGGAATTGTCCTCTGTGAGGGTTGATGACTCTTCGGTGACCTTGAAAACTCTCGCCAACGATACCAGTTCTAACTGGTAATTTCATTACCCTCCCTCAGTCCTCCGCCTCGGAATTAAATATCAAAATAACTGCGCGCTCTCTCTCTCTCTCTCTCTCTCTCTCTCTCTCGAGCTCCCCGAATGACGAAGCATTCGTCCCAGGAATTAAGCCCGAAGTTGGACCGCTGGTCATTCTCCTAAACAGGGTTTCAATTGCTTCTGCACAGGGGTGAATCAGCATTTTAATGAACGGGCCTAGAAAATGAAATAGCCCGTTTGAGTTTGCTTTAAAATAAGCCACGTATTTCAGCAATGACTTGTGGCAGATTAATTGCTATCAGTAAGGGGAAAAGTATGTCTCAGACTTTTCCTGGCTCGTTTGAAAGAGGCACTTTGGAGCTGGGCGGTAGAGGGAGGCCTTGGCTGAGGATGCCTGTGGTCAGCCCGGGTGTGGGGTGAGCGCAGAGAGCTTCTTAGGGTGCCCCAAACAGTCCGTGACCACAGCCTGGCCTCCTGATAGAGGGGCAGCGGGCAAGGGGCGCCTGGGTGGCTCAGTCGGTTAAGCGTCTGACTTCGGCTCAGGTCATGATCTGGCGGTTCGTGAGTTCGAGCCCCGCGTGGGGCTCTGTGCTGACAGCTCGGAGCCCAGAGCCTGCTTCGGATTCTGTGTCTCCTCCTCCCTCTGCCCCTCCCATGCTCATGCTCTGTCTCTCTCTGTCTCTGAATAATAGATAAACGTTTAAAAAAAAAAATGATGTTAAAAAAGAGGGGCAGTGGGCAAAACTCATCAGACACTGAGATTTCATCTCAGATTCATTTGTTTGGATTTTAATAAATGAGGAAGGAGGCGAATGGGGAGTTTGCGATTTTCCCGCTTCTGCGGACAATCCAGAGCTTGTTTCTAACTGGAGGAAAAGGAGATTTGCTTGGCAGATTTGCTTGGAACGCAGATCTCGTGAGGGCCAGGATTCTGTATCATTCCTTAAAGCCTCTTGAATAAACAGAGTAGCACTGCGATGGGGTGTGTGTTTAATAAATACTGTCAAAGGAACGAATCCATGAAGGACCTATCAGGAAAAATTGAAAATAGAAATAGACCCGGAAAGGGGCGCCTGGGTGGCTCAGTCAGTTAAGTGTCCGACTCTTGATTTCGGCTCTGGTCGTGATCTCACGGTCTATGAGATCCAGCCCCGCGTCAGGCTCTGTGCTGACGGCGCGGAGCCTGCTTGGGATTTTCCCTCCCCGCCCCCTCTCAAAAACAAATAAAGTAAAAAAGAAACAAAAGAAACAGACCAGGAAAAATTATTGGGTGTCTTACTTAACACACCCAAGATCCTATACATCTTGGATTCTACCGGATTGTACGCTTTTATTCCTTGAGCTAGCCTAATACCAACTTCATCCACTGATTCAAGGTGCTGATGGGGTTGACAATGGCTGCTTAGAACATTGAGGGCAAAGCCTTAGAGGAATGGGGCCAAAGGGGAATTGTCTTCGCCCATGAATGTGGGTACCCAACTCCAGCCGGTCATGGAAATGGTGTTCCATAGCACCCTTCCTCCCAGAGCCAGCCCAGCCCTGTGGAAACAGAATGCACGTCGGCCCTGCGAACACCTGGCTTCGAACTTCTCTGCCATTTATTGGCTGTGCAACTTTGGGTGACGCGCTTAGCCTCGTTGAGCTTCGAATTCCTCGTCTGTAAAACAGGACAAATGCACCCACTCCCTAGCCCAGGGGCCGACAGAATGAACTCCCTCATAAGTCCTGCCCTTCCTTCTCTATTTAGAAACGCTTCTCTCCCTCCCTGTTGTCATTCTGCCCAGACCGCGCCTCGCTCTCTGCGGCCCAAGTTCGGGACCATCCAAACCACAGCTTGCTGTTCATTCAGGTTCCCACAGTTGAGGTACGTCGCATGCAACTCATTTTTCTGTTTCCAGAGCTTCGTGTGGTCGAGACCAGCAGAGGATACACATCCCGAAAGGAGACAGGACGCGGCAGGGAGGTCGGCCACCGGATTTTTTGTTCCAGCCTCCCCTCCCCCCTAACTGAGTGGCTTCAGCTGAGTCACATCATTTCTGGGTGTCTCAGTTTTTGCATCTGAAAAGAAAAAGGGGGGGGGGGGTTCAAGAGAAACTTGCGCAAAAGATACACACACGTCATGTGCCTGGTACCCAACAGTAGGTTCGTGGTGGTGGTGGCTGAAAGGAAAAATCGATACGAGAAAAAAATTCCCCTTGGAATCTGGAAGTGGGAGAGCACCGACATCGTTTCTCCTTCTCCCACCCTCCACTCCTCATTTTTCCTTGGAAGGCAAAGAAGTGAGATGTCAACTTGGCGAAGAGTGGGCTTTCAGTAGCCGCGTCTGACTGCCTGGTAAGCTCCCCGCCCCCCCATGTTGGGAGCTGTTTCAAGGCCTGTCAGGAAGTAAGGCTACTGATGAGGTGTGGGGCTCCCGAGATGTCATCTCTGACAGCCCCGCTTTGATTTGGAATGAACTGGAAGCAATTTCGCCAGCCTCAGCCGAGAAAGCACCTGAGCAGACGCCTTATTTCAGTTATCTGTCGCCGTGTAACAAATCGCCCCAAAACTTAGAGCTTTAAAACAACCTTCTGCTGCTCGCAGTTCCGTGGATTGGCAATTTGAGCAGGTGTCAACGCAGCAGGGATGGCCCATGTCTGCTTCTCGCGGGGCTGGCTGGGGGGCTAGAGGATCTCTGACAGCCTCGTTCATGGGAACCTGCTGCCAGGTGTCACTTAGAGCACCGTGGTTCTCCTCCATGTAATTTCTCCCTCCATAGGGTCTCCCGACATTCAAATGATCTAGACTGAGCAAGAATGTTCCAGAAAGAGACACAGAAGTTGCCAGGGCTCTGAAGGCCCAACCTTGGAAGTTGGACAAAGTCACCCCTGCCGCATTCTAAAGGTCAAAAAAAAAGCCTCAGGGCCGTTCCAGATCCAAGAAGAGGGGAAAGCAGGCTCCACCTCTTGATGGGAGAGGTGGCTCACTTAAACTACGAAAAGGCATTCAGGAGGAGAGGGATTGTTATAGTCAGTCGTCAAAAATCAGATCATTGGAATCAAGTCTCAATGCAGATAAACCTCCTCCAGAGCAGGGGAGGGGCAGAAAGAGAAGGAGACACCGAATCCAAAGCAGGCTCCAGGCTCTGAGCTGTCAGCACAGAGCCCGACGCGGGGCTCGAACTCACGCACCGCGAGATCATAACCTGAGCCGAAGTCGGACGCTCAACCGACGGAGCCACCCAGGCGCCCCAAAACTGGGTAATTCTTTGTGGTGGAGGCTGGTCCCACACCCGAGACGTTTAGCCGCATCCCTGGCACCCACGCCCTAGACGCTGGTGGTGCCTCCTCTCCCCGTTGTGACAACAACAACAAAATGTCTCCCAACGTTGCCGATGTCCCCGGGTTGTGATCCACCATGATGGCGGAGGGACCGCTGGGCTTCAAGATTTGCAACACGTCTGGAGCCTCACCTTGCCCCACATTACCCACAGTCCTGCAAGATGCTCGGCGAGGGTCAGTGATCTCATCTGTCGAGGCGCGGCAGCCATTAATAATCTCCCTTGACGAGTAAGATCCTGTGAGGACAGAATGAGATTTTGAACGGGAAGAGCCTGCGCAACCTGTCCTCGTAGGATTTAGGGACCTACTGCTCACGGTCTGGCCCGGGCACCGCTACACGTCCAAGGCCTTTGCCTCCGAAGGAAATTATGTGGGGGCTCTGGCAGCTGTTAGCGGTCGATAATAACATCGACCATCATAGTCGTCATCGTTGCTGCCTATCAGGTGCTTAAAACGTGTCGGACGGCGTGTCGCCATCGATATTCTCCATCTTGAGTAGTGCTCACGACAGCCCGCAGAGGTAGGGATCCTCGTCCCTGTTGATGGGGACCAAATGATGGCGGAGAGAAGGTGGAGAGGCCGGCCCAAGCCAGGAGGTGGTAGAGAAAACCAGGCACGCCACCCTCCAGCGTGGCATCCCGCTCGGTGTGGTCAGAGCGTCAAGAACAGAGCCGCCTTGAGAGGCGGGATGAAGAGGTAGAAGGGCGGGCGCGTTGGGGGCTGGGGACACCTGCTCAGGGCCGGTTTTAGAGGCGGCTGCTCCATAGCCTGGACCCGCGTCATAATGACCAGCGTAGGGAGTTTACTGGGCGCTCACTAGGTGAAGGGCCCTTCATGAGGGATCTCATCCAATCCTCACAAGCAGGCTAGGAGGCCAGTGCTCCCACTGTCCCATTTGACAGAGGAGAATCCAGAGGGCCAGAGTGGCCCCCAGTCACACAGCAAGGGAGCCATGGGGCCAGGGTTCCAGCCCAGCTCTGGGCCGCTCACGGCCCTTCTTTACATTCGTCCCCAGTCATCGCCCCGGCGGTGCCCCAGCCACCCCGGATGCCTACCGTCCCTGCTCTGCCCCCCTTCCCCAGCACACGCACGCGGTCCATTCCGGAATGGCGGCATTTTGCTCGGCATCGCTTTTGGGCCTGCTGGGGCACCGACTGCAGCCCTAACCCTCCTCTCTCAATGGCGGCTGGCGGTCACACCGCCCTGGCTGGCCTCGTCTCCTGGGCAGTCACCACACAGCCCAGTCAACGCCCTCCCGCCCAGCGAGGACTCACACTGCCACCGAGGAAAAAATAACGGTCCGACGCCCTTTAGGAAGGAAGGAACTCTGGAAAGGGTAACCGGCTTGGGCGATGAATGGGTTTCCTCAGCACACAGATAAACAGTTTATAGTTCTGAAATCCTGTGTTTGATTTTCACATCTGCTCTCACTCTTGCGATTGGCACTGAAGGCAGCCAACTGTGCCCTTCGAGTGGCAGCTGAAACCTGAAATCAGCTCCCCGCCTCCCACCCCCCACCCCCTCCCCCGAGCCAAGGGGCCGCGTTTTTGCGTCGTGGCTGTTGGAACACATTTTAACTCAGGGGATACGTGTTGTGCCAAAAGGGAGATTTCTATCTCTCGCTTCAGCAAATGCTTATTGAGGGCCTACCGTGGGCCAAGAGACTCCCCGTTGGGGTCACATGAAGGCACAGTTTGGTGGGGCGGGAAGTCTGCTTGGGCGTGTGTGGCCTCGCCGTACGATGGGTGGCTGGGACAGGACGCAAGCC
The DNA here is from genome assembly GCF_024362965.1 of Panthera pardus. NCBI lineage: Eukaryota > Metazoa > Chordata > Mammalia > Carnivora > Felidae > Panthera > Panthera pardus. The sequence goes on from NW_026526743.1 coordinate 32,025,320, forward strand.
TGCTTAAAAAGAGCCGTTGTTCCGGATGACAGGTTCCCAAGTGAAACTCATGCTGACGTTTATTTGTTTTAGAAAACTTGTACCTCTCGTGGGGCGCCCGGGTGGCTCGGGAGGTTAAGCGTCCAACTTTGGCTCAGGTCACCATCTCACGGTCCGTGGGTTCAAGCCCCGCGTCGGGCTCTGTGCTGACAGCTCAGGGCCTGGAGCCTGCTTCAGAGTCTGTGCCTCCCTCTCTCTCTGCCCCCCTCCACTCTCAAAAATAAATAAACATTTAGGGGCGCCTGAGTGGCTCAGTCAGTGAGGCGACCGACTTCGGCTCAGGTCACGATCTTGCGGTCTGTGGGTTCGAGCCCCACGTCAGGCTTTGTGCTGACAGCTCGGAGCCTGGAGCCTCTTTCGGATTCTGTGTCTCCCTCTCTCTCTGTCCCTCCCCTGCTCATGCTCTGTTTCCCTCTGTCTCTCAATAACAAATAAACGTTAAAAAAAATTTTTTTTAATTAAAAATAAATAAATAAACATTTAAAAAAAACCCCAACTTATACCTTTCAAGGTATATGAAAGGAATAGTTTTCAGATAACCAAATCTAGAAGGTATGCGGTGGGTTTCCAGAAGGTTTTTGGTTTGTCTGTTTGTCAATTTATTTTTTTTTAATTTCCTTTGAAGTTATTTATTTTATTTTACAGAGAGAAAGAGAGTGCACAAGAGGGGAGGAGGGGCAGAGAGGGGGAGAGAATCTTAAGCAGGCTCCGTGCTCAGTGCAGAGTCCGACAGGGGGCTCGATCCCACAACCCAGGGCTCATGACCCGACCTGAAATCAAGAGTCAGATGCTCAACCTACTGAACCACCCAAGTGCCTCTGATTTTTTTTTTTTTTTCTAATCAAGACTTTACTTTTTTAGACCCGTTTTGGTTCACAGTCAAATTGAGGGGAAGGTACAGAGAATTTCCATATACCTCCTGCCACGACACATACGCAGCCTCACGCGTGATCAACATCCCCCGCCAGAGTGGGACATTTGTTACACTTGATGAAGCTACCCTGGCACATCGTTATCACCCAGAGTTCATAGTTTCCATGAGGGCTCACTCTCTGTGTTGCACCATCCACGGTTTGGACAAACGTATAACCACCCGTCTGCAGGTTTTGCGTGGACATAAGTTTTCAAGTACTTTGGGTAAATACCAAGAAGTGCCGTTGCTAGATCACGCGGGAGGAGCATATTTCGTTTGCTTAAGAGGCTGCCAAATTATCTTCCGAAGTGGCTGTCCCGTCTTTATTCCCACTAGCAGTGAGTGAGAGTTCCCGTTGCTGCACCAGCCTTTGGAGTTGTCAGTGTTCCAGACTTTGGTCATTCTCATCAACGCGGGTGTAGTACCTCACTGTTGTGTCCATTTACGTTTCCCCGATGACCTACGATGTGGAGCATCTTTTCGTATGTTTATTTACTGTCCGTACATTTTCCTGGCTCAGGTATCCTTTAAGATCTTGGGCCCGTATTTTAATCAGATGGCTTGTTTCCACAAGGGTTTTAGCCTAAGGATGGCTATTTGACCTGGAACAGGCGATCGCCCACTAGTTTCCCGAAATGTACAACGGGTAGGTCGATGTGTTTGTTTGTTTGTTTGTTTGTTTATCTGTTTGTCTTCCTTGAAACAGAGCTCTCGTTTCGATATCCGGAAACCCAATATCGAAACAAATGAAAAGGTGCAGCTCTGGGAGTAGAGCTGAGACCCCCACACTAGGCGGCCTGCTCATTCCTCAGAATGTCCAGAGAAGTCTAGGACTCAACAGCCGTAGGTGGCATCCCCCCAGGAGAGATGATTTTGGAGCTTTCTTCCAGATCTGATTTGGAGAGGTGCAAAGTAAAGGAGAGAAGAAGGGTTCGAGACCACTCGCTTGTTCTCGTGGAAAATGGCGTGAAATCTATCTGTTGAAAACGCCACTCCATTCAAAGTGGCTTAGGGAGAAGGAGGATTTTACTTGTTCCCAGAATCCAAAGAAGTCAGTGAAGCCTAGGCAGACTGAGCAAGGGGCAGAAACACATCTGGCCCCCAGGACTTACTCACGTCTTAAATTCTGATTGGTGTGTCCATTCTTTCTCTCTATATATATATGCCTTTTTCTAGATGCGGTGAAACACGGCCACTGACAAATCCACTTATGCCATCTTCGGGGACAATCTGTCTATCTTTCCTGCTCTCAACTTTAAAATCTCGAGGAGGGTGGGCCTAGTTTCAGTCAAGTGCCCACTTCTGGACCTAACAACTATGAGGGGCAAGGTCATGGTTTTTCCATGTGGTAAGGGGCCCATTTCCCAAAGGCAATGGAGGCATAATTGGGCCCAGAAAACAATTAGGTGTCCATGGCCCTCGTCCGGAGTTTTGAAACCTTGGGGCACACAAACTCTCAACTTTCAGGAGGCATAACAATTCCCAGGGAAGGGGTTAAGATCTGGGCCCTCAGGCCGCAACCCTAGAGGGTTTTGCTTTGATAGGTCTGATGTGGGGCCCAGGAATCTTCATTTTTAATAAGCTGAGTGCATTCAATCTCGCTGATCCTCAGACTATAGCTGGAGAAAGGTGGCAGTGGAAAACTCGGAGCTTTTCTTGTGCTGAAAAAAAGGCATGTATACTTCAGCTAATGCTTACCCTTCCAAAAACAGAAATGACGTCAGCTAGAGCCACTGTCCAGAGAGCCAGATTGGGCACTGGTATCTTTTGCATCACCAAACACCCAAGTCATAAAAATTACTGCTGCCCGACTCCTTGACAGGTACAAATTTCTGGAAGCTCCAAGAGATGCTGCTAAAGAAGTTGATGACATCCAAAGGAGGATGGGAGAGGTTTTGGAAACAACAGGGCCCTTGGCCTCTATGTATGGATCTGAGAGGGAGTACCTTGAAGGATGAACCAAGGGCACTGGCCCAAGGGCTTGGGACCGAGGAGTCAAGGGGTGGACTGTCTTTAGAAAGGGAAGATAAGTAGCCTAATGCGTGTCCAGTACTCGGGAAGCAAAGATGAGCCCTTCAGTGAAGAATGTTGATGGCGGGTAAACCGGGCTAAGAGAACATTAATTCACAGGAATGCCCTGTGGTAGATTTGTGTTTTTGGTTTTTTGTTCTTGTTTTGGTTTTTCTGGTTTACGAGGAGGCTCAGAGATTTTACGCTTAGATCTCTTATTGTTCAGCACTGGTACTATTGAAGCCAGTCTGCCTTCACAGGAGGGTCTAATCAGAGAAATAGAACTCATATCAGGAAGTTCAGTCAGGGAATTTTTTTTTTAATTTAGATATAATGACATAAAATGTTGCATTCATTCTAGTTCTATAACATAACAATTAAAAAATATATATGTATATATACATATATATATCATTATATATGTTAATTAACATCCCTTACCGCACATAGTTATAAATTATTTTTTCTTGTGATGAGAACTTCTAAGATCTATTCTTAGTGGGGTGCCTGGGTGGCTCAGCCGGTTAAGCGTCCGACTCTTGATCTCAGCTCAGGTCAACATCTTCCGGTTTGTGAGTTGGAGCCCTGCCTTGGGCTCTTATACCTGAATATTTGTACCTTTTGACCACCTTCACTCATTTTGCTTCCCATCACCCTCACAACCCCTGCCCCACCGTGGCAGCTACCAATCTGTTCTCTGTATCTGTGAATGCGTTTTTCTTCCTTCCTTCCTTCCTCCTTTCTTTCTTTCTTTCTTTCTTTCTTTCTTTCTTTCTTTCTTTTTCTCCCTCCCTCTTTTCTTTCTTCTTTCTTTCTTTTTCTTTCTTTCTTTCTTTCTTTCTTTCTTTCTTTCATCTCTGTCTTTCTCTTTCTCTCTCACTCTTTCTTTTTTCTTTCTTTCTCCCTTTTTTCTTTCTTTCTTTCTTCTTTCTTTCTTTCTTTCTTCTCTTTCTTTCTATCTCTTTCTTTTTCTTTCTCACTTGCTTTCTTTTTTTCTTTCTTTCTCCCTTCCTTTTCTTTCTTTCTCCTTTCTTTCTTTCTTTCTTTCTTTCTTTCTTTCTTTCTTTCTCTTTCTTCTTTCTTTTTCTCCCTCCCTCTTTTCTTTCTTTCTTCTTTCTTTCTTTCTTTCTTTCTTTCTTTCTTTCTTTCTTTCATCTCTGTCTTTCTCTTTCTTTCTCTCTCACTCTTTCTTTTTTCTTTCTTTCTCCCTTTTTTCTTTCTTTCTTCTTTCTTTCTTTCTTTCTTTCTTTCTTTCTTTCTTCTCTTTCTTTCTATCTCTTTTTCTTTCTCACGTGCTTTCTTTTTTTCTTTCTTTCTCCCTTCCTTTTCTTTCTTTCTCCCTTCTTTCTTTCCTTCTTTCTTTCTTCCACATATAAGTGAAATAATACCGTATTTGTCTTTCTGTCTGACTTATTTCACTTGGGATAATGCCCTCAGGATCTATCTTTGTTGCTACAGATGGCAGGATTTCCTTTTGATTGCTGAACCATATTCCACTGTGTATACATACCACATTTTCACGATCAGTCCACCCATTCATGGACTTCGCTTGTTTCCCTGTCTTGGCTGTTGTAAATAATGCTTCAGTGAAAACGGAGGTGCAAGTATCTCTTTGAGATTTATGAGTTTGGTTCCTTCAGATATATTCCCAGTAGTAGAATTTCTGGATCGTACGGTAGCTCCATTTTTAATTTTTTTGAGGAAACCTCATGCTGTTTTCCATCATGCTCTGAATGGTGGGAAGTTGAAATTTTAAACGGGAGATCAGAGAAAGAGTACTGGGATTTTCTTTTTAACTCTCTTGCACGCCAGCCAGTCTCTTCTCTTTATAGCCAGAGGTCTTTACAACGCAGATCCTGTTTGGGGGGGAAGAACTGTCACATCCATTCCGCATTCTCGCTCTGCTCTGTGCTGTATGGCAGAGGCCGACTTGTGCCAGGCTGTTGGGTAGTTTCCAGTAACGTTGGCCAGTGGGAGCCACTGGGGGTGGACAGCAGCAGGAAGAGAGAAGCCACAGTCTCTCTCCCTGGCTCCCTGCTTCAGGTGGCCTCTCTGTGGCTACGTCTTTAGCCTGACTCAGCTCCCATAGGGCAGCTGTCCTGCCATGGATGTGGCAGTTCACAGGCTGAAGTGTGGTGACCCACACATCAGGTCCTCGCTAACTTGATAAAACTTTTCTACCTTGGCACGAGGCATGGCATGTTGAGATCCTATATGCTAGGTTTTTAAAGTCTATTTGGTTTTTAAATGTATTCAGGCTCAGGCACCTGGGGAGCTCAGTCATTTAAGCCTCTGACTCTTGATCTCCGCTCAGGTCATGATCTCACGTTTCGTGAGATCGAGCCCCGCGTCTGGCTCTGTGCTGACAGTGCAGAGCCTGCTTGGGATTGTCTGTATCCCTCTCTCCCTGCCCCTGCCCTGTGCATACTCTCTCTCTCTCTAAAAATAAATAAATAAACATTAAAAAATACATGTTTGCAGGCTACTTCTGACTCACCTGGGTCAACTATTGCCATATAAATCCCTGTACAACCTGTACCTCCATTTGTTTTCTTCACTTGCTAAAGAAAGATTAGGGACACCCGGGTGGCTCAGTCAGTTGAGCATCCGACTTCAGCTCCGATCATGATCTCACGGTCCATGAGTTCGAGCCCCACGTCGGGCTCTGTGCTGACAGCTCAGGGCCTGGAGCCGGCTTCGGATTCTGTGTCTCCCTCTCTGCCCCTCCCCTGCTCATGCTCTGTCTCTCTCTGTCTCAAAAATAAATAACAACATGAAAAAAATGTTTTTAAAGAAAGATTATTTCCTTGATCTCGGAGGACTTAGTAAGTTCTTCCTCTCAAACGGGATCTGTATCGTAAAGACCTCTAGCTATAAAGAGCAGAGACTGGCTGACGTGCATCGCCATGGGCTGACCTGGCCACGAGTTTGTCTTTTTTTCTGCCTTTCTCAGAAAAGAGAATTAAAAAAAAAAAAATTCCAATACTCCTTCTCCGGTCTCCTGTTTAAAATTTCAGCTTCCCACTCATCTTCTATACCGACGATATTTCATTGTGTCTTATTGATTGTCTCTCTTCTCCACGAGAAGGCAGGACCTTTTGACTTTTTTCATTGCTGTGTCCCCAGTGCCCAGGTAAGTGTCTAGCAGACAACAGGTGCTCAACGAATAATTGTCGAATTAGTGACCGAGTGAGTGGAGTCTGGTTTATTGGATCCTACTTAAGGGCTACTACCATGGTCAACGGTTTCTTGTTAGCAAACGCCATGTTCCAGGCCAACGTCTGTGTTCACGAATGAAGGCGATGGGTCATGAACGTGAGCAGTGGCCTGCCAGGGTAACCTCATCCTGTTCCCCAAAGTTCATTTTGCCGAATTTCGGAGACTTTAGACGGGACAGACCTTCCTGGTGGTGCCGTGATATTATTCTCCACGATTATCCTGCTCGGGTTCACCCGCACAGCCTGACTCGTGCATGTAAACTTCGTCAGTGGTGGGAGGCCGCACCCCTCCTCTTGTGAAAGGCCTTTTTATCTTTTAATGGTGTTAAGGAAAAGGTCAAAGCGTCTAACAGCTGGGATGTGGAAAGCTTCCAGTGAAGGAGATCAATGTTGCCAACATCAGTCTAACTCCAGAAAGTTCTTAACGATCTTGGATGCAGTTCGTGGGACAATGCGATCGAAATGATAGCTTATCCCGGTAGCAAAAATAAAACGTGTGTAAAGCAGGGTGTTATATCTGCTTGGTAGGAGGCCCTAGCCTTCCTCCTGAAAGCTACAAGCTCCGTGGGCATCTATGCTATGGGATCAAGTCTGTAAGTCCAGGCGGCTCTTACTAGGAAGTGAAACGTCCCCACGCCTCGTTAGCAGTTGAACAATGCTATTTGTTGTAACTACCCCCGTGCGTATTAGCTGAGGGCAAAACTGGACAAATCGCGACAACCGAATTTGTGAATAGTGACTCGGGAGTCTTACAGGAGTCAGGGCTGGGGAGGCATGGGTGGTGAACTTGACAGGAACTGAGGCATTCTGCTTGATGAGGAGTTAAGGTGGTAGACGGTAAGGCCAGGAGAACCCACCCCAGGCTGCTGCCCCCCACAGAGACCACCCGCCCTCTCTGGGCAAGGGAGGAAAGGCACAGGTGCTCGGCTGAGGGTGAGAACCTTGAGGCTGCCATTTATTTGTCTTACTATTTGCTTAACGCCTGTCTTCCCCACTGGACTCTAAGCTCCATGAGGGCGGGACCCATGTCTAACACAGGGCCAGATTGTGGAAGGAGCTCGATGAATTGTTCCAGAATGAATAAATGTGCGATCCAATAAATGGATGAAGATTCCGACGTTAGCCAGGATTCCGTCTTCTCGGCCCCCAAGCCTTTGTCAAAGGGAGAACATTCAATTCCCCTGATGGCCTGGCACGTGACGGGACATCGCCCTTCATCCCGCTCTCCCTCCACCTTCCACCCGTGGCCCGTGTTTCCACGCCTTGTGTCTTTCAGACCACTAACCTGTAAGTTCCTTGTGGGCTTTCTGACACTTCCTCTACGCCGAGTTGGGACCCAGGGGGGATGCTAGTCAAGAGAGTCTGGGACCAGTGGAAATGGGAGCTCCCACCCCACTGCTGTGTCCCCAGCCCCCTGGGGTCCAATGACAGCACTGGGTGGCCAGAGTTGCCAATCCTCTGGAGAGCAGGGGGTGAAACGATCTCCCTTTAGGAAACAGGACGACCGGCTCCTGGGTCCTGAGCGGCAGGGGCTGTGGAGGGAGGCAGGACCCCAAGACGATAGGCCTCTCTCTCCTAGCCACAACCGTGAGTGCCTCTAAAGCGGGGGCCATAAGTAACTTTGTGTCCCCAGCCCGGGACGGATACAAAGTAGGTCCTACGGAAGGGTCGAATGAACGAGCCAACGAATGCACGGCTGGATCTCACCGGCGTTCTCCCCTCTCTGCCAGGATCTGAGAAAGAAGTGCTCATAGCAGCGACGGCCCCCCAGGGTCGGCTTCCTGGCTTCTAATGGGGTTCACGGTCTTCACAGTGGAGTGCCACCAGCCACATCTCTCCCGCGTCCGTCGCTCTGCTATGCGGGTGAGGAAGGCGTCATTGAAGCTGGATTTCTCTGCCTGGCTCCATCCTTACGGCCGGCGTGACGTCGGTTGAGTGGCTTCTCTGAGTCTCAGTGTTCTCGTCTGTGCAATGGGATGATAATAATTCCTTGCGAGCTTGCCGCGCGGACTTAAGGCCCCGTTTTTGGTAAAGTATTGGCGTTCCTATTCTCATCCTTTTTCTCATCTGAGGCTAGAGAGGCGGGGCCGACAGTCCGCTGAAAGCTGGCAGGATGCTGAGAGAAACCGAAGCACGAAGATGTGGGCAGATATGGGGTTTGGGTTTTGTACCCGGGACGCAGAAAACTCGTGAAGCCAATCTCTCTGTCCTGGGCACGTAGACGGCACATTTCTTCCCAGGAGGTGCCTCTTGGGCTCCTGGAAAGTCAGTGGTGGCAAAGCGAGGCCGGGGGTTGGGGAGGACCCCTCGGGAGGGACAGCATTGCCCCAGGCTGTAGTTTAGATCCTCGGGGGAACACAGAGTGAGACTTCCCAGTCTTTCCCGGTCTTCTACTAGCCAAGGCCCCGCCCGTCCCTTCAGAAAGCGGTTGCCTTCTGGAACAATAGCACAGGGTTTCTGGTGTTCTGTCCTTACCTGAGCTGAGAGCGTTTCCTCGGGTCTTTTGCTGCCCACGTCTTCAAAAGGGCAGGTCCCTTTCCCAGCAGAGTGGGCATCTGGCGTCCAGGCATCCAGCTTGAGTTCTCAAAACCCCGCCAGCCCCTCGAGAAGCAAACGGTCTACACTCCCACTTTTAACCAAGACATCCGGGAAGCTGGCTGTGTGTGTTCAGAAATGATTTCCCGAGGGTATGCTAAGAAAGGCTAGTCCAGGAAATGGTGGCATCTTCCTGGGAGGAAGCCCTTCTAGATAGGAAGGACCGACCTCAGGGGACACAACCTTCCCCTTCCTCGGCTGTAATCTCGGGGATTCTTGGCCTGTGAATGGTTCGGAGTCTTCTGATTTGATTTCTTCTACCCTGCAGGGGACAGCATTGGGTAAAGAACTGTGGAATTCATGTGATAAAGGAAGAAACATTTGTTCTCAATTATCCAAATTATTGTTTGCTAATTGAAGTACAAAAGGGATATTTTTTTTCTCTCTCTTTTGGTTGGTGTAAGCCCCCCTTCCCTTAAATCTCTTTGATTGAGCAAAAATGCTTTTGGAGTGTTTACTTTAATCCATACATCATTTTTCCTTATTAGTAGCTGTTCGGTAATGTCCTCGCTCACGGGGCAAGCTTTAACCTGAGCTCAGTTTGTCATCAAAGTTGCGGAAACGGATACACGTTACCTAAACACCACTGCCTATCTGTCACACTGGCTGGATGTTTCAAAATACGGGTGTCGGTTTGGGGGCCAAAACTCCACCCAGCCCTCCACCGCCGTCCTGTAGGCTTTCTCACGGAGTATTTTCTTAGGTCAGGTTTTCCGGAAATAGACTCGGAGACGGAGACTTGCGTGCAGGACGTGTCCTCGGAAACACCACCTGCCGGGGAGTGAGGCAAGCGAGGGGTTTGGGGAGGGGGGCACTGCAGAGACCACACCCGATGCAGCGCGGAGCATAATGTCTGGGACGGTCCCTCAGAGATGTTCCAAACTGAGACCAAGAGGCTGGGTGGGCTTTGGGGGCCCAGCGCTGACCAGTCTTTGGATACGAGTTGCCAAGGAGGGGGTGTAACCCTGGGTGAGGTGGCTCTCCTAAATGCCCAGAGAGGGAAGCAGTTGTGAGCAGTTAGCAAGCCTCACTCCAGGGTGGGCTGGGGCTGACGGGGGCAGGGATCGAGCCCCTGCAGCCTGAAGGGGCGCCCAGGTAGCACCCCGCAGCATCCGCTGCTCCCCATATATCCCCAAACCTCCTTCAGATTGCGAACGACGGATGGACGCACGTGCCTGTTGAAGACACATCTGAAAAGTCAACGGAAACCTTTTCCGCTGCAGACGCTCAGACGTTGCGGTCCTCAAACTCCTTCCAGAATGGAACCCTGCGAGGTGGACGGTAGCTTTGTCTATTCTGGGCAGACGCAAGGAAGTTCTCTCTGAACTTCGGCCAGCGATCTAGGGAACTGACGATGTAGAACATTCCACGGGCCATCTCCTTCCTTGCCCGTCATCTATCATCCCGACCCTCCACCTCCTTTCTGAGTGATGACTGCACCCTAAACACATAAAATTAATCGCCGCTCGAGGCCAGCCAGGTGTCTCGCCTCCAGAAATTATCTCACTGCTGCAAAAGAACAGCTCGGATCTGATAACGTCTCATCACTTCATATAAAGAGCACCGCGAGGTCGTACGGGAGCCCCCCTGACAGGTTTGCAAAGTTCCGGGAAGCCCAGAGCCGCCTCTGGCTTCATGCAAAGATCAGGTGATAGTTGTTGCAGGTAAAGGCCCTGTTTCAGGTAAAGAAGGAACACCTTGACTCAAAGCCATGCTAATTAAATCACCGGCTTCCAACAAAAGAGAATGCTGGTAAGGGCAGAATCAGGTGTGCACGCAGCATCGCGCTCTGTTCCTTCTAGAAACTTGAGGATGGCTTCGCAGAAGTCAGGCACGGGCTGGGAAGAAGCCCTCCAACTACACACTTAGCAGCAGATTATTACATAATCCAATGAAGCTCTGATTTTGAAATTCCATATGACAAGCCCTGCTTAGCTGAACGGTGGCTGATGGCAGCCGTCTCTTGTATCCCGTATGTATATTTTATTTTAACTATGCGGCCCTCTGGCAACGTCCTGTACATTTCAATCAATCAGAAGCTCCATTTGCCAGCTCCGCGTGGAGTTCAGCGCTTCTGAGGATTTGGCAGAGAGAAAACAATCACGGAGATAGATCTAAAAATGATTGTCTTAATCTAATCACGTGGCATTTCCAATATCTAAATCCGGGAAGGAAGCACATTCTTGCAGTACACAGAATGCAAGATCCACAAATGCCAGGCGGGTTTTTACCAACGAGCTTGGCCTCCGTTTTAGATTAGCGGCAAATCCTCATAACTTGGCTCTAATTGAGAGCTTAGCTGTTGCTATTAAGTTCCTTTTCAGGAACAATACTGCCGACACCGTTCCCCTTGCTGAGAACATTCTCCCTCTCTATCGGAAACTATCCAAATGGATGAGAATTAAGACAAACACTTTATAAAATAACACTCCCCAAAGACAGGTTGGCATGTTTGATTAAGAGAAGCCTCAGATAGAGTCTGTGAATAAAATAAAGCTATCCTAAGTGTCTCGGGGCTTTGCCTTGCATAAGTCTGCGTTGTAATTCTACTCCTCCCCTTCTCTCTCTCTTTCTCTGTCTCTCTCGGAGCCCAATAAATGCATTCTTGCCACACTTGATGCAGAAGAGAAGGAAACCGAGTCTCCGGGAAGTGACCTGGGTGCCTCTTCAATCTCCATCATCTTGTCTGTTTCTCAAAGTCCTTCAGAAAAGCCAGACCTGCACACACAGCGGGGTCTGGGAGGGCAGGCAGCTTTGGCTGCATCTGACCTTGGTCCTTCTGATGCAGAGTTCCCCGGGGTGGTGGTGGGGGCGGGGCGGGGGGGAACACGTCGGTCCAGCCTCAGAGCCAACAGACACCCAGCCTCCAGGCTGGTTAGTACGCAAAACAGCAAACAGTGCCCAGGAGCCCAGGATAAACAGGTACCCTCTAAATCGGCCAGTGGGGCAGGCTGGGAAATGGTTGCAACCGAGGCATAAGAAGCCAAGGGGCGGGGGGGGGGGGGGGGGGAAGAGATCTGATAAAATAACCAGGAGGGAAGAAAGTTCGTATGGCAGATACTCATAGTTGAAAAGGTCCGACAACTTGCCTTGTCGTCCTGAACCTGTACAGATGGCTCCCGGTGACAGCTGCATAATAAATTGTGCCTCGTGAGGTCAGCAGCCCAGATTTATTGGACTGTATATAAATGTGTGACTCTGGTACTGGCCTTACTAAGGGCGGCGACGACGACACATTTATCGGCTGGGGGCGGGAGGGGGACGCGAAATCAAATCAAATCCATCCTAAATTCAAACCTACCCTAAATCCACACATCAACATTCAGGGTGAAGGATCAATATCAGTTTTCCCGACGTGCCCGTGATACAGTTTGTCATCCGACAACCACCTCCAGCTCGCAAGAGCGTGAACATGAGCGTTCACGTTTGCTCTCCACCCGGGATCGGTGAATGTCAATGCCCGAGGAGTCATTTCTGAGGGTTGGCGATCCCCTCCTGGAACCAAAGCTCCCCAAAGGGTGAGAAACGCAACCCCGTCCGCATGATTTTTTCGGTCACCTCAAAGTTGAAGACGAGTATTTTCTCCGTGTGAAATGAAGAGTCATCAAGGTGAATGATGGTCGAACGCGGGGTTCCAACACTTCGTTCTGTCTTAATTACAGAACTATAGGGAGGGCGGCATTTTCAGTATCCTTAAATGATTATCTTAAGAGCCCTGGGATGGTGAGTGTGGCCTCTCCAAGGCTTAGTCGTAAACATATTGTAGCTGAGAATGCTGTCTTGCTGTTCTACTCTTTCCACACGCACACACGCGCGTGCGTGCACGCACAAAACTGTTCCCCTATCCGCCTGTTAATATTCTCGCGTACGGGAGGCTCAATTAACTGTGGAATTCAGATGACTGAGTGTAGCAGGAATTCGCAACTAGAGAACACCGGCTGATTGAATTATCCTACATCCTTCTTTCAATCTGTTTATATGCATCCTCTTACTGGGAAATGAATCTGTAGGAAGTCAGCCTTGTGTCTACCGAAGCTGTCAAGGCCAGGGTAAGTTTTGATTTGAGCCTTGGCTAAGAGGATCCCGAAGGCATTTTGATTTATCCACAGGACTCTTCCATCTCAAATGGAACACACTTAAAATAATAGAAAAACACAGTTAAGTTGGCCTAATGAAAGTTGGGGACGTCAGGGAGATGAAATAAAGTTTACGAAGGTATGCCCCATCATAGCAAGTTCACTGTCCTCTTCAATGGAGCGTAAGAATATCGATTGACTGCAGTGACAGCTAGCTTTCAGAATATTCATAAAAAAAGAGCAGCCTCATCTCATAGGTGTATTAAAGTATAACTTAGCCCCTTTTGGGAAAGCCGTGTCACCAATTCCAGCAGTGAATAGTGATGCATAAAATTGAAGGAGAAAATGTGCAGAAAAATAAGCATACATCAGAAGCAGGGTCAAGAACCTAATTTCACAGTGACACACTAGTAATTTGGCTTTGAAAATTTTTGTCAATTCCAAATTCATTTGAAAAAGCATGGCTCGGAAATGCCGGCGTCTGAATATGAGATATGCCGGTGTCTGAAGAGGAGATTCCAATATTTATGGCACAGTTTACACATACATTACCCCTGTCACAGTGAAATAAGTCACATACTTACATGCTGAGTGGAGTCAGTCCAAAGGTGTAGGCATCAGGGAGAAAGATAAGGAGACGAGTAATTAGTACATTAATCTTTTTTATGATATCATTCTTCAGACATGTATGATCGTAATGTAAATTAGAAATAAAGGAGGGTTCGTGGAAAATAGAATTAATTCCAAGGAGGTCAATCACCATACAGTAACTGCATTAGAAGCATGGCGTAATTTACGGCAACGTTTGTCCGTCTTCCTGCGTGTGGCTGATTGCGATTGCTTCTGCTGAAAGTCAGCCTGTGCGATAACATTCTGCGTCCTAATGAAATTCATTTGCAGTACAAAAATTTGAGTGAATCCAACAAGGGCTGTTACAGGCCTTAATGGCATTCTATGGATTATTGATTTTTGATTTAGTTTCTGCTCAAGAGAAGCCCATTTTAACAGCACCATTACCTCCATAACGATTAGAGACAAAAAGTTAATTATGTAATTATAAAGCCAATAACAGACTTGTCTGGTTTACTTTGCTTTAGTCCGTTTAAACATTATCTCTCGTGTGCACATCATAACAGGCGGGGTGTGAGAAGAGAGATTAACGCCATGAAAGCAGATGTGAAATTTAATTCTCCAGGCCATCGCTGTCTGGGAAACCATTAAGTAATCACAGTATTCTCCCTCTATTAAATTCACGGCTGCCACATCACACACAAAAGGTGGGCGAGGGTGCAGCCGGGCCTTCCCGTCCTATTGAGTGTAACCCGGCCCCAGCCCGGGGCGCTAGGGCAGAAAGCCCAGCACCGGGCGCCTCCGTCTATTTGAAAACGAACAGCTTCGGAAAAATCAAACGTAGGATGTCGTCCCTAAGAGAAACCAAGGGACCGTTTTCACCTTGAAGAGGGGACCGGCCGGTGGGAAATCGGGAGCCAGCTCCGGCGAAGGTCACCCGGAACTTTCTGATGCCGGGTCTCCCCATCTTTGGCCGGCTAGTAGGTGACTCTCGGAGATCTAAACGTGTTAACCGCCCTCCTCAAGTGAAGTAAGTCACCCGGAGAAAGGCGGATACAGTATATTTTCACTCTTATGTGGATCCTGAGAAACTTGAGGGGGAGGGGAAGGAAAAAAAAAGAGAGAGGAAGGGAGCCAAACCATAAGAGACTCTTAAAGACTGAGAATAAACTGAGGGTTGATGGGGGGGGGAGAGGGGGAAGAAAGGGAAAGGGGGTAATGGGCCTTGAGGGGGGCACCTGTTGAGATGAGCACTGGGTGTTGTATGGAAACCCATGTGACGATAAATTTCATATTAAAAAAAAATAATAAATTAAGAACAAAACAAGTGCTTCCGAATGGACAGCTTCAAATGCAATCCTGCTTCCGAGTTGGCAGAGCGGGCAGGGTGCCATCCCCGGAGTGTAGCTGCCTTCGTGCGTGGGCGCGCGTGGGCGCAGGTGAATGTGCGCATTCCTCAAACGGCGCTTCCAAAAAAAAAACAAAAAACAAAAAAAAAAACCACCACCCCCTGGCTGAGAGTTTCTATCTCTTGGTGGCATCTCCTGACCTCATCTGGAGAATGCCTGCCTCCCGCCCCAAACTGGCTTTAAGAAAATCTGTACCAGGAAAATTTCACACGCAGAGAGAAAGGGGGGTGCGGACAGCGGGGGCCAGGCCCCGTGGTGGGTTGCGGGAGAGAACCTAAAAAGGCAGCTACGTCGAACGCAGCAATCAACACGCTGTTAGCAAGAGTCTTGAAGTTCACGGCTCAGGTTAAGCATGCGAGCTGCTGGGAACTTTTCTCCCAGCAGATGAAACTGTCACAGAGTTGGGGGCGCGCGTGGAGGATAAATAAACCAGAGAGAAACCAAAGACACGGCTCATCGATTTAAGAAGGCCAGTTTCTTGTGAAAGTTTACACTCACCGAGTGCCCCCCCCCCCCCCCCCGCCGGGTGCGGGCATTACAACTGCCCAGGGACCAGCAGAGGACAAAGGATCTGTCGTCACTTGCCAACGTAGCCCTTCTGCCACCCCAGGGCTGTTGTGCCTCAACGACCAGAGAGGGCCATCCACCAACTGGACGACGGATTGTCAATCAAAGGGCATTCGAAGGAAGTCATTCGACTCACTGTCCTTCGGCCCTTGCAAGGACTTTTTTCGGAGTGGCACAGGCCTGCCGGACCGCAGCAAACAGGTTACTTCACCACGCCAAGCCCGCTGAACGTTGCTTCTGCGAAGGACACGTTCACGGCACCCCGAACTTGTGGTTAGATTCCAGCCGCCGTCCTGGAAATAACAGACCCATGTTCTGTGCCCCGCCAGCTCTGGCTTTAGCGTTGTCCAGCTATCCACACCACCCCCTGCCCCCGATTTTGCAAGAGAACCCCCGAGAGAATCAGGCACCAGGAAAACAAAACAAAACAAAACAAAACAAAAAACCGTGTCGATCTTCTCAATTTAGAGCCGCAGTCCCATTTAAATACATCTTGGGCTTGCTTGCTTTTCCTTTGGAGCCTTTGCAAAGAAATCCAACCTCATTAGACTCAAACACCAATCTCTCGAGAGCATCTCTCTCTTTCCACCCCGCTACTATGGGACAAACTCACCAGCCTCCAGCATCAGATGAGGAGAAAATAAACACCCAAGCTCGTGGAGGCCTTCCTCCATTAAGGCTGCAGAAGACGGGCATTTACCTTCTCCGTGGCAGAAAATTTGTCCTTAATCCAAAGATGACCTCACCCCTTGACCTTTCATCCACCTAAAAATAAAGAGTTTGAAAAAGAAAATATTTCTAGCACGAGGAATAGAAGTAAGAACCTGCCTCCCCAGGTGCGGATTTTTTTTTTTTTTTTTTTTTAACTTGACATCCTTTTACATCAAAATCCACTGCTTTTAAACTCAAGGCGAACGGAATCGCCAGCCCAAACTCCCCTGATAGGAACTTGGCAGGATGTCTGCCTTGTCATACCCTGCTTGTCTGATGCGTAATACCTGGATTTTTTTTTTTAAGTCGACTTCTCCAAAATGCCTAATCTTCATATTTTTGACCCTCCTCTGTCCCCCAAGCCGTTCCCTCATTTGCCTGCAGACACGGCCCTTCTCATCAGCCGTTCTCATTTCCACTGACACTTCTCGCCGCTCTTTGCGGTGGAAAAAAAAAAAAAAAAAAATCTGTGCTGTGAACACAGTTTGACATTTCCTGACATTTCATGAACTAATTACACTACAAATAATTAAGCATGTTCACATCTGTAACAAACGAAGGCAAAATGGTTGTCAGCGGGCGTGATTGATGACCTCCCTGAGACTTGATCTGATGAGATTCTCCCCACCCTGGGCAGGAGCCACTGCGTTTGCAATCATGCCTTCAGCCCTTTTCATCAGATCACACGGACGAGACGCTTGAAGAAAAGGATGGGAAAATTAATGACTACAATGAAATATTTGCATTTTTCCAGGGCTGGAGAAAACAATGAACAAGAGATGTGACAACCTCAATTATTTGGTGGTGCTAAGAGCTGGGAGGCAGCTCCTGCTGGAGGGAGCTGTTGGGAAGCCTGGGGGTGTCAGGCTGGCTGGAAAAATGGCAGGTGACAAGGACAACATTTTTTTTTTTTTTTTATGCTACACAGGCCCACAGAAGCTCGGCTAAAAAGACAAATTGCGGGAGCGATTTCTTATGGAGGGGGAAATTTGTCAGCATTTAAGCTTGTTCCTCTACAAAGGTTGGACCCGGGTGTGAAAATAAGCTGGGCGGCAGACAAAGGAACGCAATCTGATATCTGCCAATCCATGCAGCTGCCAATGGCTGGATCTTCTTTGTTTAACACGGTCTGGGGGCTCTCGGCGTGGGCTGCACACTGTACAGAACTGAACACCCCCTGCCCACTGGGAACTCATTTGGAAGGGACCCCAGTCTGCTGGAGACCTAATTTGGCTTTTTCCAAAGCCAGCTCCAGCCAGTTTTCTGGGCAAATTTCCCTCCTGAAGTTGTCCAAACAAATGGATTTATCATCCAACACGATGCCAGCGTGGAGGTTCCGTGAGCCAGAATGCAAGCATAAAATAAAATAAATACCTTTGGATACAGGAGATGGCCAGGCGTCTCTCTCTCTCTATGGAGGTCCTTGCCAATGACACCCTGGCAACCGAAAATGGCAAAACGGAGTTTTTGAGGATTCATTTTTAAAGTGCAAAACAAATTCCATTATATGAAATCCTTCCATAATTTTAATTTCACAACGTATTTGTCTGTTGTTTCTAAGTGGAATAAACAAGTCAATTTACAATCCAATTAGCCGTTTGAAATTTCAGCCATTGCAATTCATCGGGTCACCATCGGACACGCAAGGACATCTAGACTATACTCGCCACGTAGAACGGCACGGAACTACCGCTTCGTTGGGCACCTACTATGTGTAAGACGCTGCGCAAGGTTCTTTACTTATACCTGTTCACTTCACTGCAACCCTACAAGGTAGATATTGACATCCACGTTACTCAGGTAAGGGAAGTGACGTTCAGGAAGGTCAGGCGACCTGCCCAAAGTCACACAGCTATTACGTGGCCGAGGCAGAATTCAGACCTCCATCAATCTGGCTGCAACGCTTGGGGAAACCCCACTTCTTATTCTTTGGGTGGCCAGCACCCAGATTCCGGGTGGGTCGGTCAAGTTCATCCGTTCCCCTCGGGGTTGGTGCCCACATCAGAAGGATGCATGATTCATTGTCCTCCCTCCCACTCTTGTCCTCCTGTCAACCCCCAGCCACTCAGACTGAAATGAACATCTCCTCCATTACTGGCCTCCAAACGCATCCCAAGTCCTGCCCCCAATCCATTAGTGAGATGGAACTTTCTTTATGCACAAGAAAGAAATTGGCCTGCAGGTTTGGAGGTCTCTGACTCTTAAAGTCAAACTATTCCCAGCCCGAGGGCCTCAAGGCAACAGTCAGTTCTGTCCCTTTATACCTTAAAGGAATTTGGGCTGCAACTTTTTCCGTTTTGTGTTTGAATTCTACAGGGAAGGTGAGCAGACGATCAGACGCACGTCTGCCTATTTTCTTCCTTAAAATAGGTGCTGAAAGTAGGCTCTCTAGCTTCTTGCTCAGGGCGGTGCTGGGAAGCACAGATTAAGCACAGCGGGGCAAGTCCTGTGTGAAGTGTCAAGATTTCAAGGATGGATTTCAGTGTTTTTAAATTACTAGATCATAGTGTAGATTTAAAGCCTTAGCCGTAGCCTTCCTGCTCCTTTCAACAGAGAAACTCAAATGTTTATCTACAATTTGCCCCGGTTAGGCTTTTAAGAAAGCATTGTTGTTGGTTGTCCTCGGACAATAAAAGCGGGGCATTTTCGACCTTCATCCCGCAACCCGACTTCAATATCTGCTAATTCCTTTTTATAAAACAAATTGCATCAATGGCGGTCCCATTTAACCAACTCCAGCTTAAATTGTTTTTGTTCTCTTTCATAAGTTCCTTCTCCAGATTAAATGCTGCTGCGCTCCGAACGAACTGCTCTCGGCCGAAGTGGGAAAGCGTGATTTGATTAGTATAGATTCTGGAATCGGGTAAGTACTGTGTCAGTGTCCTCTCCAGAAGAGAGGTGACGTGTCATGGGATATTAAGAATGGCCATTTAATGTAAAAACTCAGATAATACATGAGTTAAATGGGGAAAATGAGAGAAAGCTTTTAAGCATTCTCCCAAGACGGATTGCAGAATAATATTATTGTACACGGGGTGGGGGGAGTGACACCATTGAGAAGCCATCACAGAAGTAGGTTTAAAATCATTAGGGCAAAAAGCATTTCAGAGCTGCAGCAAGACGGCGGCAACACGTAATGAATTATCAATAGAGACCTAGTGATTCGGTTATATTACAATATGAACAGAAAACTTCCTGTTACATAATTTTAATCTGCCACTCTGATAAATGGCTGGAGGAGGGAGCCCCGTTTCTGTTGTGAGCAAAGGGGCGGGGATGAATATGAAAGACACCAGAGAACGTTCTAAATTAAGTATTCTGTGAGCCGAGGATTCACCAAACACCCAAGCTCCAGGATTCACCCGAAAGACACCCATTTCTGAGCGTGGCACAAGGCTCTCCATAAGCCATCTCGCATTCCAATGAAACCGTATTTACAAAAACCGGTGGCCGCCCCTCACGCCAGAGTTTGTGACTTCGATTTTTGAAATACTGCCTTAAAATATTGTTTATCTCGATTGCTGGGGGTTTCGGTGCCCCCCGAAACTTTGCTCCCGAGATGAACGTCTCACTGGTCTCACCCTAGTTTGGCCTTGCTGCCCATGGAACTGTAAGGTGGGCAATATGATCCTGAGTTTACAGCCTGGGAAGCTGGAGTCCGGAGAGATTTTGGAACTCAGGCACACAGTTTGTAAATGGTGGAGTCTAGGGTCACATCCAACCTGTTGGACTCAAAATCTGAGCAACCATGCTGTCTGCATATGTGCACGTGTGTGTGTGTGTGTGTGCGCACGTGCGTGAGGGTGTGCGTGTGTCTGTGCGTGTATAGTTAAATCTTTCCTACCCAGTATTGCCACCCCAATTACAGAATTCTTCATCGAGTTGCAAAGTACTATTTGCCTCACTACCGAGTCCTGGGGCAAGGGAGCCACTTTACTACCTCATGGTTAAAAGGAAGGGCCTCGGTGGCTCAGTTAAGCGTCTGATTTCGGCTCAGGTTGATCTCACGATTTGCAGGTTCGGGCCTCACATCGGGCTTGCTGAGGTCAGCACAGGGCCTGCTTTGGGTCCTCTGTCCACGCCCCCCCTGCCCTTCCCCCGCTTGCAGTCTCTCTCTCTCTCTCTCTCTCAAAAATAGATAAAACATGAAAAATAAATTTAAAAAAATAAAAAATAAAAATAAAAGCTATTTGATATTTACTAAGTGGAAATGTTCTCTTTTTTTGTCTAAATAACATTGTATGATTTATTTTAAGAGAAGTAAATAAAGCACATGCGACAGATAAGGCATCTTATAACATCCTATAATTTTTAACCAGTCTTGTGCTTTATACAAGAATATAAGTTTTAGATAATTTTGGAGAAAATGCCACTGAGTATAGTCAGTATTATACGAAGCATCCCTTTTTATCAGTTTAATGCTTTTTCCTTCTTAAATTCAGAACTCAGCATGAGTATATTTAAGAAGTTTTCTCCCCATCACTTACAACTCAACACACACATATGCACACACATACACGAGCAGATGTCCTTTTAATGAAATACGCAGTAAAACCTTGGGTTGCAAGCATAATTCATCCAGGAAACATGCTTGCAATCCAAAGCACATGCCTATCAAAGCGAATTTCGAGAACCATTGACTCACTTGTGATCATCCAATGTCCGGCGTTTTGTACTACTCGTGCAGCCAGATATCGCTCATCTACCAGGTTAAAGTTGATTAGAAATGTTTGCTCTTCTTGCAAAACACTCAAGAGCAAGTTACTCGCAATCCAAGGTTTTGTTGTAATCGAGATATGACCTTATATGATTTGGGGTGTACAACATAATGATTCGATATTTGTATATACTGTGACGACCTTCGCGTGATGAAAGTTTCCAAGATCTGCTCTCTCGACAACTTTCAAATATGCAATACAGTGTTATTAATTATAGTCACCGTGCTGTACGTGACACCCCCGTGAGATCAGAGCTGGATGTTGGTACCTGTTGACCGTCTTCACCCATTTTGCCCACCCTGACACCCCCCACCCCCTGCCCCTGGCAACCGCCAATCTGTTTTATGTATCTGAGCTTGGGTTTTGTTTTTGTTTCGTTTTGTTCTCAGAGCCCGTGGGTAAGTGAGATCATACGGTATTTATCTTTATCTGTCTGACTTTTTTCACCTACGATAATGCCTTCAAGGCCCATCCGTGCTGTCCTAAATGGCAAGAGTTCATTCCTCTTTATGGGTGAGTAATATTCCCCTGTGTATATAGCCCGTGTCTTTATTCATTTCTCCATCAGTGCACACTTCGGTTATTTCCATGTCTTGGCTCTTGTAAATAATGCAGCAGTGAGCGTGGGGGTGCAGACATCTTTTGGAGTTGGAGCACCTGGGTGGCTCAGTCAGTTGAGCATCTCACTTCAGCTCAGGTCATGATCTCACGGTTCGTGAGTTCAAACCCCGCATCGGGCTCTGTGCTGTCAGCAAAGAGCCAGCTTCAGATCCTCTATCCCACTCTCTCTCTGCCCCTTCCCGTGCTCACACATTTTTCTCTCAAAAACATATAAATATTTATAAGAAAAAAAAAAAACACAGAAGAGGAGCTGTGCTCCATTGGTTGGGCTTTTGAGTTTTGTAGCACGGGGAAGATTTAGCTATTTAAATCAAGACAAGACAAAAGTTAGGGGAGGGGGTGGATTACCAGGCATCACATCCTTCTTGACACCTGACCTGGAGATCCCCCTCCGAAGAAGTTACCCCATGACTACACTCAATGCTGGAGGCATCAGAAAAACAGGCAAAGGAAAAACACAGGAGAAACGGGAGAAAAAAAAAAAAAGAGCCAATACATTCTGGAATATAAGGCAGCTATGAAAATGATAGACTAGATGTACAGGTGTTGATGTAGGGAAGTCCACAAGATCGATCAATAATTCTCTTTTAAAAGTCAAGAGTCACAACAGTGTATATTTTGGATTTATTTATTTTAATGTTTATTTATTTATTTGGAGAGAGAGAGAGCGCGCTAGCTGGGGAGGGGCAGAGAGAGAGAGAGAGAGGGAGACAGAATCCCAAGCAGGCTCCGTACTGTCAGCAGGGACCCTAATGCAGGGCTCAGACTCAAGAACCGTGAGATCACGACCTGAGCTGAAATCAGATGCTTAACCGACTGAGCCACCCAGATGCCCCTGAAATTATTTTTAAAAGGACACACACACAATTCTATGTAAGTATATATATATATATATATATATATATATATATATATATATATGCTTGGCATTCTTGGCACGTATATATATATGCTTGGCATTCTTGTATGTGCATTGAAAAGTCTTAGAGGCCTCTATATGAAGCTGATGAAACTTATTATCACTGGTGAGGACTGAGTTTCAGGTGCAAAGATATCTGAATGGTCCTTGTGCATCCTTCTGTATTTTCCAAATTTCTGCTGTGAGCAGGTGTCGTTTTATTACACGTTTTTAAATCTCTGGTGATTCTTACCTTCTTAAGTATGCTGTTCTAGATTATCTAAATATTTTATAATAAGCATGTTCCTTTATAATGCTATAGTCTGTAACAATCAATGACCCACACTGCACAAAATTTTAAAAAAACAGCTTTATTGAGATACATTTCACATATCATAAGATTCACCCATTTAAAGTGTATAATTCGGTGGTCTTTAACATTTTCAGAGTTGTGCAATTATCATGGAGCTCTAGTTTAGAGCATTTTCATCACCCCAAAAAGAAACCTCACGCTCATCATTAAACACTCCCGAACATCCCCTGCCCCCACCCCAGTATCCCCCGCCCCGACCCCAATCGCAAGCAAACACTCATTCACTTCTTATCTCCATTACTTTTCGCTGTTCTGGACATCGTATTTATTTATTTATTTATTTATTTATTTATTTATTTTTTAAGCTTTATTTACTTTTGAGAAAGAGACAGAGTGCGAGCAGGGGTGGGGCAGAGACGGAGGGAGACACAGAATCCGAAGAAGGCTCCAGGCTCCAGGCTCCGACCTGTCAGCACAGAGCCCGACGCAGGGCTCGAACTCACGAAACCGTGAGTTCGTGACCTAAGTCGAAATCAAGAGCTGGGCAGTTAACCGACTGAGCCACCCAGCTGTCCCCACGTTGGTCTCTTTCTAATACCGATGTGTTTTTAAAAATTATATAAACGGGGGACCTGGGTGGCTCAGTCTGTTAAGCGTCCGACTCTTGGTTTTGGCTCAGGTCATGATCCCAAAGTTCGTGAGTTCAAGTCCCGCATAGGGCTCCATCCACACGGACAGCACGGAGCCTGCCTGGGATTCTCTCTCCCCCTCTCTCTCTTATCCTGAGTCTTGGAGATGACTAAATATATAAGTATTAAGTCACCTACATTATTTTTGTTTTAAACGTCCCTTTACCTCTCTCTCCGAACATAGAGCCTAGATTTGTTCCGGGTAACTGCCTGGCTTACCTGATACTACAGCAGGTTACCTGGAAGCCTGAAACCCCCTTTTATGCGCCTCGCTCTTCCTCGACTTCAGTCCAATTTTCTTAAAATTTAATGTGGATCGTAGGGTCAAACCTATTGAGAGCAAACCATGACGCTGCCATTTGCAAGTTCGGGGGCCCTGAGTCTGGGCCTCAGTTTCCTCATTTGTAAAATGGGAATACAAACGACACTTCCCTCCTAGGCTGCCGTGAGGATTAGATGAGATGAGGATTAAATGAGAGTGCCCCACTTTGGCATTCACGCTATTAGCCACATATACGCAGTCTAGAAACACGGCCGGCAGAAAAGCCCATTTCTTCAAGTGTAATTCTCTCCGCAGTTAGGCCGTCTGGCCACGAAATCAGTTCCATGTGTGTTCCTCAGGAGCTCCCAGCCCAGGGAATTAAGATTTCAGCCTTGGGGAGCTGGGTAGGGCCACACCCTTAAGCCTAACTCCTCTGATTGAAGTAAAATTGCAAAATGAATGAATGAATAGTAGATCATTATGCATTGTACCCAAGCTGGGCCGGCACGAAGGATATTGATGTAGCCACAAAAATGAGTCGAGGTCCGGAGGCCAAGCTCCTGAAAGAGCCAGGCTGGGGAGAGTGCGAATTGCGATCCCAATTGGAAACATCACCGCCTGCATGAGCCTCCTGCAAGTTCCGACGTGGGGCTGCCATTGTGGTTCCGGAGCAAAGGAGAAAGCTGATCTGCGAGCATTCGCTGATGAAAAAAAAAAAAAAAAAAAAAGTGGCCAGTGGGTCCTCTGTTGACTCTTCTCATCTCCGCGATTCAACAGGCCCCCACTTTGTTTTGGGCAGTTCCGTATATGGACGGTGATTGTTCGGCCAATACATATTCGTTGAATGGTAGGGAACAAATTGGACTTTTATTTACTCTTTGGTTTCCACCGGAAGTGCTAGGCCCTTGGTAAACACTCCTTTGATAAGGCTAGAGGGTCTGGAACATTTAACGAACCATGGGTTTGAAACTGGAAACGCCAGCTTGGAAAGTTGTGGACTTGCCCGTCGTTAATGGGCAAGAATTGGTTGACCGACAATCAGCCCTGATTATGGGGCTTGACTGAAGACGGGGGGGAAGCTGCGTTCCGCTCATTGATCCTCCTCGTCCTCCTCAGTGGGCGATCTGGACGCTGGATCTTTGACGTCTCTGGGAAGAAGAATCTTCTAGCACCCAGGACACCGGACCTCTCCTGGCTCCTATTTTCTCAGGGGAGACCCTGCTTCGCTTGCCATCGCAAACCCTGAGGATCCCGTGAGGAGCCCTAAGTTCACACGATTCCTATACTCTTCCATCCCTATTTCAAAACAGAATTACCTTTTGTTATTGGCCTGAATTAAAATTTGCCCTCATTTACTTCGCCGGTTATCGTACATCAGAAATCAAAACCACTTTCCTGCTGCTTGTAACAGGCAAGAGGAGGGAGGAAACTTCATGGTAAGATCAAGTTCCACCCGTTAACATTTGTTTATTTGCTGTAAGATAATCAGGCTGTCAATGTCACAGACTAGTGAAGGCACGTGCCTAAAGATGCAAAAAGGAAGACAGCAGGATCGCAAAAATCCCCTTGTACTCCCTGGGCAGCCTATAGAAAGAGAAAGCAATCCTCTATCAGTCAGGCGAGGGCAGGCCAGGCTGCGGAAACAACCACCCACAAGATCTCAGCAAACGGTGATTTCGTGCCAATGCTGCAAATCAGTGGCATGTCAGCAACGGGTTCTGCTCTAATCACTCGGAGACCCATCTACCATGATCACCACAGTAGTGGAAAGGGGACACAGAGAACAAGAATAGTACAGGCTCTCACACGGCCTCCCTAGCTCGACATCACCCAACTTCCTTCTTGTGCCGAACCCCCCTCCCTCCCCTTTCCTGTCCTCCCGGCTCTGTATTCCCTCACTCCGTCTATACCTGGGGGTGCAGAGCACTTTTCGGCTCTACCCAGCCACGGGTTGAGGTGCGGAGGCAAGACGAGGATGTGTCTCATGCCAGCCTGAAGCGTCTCCTACTTCGGAACAGAGTGAACACCCCAAGGCCCTCCCACTCCTGTGACCTCTTGAAGGGTAAAACCCCAGACTTCAAAATACGTATCTGTATATCGTGCCCACGTGGGGAAGAGGCGGGGAGAGAATCTCGAGTAGGCTCCACAACCCACGTAGATCCCAGGGCGGGGCTTGATCTGCCAACCATGAGATCGTGACCTGAGCTGAAATCGAAGAGTCAGACGCTTAACCGACTGAGCCACCCGGGCACCCTGCAGCGTGATTTTTTTTGAAGGACAGAAGACTTGAACAGCAGTTTCATAAAGTGTGTGGGAATTTATGAGTGCCCAGTAACACACAAAGACGTGCCCAACGTCGTTAGTCATCAGGAAAACGCAAATTAAAACAGAACTTGAAGAGCTACACTCTACACCCACCAGAATGGTGAAAACCAAAAAATCGACAACATTAAATGTTGGTGAGGTTGCGAAGCCATTGGAACTCTCACATTTTTGACGGGAGTATAAAATGGTACTAACACTTTGGGGAAAGCGAGGCAGTTTTTTGTTATATAACTGAACGTACAGCAACCTGATAACCCAGCATTCCAAGCGCGAGGTGTTTATTTCCCCAGGAGAGATACAAGCGTGTGTCCATCAAAAGTCTTCTGCAAGAGCGTTGGCGGCCACCTAATTCATAATAGTAAAAAATCTGGAAATAGCCTGGGCGTTCAGAAGTAGGAGAGTGGGGAGGAGCAAATTGAGGTAAAGGGAAGAAACTATTGATACGTATAAAACTTACGCGTTGGCGTGCTTAAAGTGTGTGTTTTACGGATGAAAATTTTGTCTTAGAAAAAGCCGTAAGCAAACATTAAACCCTAGTGAAAGTTACGCAGGCTGATGCGTTCAGGGGTAAAGCGTAGCGATAGCTGCAACTCACTTTGAAATGCGCACACGTAAAAACAAATGACGTGGACTGATGAGTGGATAGTAGATGGATATGTAATAAAGCATGTATAATGAAACGCTAATTACATCATCTGGGTGGTGGGTATATGGCTGTTTGCGTGTAATTCCTTTAGTGCTGCGTATGGAAGCAAAAATCTCCATAGGTTGTGGAGCCCAATCCTGCCGGATTCAAGGCCGCGTGACCTCGGTCAAGTTTCTCACCACGTCGAGTCCTGGGTTTTCTCGACTCTACCAACCTTCTGGCATGGTGGTGAACGCTAAAGGGGAGGAAGCTTGCAAAATCCCTCATCCCTAATAAATGCCGAGGACGTCTGAGCTACTGTGATTTTAATCATTATTCCCTTGTTTGTCCTGTGTCGAATTTTCCGGGGACGAATCACTTAAGAACAACTCTGCCCCTGTCCTTCTGAAGTTCCGAACCCACAAGATGAACAGAGAGCCTGTGTTCACTTAGCATGATGCCGAGCACGCAGGAGGAACTCGGGGAGTGTGGGCAGGCCCAGAATTGATGGGGCTGCCTTGGTCCTAACGTCATGACATCATGACGAACAACCTCTGAACACCTCCCTCCACCCGCCAGAGAGGGGACTCACAGGATCATCTTCGCGGAACTCAACCAAAAGCCGGCTCTTCTCGAGAACGCATTTCCCAGGTGCGAGGGCTCTGGATCTTTCAGGGCAAGGAATGCCCAAGACACCTTCTTTCGTTTTCTTCCTCGCTGGAGAAGCTAACCCCCCCGTTCTTTAGATTTCCGAGGAGGCCAGTGGTTCTCCCCCACCCTGGGGACACTTGGCAATGTCAGAAGACGTTTGTGGTTGTCATAACTGAGGAGGGCTGGCTTGCTCCCGGCAACGAGTGGCTCGAGGTCAAGGGTCCTGTTACGTATCCTACAAGGCACAGAACTGCTCCCAAGCCCAACAACAACAAGATGGGTCCTGCCTCGAACGTCAATAGTGCCAAGGTTGGGAAACCCCGACGTACACTGAGAAGGCAAACAGGGCAGAGCAGCTGAGTCAATACGACTCATCTGACGGTCATTTCCCCAGCTCGACACAGCAGACCCTGAGCTCACCTGGGAAGGGAGACACACAGACCCCCCCTTGCCCCGTGGCGGTTGTCATCGTGGTGAGGGCTGCCACGAGGGTATTCCCCCCTCAAGTCTCCTCCCTCCCCACCCCTGCATCCTCAAAACACAACGCCCCTTTAGACGTTCATGGCAAGTGGCCACGCAAAGCTCAGAGCCCCGTCCCTCTTCACTCTCTTCAGCGCTGAAACGAGGATTCCCTAGAATGTCTCATTGATTCACATAATAGATTTATTTAATATACCCATTACCCTGCGGCCCCCAGGGAGACGGAGGCCAGGGGCCGCCTAGGACAGTGCATGAGGCTGTAAAAACCACAGCGACGTTAGATGCAATTGATTGGCTAAAATCTGTCTCCGGCCCACATCAGAGGGAGCGTGTCATAACACTTCTGTCACAACATCTGATTTAAAAGGGGCCTCCAGCAATGGAGAGTGTGACCCTGGCCAGCCCGCCGCACCGAAGCTTCCTGTGAGCTGTGTTTGGAGGGCCTGACCGAGCCTCTCTGGCCCGCATCTCTGCCCCTGGCCGGAGCCACAGTGCCTACAATTCCCCCATTAGATTCCTCCTCAGCGGTCAAGCCTTATTCTCTCTACTTGGTTCTCTTTGAGAGTATAAGCATCCTCAAGAAAGCCGTCACTCAACACATTCCCGAGAGTGTGTGAATAGTGGTAAAACACCGAGGCACACGTCCCCCAGGAGCCGTGTGATCTTGAATTCATGGCAGAACCTCTCTGTGCCTTGGTTTTCTCATCTGTAAAATGGGGACGGCGGTGGGACCTACTCTCGCTTGCCAACGGCTCCTACACGAGGTAGAAAGCTGTCGCTGGTCTGAGGCATCTACACAGCGGGGAGGGACCATGGGTTCGGAGGGACGGTGTGATGCCAAGCCGACGGGAGGTGGAAACGGCCTCCGAGCCGGGCCTTCGGGGACCCGTGTGTGGGGTGGAGGAGGAACCCGGGTACAAGGTCTGCCGGGCACTGGGCACCGCGTGGGCAGAGGCCAGAATTGCTACTTTTGGGGTGCAGGGGGAGGTCACCGCCCAAGGACACCTGCAGAGGGTGAGTCGGGGCTGGAAACCAGCCACACACGGCACATGGGGCCTGTAGCTAATGGGGCACTTTCTACTCCGATGGTGGAACTTGGACCCGGGATAGTCAACTGAGGGTCGATTTGGGAGGGCCTGGAGCCACGGACTCGCATGAAATCACAGTGGCAGGGCCCCAGGGTCTGACAATCATGGGTTCAAATCCCTGCAGGACCACTGGCTGGCTGCGTGACTTCGAGAAATTCATTGCACCTCTCTGGGCTTCAACTGCCTCCTCGCCCAATGGGGCATAATTGCTCCTGGCCCGTGGGACCCCTGGGGACTAAATGAGATCACATTTGCAGAGCTCTAGGTACGGTACAGGCGCAAACTCCGCGGAAGTTATCGCTTACGTTTGAAGATAGAACAAAGCCGGCATCCGTCGGTCGATCCGACGTGTGCGACGTGTGCTACGTTTTCCATGCGTTCGCCAGACAAGTGGCCCAAAGGCGCCGAGGAAGGTACGGGTGCCTACTGGGGAGGGGCGCAGGGGGGAAGCCGGCAATGCCCAGGAAGCAGAGGTCTCTGGCTTCCTGAGTGTGCGGAAGCCCACTCTGCCCCGTCAGCCAAGCGCCTTGGTCTCCCGGGAGGCGGATGCATGGCCTAGGTGGCCTCGGAACAGGCTGTCTGCTCCTGGTCTGAGTGCAGGTGTGGCAATGGCGGACCGTTCTCCCCTGCGGTCTCGGGGCCCCCCCTGGGGTCCAGCACTTACAAGGTGCTCCACGTATTTTTGTGAATGAGGGAAAGGTGAGGAAGATGAACCGGGCATAAGAATCCCCAATACCAGGGACGCCGGGGTGGCTCCATCGGTCGAGCGTCCCGGCTTGGGCTCAGGTCACGATCTCCCGTTCGTGGGTTCGAGCCCCGCAGGAGGCTCGGTGTCGACAGCTCGGAGCCCGGAGCCTGCTGTGGCTTCTGGGTCTCCCTCTCTCTCTGCCCCTCCCTTGCTCACGCTCTGTTTCTCCAAAAAAAATAAATAAAATAAAATAAAACGTTCAAGAAAATCCCACACACCAGATTTACACCGCAGTCACCCTATGCAGCCCCCGGGGCTCATGCGACACCCGTGTATACATTTCCGTGCACACGCACAGGTAGACTCACATCCTCCCCCATGCAAACAACCGCACACATTCACAGTCGGGCATGCGAACGTTCCCACACTCCCGCACCCGCGCACACCCGCTATGGCCTGAGCTGCTGAACGAATTCAAAGCCCTCGGCGCCTCCCGGCCTCGCGGGGAGCACCTCGGAGTTTCCTCCAGCTCTGGGTCACATCCGTCGCGTCGCAGACCCACTGGCCTCATCCTCCTGCCCTGTTCCAGAAGCTGTTCCCATCCCCCGAGGGCCATAGGAGAAGTCCAGAACGTCCTGGGTGTGGAGCGGCCAGAACGGGCTTCCCTACCCCCTTGACAAGCTTTTGATCAATGGCCTTTGCTCAAAACGTCCGCTCCTCCAAGGTTCTACCTCCGTGCGCACCGACACCCACGTGCCCACCTCTCGAGGGAGAGCACGGGACGCCCACCTCTGTCTCCACTCGCCACGGGACTCCAAACTCCAGACGAGAAACCACCTTTTTGCACTCAATTATAGCAAGCTGCCTTAACCATAAATTAAGTTATAATGCCTTTGCCCACCAGATGAGCTGGCAAGGCACCTCTTGCCCTTGTCATAAATTAACTCCTTGATCAAATTTTAAATGAATTATAAAAGTTGAAAATTAAATCTGGCTAAATTAGGGGCTTCCCCTGCCACTTTAATGAAGCAGGAGCCTCCGGTGGCCTAGAGCAGGGCTGTGACGACGTCCAGCCCAAACTTCAGCTGCAGACTCCCGCCAGCCGCTGAGTGGGAGGAGGTGCTCGGAGCTTTCAACCTGACCATGACCGTAGCTTACGTCTCTCGGTGCGATGGGCATGTGTGTTCTTTTTTCATTTTTTTTTTTTAACGTTTATTTATTTTTGAGACAGAGAGAGACAGAGCATGAACGGGGGAGGGGCAGAGAGAGAGGGAGACACAGAATCGGAAGTAGGCTCCAGGCTCCGAGCCGTCAGCCCAGAGCCCGACGCGGGGCTCGAACTCACGGACCGCGAGATCGTGACCTGAGCTGAAGTCGGACGCTTAACCGACTGAGCCACCCAGGCGCCCCTATGTGTATTCTTCATGACTGATTTTTGACTCTTGACTATGGAAAAGTAGAGAGGATCTTAAGATGAACCCCCACGCCCTGTCACTCGGCTTCAAGATGAAAAATGTGTTTAGAGCTAAGCCCACATGTCCTATGCCTGATAATCGACGATGCCGATGTGGCCCATGCCTGAGAGTGGATGACGTCAATGTGCCCCAACCATGATGATCAGCGATGCTGATGTGCCCGTACATGATCATGCATGATGTCTACTTGCCAGTTTTTCTGTGGCGTCCCCCCCCCATCTCTGCATTTAGTGTCTCGGGGGAAGAAAAAGATAGCGATCACTGATCAACATTGTGCCTCAGTGTGGACTCTGTTGAGTCTAGAAATAATGATCATTGTTGGGGAAAAAGGAGACATTCAGGACTTCCGTTTATATGTCAAGAGCAGGCCCGGAGATGTGAACGTAAACTTTGTGTACACGCAGCCTAGAGAGAATGGGGTCCATGATGTCAAAGAGGTTCCCATCCGACAGGAAGCATGAATGTCTTTTCAGTTGCTTAGGACTGACACAGCGCGGCGTGACTTCATGCCCAACCTGGAACAGCATGGTCCAAGGACACTGTCAAGGCAGACAAGCTAGCCTTTAGTCAGCCCAAAGCATGTGGGGTACCCCAAAATTACCACATGACATAGTGAAGGGAGAGAGAAATCGTGAGAAAGAGTGAGCCAGGAGAGGGTTAAAGTGAGGCAGCCACAGAGGGCATGCTTTATAATTGGAGGCCACTGCAGAGGCCAAGCCCTCAGCGGTGGGTTCAAACCCCGACGTTCCAAAGACCAGAAGGAATGGGTCCACACCTCCGGATGCCAATATAAGGTGCTAGGTTGCCACGCAATGGGCCGTCAGACTCCTCAATGGGGCCTCAGAGAATAACCTAAGGGTTGTTACCCCCTTCTCTTCACTGCCATGGAGTCATGTAAGCTTCCATACCAGGCGCCATATTGGAAGTGACAAGGGAGACATTGTTGGAATGTGAGGAAACAGCTCTGTCAGGAACTTTGAATACATTTCATATTTACTCAGCAGAGATGATCTTAAACCCGGGGACACTGCAATCAATGAGAAAGGGACCCTTGACAGAGATGAGGTCAGTTATGGAAAATATATAAAGTGACATTTCTTACC
The DNA here is from genome assembly GCF_024362965.1 of Panthera pardus. Lineage (NCBI taxonomy): Eukaryota > Metazoa > Chordata > Mammalia > Carnivora > Felidae > Panthera > Panthera pardus. The sequence continues at coordinate 32,057,364 of NW_026526743.1, forward strand.
GTATCTGAGTTTTAACGTGTAGGCTCTAATTATGCTGTTGAAGGTCGCAGAACAGCATAGGATTTTGCAGTTTGCTGATCTTAAAGCTCAAGGTGCATATTTTCTAGTTTTCCCTTGACCTGGAGTAACGATGGTGATTTAACAGAGATCTACGGTATCCTGGGTGGAGAGAACTGGCAAAGTTGATTACTCTTGCTACGTTTCTATGGGTGCAAGAACCATAAGAGATGGGCGTCACTGGTCTTAAAACCGCTGAGTTAAAGTCCGGAGGGTTTGGGTCCTGTTATGGGGGTACCCAGGGCCACGGGGGAGGAGAATGGCTGGGATTTTCCCCCAAAGCATCATCCCTGCTTGCTCTCTTTCTTCCCTCCCTGTCCTGCATCAGGGATGTTGACAGAAAGAAAGACAGCGTCTGGGTCGAGAACAAGAGTCATCTCTCACAAGCAAGCAAGATGATGCTGGCAGACAGGCTATTTTAAATTTGCTGGCTTTTAACAGAAATCTAGCTGAATCCGAAGCAGAGAGGCCCAAATACCGAACCCCAAACCCAGAAGCCCCGGTTTTAAAGGGGGGAGGCGTTAAGACCCCCAGTCGTCGCTTCCCCTTCGCACTGCAAGGAGCTCATCACCACTCGGAGGCAAGGAACCAAGTACTCCAGGCCACCAATCCGAGGTGCCACAGGAGACAGACTCCGGGGAATCGTAACACCGAACGAGGCCTGTCTCCGAGAGCAGCAGCTCTAATTAGCCAGCGCTGGCTCGCCGAGGTGCCAGGGATGACGGGCCACTCAGCCCAAAGAGACAGAGAGTGGCAGTAGGGTTATTGAAATTTGTGCAAAGCCCCCTTCAAGCAGGCTTTCAAGATAATTAGGAAGCAGAAGGACAATACATTAGTGGCCCGAGTCCCCGTAGCGTTGGCTTCTCCTGCATTAACAGTATGTAGTGTTTTTCAAACTTGCGGACTGTGGCCCACGGGGTGCGTGTGCGTGGGCACATACCTACAGACGCTGAAAGGAAAGTTCCGCGGTCAGACTCCCCTTTCTATGCGCGACGCGCTCTGCTACTATCTTTTCTGTAATATTCTATCCCATATTTTTTTTAACGCCAGCCATGGGCCCACGAAATTGAATTCGCCACCCACGAAGGGGCTGCAGCTGAAAAATACTGATCTATAAGTGTACCCGTTTGTCGTGATTATTTCACCTCTACCCAGCGGGTTTCTAGGTAGGCAATGTGTTTGGGGTTTTACACTCCGATTATTTTGAGCTTCTTATATCTGAGATCCAAGATACAGAGCTATGTTGCAGGACTGTTGGGACTGACTCATTGTTATTATTACTTTGAGTATTATTGCAGTTATAAATAGGCCCGTGATGTCTGGTTAAAAAAGGCAGTGGGGATACAAACACAATTTCTAGTCAACTAAATGGAATGGGTGGAATTTCTAAAGAGCAAGTTCTTTTTCTGGGTTCGTCAAGGAGCTCCGTCTTTCTGGAAACGGGGTCATTACAAAAAGACCGACGTAGCCTCATCCTCGTAAAGTAAGCTCAGAGCTACATGTCAGGACACCTGGGTCCTGGACTGGCTGGCTAGCGCGTGATCCTGAGCAAGGCCTCATCCGCTGTGGCGGGTACGGCGGGTTGCCTAATTCAGTGCTGGTTCCCTCCCTCCGTTTGCCACCTCCCGTGATGCAGCTGGAAATCTGATTCTTCCTTCCTTCCCCAGCGTCCTTTGCAAGCCGGGAGCGGCCACGTGACACGGCTCTGACCAATAAAAGGTAAGCAGAGGCCTAATGAGGACTGGATGGTCCAGGGGAGGTGGGGACAGGGAGGGGTTTTGGTCTTCCTGCTTTTTCTGGACACGATTTGGGCACCTGCAGCAACCTGCTCACAGCTACGTGATGACAAGCAGAAAGATAAAAGCCAGCCCAGGAGGGATCACAGAAAAGAGAAATAGAGCCGAGGTTTCGGGTGACTTCACTGAGCACATAAACAGCCTCAACCACCAGCCTCTGGATTTCTGGTTATTGGAGAAAAAGAAATGTCGGTTCAGTCATAGCCCGGGCGTTTGGATTTCTGTTTCTGCAGCCAGAAACCTTCCTAGTTAATACAACGTCTCTGAACAACGTCCGATAAGGACACACAGAAGAAATGTCTCCAGCCCTACTTTCCGCACAGAGATATCGTGAGGGTCAAAAACAGGAGTCCTCACTGATCAAAAGTAATGATGGATGTGACTGTACTTGAAAGGTTAAAATTTCCATGAGAGTGGAAAACAGTATTGTCGGCGTACGGGATTTCATTTTAGATTTTTCTCAGTTGTTAAGACTCCAGGTTTCTTTTCTTTTTTTAGATACGTTTTACACGCAGAGTAGCATTTCCTTGCTAAGTGGAGAAAACACAGCAAAGTTCCCGGGGATCAGAAGAAAAACCCAGCAATACATCCAACAGGATCCATTTTGCAGAGGAACAGGAGTTAGTGGCCAAGGTGGCCAATAGGGCTGTTCTAGGACGTGTTGCACATTGATTAAAAAATGACATCGAAGCAAGGTCATCCTTGCCTCCTCCTGAGCTTCCACAATAAGAGTCTGGCAAATCTATGTCCTTCAGCAATGTCCCACTTCTCCAGTACCCAGGATACTAAGACCAGGCGCACTGTTTGCAAGTTATTCATTCAAGGAGTTGCCTCAAGACATCGGATCTTTGGTAGCAACACGCTAACCTTGGGCAACGGCTCTCTGCCTTTTGAAAACAAAAATCTGGGGGCAGCTGGGTGGCGTCCAATTTCAGCTCAGGTCATGATCTCGGGGTCCGTAAGTTCGAACCCTGCACTGGGCTCTGTGCTGATGGCTCAGAGCCTGGAGCCTGCTTAGGATTCTGTGTCTCCCTCTCTCTCTGCCCCTCCTCTGCTTTCTTTCTCTCTCTCTCTCTCTCAAAAAAATAAACATTAAAAAAAGAAAGAAAACAAAAATCTGTATGTCTTCTGGGTCTTCCCCACCCTTTGCCCCCACCCCGCCCCTACCTGGCCCCATTTCTCACTCCGTGTGGTTTGGGAGGAGCCCTTCTGTTCTAAGCGCCAGCGTGCCATGAGACCCAGGTACGAGCCAATCAGCACACCCCATCTTCTGACCATTTGGTTCAGAGATAGGCATATGACCCATCCTGAACCAATTAGAGACACTCCACGACCGTTGGGAGAACAGTTGGGAGCCGGAAGCCCGTTGCACCAATTAAGGAGTCAGCGGGCCTGAAGAGAGAGCCAACAAAGAGACACAAGAGGAGAGAGACCAGATCTTGTTAACATCATCTGATGAGAGGTTCAGCCCGGATATAGGCCCCACCCCCACCCCACCCCCGGGCACTTCTTGGCTGCACGAGGCAATTAAGTAGATTTCCCATTTTTGCTTAAGGTAGTTCCGAGGGGGCTTTTCTCCTTCATAGCTAAAGCCAGTGCAGCCACAATGATTTCATGGAAGGTGGTCCTTCTTACAGAACAGCCCCCCCCCCCAGGCAGGGAGGGAGGTGCTAATGCACTGGGGTGATGTGTTTCACATTCAACTTACTGTGAAACCTCTCCACAGACTTAAAACCTCGAAGAAGAAGGAGAAGGGAAAAAGGGAGAGAGGAGCAAGTTCAAAGCGTAAAAAACAAACGCAAAGAAACCCAGCAGTCCGTGTGCCCATGTCCCCCTCCCTTCCCTGCAGAAGATACAGGAAATATATAGGAGACTTGACCCTAAAAAGCCACACTCTGGAGTCAGCCGTTAATAAAGATGTCTTTGGGGGACCTAGAAACTCATAAAACAGGATCTGGCCGAGTCTCGAGGTGTTGGTGGCTGCTTGCCCAGAGCACCGTCAGGAAACCCTGAAGCTTCTGAAACTCCAGAAATACCGGTTCTGTCTCATTCCCTCTCGCTCTTGCAGAGGAACCTTGACCCACATAACACGGTCTAATGGCATGCATTGAGCTTGCTGGCAGAAGTTCCAGGCGCCGCACCTGCCACCGTGACAAACAGGGAAGCCACAGTCACTTAAGTCCAGGCCTGGTGTGGCCACCGTGCCAGAGCAGGCAGCTTCCTCCTTCTCAGAAGCCCTGGAGGAGTGTGTGCGGGCTCAGCTTCGCGCCTGGGTCAGGGCGGCCCCTGGGAGACCACCCTTCCGGCCTGTTCTCGGACACACACTGGCTGTTTCCTGGAATTTTCCATCTGGTCTTCACTGATTCCCTGATTCTACGCTGCCCTGTGGCTCCTGGCAGAGTGTGTCCTCTTTAAGATGCCACGGGTTCGGGAGGTGGGGTGGGCGCTCCTGGGAGGCTCAGTCGGTTAGGCATCCGATTTCGGCTCAGGTCATGATCTCGTGGTTCATGGGTTCGAGGCCCGCATCGGGCTCTGTGCTGACGGCTCCGAGCCCGGAGCCCGCTTCGGATTCTGTGTCTCCCTCTCTCTCTGCCCCTCCCCCACTGGCACTCTGTCTCGTTCTCTCTCAAAAAATAAACATTAAAAAAAAAAAAAAGATGCCACGGTTTTGTGATTCCTGCCTAAGTCATTAAACATGGTTTCACCCACTAGGGGTCTGTGGCCTTCTGACAATGAGGCTGAGAAATGTCCCCTCTGTCCCAAGGAAGCCGATTGGGGGCGATAAAAATAACAGTCATAGCAACTAAGTGCCAGAATACCTTTCTTTCACACAGAAAGACTTGGGTTCTGGGGCACCTGGGTGGCTCAGTCAGTTAAGTGTCCAACTCTTGATTCCGGCTCAACTCATGATCTCGTGGTTCACGGGATCAAGCCCCGAGTCAGGCTCTCCACTGACAGAACAGAGCCTGCCTGGGATTCTCTCCCTCTCCCTACCCCTACCCTGCATGTGCTCTCTCTCTCAAAATAAATAAATAAAAACTTTAAAAACTTACATGTTTCCAATATCAAAATTCCTGATTTAAAAGAAGAAAAAAACGAGGGGCGCCCGGGTGTCTCAGTCAGTTGAGTGTCTGACTTCCGCTCAGGTCATGATCTCACGGGTCGCGGGTTCGAGCCCCGCGTCGGGCTCTGTGTTGACAATCGTGGAGCCTGGAGCCTGCTTCAGATTCTGTGTCTCCCTAGCTCTCTGCCCCTCCCCCACTCACACTGTTTCTCTCTCTCTCAAAAATAAATAAACATTAAAAAAATTTAAAAAGAAAAAGAAAAGAAAAGAAAAGAAAAGAAAAGAAAGACTCAGGTTCCAGCCTCGATCCCGAGATCTTGCGTAAACAGACTAACCTCTTAGAGCCTCTGCCTCTTTATCAGAGAAAAGGGGCCAATAATCCTTTCACTGAGATATTGAAGAACCCTGTGTCCAGCGCATAGAACCACACACTCGCTGCCACCAGGGTGATTATTGCCACTGTTAAGGTTCTAGCCCAAGTTCTGGATTCACTTCTTTGCCAACCCCACTGCAGGGCGGAGGTCAGAAGGGCCGGCCCAGCCTCTTCCCTTGGTGCCCCTTCCAGAGGGCAGCCTGAGCGAAATCAAACGTGGGTTACAGCGGTTTGAAATATGCAAGAGGTTCTTCCCAACAGTCACCCCAAGATGAGAGGGGATGGCTTTTTTGTGCCCACCCCGCCATCACCATTCACGTGTAGCAACTGCACTTAGCAACGAGACGGTGGTGATCAGTTACAAGTTACCAGGGGGGACCGCAGCGTCTCCTCGGGCCAAGGGACCGGCCGTGATGGCATTTGAGTAGGTCTCGGGGCCCCCCAGGTGTGAAGTGCTCATTCCCTTCGCCAACCTAACGTCGGGCCACAGATGCCAAAACCGCTCCATCAAGAGCGCCGTTTCATAAATAATTGGTCAGATACAAGTTTGACTTAATCAAGAAAGGCTATGTAAAGCAGATTAATGACATTTTGATGAACTTTTCAACTCAATTTGAAAAGCCATGGTACGTTAAGCACAGTTTCCAATTACCCTCCAGGAAAAACTCTGGGGAAAGTCGAGACCTCCCTGAAGTACAGAATGTGCTCATAAGAGAGACGGTGATCTAAACCACAGTCATCTCCTGAGATCCTTTCTACGTGGACGGTCAAGGGAACAAGACCTAACGGAACCAAACAAATGAAATGAGTTATCTTTCTTCAAGGAACCGATCCAATATGATGCAAATTGAGGATGTAAGTTAGCACCGTTTGATTTGTGATTGTAATTGAATGCGACCAGGGTAAATCCTTCCACCAGACGTGACTCAGTTTCCTCTCTTCCAATGGCACTTAAGGGTAAACCTGTTGCCTTCCGGGTCTCTCCCCTGAACTGGTAACAGGCAGTGTGGGAGGAGTCAGGCGACCAGCCTCCCCAAGGGAAATCTAAAGTTCCCCGATGGCAGACATCTTTGTCTTATTCGTTCATCGCTGAGAAGTCAAGTAAGGGGAGGGACAGGACCTGACTTAAACGTTCAAACGGTCTGTGTGGATGGTAAATAAATGTGATTTTTGGTTTCTAGAAAAGCAGTAAAGGTATAATCAGGTCCATTGTATTTCCTCTCTCATTGTGGCCCTAGATGAAATGGTAAACAGAGGTTTTCATTATGTGACTCCTGTGGCCACACTAATTTCTGAGCACCCTTCGGCACTCGTGTCTGTCCAAACTCACACGCAGCGCGAACAGAGCCCTAGGTTGCAGCATTTGGATGATGGTATCAGCAACAATGTGGCCCGTATCCTTGCTGAGGCTGGGTGCACGATCTAGTGTTACGTACGGTCTTCTACAGAATCATCTAGAGTCGCTCTCCTCCTAGCCCGCAGCCTGAAACCAGCTTCGGTGGACAGAAGCAGGACCGTAGGAGGGACACGCTATACTTTTTACTCTGACGAATTTTCTGAAGCATGTGTCCCTTTCACAAAATTGTTATTACTTTTTAATTTTATTTTGTTAATGTTTTTACTTATTTGTGAGACAGAGAGAGACAGAGCATGAGCAGGGGAGAGGCAGAGAGAGAGGGAGACCCAGAATCGGAAGCAGGCTGCGGGCTCTGAGCCGTCCGCACAGGGCCCGTCGCGGGGCTCGAACTCACGGACCGCGAGATCATGACCCGAGCCGAAGTCGGACGCCCAACCGACTGAGCCACCCAGGCGCCCCTCACAAAATTATTTTAAAGAAAAGTTACATTAAACATTTGCTGGCAAATATCTCCCTTGCTGTCTCCAAGCCTTTGGGCCTAGAAACCCTTCTTTCTCCCACATGCTGTCCCATATACTTCATCTGTTAAAGCAGAAGTAAGAAATAAAACAAAACAAAATAAATACAATACAATACAATGAAATAAAATAAAATAAAATAAAATAAAATAAAATAAAATAATTTAAAAAAGGAGACGTCTGTCGGGGCGAGGCCAGGACTCACGTGAGTGAAGCAGGCTGGGTGGGTGTAAGATGGGACCCAACTCCTTACCTGAGACTCCCAAACTCGAAAGCCTTTGGACACGGCACGTTTACCGTAAATCCTCTGTGGCAGAATCTGTTCTGACCAACTCTTATTTGCCAGCAAACTCTGACCGGACCAGATGAGAGGCCACCTAAAGCCTTTATTTATCCCACTTAGCGTGAATGTTCATACGCTTTACTCCAGAGGTAAGAGTTGACTCATTACGGGGGGGTGCTGCCCCAGTTGGCGTTGGGGTTGGAAGGTCATAGAAGGTAGACACCATATCGTCTCTCCGAAATCTCAAAAGGTGTGAATTTGGATATGCATCTTCCTCCTAAAGTTTTGGACGCAGACTCGTGGGCCTGCCCCATAGGACGCGGTAAGGACTCTGGAAAAGTGAAGCTGGGGGCTTCTAGACAAAGCACCCACCAGCTGGCTGCCACGGTTTGGGAAGGGCCAGCTCAGTATCGCCAAAGCTTTCAATTTTTCAAATAAGCAGAATATTGAGGTGCTTTCTCTCCCCATTTTAAAAACACTGTGCAGGGGCGCCCGGCTGACCCGTCAGTGGAGCATGATCTCGCAGTTCATGAGTTCGAGCCCTGCGGTGGGCTCGCTGCCCTCAGCACAGAGCCCGCTTCGGATCTTCGGTCCCCTCCCTCTCTGCACCTCCCCTGCTTGTGCGCGCGCGCTCTCCCTCAAAAATAAATAAAGCATTGGGGCGCCTGGGTGGCTCAGTCGGCTGAGCGGCCGACTTCAGCTCAGGTCATGATCTCACGGTCCGTGAGTTCAAGCCCCGTGTCGGGCTCTGGGCTGACAGCTCAGAGCCTGGAGCCTGTTTCAGATTCTGTGTCTCCCTCTCTCTGCCCCTCTCCCGTTCATGCTCTGTCTCTCTCTGTCTCAAAAATAAATAAACGTTAAAAAAATAAAATAAAATAAAATATAAAATAAAATAAAATAAAATAAAATAAAATAAAATAAAATAAAATAAATAAAGCATTCATAAATAAATAAAAATAAAAGCACGGTTGCAGACCAAACAAAAGCAGTCTGCCTACTTGCAGCTTGCTCGTTCAAATCATTCGTTCAGCCTCCAATGCTCCTATCTCCAGCAGGTGTTCCCAGAGGCCCCATTTGTTGTGGGCTGACTTGTGTCCCCTCCGGAATTATATATTGAAGCCCTAAGCCCCAGTGTGGCCGTATTTGGAGATACGGGAGTTTGGGAGGTCATACGGGTGGGGCTGTCATCTGACTGGTATCCTCAAAAAAAAAGACAAGCCATCAGAGCGCTGTGTGTGTGTGTGTCTGTCTCTCTCTCCCCTCTCTCTCTGTGCTCCCGCTCACGTGCACCTGCACATAAAGAAAAGGTCACGGGTGGGGGTGGGGGGGGGACATGGTGAGATGATGGCTGTCTGCAAGCCAGGAAGAGAGGCTTCACCAGAAACCAAGCAACTCGATGGCACCTTGATCTTGGATTTCTAGCCCCCAGAACTACGCGAAAATAAATCCATTGTTCAAGCAACCTAGTCTGTGGCATTTCGTCATGGCGCCTAAGCTGACCACTACACCATTGCTCATTAACCTTCTCCTACCTCCGTCCTATGTTCCCAGCAATGGCTTGTTTTATTCCACATTTGCAACATTTTTTTCTCTTTTGCGTTGTCCCATCTATTGCCAGTGGATTACACACGTAAAACCCTTAGCTCAGTGCCTGGGGCATGATAAAGCATCTACAATTAGTGTTTACTATTACCGTTATTATCATGTATTGTTGTTTTACGTTATTCTGGGGAGCACAGACACCTCTCACGCTTGTGTTATTTGATCCCTTCGGTAACAAACCTCAGAAGCCTTCCAGCTCAGGGAGGGGTGTGCGATAGTGTGAGAAGATGTCTCTTGCCTGAGAGTCTCTTGGAGGGGTTGACCCCGATCCAGAACCCTGGGCAAGTTCTCGGTCTCTGGGTTCTTCCGTCTCCCTAACGATAAATCATCCCGTTCCTTCTCTGCCTCCCCCTCCCCCCACGACTATCCTTCCCACCGTACGTGTGTGCACACGGCCCCCAGCACCCAAATACACAAATACAAACACGCACGCGCACCTGAGCACACACCCAGCGAGGACACGCGAGATTTAACTAACCGAAGAACGTGGAACTAACCGAAGACTCCCACAGACAGGTGGGGAGCGAAGGGGCAAGGAAAGAAATCGGGGTCAAAGTGACTTTGGGGGAAGGAAGGTGAACGCGAATGAGCTGGTGGGAGTGGCAGTGCCCGGCAGGGCAGATCAAGGCGAAGCGCAGCCACGATCCCCCCAAGGGGGCTGGAACATTCGGGCGTATAGCAGAGTGATGGCAGGGTGACCCAGAGTCCTCGGGTTCAAATCTCAACTCCTTGACCTTGGAGAGATTGCTGAACCAATCCGGGCCTCAGTTTCCTCAGCCGTAAAGTGAAAATTAGAGCCTACTTTCCTTACAGTGTATGAGGTACTCATGAATTGATGCTCAGTAAATACGGAGTAAATAATGGGCAAACAGTCCAAAAACACCAGCTGTTCCTGTTGAGGAGCCACGCGATCTGTTACTTCTTGTTAAGCGATAGCTGACTTTCAGCTCGTAAGGTACCCTCTCAGTGTATTTACCTTCCGGGTGGCCATGGGATTCAGCTCTATATGCAAGTAAAGTGTCACAATATCAGGGAGCATCACTATTATTTTTTTAAATTTTTTTTTAACATTTATTCATTTTTGAGAGTGAGAGAGACAGAGCATGAGCAGGGGAGGGGCAGAGAGAGAGGGAGACACAGAATCTGAAGCAGGCTCCGGGCTCGGAGCTGTCAGCACAGGGCCCGACGCGGGGTTTGAACTCACGATCCCCGAGATCATGACCTGAGCTGAAGTCGGACGCTCAACCGACTGAGCCACGCAGACACCCCAAGGAGCGTTACTATTAAATCCGTATTCTTCTAGGGGCGCCTGCGTGACTCAGTTGGTTGAGCGTCTGACTCCTGGTTTCGACTCAGATCATGATCTCTCAATTTGTGGGATCGAGTCCTATATCGGGCCCTGCACTGATAGCTCAGAGCCTGCTTGGGATCCTCTCTCTCTTTCTCTCTCTCTCTCTCTCTCTCAAAATAAATGAATAAACTTTAAAATCTGTATTCTTCTTTAAAATATTAGTATAAATACAAGTTTATCATGTAACTGTGTCAAGGAGGAAAGAACAGTTTATTAGGGGCCCGGTGGCCCAAAAGCCTACTGCTGGTTCGGCCACCCAGCCCACAGGGGAACAGGGGACAGGAAGCACATTCTTCCGGCAAGAAAAGTCATCCTGGAGAAAGTTTCCCACCGGAGCTAGTTAATGTGCCCACAGCACTTACTTACCTCCTTTCCTCATTTTTTCTCATCTGTAAAATGGGGATCAGAATTGTAGCTACTTTATAGGGTATTTGTAAAAATTCAACAAGTTGATACATGCGAAGGGCTAAGAATGGAATAAAAATGCCTGGTGCATGCGGGTACCCCCAGAAATGCTAGCTAAGCCTTATGTTATCTTGCTTGGGGCTAAGGAGAGGTTACCAAAAAAAAAAAAAAAAAAAAACCAACAACAACAACAACAAAAAAAAAAACCAACAACAACAACAACAAAATCCGTTCTCTCTGGGATCTTTGAAAATTCCACAGCTCCCATTGTAGGGACCCTGACAGCTGATTCCTCCTGATTGTGGGGCATCTCGAGAATCGGTAATTTTCATTTTTTAAAAATGTTCCTTTACCGCCCTTCGGCCAACCTGACCAACCCCACCGCAATCCAGCCGGGTGATTATCCCAGGATAAAAGCTTTTATCATGAAAAGTTTTGTTTGAGAAAGCGGGAACTGTGCATCTCAGTGCCGGCTTTCCCCGCACGCCGGGATTCTGTCCACACTCCTACAAAGGCCAAGATTATCTCTCTCTGTTAAGGGTTTAAAATCCTACAAGCCGGCCATGCAAGTGACCAGTATTAGATTATGATAACAAGATCATGTCCAGTTATAAAAACAAGTGTCCAAACTTTTCTCATGTCACTTTCGCCCGGGGGTCCCTCCTGAGGGGGGTGCTCGGCTCATTTTGAAGGCAGCTCTTTGAACTGAATTCATGGGGTATTTGCATAAGAAGATTTGAGGCTGAAGAATGGGCTCCTATTGCATGGGCCCATTAATATGCCTGCTAATTCAGCACATTGTAAGCCTATTGACGGCCCAGGCCCACAAAGGGCTCAAATTCAAGGACAGTTATCCTATGGCCATTGTGAGTGCTTCAAATCAAGGAATATGTTCGCTCGAGGAATACAGTTGTTACAATTAGATATTTTTCATGAAACATCATAAAGAACTAATGACAACTCAGAACACAATGCTGCAACAACCACCAAAAAACATTCAGAACTCCATGGGTAAGCTTGTCTTTCTCTCCCTCCCTCTCTCTCTCTCTCTCTCTCTCTCTCTCTCTCTCATAATCTCCCACACACTTACTTTCCCAGATGCAGCAGGCTGGAGGTGGATGGAGATCTCTCGATGTGAAAGCACACTTATCTGCTCCCTAAATTTAAATAAAAAGCGAAATGAAATAAACCGATCCCGGCAGAAGAGGAGAAACCCACATCGCCGGCATAAATAGTGGTTAATTTAATCCCGTTTATGAAAAACGTCACACCGTCGCCTCCGAGGGATGCGCGAGGCAATATGTGAGAGCCAAGAGGAATTATTTGAGGGGGGAAAGCGTCTCTCTTTGTCAGAAGTTGAGAAAAGAGGTTTTTGCAGATCCAGGAGAATTTAAAACAAGTGGGGGGAAAATGGTGCTAAGTGTGGCTTTGTGTACGCGGCTGGGGGGCAGGGGCATTTTAGGGAGAAAGTCGCAGCTCTCAGAAGGGTCCTTGTAAAAAGGTCTGGTCGGGAAGGCAGGCGGTTCAGCTGGGCCGGGGAGGCCAGCAGGAACTTTCTAAGAAACCGGGGGCTAAAATGCTCTTTCCAGCGGAGTGTTTGTGAGCGAATGGCGCGCCCAGGGACGCCTGGGATTGGGGACATTGTCTCGGCATTGTGTTCAGCCCCCACTCTGCCGGCCATTGTCACAGGGGCCCATCAAGCCCCTGGCCTGAGCACCGGTTGTATTTTTCTTACTCTACATCCCTCAGAAAAGACATCAAAGACCAGGGAGATGTGCTTTTTGCTTTGTTTGGCGTCTGATTCTCAACATGTGGCTTCCCGGGCCAAACTTCGGCACCTTTTAACCTATTCTGTTCAGCTTAGGCCTGAGCTGTATTTGAGCATTAGGGAAACTATAGTAACCAATAATCTGCCTGTTGCTGAAAAGAAACTATGTATCTTGTCACACAAGAGCTGTCGGACGATCACCGTCCTAGACCAGACCCTTTCGGGGCTCCCGGCTTTCTTTCCTGGGGCTCAGCCTGTCCCTCTGAAAAGGCGTCCGAACCCTTTGCCTTCCTGGCACAGAGGACCCGTGTTCATGTTCATTTATATTTAACAAATAAGGCATTGTCCCTTGCAACGTATCAGCATTTGATTATCTATTACAAATGTTTCCATCAAGTCAGAAATGAGGCCTCGCAACAAAAGAGAGGAAAAGAAAAAAAAAAACCAAAAAACAAAAAACAAAAACCTTTGGTGCGACCCAGGGATGGGGCAGAGAGTGGGATTTGCTTGGTGGAATATTTGGGTTCTTTGCCACATCACATTCGCATTAGACCTGTTGCATACGGAGCCACCAAAAAGAAAAAAAAGAAAAAAAGGTGCCAGGGGCATCCCGGGGTAGGATGGCTGAAGATGCAGTTATATGGGCAAACGCGGGCTCAGCAGAGGCGTGCGGGGTATCTTTTGAAGGTATAAGCTCCAGGGACCTGACTCCAAGGGCTCAAGTCCCTCCTCTATTTCTTAATAGCTGTGCATCCCTGAGCAAGCCTCTTGAGGTCTCTGAACTCAGAACTTCATGTTGCCCATATATTTTTTAATTTTTTTTTTTAATGTTTATTATTTGAGAAAGAGACAGAGAGCCAGCAGAGGAGGGGTAGAGAGAGAGGGAGACACAGAATCGGAAAGCAGGCTCCAGGCTCTGAGCTGCCAGCACAGAGCCCGACACGGGGTTCGATCCCACGGACTGGGAGATCATGACCTGAGCAGAAGTCGGACGCTCAACCGACTGAGCCACCCAGGCGCCCCTCCTAATGTTTATTTATTTATTTTGAGAGAGAGAGTGAGCAGGGGAGGGGCAGAGAGAGAGGGAAAACAGGCTCTGCGCCCCGTCATGTTGCCCATCTTAAAATGGGGATATTAACCTACCCTAGATGGAACGGCTGTAGAAAGGTTAGCTGAGCTAATCGCTGTGACAGCACAGGGCCCAGCACACAGGGAGTGCTCAAAAGGGCTGGGTTATTTCACAGAGCAAATACTGTACCACGGGGCCTAGGCAGGTTGGGGGGCAGGCGACTCCACACTGGGGATCCAAATGAGTAACTGTGTCCGTTTTCAGTGTCGTACATCTTTCTTGGTACCCGACGGATGAAATAAACATCAGAGAAAACGTGAAAGAAAACCAAACAACAGAAATGCAAAAATCATCGCCAGAACAATTCTGTTGTTTCAATAGACAGCTCTTTAGTATTATGACGAAGAGTAACCCCACGCAGAAATAAAGAAAAGAAGAGTAAACAATGTAGAGCATAGTGAGTGAAAGTTTGCAGCGGGTCCTGCGGGACCCTGAGCCTGCAGGGGAATGGGGGGGGGGGGGGGCGAGGAATGCGGCAGACAGGGGACACGTTGAAGGACGCGCTAGGGTGGGGCAAGTGCAGGTTTTGTGCTCTGGGAGCGTCACCGTCACCGGCCTCCCCGTCCTGTCCCCGTCCTGCTCCTGAGATCCCCACTGTGAGAAGTGGGACCTATTCTTTGGTGGAGATTTTTCATTTCGCGAGCAAACCAGCGTTTCATTTGGCAACTTGACCTCCCACCCTGCGGACTGTTGGTGAGCTCACTTTTTCACTTTCCCAAGAGATTTGGGACATCTTTCCAGGCAGAAAATATATAAGCCCTGCCCCATCCTTGTGCTCTTTTCCTTCCTTAAAACAAAACAAAACAAAACAAAACAAAACAAAACAAAACAAAACAAAACGATGTAAAAACAACTCACCTTTTTTGTTTGGCTCGCACTTATGTAATACAAACCATTGGTGACCGTGGTTATCATTTTGTGACAAATCCTGCCCCCCACCCCCCGTTTTTTTTAAGCTTCTATGGAACTCTTGACAGCTCACATTTTACTGGATGTCTTTTAAGAGCCTGTGGTAAGAACCTTATTCTGTATGAACTCAGTTAGTTTTTATTTTTATTTTTATTTTATTAAATTTTTTTAATGTTTTATTTATTTTTGAGACAGAGAGAGACGGAGCACGAGCAGGGGAGGGGCAGAGAGAGAGGGAGACACAGAATCTGAAGCAGACTCCAGGTTCTGAGCTGTCAGCACAGAGCCCGACGTGGGGCTTGAACTCACAAACCACGGGATCATGACCCGAGCCGAAGTCAGATGCTTAACCGACTGAGCCACCCAGGCGCCCGACTCAGTTAGTTTTTATAGCAACTAGATGAGGCTGCTAGGCGTCCATATCACCCCCATTTTACAGAAAAGGAAACTGAGGCCAAGAGTGAGGTTAGGTAATTTGCCCCATCCTGGACTTGCTGAGAGTACAGATAAAAGCTCCGTGCACTTCCTAAAGCCTATGATCTCACAGATGCGTTAAAGACGTGACCTTGCTCTGTTGTGCGTGCGCGCACACACACATCTTGCAAAACCGCCGTCAGCCTCTGTATATCGTCTGGAAACAGACAAGAGCATCTGATGACGGCAAAACGGTCCGTCGCACGGACGTACCTGAGTGTACTTGGGTTGTCTCCAGTGTTCTGTTCCATCGGGCGAACTCGCTGCCTGTCGTCTGGGAGGGTTTAGTTACCCTGTCAGCCTGTGGAGAAGCGGCCCGAACAAACAAATCAAACATTTGTGCTGGCAGAGGCAGGTGTTGATTATGTTTCTTCCCGAGGTGGACACTGACGCTGAGAGTTGGCGCAACAGGTTCAAGGTCGTGAGGGAGTTAGCGAGGCTGGCTGGGTAGGAGAATACCCAAGAGGCATTCCTGGCTCTCCAGGGAGGCCTGGCAGAAATGGCGTTGGAGCCCCCCCTCACTGAGCCGGCTATGCAGGCCCAACTTAGGGCTGGGACTTGAGCAGCAAACGCCCGCTCCTGGTGGTGCCATAGGTAAGGCTGTTCACGATCACCCAACTCGACGGACAGTCATATCTGTTTCAGCCAACTCTGGGCTTGGGATTCCAAACCCATCAGGTTCTCCTTCTTACCCACCTCCCTGAGCTCTGGAAGGCAGCCCTGCGGCCCTTCTCCAGCCCCGATGGGCAGACAGGAACCAGAGCTCCAACACCACCCATGTGGCCCCCCCGTGAGTCCTGCACTCCCCCAACCCCCAACTCAAGCTGTCTGGTGAGCCCATCTGGGCAGCTTTCTGATGGCTCAACAGCATTCTGAGCCTTTTCCTGCTGCCCGGGGTTGGGAAAGACAGCCGTCTCATCCTGGTAGCTACTCGTCCCCTGGCCTTGCTCTCTCCACCTCAATCTTTGATTAAAGGCCAACTCACAGTCTCCCTGGAAATCATCCAGTCCAACCCGACATGCTGCAGAAGGGGAGTCTGACTTGTCCAAGGTCCAGAGGGAGTAAGTGACTTGTCCAAGGTTACAGAGCATAGAAGGGGTCAAACTAGGACAAGGAAGGGCCCAGGGCTCTCTTGACACGCAAAGCCACGTCTTTAACAGGTATTTAACGACCATCCACTGTTACTCCAGGCAAAGCACGAAGCCCCCAGTATACCAAACCAGATGAGTCACGGGATCTATCGCCAAAGACCTTCAGAGCCTCATTGAGAGGATGGACGTATAAACAAGAAGAATAGAGAACTTTAACCGGTTGGTGCATTAGTCAGCTTGGGCTGCCATAACAAAACACCATAGACGGGGCGCTTAAACAACACAGATGTATTTTCTTGCACTTCAGGACGCTGAGAAGTTCAAGATCAAGGCGCCAGCCAATCGAATTTCTGGTGAAGACCCTCTTCCGGGTTTGTAGATGGCCGCCATCATGCTGGGTCCTCACACGGCTTCTTCTCCATGTGGGCGAGTGGTCCACACGAAGGCCCCAATTTTACCGGATTTGTGTCTCACCCTTATGACCTCCTGTAACCTTCATTATCTCCCGAAAGCCTCAGCTCCAAATGCAATCACATTGGGGGTGGAGCTCCGACATGAGAATTCGGGGAGGGCACCGTGGAGCTCATAGCCGTCAGTAACAAATATGGTAATAATAATAGCCCGCGTTTACTGAGAACCTCTTATGTACCAGGCGCCGTGCTAAATACTTTATAGACATTTTATCATTTGATCCGTACAACAACCAGGGGTGTCAGGTCTATAATCCGTGCCCATTTCACTGATGCGTTCACTGAGGTCCCTCGACAGGTTAGGTAACTTGCATCCAGGCCTCACAGAGCGACCCCAGAGCGCACCCCCTCCACCAGTTCTGGGGGGCGGGGGGGACGGGGGGCCAAGCTTCAAGGAGGAGGTGATACCTGAGAGAAATTTCGAAGGAGCGAGTGTCAACCCACGCTCCGTCCCTCTGAATCCAGGGACCGGGTCGTTTTCCCGGTCCACCTTTTCCTTTAAAAAGTCGGTTAACGGTGGCCAGGCCAGAGGGAAACGCTGCATTTGCAACAAAGTCCCTGGGCTCCAAACTTAAGTTCGCCTGCATTAAGTGCTTTCCCGGTGACCCAACACCGCCTGGCAACTGGCCGCCTTCTGCTTTTGACAGCTTGGCATATTTGGTCATTTACTGGGTGCATGTGAAGATCAAATGGGTTAAGATTCTTCTCTTTAAACAGCAGGGAAAAGAACATCAAAAAGGTGTACATTTCATTTCCCCAGTTTTGATTAAGTCAAGCATGAAATGAAATGTAATACCCTCAAGTGGCTGGGGTTTACACCATTCAGGTCGTTACTTCTGCTTCAGGAGGCCCAGTCAGCCCTGGGCCAGGCGAACAAGCTAACAGCGTTTTAGGGTGGCCAGATGGACGGGGTTTACCGTGGTTGAAAAGGCAGCTTAGTGCTTGCCTCTTCAAGCCAACTGTGTGAAATCCTGGTGTGGCCCCTTCCCCCCCCCCCCCCACCCCCCACCCCCGGCTGGCCCTCCAGCAGCCCCCGCCCCCCACCTCCTTCTTTCTCCGCCATTCTGGAAGGAGCAGCCAGTTCCCGGATGCCACGGCGAGTCCAGAGTTGCTCAGCCTGAGATGTTTCCTGCCGAGACAGGGCACGAAGGACATCCCCCTGTGGAGTGTCTGCTGGGGCAGGGTGGCCCCAAGGAGGAGTTAGCCTTCAAGGAAGCAGTACGGGCCTGGGCCTCTGGATGCCGTCTCGGGAACTCATTACTAAGTAAAAATCATTGTGTGGGAAACGGATGGGGGCACCCCCTTGGTGCCTGGTACCGTGCCTGGCCCTGAAGGGGCGAACCCAGTCACCTGACTCTGTTTGGTCTAGCCAGATCCCGAGAGGGAAGCTCGGAGCGCCGAGTAAAGGTTTTAAAGGCTGCCTCTGGGGTTTACCAGCTGACTCAACTCGGCCTGAACATCACATCGAATCGGTATCGGGCAACCTTTTTGTGCGAGTAGAAGCCATTTTATTTTTTATTTTTATTTTTTTAAGTGTTTTTTTTTTTAATTTATTTTTGGGACAGAGAGAGACAGAGCATGAATGGGGGAGGGTCAGAGAGAAGGAGACACAGAATCCGAAACAGGCTCCAGGCTCTGAGCTGTCAGCACAGAGCCCGACGCGGGGCTCGAACTCACGGACCTCGAGATCATGACTGGAGCGGAAGTCGGATGCTCAACCGACTGAGCCACCCAGGCGCCCAGAAGCCACTTTAATCAGCGGCTTGAGAGCCACAGACTTGTTTCCTCCGGGGAAGACGAACGTAGAGCGCTGGCTTCAAGTTATACAGAAGAAAAACTTCAAGGCTGAACTTACCAAGGGTTTAATGAAATATCTAAAGAGGGAGAATTGTGTCGATGCCTCTGAAGTCTAACCTTTGTCTGATGGGAGTAACCAATGAAGACTAAATCGGAAGTTTTATTATGCTTTATTTATGATTTTCTCATGCATACTGAAATGATGACAATATTCTAAAAAAGGCTCTCAGAAAAGATTTTTGGAGTGAGGAAGATTACATCTAATGTGAGATGGATGTGGTGCATCTTATATATTGGATAGAATGGAGGGGTGGGTGGGGAGGGTTCCCAAATTCAAAGCTTTGGGGCCTGCTGAAATTTGGAAACAGCTGTGCCTGGCAGCCGGGTCGATGTTTCTGAGCTGGGCTCTACGGTCAACAGGCCTGAAATCAAGGTGGGTTGAATCTTGGGTTGGAGGAGACCCATTTTCCAGAGGTGCTTTCTGGAAGGTTCTGCTCCAGGCTCAGCTGAAAGCTTCAGGCTCTCAACAGCTGGAGGAGACTAGCAGGGCTTTGGGAAGAACTTACTAGAATCCTTAATGCGGCTGACAATCCGCTGCTATTGAACTGCATTAAGTAGATATTATGGAAGGACAAAGAGGTAAATAGCTCGACATCACCCTCATTCGCATGCGGGGCCCCCCGGCCGGGACCATTTTATGGCCACCGCCATTGTTACCGCGCTCCCCAGGTTAGCTTTAACTTGCAAATGATCCCCTGAAAAGGAAAAGAGATGTGGTTTTCTTTTCTTCTCTCTTTCCCTCTCTCTCTCTCTCTCTCTCTCCCTCCCTCCCTTCCTCCCTCTCTTTCTCTCTCTGTCTGTCTCTGTCTCCCTCCTTTCTCAAAATGGCCCTCACAGAAAGAAAATCATTTTAGGCCATAAGAAAATGAAAGGCATTGTTGCCATGGCTTGGACCGTAGCAAATGAAATACATCACGGGCTCGGGAGCAGAAAGCTACACTCGAGCTGTTTTATTTTGGTGCTTTGGAATGCGGTCCACATGAGAACATAAACAATGCCAAATCTGTATGAATTAATAGGCCGGGCTTGACATATTTCCCTTTGTTTGAGGCCAAACAGGCGGGGGGTTGGGGTGTGGGAGGAGAAGGAGAAGGAGAAGGGAGAGGAGAATCTTATTTGATTAAAAAAAAAATCCAATAATCCAGCTGAATAGGAGGAGTGAGCGCGTGGCACCCCTTCTTGAGATGGGCCTTCGGAATCAATGGCGAGCCAGCGGCCAGCCCGTGGAGCCTCATCACTTGCTCTGATCAAAATGCTTTTCTGAGGGAGGAAAAAAAAAAAAAAAAGTCTCCATAGGATTGTTTGCAAACTGCAAAGTGCTTCAGCGAGTGACAAGAAAATGCTGGAAGCCGGAAACCTATTCCCAGGCAGAGGCCTTCCCTGTCACCTTGGTGGGTGAATAATTGTGCCTTTTGCATACGCCTTGTCATCAGCAGCAGGAATGAGGGGGCCCCAAGGACCGCCCTGGCAGGCGCGGGTGTTGCACCAGCAGAGTAAATTAAAACACGGATTACAGCAAGTATGATTGGGGCTGACAACCAGGGCGGGTGTAGCCACAGAACGAGCCGTGTTGCCCATATGGTCCTCGGGAAACCCACGCAGCGCGGCTTGCTCCCCAGCCTGCTCCAGCTGCCCGTCTGAAGGGGGCATTTAGGAGGCCTCAAGCCATTTTCTGGAACTGGGGAAATTCGTTTCCCTTCTTTGCGAGTTCAGAAATGCCAGCAGCTGCCAGCAGGTACTTGGAAGTTTATGTGGCAACACCCGTCCTCCCCACCCGTACCTGGTACTCAGTGGAAGGTGGGCGGGGTGGGTGGGCTCTGTGATGGGCAGGGCCACGCCTTTTGGGTTCCCTTGCTTGAATTCAGAAAAAAAAAAAAACTTTCCGGGCCGTGGGAACCCCTGCCAGTGTGGTTGCCATGATCGCGGGTGCCAGAAGCCAGGACCTGGATAATAACACTTAGCGATACTGGCAAATACTTGCTAAACATGTACCATGTCCTTTTTTTTTTTTTTTTTTTTAATGTTTATTTATTTTTGAGACAGAGAGACAGAGTGAGAGCAGGGGAGGGGCAGAGAGAGAGGGAGACACAGAATCCGAGGCAAGCTCCAGGCTCTGAGCTGTCAGCACAGAGCCCGACGCGGGGCTCGAACTCACGGACCGCGAGATCATGACCCGAGCGGAAGTAGGCCGCTCAACCGACTGAGCCACCCAGGCGCCCAAACACGTACCCTGTTCTAAAAGTTGCAGCTTTATTTCCAGGTCCTGTGTGAACAGCTTGGGCAGACAGCACCTTGTCGAAGCTGCCCAGGAGGGACCAAGTAGGGCTGAAATAAATCTCCACATTCTCTTCACCAAGCCATTGCCCCCCTGCGGGGGAGCGTCCCCAGGAGGAAGGGGCGTCTTACCCATTTTCCACCAATGCACCGTATGGGCAGACAGCGGCCCCATATACTGCCCAACTTGGCTACGACTGTATGGACAGGTCTGATCATCGGTCCCATTTTACTGATGAAGGAAACTGAGGCTCAGAGAAGTTCAGCGATTTGCCTAAGGCACATAGCTAAGGAGCAGAGAGAGCTAAGACTCCAACTGTGCCTTCTGAGTCCAGAGCTTGTCCTTCTTCACCACTGAGGGGGAGGAAGGACAAGGTGAGAACTGAGAAGCCGCCCCTGTTCAGAAGCTCTGTCAGCACAGGGACCTGGGAACACAAAAGGCTGTGGTGATGGTTCCTGGAATTGGGACAACTGGGAGAGGAGGAGAGGTTGGGGACACAAGTGGGCGAAGCAAGGTGAGCCCCTGCAGAGACAGTGAGTGAGTGGAGGGTGACATCCCGCAGAGCCCTGTCTGATTTCTGCACAGCCCACACCAGAGCCCCAGGGCGTTCACGCACACACGCGTGCACCCACACACACAATCCCCAATAGAGCCCTTCTGAAACCAGCACCAGTGGATCGCACACTCACCTGCCCTCCTGGGCAGGAAGACTTGTCATTTACATCTTCAATGACAGGGATCATCTCAGCGCAGACTTATCCCTTTCACCGCTCCTGCCAAACTTAGTACATGAAATAAACCTGAGCCTATCAACGTCTCGTGTAGAGAAAATTCCATACGACCAGATCTCTCCTTACCCGTCACGTGTAAACTTCGACCCCGAGAAGTCGCTGATTATGTATTGTTGGCTCGGTTCCTGGGATCGAACCCTGCTGACAATACGGAGCCTGCTTGGGATTCTCTCCCTCTCTCCCCAGCCCGCTCGCTCGCTCGCTCTCTCTCTCTCAAAATAAATAAACTTTAAAAATAAATAAGCCAATATCTGCAAGTGTCAGAGTCTGGGAACAAGAGCCACCTCTTTTCGCCACTTGGACGTCTAATAAGGGTCTCAGAGTGCTCACAGATGAACTTCTGATGTCCGCTCTGATCTCAACCTCTCACCGAAACCTGCTCCGGCACCTTCCTCATCTCTGTAAGCGACAAGCCTGTCTTTCCGGTGGCTCAGGGCTGACTTCCTGGACCCCTCCATCAGTGACCATGGCAGTTCTGCCTTCAAAGCACGGCTGGCCGTCCCCACCGGTCCAACCCCCCCTCGTGGTCTGGATTGTTGTAATAGCCTCCCAATGGTTTCCTGGTTTCTACCCGCTGCTACATCACGACCCTGGGAGAGATCCCTCTGCTCGGAACCCTGCCATGACTTCTCTTGTCACTCAGAATAAATGCCAGAGTCCTCACCAGGACTTACAAGACCCCCCTGGCCACCGCTGTTCTTTCCTCTCCCGTCACCGCCCTCCCAGATCACTGTGCCACAGCCACAGTGGGCTCCTCGAAGTGGCTCACATACACCGCCCTTACTGGTCCCTCTGCAAAGGCTGTTTTTCCCCCAGATATCTACATGCTTCAGGCTACCATTTCCTGCCTCCGGGGCTCTTGTCCAATGCCATCTCAGCAGAGAGGACTTCCCTGGCCTCCCTAAAAGCAATAGCCATGCCCCTCCCACATCCATGTCACTTTCTGTCCCCACCCCTTAGCCTGCTTTGTTTTTCTTCCTAACACTTCACACCTGGACTCTGTTTCTTTTCTGGTAGCTGGAGACGGAGACCTGGGGTGCCCAGATGCTTTGTGCCTTTTACAACCCCAGGCCTGAATCACGGGACTGGGTTCAAACATGGAGATTCTTGGAAAGAATGAGAAAACGGGCTCCTGAGCCTTTCTTTCTAGAAGCCCCTTCATTCTGTGCTGGGAGAGGAAAGGAGGCCTTGAGAGAAGAGGCAGGGTCAAAAATAGCCCCGTTAGATCACCTCGCAGAGCGCCTGGCACCTAGTAAGTAACCAATAAAGGTTTACTGTAGTACTGCGGTTATTTTCATTCCCTGATTCTTAGATCCCACATACATCAATTACAAACTTTGGTAAAAACTTAAACTTTAGGTATCTAAATTAAACAATACAGTCATTTACTAAATATAACCTTTTTTTTTTTTTTCTACTAACAACAGTGCTTAAAATGGACATAACTTTCAAAACATTGTTCAAGGGCACCTGGGTGGCTCAGTCGGTTGAGCATCCGACCTCGACTCAGGTCACAATCTTGCAGTTCGTGAGTTTGAGCCCCGCGTCGGGCTGTGCGCTGACAGCTCAGAGCCTGGAGCCTGCTTCAGAATCTGTGTCTCTCCCTCTCTGCCCCTTACCTGCTCATGCTCTGTCTGTCAATAATAAATAAACGTTAAAAAATTTTTGAAAACATTGTTCAGGGGCGCCTGGATGGATCAGTCCCTTAGGCATCTGACTTTTGGTTTTGGCTCACGGTTTGTGAGTTCAAGTCCCGCATCGGGCTCTGCGCTGACGGTACAAAGCCTGGGACACACACACACTCTCTCTCTCTCTCAAAATAAATAAATAAACTTAAAAAAAATAATAAAAGCATTGGTCAAACTGACAAGGGTAGAAAACCCAGTGCAATACCCAATCCTATCCTGGGTCTTGCCTTTCCGGGGGGGGGGGGGGCGGGGGGATGGTGGGGAATTGCTTGTAAAGAACATTACTGGATCCACTGGCAAAATGGAAACAGAGATGACGAACGAGATAAAAGTTACCATATCAAGGTTCACTTTACTGATGTTGAAAACTATATTGTGGCTACGTAACCAGAGCATCCCTGCTGGTAGGAAGTCGCCACCAAAGTATCTGTGGGCATGTAACTGGAGCTACGGAGGCCGAAAGAAGCAAATTTGGGGGTGTTTCTGTGCATGAGATGTACACAAACAATAAAGCAGTGGGATTGAACGTTAACAGTGGGTGGCCGTAGGCAAAAGGAAAGAGTGTTCTTTATACTGTTTTTAGTTCTGGAGAATTTCTGTGAATGTGACCTTATTCCCAAACAAAAAGCTAAAAGAAACACAAAACTTGGTGCTGAGGATTGTGACTTGTATGTCAATTTTTAAAAACAGGAGTGTAGGGTCCCTGACCACACTGGCCGAAGAGACAGGAAATTCGCTTATCAACCTTATACCAACAAAAGAAGGTAACATTCTAGCCTGTAATGAGCAAGGTGGGTGCTTTTTGTTGCTCGGTTGGCGGTGGGGCGGGTTTTGTGGTTTTGTGGGATTTTTAGGAGTGTTTGCAAGGCTCTTCAGACTCTGAAAAATGAGATTTCATCTTAAAGTATCAGAAAACTTTGGAAGGTTATTAAATGAAGCATGCATTTAGAAGCTTCTAGAGGAGGGAGCTTCTTTGAAGTAGTTTAGCATTTCAGAGCTTCGCATGTTAATTGTATGCAAAGAAATAAAACAGTTAAGCAAACTTCAATCTAAGGAGATTTGCATAAAGGATTAGGACCCATTGGTCCTCGAAATGGGTGCGCCTTGCTCTCAGATCCCCCAAATTTCTTTGTGCTCTCATTGAAGTCCGATTTAATCCCGCTTTCTTCATTTACACCTTCTCCCCAAACCTCCCAGGCCTGAGTGTTGAGAGCCACGGATCATTCTCCTCCCCAGTTGAGGGGGGTTTTTCCTTCATTAATTTCTCTAAGAAGATTACCGAATGCTTGTTTGTTGTTGTTGAAGCAACTAATTTCCCTAAAGCTCTTTGTTTTTCCAACTGGTTTACACTTTAATGCCCTTGGATTGAATTTCAACAACAAGGGATCCACTGGACCCACCAACTGTCTTTAGGAAGAAAACAAAAATCGGGAACTTGATGTAAACTACTTTAACCGCAGGCCTGCTTTAAAAATACGCATTCCGCCATTTCGACAGTTTTCAAAGAGATGTGTCCTAATTAGCATATCATTCAGGCCTTGTTTCCTTCCTAAAGTCAAGGTGACCTTCACTGAAACCGCATTTCTCTAATTCCTCTGGCTAAGTGATGTGAAAGGCAGCATCCCACAACATCCTGTCAGTGCAGCGGGATTTTAAACGTTTGGCTTGTGTTTTCTTTTTCTCTCTTGGTTTCTTTGTGCCTCTCTAATACTTCTTGCCTTCAAGAGTCTAAGGAGGAAGCAGAACGGCAGGTCCGCTGTTAAGAACTTTCAAGATTGTTACTGTCATTTTGCAAAGTGATCAAAAAATGTTGATGTCGTCTTGTTTGGAAATCCCTTTTGACCAGGAGAATTGTACAGAAGCTGAGTGGCAACCCCCTTCACTCGGATTCACAGCCATTTAAACATTTGTGCCAGTTAATTACCATAATTGGTTTGTTTAATTAGCATGAGGAACACTGGCGCTTTCACACAGGGACGCCTTTACTTACTCGGGGATGCCGCCACAGTCACGCAGCCCAGGGACACCAGCCCGGCTATTGAGGCCCGGGCTTGGCTGCAGGTCTCTGGGGGAGTTTCTCCTGCCTTAAGCACCTTGAAGATTGACCCCTGAACTTTCTAAGCCTAAAATGCTATTGATATTCTGTACTTGGTCAGAAGAAAGGAGGTGGGGGCGGGGCCGGCAGCGATGCCCTGGGGGAGGGTGGAAGTCAGTGGCAGCAGCTAATTGCAGGGCTGGGGGCTCACCAAACTCACAGGAGGGGTTACCGGGAGCCCCTGCTGAAGGCAGGATCTGGGGGACCCCGTGCTGTTTTGCTGAAGGACTGTTAGCCCACCCATAAGGCCCAAACGAATGGCCAAACTATAAAGCGTGGGAACAATCACTGAGTGCCTACTACGTGCAGGCTCATCTACGAAACGGAGCATCACGCGTTGGGAAAGATCCCAAATGCGAAATTCAGATCATCCAGGTGTAAGACCCCGCATCAAGCCCTGCCCTGAGTGAGAACGGCTGGGAAAGTTGGTTCCCGAGAATTCCGTTGAAATCATCCAGTTTCATGTTAATTTCAAGATTTAATCAGAGGACTCCGCTGGTAAAGGCCCGGGATGCTTTCAAACTCTTGCCAGTCCTTGGTCTCGCATTGTTATGGATTTTGGAGCGGGTTCCTCCTTAAAATAGCAGAAATGTGTTAAAGAGAGAGGATTATTTAAAACTATCCCAACAAAAGGAATCCCACATTCCAAAGGGCAGCTCTCCTAGAGTCACAGTGAAGGACTTTTGGCTTCCCCTAAAATTATTCCAAAGGAGAAGGCCGGAGTGCTCAGAATTCCAAAGGGCCGAAGTGTAAGTCAAAGAGAAAGCACCTTCTTAGGTCTCGACCAGGCAAAACCTGCAGATACATATATTTAAAAAGCACCTGGAGGTAAATATCTCTAAGGACCTCTAGAAGAAAAGCCTCAATTTGAAATCTATTCGTCGTGATTTTGGTTAATAAATGAAATGAGAACATCCTGTTAAGGAATCATTTTTGTGTCTTTGGGTGGGACGGTAATCACTTTACTTTTACTTTAAATTTCTGTTGTTGTTTTCCATTTATTTATTTTTTTTAATGTTTTGTTTTATTTTTGAGAGACAGCGCGCAAGCCCCGGGGAAGGGCAGAGAGGGAGAGGGAGGCACAAGATCCGAAGCAGTCGCCGGGCTCTGAGCTGTCAGCACAGAGCCCAACGCGGGGCTCGAACTCAGGAACCGTAAGATCATGACCTGAGCCGAGGTGGGACGCTCAACCGGTTGAGCCCCCCAGGCACCCCTGCTGTTGGTTGTTGTTTTTTTAAAAGGAATCCACCATGGTAATTTTGGCTGTGATGCAACTTAGCTAAAGGTTCATGGCTGACCAACAGCCTTTTGTACACAGTCATAGAATTTAATGAAAGCGAGTGCACGCCATCTTTCAAAAACTGCACCAGTGCCCAGCTATTGATCTGACGTCTATCCAGGCGTGTCTTCTTGTCCAAGTGTGTTAATAATCTAATTTTAAAATAGGATCCTTCTTTGAGACTGAGTTTGACCCCCACGCTTCCTGCAGCCTATGGTAATGTGGGGCTAATATCATTAGGAGGTAAGCTAGCATCTGCCTGGTTTTATGAGGAAGTGGGAGGGGGGCGGGGCATCATTATTGGACAGTTATTATAACTTTAGAAAAAGTCCCTGCGAACTGGAGGTGTCATGAATAATTAAGAGACGCGTTTCGCCCCCGCCCCCACTTTAATTAGATCTCGGTGCGTTTGAAAATGTACTTGTGGAGGGCTGTGTGTGACAACCAGATATCTCTTACTTGGGCGGCCGAAGATAGGTGGGCATTCGGCTGTTATTATATCTCAGCGGTAAATGGCCAGTTCCTGAAAGGCGCTGCCGCGAAAGGTAACCTCCACATTGGTGCCCCTTCTGCCCGCCTCGCCTCCCTTGTCAACACCAGGCCCTCAGCATCTCCCACCCCTTCCATCTGGGCCAACATCAAGATGCGGCCGCTTCTCACATCATCATTGTTATCAACCGGCGCAAAGTCAATGTGCAAAGCGACCGCTCATAGAGCGGTGCTTGACATCACATCTTGAACCTGAATAAGCAAATAGGCCAGTCGAATCTTCGGGGTCAAGCTTTATAGTCATTTTTATGACCCAGGAAATCATTTTCGGTGACAGAGATGACAAACGCTGAACACGGGGCCTGTGGAAGTACATCCATGAATGTTGCATTACAAACCCTCAGGGTCATTGTCTGCCCAGGGCACTCCCACCAAGACACCTGCAGCCGGGCTGGAGCCTACCCCACTGGAAGAGAAAAGGTAAGAGGGATCAGCATGTTGACTCTAAGTTTCCAACAGTCTGGTGTAAGAGCGGGAGAGAGCCCTGCTTAACGGGGTAGTTAATGAGGTGGTAACACCTTCGAATTTTCCCGATACTGCTGTTGGCCCAGAATAGCTGGTGACCGAAGTTCTCAAACTTGGCCACCTCCTGGAATTATCCCTAAAAAGAATCATTAGACTGGGGCGCCTGGGCGGCTTAGTCTGTTAAACGTCTGACCCTTGATTTTGGCTCAGGTCACGATCTCACGCCCGGGTCGTGGGTTCGAGCCCCGTATCAGGCTCCGTGCTGACTTGGGATACTCTCTTTCTTCCTCTGCCTTTCCCCCCCTCCGCTCATATTCTCTCTCTCTCTCTCTCTCTCTCTCTCTCTCAAGATAAATGAACTTAAAAAAAAAATGACCCATTTAAAAAAGTGAAAAGAATCTTTATAAATTAAAACAATTTTTAATTGAGATAATCCTAATTCAACTTTGAAATGTACCTTCATGCCAAGCTGCCACCCCTGACCCATTACGTCAGAATTCCGGGAGGCAGGATCCAAGCACCGGAGTTTTGACAGTCTCTCCCAGCGGCCCCACACGCAGTCGCCACGTTGGAGAGCACGTGGTTTAAGAAACATTTTGAAACAGGGTGCTGAGGGCAATCGTCTTATTTCAGAACCTCAGGTTTTGATGGCGACCTTGTAGTTCTCCAGAAACAAACAAAATAATAACGATCGGTTACAGATATGGACACGCAATGGCCTAATTACACAAATATTGTTGGTACCCCCGACGCCTCTGCTCGAGAGCCTCCTGTTTTCCCCAACACGGTATGTTTGTGTTGCTCTTAATGGAAACCCTCCTCCCTCCCGCCCGCCATCTATTGAATGAGCTGGAGCAGGGGCCGTCCTTTATCTCATATTTAAAACACAAGCAACGACTGAAATTCATTTTCAATTTATTTTCCAATCATATGAAAGGAAGAGACAGAAAGATTATTCTATTGAATCTTCTTCTGGCTGGTAAAAGGTTGGTAAGGTTTGTTCGGGAGGCGGGCAGAGAGCTCCCGGGATAGTCTATAGGGAGCAGAGTTAATCGAATAAACTAATCTTGGCTGTGGAGATTAACTCTCAGTGGCTGCAGGAAACGAGGAGAGGCAGAATGCAAAAAGCAGAGATCTCAAGGTGCTGGAGGCGGTTCAGAATGTCCCCTCCCTCCTCCCCGTGCTGGGCTCGCGTCACCCTGTTCCTAGATTTGGGGAACGCGGTGGCAGTGTGGTTTCTGCCCGCTTGCCTGGTGGGGGAGTTCAGCCCCCGGGCGTGGAGCTTTGAGGCCGGGCCCATGTGGGATGCTTTCTGGGCTTTTCTGAAGGGGCGAGACAGCTGTCCTGGGGAGCTGGACCTTGGCCAGCTGCAGAGAACCCAGGCTGTGTGTGTGCCGCGGGCCTACACTACGTGGAGGTGAGGATTGGGTTTCAGAGCTGCCCCTGACCTGAAAGAACACATACTTTCAGCCTTTGATTCCCTTTGCCAAGGCGCAGCAGGCCTCCTCGGGTGGAAACAACTGTATCTGAACACAGCTCCCAGCCCTCCTGGCCATCAGCCCCGGAGGGTGAGGGGGGGGAGGGATGGCTTATGAGGGTTTCTGGGGTCTGGAGGGGGCATCCTGCCGCCCTCCCCCCCCCGGAGGGCCGTCTTCCTGTTTGCACAGTTCTTGGGCAAGCCATCTGAGTGCTGGTCTCCTGGGATCTGCCTGCTCCTATAAACCCCCAGCCGGAGCGAGGAGGTGAGCCCCTCACCCTGACAGGAGAGCCAGTGCAAGAGTGACAGCAAGGTCCCTGGAGGGGCTCTCTGGTGAGTCGAGACCTCCCGCCTCCCTGCTAAGTGCTGAGGCAGTCAAGAGCTAATTCGTTTATGCCACAAATAAAACTGGGGTAAGTGCAAAGGTGGGAACACCTAACATCCCTAAAACTGCCTGCTTCTCCCCACCCGGGTGCCAGGTGGGCTGGCTTTAAAGCCCGCCTTTGCCACTGATCGGCTGTGTTGATGCTGGACGGGTCACGGAAGCCTGTGGTGAGATCTGTACAACGGGAGGAAGATGCTAGCACTGACCACGGGGACTCGTTGTGAACCCCCCCCCCCGTCAATACAGGCTTAGAAGACAGGCTGGCTCGCGGCAAGTCTGCTGTCACGACTGTAACTGCCACCCATTCGCTGGCTTTCTATTCTTCAGCCACACTGGCTTGCTTTCTGCTCTTCCCGCCTCAGAGTCTTCGCACATGCCGTTCCCTCTCCCGCGCCTTGCGTCTTCCCCCAGTTAGAGAAGAGACCCGGAAGGTCCCTTGGCTTCCCCATCATCAGCCGTGATTAATGCTGAAATGTGGACAGATTCTTGCCTGCCCTCGGAGGAAAAGCAGCTCTCCTCCCCTCCCAGAGCCCCGAAGCCACCTTCAATGGACTTGGCTAAATCTGCGCCCGAAGATCATTGCAGGCTGACAGCAGGGGGCCTCCAGAGAGTAACCTGGGAAGTGGTAACATTTCATCATCTCCGGAGGAGCGGGCTCTTGGGCGGGGGGGGGGGGGGGGGGGGGGGGGGGGGGGGGAGGGCTACATAATGAAAGGCAGCAAAAGCATTTACAAGCAATCCAACCCAGGGCGCGTACCTTGGTTCTCGTGAGCACTAATCTCTGAGCCCTCAGGATGTCCCTGTGCCTACCAGACATTGCTCTGTGTGTTCTCTCTGTAGAGGATTCCCGTTCATCCTCAGGGGAGTTTTACAAGGTAGTTATTATTGTGTCCTTTTCAGAGATAAATTGAAAGGGCGCCGAGAGGCTAAGTGACTTGCCCAAAGCCACACAGCAGAGCTGAAACCTGGACCAGGTCCTTTCTGATGGTGGAGGCCGGGATCTCAAACACCACTCTGCACTGATATTCAGGGTAGGCTGTGGTCCCGATTGAATGCCAACCCCCCCATAACTGAGCTTGGCGTGAAATGCTAAGTCTTGTCTTCTGACCGTGAAGACCCTGAACCATGGAGTTATCCGTGTTTCAGGGGAAAGCTAAGACCCAACAGTGTCTTCAGGTTTTCACCGCAGCCTCTCTTTCAAATCCCAACTCCGAGGGTGTTTCTTCCGGGCAATGGTCTGGGGCTCCCCCAGGGCAAGGCTTGTCTCTCAGGGACTCCTCTGTGTTTCCGCCGTACCCCATGGTGGAAGGTAAACTCCCCACAACCCGACAGTGGGGACTGTTCGGGTTCAAACCAGCACCTCCCTGTCTTTTGTTGCTAGAGTGCCGGGTTCATGGGGAGTGTTTCGCACACGTCCGTGGACCAGGACAGACAGCAGACTGTCGCTGGGGGCTTCTCCATAGCAAGACCCCGCCGTAACAGGAACATCCTCCACAGCCTCAAAAGCAGGTGTATGAGAATAGACCTTCATTCCCTGCTGACGGCACTGAACTTTGCTCTCCAGCCTGGACTCTACCCAAGAGCAGAAACCCTGATCTAGCAAACAGGCATAAGGCCCGGCCAGATTCCCCCCCCCTTACTCCCTTTGGGATAAATACATCCCGGCAAATGCAGGCACGCCCCCCTCCCTCCTCTTCTTGCCAATGTTGATTTAAGTCCCAGGAGCCAGGGACCCCAGAAGCGGGGAGGGAGGGTTATCAAGGGCATCCAGGGGACGCCTCTGGTCGAGCCTTAGCAGCAGCTGTCCATTCTGGGTTCTGCCGTTGGCCACGGCTAAGTAGCAGTCACTCCTGGTGGTCTCCACGCGGAGAGATGCGGCGACCCCTTCGATGGTAGTCGAGACTCTGTGCTCCAAAGAACGGGTGCCCAAGAGCGGGCAGGAGATACGTTGGAGGAATCTGCCTTTCACACTGTAGATCTTTCTCTTCCGCGTCTTCAAGAATAGGAACGTGTATTTTTTTTTTTAGCTTATTTATTTATTGGGGGGGGGGAGGGGCAGAGAGAGAAGGAGAGAGAGATAATCCCAAGCAGGCTCTGTGCTGTGAGCACAGAGCCCGATGTGGGGCTCGAACCCGCGAACCGTGAGATCGTGACCTGAGCCGAAATCAAGAGTCAGCCGCTTAACTGACTGAGCCCCACCCCAAAGCGCCCCAGGAACATTTTTTTTTTTTTTTTTTTTTGGATATAACTTGGACTCTACACACAAAGCAGCCGTTTCATAGGATACTCTACCGAATGACCAGTGATGTTCGCCGACACGAAGTCTATTTGGAGACTTCTCTAAGTTTCTACGCTGTAGTTACCTGCTCTTCGCCAGCTTCTTTGGAATAAGGCTCTGTTCCCACTGCTCCTGCCCTTCCCACTGCTAAAGACTGACAGGGGTCGGGCCCGGTGCTGGGGCACTAAACGTGCAGAGCCATAGGGTTCTCAACCAGCTTATGAGGAATGCTTGATCGTTATCCCTCCATGCACAGAGGAGGAAACTGACAATCAGTGACGGAGGCTAAGGGTCACGGCCGAGGCCCATAGATGGTAAGTGGCATCACAGGAGTTAACTGTTACTTCTCAACAGCGGAGAGGATTTAGCAGTTCAGGGGCAACATGACCAAACCTGCCCCTGATCATGCCCCCAAAGCAGCTCTTCCGGGTCAAAGAACCCCTTGGGGGGCACCCTCAGCTCCTCTCAACCTCACACTAAAACCCTGGTGTCTGGGGCGCCTGGGTGGCTCGGTCGGTTAAGCACTGGACTCTTGATTTCAGCTCAGGTCATGATCTCATGGTTCGTGAGTTTGAGCCCCGCATCGGGCTCTGCACTGAGAGGACGGAGCTTGCTTGAGATCCTCTCTCTCATTTTCTCTCTCTCTCTCTCTCTGCCCCCTCCTCCTCGATCTCTCTAAATGAATGAATGAATAAATAAACATTAAAAATAACAACAACACTGGTTTCCTTTACTGGTCATTCCTTTGATTACCGGTCTCCATTCCCATTTCCATGCTGCCCAACCAGCTGACCAGTGGCCTGCCTGGTTCGGGTCTGATCCCCAGGTCCTGGGACAGCAGGTGTGCACTGAATATCTCCCAAATAGATGCATCATGCCGTCCCTCCATTCTACATGTTTCTGCCTAATTTGTTCTCCCCAAGACAGTTGTGTGTGTGTCCCCTTTGCTCAGACCACTCTGGTGGCTCTGCAATGACCCACTAGTGAAAGCTGTGCCCTTCTGTCTGGCATTTCACGCGCCTGGAGTCCCTGTGGTACCTCAGTGTTCACTCTGCTCTCGTTCAAATCCAGCTTCCCCCGGGGGCCACTTCTTTAAGGGGGTCCATACGGTTCCTCCTTCCCCGTCTTGGCCACGCCTTTCTTTTGGGCTGGAAGTTTTGCCCTGCCTACCTCTCACTCCCTGCAGAACTGCCCCTACAATCCTCCAGTGCTGTCCCCTCAAGGCCACATCTTCCGATCTCCCCATCCAAGCCTCCAACACGCTGGTGTCCTCCCCTATGGTGCAGTCATTGAGGGGTCAGCTCTGGGGTCAGAGAGTCCTGTGCGCAAATTCTGGCTCCTGTCACTTCTGGCTTTGTGACATTGGTCAAGCCATTGAAGAAATTCAAGAGCAGAAAAACGGAGACAATCCACATAGGTTAACTTGGCACTGGAAGAGAGATGGTGTTCTTTTTTTTTTTTTTAATTTTTTTAAAACATCTATTTATTTTTGAGAGACAGAGAGACACAGAGCATGAGCAGGGGAGGGGCAGAGAGAGAGAGGAAGACACAGAATGCGAAGCAGGGTCCAGGCTCTGAGCCATCAGCCCAGAGCCCGATGCGGGGCTTGAACTCACGAACCGTGAGATCATGGTGTCTTCTGCAGAGAAGTGTCTGTTCAAGTCCTTTGCCTGTTTTTTGACTGAGTGGCTTATGATCTTGCTATTGTTGAGTTGTAGGAGTTCTTCACATATTCTGGATATTCATCCCTTATTGGGTACATGACTTACCAATTTTCCCATGCAGTCAGTTATCTTTTTTCCTTTCTGGATAGTCTCATTTGGTGCACAAAAGTTCTTAATTTGGGTCCAACTTACCTATTTTTTATTTTGTGGTTTGTGCTTTTGGTGTGGTATCCGTGAAATCATTGCCAAATCCAATGTCATGATGATTTTCCCCGATGTTCTCCTCTTTTACGAGTTTCATAGTTTCAGCAATCCAACTTAAATCTTTCTTTTATTTTGAGTTTATTTTTGTATATGGTTCAGGGGAAGGGTCCAACCTGATTGTTTCGCAGGTGAACATCCAGTTTTCCCAGCACCGTTTGTTGGAAAGACTGCCCTTTCCTCATTGAATAATCTTGGCCCCCCTCGTCAAAAATCAACTGACCATATGTCTTCGTTTGGGTTGCTGTACCCAAATGCCATAGATTGGGTGGCTTGACCACAAACGAATATTTTTCACAGTTCAGGAGGTTAGAAGTCCAAGATCAAGGTGCCAGGGTGGTTGAGTTCTGGATGAGGGCTCTCTCCCTGGTGGGCAGAAGGATACTTTCTTGCTGTGTCCTCACATGGCAAAGAAAGACATTGTCTCTCTCATGTCCCTTCTTATAAAAGTACTAATGACAGCATGTGGACTCTACCTTCATGAACTGATCACCACCCAGAGGCCTTACCTCCAGGTACCATCACACTGGGGACTGACCAGACTTTCAGTCCATAGCACCATAAACGTGAGTGTTTATTTCTATTATATTCCATTGGTCTGTATGCCTGTCCTGATATTAGAGCTTTGTAGCAAGTTTCAAAGTCGGGCAGTGTGAGGCCTCCAACTTTATTCCTCTTTTTCAAGATGGTCTGGGCCATCCGGGGCTCCTTGCAATCCTGTATGTATTTGAAGACGAGCTTTTCCATCTATACAAAAAAAAAAAGGCTGTTGGAATTTTGATCGGACTCTGGAATCTGTAGATCATTCTGGGAGGTACTGATAACGTAACAAACGTTACATCTTCCTATCCATGGACAAGGGATATCTTTCTATTTATTTAGATCGTCATTAAATTCTTTTGACATTTTAATTTTTTTGTAGCTTTCAGCATACAAGTCGTCTGTCCACCTGCTTGGTTAGATTTCTTTCCTTTTTTTTTTTTTAATTTTTTTTTTCAATGCTTATTTATTTTTGAGAGACAGAGAGAGACAGAGCATGAGCAGGGGAGGGGCAGAGAGAGAGGGAGACACAGAACCTGAAGCAGGCTCCAGGCTCTGAGCCGTCGGCACAGAGCCCGACACGGGGCTCGAAGTCATGAACGGTGAGGTCATGACCTGAGCTGAAGTCAGGCACTTAACCGACTGAGCCACCCGGGTGCCCCATGGTTAGATTTATTTCTAAGTATTTGGTTCTTTTAGGCAGTAATGTAAATGGAATTGTTTTCCTAATTGCATTAGTATTTAAAAAAAAATTTTTTTTTCAACGTTTATTTATTTTTGAGACAGAGAGAGACAGAGCATGAACAGGGGAGGGGCAGAGAGAGAGGGAGACACAGAATCTGAAACAGGCTCCGGGCTCTGAGCTGTCGGCACAGAGTCCGACGTGGGGCTCGAACTCACGGACCGTGAGATCATGACCTGAGCCGAAGTCGGACGCTTAACCGACCGAGCCACCCAGGCGCCCCTCATTAATATTTTTTAAAAGCTCCCCCAAAGAGGCTCATGTGCCGTTGGGGTTGAAAACTACTGTCTCGGTCCAAGCTTCTGAAGCTGGATGGAAGGCCATGCCTGCCTTGTTTCCCTGATCCCGTAGCGCCTGGCAAGGACCCTCACACTGAGTCACTGGTTAGTACGTCTTTTTGGCTGCATGTATGCACAGCTTCCTTCTTGGAAAATACAGTTTTTAATTTTAATGTACTTTATGCCCCCCCCCCCTTTTCCATATCTGTCAGTCAGCTCCCAGAGGGAAGGACTGTTTATCACTGACCCCTCTGCAAGACTGGGCTTGTGGAGGGAGGGAGCCGATATTGGCTACAGGGCCTCACCTACTGGGGTGGACCTGGGGACCCCCCCCCAAAGGAAAGCAATGATGCCTGATTTCAGCCAGACAGTCCCTGCAGAGAAATGACCCCTGGGGACCAGTGGTAGCATATATAGACCCATAAACGTGTGGCCAGACTGGTGGATGGGACAGCTGGGGGAAGGAGGTGGTTTGCTTTTGAGGAGACCAGGACGGGCCCCCCCCAACACCACGATGCACATATAAACACCCCTTGTCAACCCCTTCGTTCACATCTATTACAGGCTCCCGTCATGACTTGTGTCTGGGGCCCCCCAGTCCCTCTCACTCGGGGACGCGTGGCCTTCTGCCGCAAGGTTTCCGGTCAGGAATTCACAACAATGAGGACTCCAAGTTCACCAGCCTGATTGGCAATGCTCTCTGAGAAACCCAACAGATGGGCTCTAATTGCAGACCTGTTGTGGGGACATTGTTAACAAACACACAAGTAGCCGTATACAGGGCTTTCTGGAACCGAATGTGACTTGGCAGCTGGGGACGGCAGTCTAATTACCAACATCTGAGTTTCTTGTTTAATGAAGGGGAATGTGGAAAACGGCCGTGCTTGCAGCAGCCGGGATGGAGGAAGATGCCAGGCAGGGCTGTGACAACAGGGCCCGCACACTCTCTTGGTGGCCAGGCGCCTCTGTGTCAGGCGGGCGCGCCCGCTGCTTCCTCCCAGGAATCCAG
Organism: Panthera pardus; assembly: GCF_024362965.1. NCBI lineage: Eukaryota > Metazoa > Chordata > Mammalia > Carnivora > Felidae > Panthera > Panthera pardus. Next base: position 32,093,644 of record NW_026526743.1, read on the forward strand.
GCATCACTTTTGGGAGACGGGATGGAGTCCCCGAGATCCTTAAGTATCAACCCCCGACCATTAGAAAATAGTGCAGGGCCCGGGGCGGGGGGGGGGGGGGGGCGGGGGGCTCATTCCCTTAAGCGTCTGACTCTTGATTTCTGCTCAGGTCATGACCTCACAGTTGGGGACAACTGGAGCCTGCTTGCGATTCTCTCTTCCTCTTTCTCTTCCCCTTCCCCTCTTGGTTTCTCGCTCTCTCCCCCTTTCCCTCTCGCTCTCAAAATAAATAAATAAACTTAAAAAGAAAATAGTGCAGGCCTCTGGTATTCATTAGGTTTTTCTTCTTCAATCATCCAACTGGCACTCCAGGAAAATAAACCACGCTTAACCTGTGACCTCTTGTATCCTTTTGCACGATGAAATACACCTTGAAATACACATACCCCGGCCCCAGAGTTCACAGTGTGCAACCACATTTGCTCAGGCTCACTGCAGACTCACTTGGTCAAAGTCCTGCTTTAAGCACCTGACCTGATCAGCCCATTTAATCCTTTTCCTAAGCTATTTTAAATTTTTAAAAATATTTTTCTAGCTTTATGAGTTATGATGGATAGGTAATAATTGTATATATTTAGGTCGTATGGTGTGATTTTTTTTTTTTCATTTTTGAGAGAGAGAGAGAGAATGAGTGGGGGAGAGCGGGCAGAGGGAGAGAGAATCCCAAGCGGGCTCTGTGCTCCTCGCGGAGACTGAGGCAGGGCTCGATCCCACCGCCCTGGGATCATGACCTGAGCCAAAATCAAGAGTGGGGTGCTCAACCGACTGAGCCACCCAAGTGCCCCCATATGCTGGGAAGTTTTCAAAGGTTTACGACATGATGGTTGAATGCACGTATATATTGTGAAATGATCCTTGCAATCGAGTTAAGGAACACATGCATCACCTCACATGGCTCACATTTGTGTGTGGGAGTGCGGTGAGAACACTTAAGATCTACTCTATTAACAAGTTTCAAGAACACGACATAGTATCGTCAGCTATAGTCGACATGCTGTGCATCAGATCCCCAGAACTCACTTGTCTTATAAACAAAGTTTGTATCCTTTGACCCACATCTCCCCGTTTCCCCCTCACCTCGCTGAATTCTTTAAGTGACCTTAAGCGATAGATCTCCTTTTGATTTCCGCTGTATAGATGGGAAAACTGAGGCACGGACAGGTTAAGGAACCTCTCAAGGAGAAGCTGGCCCCAGGTTGCATTCTGGCCACAGGCTGGCCTGTGTGACGTTAGTAATAACTGGCACTCGGTGGTGGTGGGGGGGGGGGGTTGAGTCCCAGAAACTGTGTTTTCCAGGCTTGTCCTCACTTATTCAAGCCTCAGAGCGACCGTGCGAGGTAGACACTATCGTTGTCTCTAGGACTGAAAACCGACGTTGAGAAGACTGAGTAATCTGCTCAAGTCACAGAGCTCCGGGTGCACTGAGCTGGGACTCAGACTCAGCCTGTCTTCTCTGGGCCGTGCTGTCCCTCCGCTCCGTGAGAGGCCCTGACATGCAGCCGCCCTGCAGGGATTCTGTTTTGCTTTTCACATCATGGACCATCTATCTGGTCACGGTGGCCTTTTAAGAGGGTCCGTGGAAGAAGCTTTGCTTGGGTTTCAAGACCAGGGAAAAGCGAATCATCTCTGGAGAGATTCGATTGCTTTTCCTTTATGGACACGGGGAAACTTAGCAAACCAACCTCTCACACCAGGATACAGATTCTAATTTCTTTTTTTGTTACTACCTTTTGTGGCCGATTGAATTTTCCCAGATTGAAGACCGCCATATTTCTGGTCTCACATGTGCCTTCAGAGCTTTGCCACACCCTCCCCTTGAACCAGGATGGGCTTTTTGTAGGTGCCTGGACTGATGGGGGGAGGTGGGGGGGTGGGGGGGATGGGGGTGGGGGGGCGGAAGCGACGTCACATGACTTGCAAGGCGAAATCATACAAGATGAAATGGGTTGGTTCTGTTTCTAGCCAAGATGGGGTAAGCACACCTTCCCTTGTCTCTGTCAATGAATGCCACCACAAAATGCAGACACACTTGGAGCAGATATGTGAGGGCTCTAGAGGGTTAAGACTAGCAGGCAATTCATGAAGAAGACCAGAATTTGAAGTATCCCTGAACTGGGAGTGAGCGTATCATTTTTCTTTCCCACCTGGCTCTGGATATAGGTGCAGTCATGGAAATATATAGCAGATTGGGATAACGAAAACCCCAGATTCTAGGATAGAGAACGGAAAAGAGATTCCTCAGTGTATTAAAAAGTACCAGGGAGGGGCGCCTGGGGGCTCAGCCGGTTAAGCGTCCGACTTTGGCTCAGGCCGTGATCTCACGGTACATGGATTAGAGCCCTGCATCGGGTTCTGTGCTGACAGCTCAGAGCCTGGAGTCTGCTTTGGATTCTCTGTCTCCCTCTTTGCTTGTCCTCTGTCTCTCTCTCAAAAATAAATAAACATTAAAAAAAAAACAAACATTTAAAAAAAAAAAAGGACCAAGGAGATAGGAAAGAGAGTAGAGTTTAGGAAAGCAACTCCATAAAGTGATTTATGAGTTCCTGGGCTTCCTTCTGGGCTATGCACAGGTGGAGCTGAGCCCAATTAGCATATCAAAGACTTTGAAACTGAAGTGACACATGGACCGTGGCCCAAGTGCCAGACTGGCCCCTGGGTGGTGTGCACACAGAGCCAGAGTCGAAGAGTGCTACGAAGACTTTCAAAACTGAACTTTAAAAGCCTATCCCCCGGAAGACAGGTTGGCACTTGCGGCCCTAACTAGACACGTCAGTTGTGTGCTAAAACAAAATGGCAGCCTTCTCCACAGGGCTTATGTAAACCCTAGAGTTTCATAATGGAACAGTCAAAATGTCCATGAGAGCGTCCACAATCACATGCGAAGTTAAGAACTAGAAAAGTCTCAACCTTTATGAGGAAAAGACAATCAACAGACGCCAACACTGAGATAACAAAGCTGTTGGAATTACCTGACAGAGAAGCCATTGTACAAAAACTCCAATAAGCCATCGTGAACACACGCTTGAGGTAAATGAAATAATAAAAAGCTCAGCCCCGTCCCACCCCGCAAAAAGGTATACAGAGTCAAATGAAGATTTTAGAATTGAAAAATATAGTAACTAGTGGACACTCAGATGGGCTCCATAGCAGAGCGAGGTGGTAGACGACAGAGAAATAAGCAAGGATGAGACAAAAACCTACAGATTCAAGACGCTCAGTGATCCTCAAACAGGTAAACCTAAAGGAATCATAAGCGAAAGGTGAAACACTAGATCGAAGAAAAAAAATCTTCAAATGAACCAGATTCAGATGATATATCACCTACAGGGGACAACGATGACAATAATTGTGAATTTTCCAGCAGAAACCAAGGAGGTCAAAAAGAAATGGAACAGCATTTTTATTTTTTTAATTTTTAAAAAATGTTTATTTACTTATTTTGAGAGAGAGAGAGAGAGAGAGAGAGCCATCCAACATGTGGAGAGGCAGAAAGAGAAGAGAGAGAGAGAGAGAGAGAGAGAAAATCCTAAGCAGGCTCTGAGCTTGATCAGTGCAGGGCCAGACATGGGGCTCGATCCCATGAACCTGACCTGAGATCATGACCTGAGCTGAAATCAAGAGTTGGAGGCTTAACCGACTCAGTCACCCAAGCGCCTGTGGGATGGGCATTTTTAAAGTGCTAAAGGAAAAATACCAACCCAGAATGCCATAACCAGCAAAAATATCCCTCAGAAATGCAACATAAACATATTTTCAGAGGAAGGAAATCATGAAGGAATGTATACTACTCTTCCCCTCTTAAACTCCCTAACATATGTTTGATGTTTCAGAGCAAAAATTATAACATTGTCCGATGGGGTTTTTAATGCATATAGATATAACATATACAACAATTATATCATAAAGGAAGGTGAGTAAAAGGACCTATATGGTGGTAAGGTTTCTACTTTCCACTTGAAGTGCTGAGCTATTGATTCTACGTAGACTAGAAAAGTACGCATATTGTAATCTCTACAGCAACAAATAAAAACATAAAGAACTATGGTTAAAAAAACACGCAATAGAAAAATTAACATCAAATACTGAAAATGTCCAAACAGCCCAAAAGAGGGCAAGAAAATGGAAACAAAAGAACAAAAACAGAGTTAACAACAAAGAATAAATGATAGACTTAAATTCAAACATCAATAATTACATTATGCAAATGGTCTAACATCATCAACTAAACGACAGAGGATGTCAGAATAGATAAAAAAGACTTGGCCTACCTATATGCAGTCTACAAGAAACTTATTTCAAAGATAATTATAAATTTTGTCTTAATTAACAAAAAGGGAAGAACACCTGGGTGGCTCAGTTAAGTGTCCTACTTTGGCTCAGGTCATGATCTCACAGTTCACGGGTTCAAGCCCTGCATTGGGCTCTGTGCTGACAGCTCAGAGCCTGGAGCCTGCTTCAGATTCTCTGTCTCCCTCTCTTTCTGCCCCTCCCCATCTCGCACTCTGTCTCTCTCTCACTCTCAAAAAATGAAAAAAAACATTTAAAAAAATTCAAAGATAATCAAACAGGAAGGTTAAAAGTATAAAGATAGGGGAGGATGTCATGTAAACATAAATTTAAAAAACAGCTATATTAATATCAGCAAAGGATATTTCAGACAAAAAAAAAATTGACTAGAGATAAAGATGGATGTTAATTAACGGTAGAAGGGTCAATTCACCAAGTAGAGATATGATCCTGAGTGAGTTTGCACCAAACAACACAGCTTCAAAAAGACAGGAAGAATAAATTGCAGGCATATCTCCTTTTATTGTGCTTTGCTTTATTGCACTTTCCAGATGGAAAATGCATCTGGAAAATGCATTTGGTTTTTACAAATTGAAAGTGTGTGGCAACCTTGCATCAAACAAGCTTGTTGGCACCACTTTTCCAACAGCGTTTGCTCACTTTGTGTCTCTGTGTCAGATTTTGGTAATTCTCAGGATATTCCAAACTTTCTCATTGTTCTTATATCTGTTATAGTGATCTGTGATCACGACTTGCCAATAGCTCAGATGATGGTTAGTATTTTTTAGCAATACGGTATTTTTTTTTATTAAAAAATTTTTAACAATTATTTATTCTTGAGAGACAGAGAGAGAGCACAAGTGGGGAGGGGCAGAGAAAGAGGGAGACACAGAATCCAAAGCAGGTTCCAGGCTCTGAGCTCAGCACAGAGCCTGACGTGGGGCTCGAACTCATGAACCACAAGATCATGACCTGAGCCAAAGTCGAACACCTAAACATCTGAGCCACCCAGGTGCTCTACAATATGGTATTTTTTAATAAAGGTACAAACATTGTTTTTTTAGACATAATGCTATTGTATGTTTAATACACTACAGTACAGTGTAAACATAACTTTTATAAGCTCTGGGGAAACAAAGAATTCATTTGGCTTGCTCTATTGTAATATTTACTTTATCATGATATCTCTGGAATGCCTGTTTTAGCACTGAAAGGAGAAAAAGAAAAATGCACAACTATAGTTGGAAACTTTAACACTCCTCCCTCACTAATACATAGTAGACACAAAACCTGCAAGGGTATAAACACATAAAAAAATTCAACCAACTGGATCTAAATGACACAGGTTACTCTTTCACCGATAGTATGTTCTTCTCAAGGGCACATGGAACATCCATCCGAATAAACCATATAGTGGGTCATAAAGCAAATTTTAACAGATATAAAAGAATTAAAATCATACAACATATGTTTTCAGGTCATAATCGGATTAAACTAAAAAATGAATAGCAAAAATAACAGAAAAATCTCTAAACCCTTGGAAATGAGACAACACAGTCCTCGATAATCCATAGTTCAAAGAAGGAGTGTCAAAGGAAATTAGAAAATATGTTGAACTGAATAGAAAACACAGTATAACAAAATATGTAGGGTGCAGATAAAGCAGTGCCTAGAGGAAAATTCATAGCATTAAAATGTTTACATTAAGAAAAGGAGACAGGTCTCAAATCAAAGCCTACGCTTCTATCTTAAGAAACTAGAAAAAGAGCAAAATAAAACCAAAGCAAGTATTAAAAGGAGATAAGAATGGTAAAAGCAGAGCTCAGTGAAAGAGAAAACAGAAAATGATAGAGAAAATCAATAAAACCAGAAGCTGTTTCTTTGAAAAGATAAACTGTTAAAACTATATCAAGGTCGGCAAAAATAAAAATATTAGAGATGAAAAATCATAGACATTAAATTGATAATAAGGGAATACTGTGAAAAAAATCTAAGCACTTAAATGAAATTACTTAAGTAAAAATGGACTAATTCCTCATAAACCATAAACTACCAAAACTCACGCACAATAGTCCTATAACTTAATCAGTCTTAAACTGGCAAATAAATTAAATTCATAGTTTAAAACCTACCAGAGAAGAAATTCCCAGTCCCATAGAGTGTCACTGGCAAATTTTATGAAACACTTAAAGACGATGTAGCACTATTATCTACAACCTGTTCCAAATAATAGAGGAGACAATAATTCCTAACTTAATGCTGAGACCAGCATTACCTTGTTTCTAAAACTAAACAAAGATTATAAGAAAAGAAATTCAGACCAATATTCCTCATGATGAGACACAAAAGTCCTCAAATAAATAGCAGCAAATTGAATCCAAGAATAGATTAATAGAACAGTATGTCATAAGCACGTGAGGTTTATTTGGAGAATGCAAGGCTGATTTGATATTCAAAAATGAGTCAATGGGTTTCATCATAAATAGAGTCTACAGAAAAAAAATCACGTTTATATAAACCGATGCAGACAAATACGTTGACAAAATTCAGAGTACATTCAAGATAAAAACTTGCAACAAACTAGAAATAGACATTTTCTCAATGAAACTACAGGAACCTACAGAAAATCTGCATCTTAGATAACATTTAATGGTGAAGAGCTGATATTTTCCCCTCCAACATTAGGAACAAAGTAGGATGCCCAATCTAACCATTCCCATTCAACATCACACTGGAAGTCCTAGCTGATACAAAAAAAAGGAGGAAAAAACTAGAAGGCATCTGTATTGGGAAGAAAAAAACAAAACTGTCCCTGTTCTCAGGCTACATTATTTTCTATATAGGAAGCCCCAAGGAACTTACAAAATCTTCTAGCACTAATAAGTCTGCTTAGCAAAGTCATAGGATACCAGCTGAACCCAAAAATCAATTCTATTCTGGTAGACTAGCAGTGGACAATTGGAAACTGAAATAAAAAAACTTACAATTTGGGTGCCTCCCTCCACCCCAAATGAAGTGTCTAAGTATCAACCCAACACATCATACACAGGTTCTATGCGCCAAAAAGTACAATGCTGCTGAAGGAAATGTAAAAGGACCTCAATAGACATGTGATAGTCAGGGACTGGAAGACTTAACAGAGTAAAGATGTCAATTTTCTCTAAATTGCTCTTTAGAAGTCATGACAGGGTTTTCATCATTGTTGATATAGACAAGCTGATTTTAAAATTTGCATGCAAAGCCGAGGAGCTAGAATCGCTAAAACAATGTGGAAATAAAAGAATACTGTCTAAGGGATCAAATTATTTGATTTGAAATCTTGCTGTAAAGTTACTATAATTAAGACAGTTTGGCCCAGATAGCCAAAGCGACGTTGAAAAAGAAAATCAAAGCAGGAGGCATCACGATCTTGGACTTTCGCCTCTACTGCAAAGCTGTAATCATCATGGCAGTATGGTACTGGCACAAAAACAGACTGGTGAATAGAATAGAGAACCCAGAATTGGACAGAACCCAGAACTGGACCCACAGGTGTATGGCCAACTAATCTTTGACAAGGCAGGAAAGAGCATCCAATGGAAAAAAGACGGTCTCTTTAGCAAATGGTGCTGGGAAAACTGGACAGCGACATGCAGAAGAATGAACCTGGACCACTTTCTTACCCCAGACACAAAGAGAAACTCCCAATGGATGAATGTCCTAAAGGTAAGACGGGAAGCCCTCAAAACCCTAGAGGAGAAAACAGGCAACGACCTCTTTGGCCTCAGCGGCAGCAGATTCATGCTTGACGTGTCTCCGAAGGCAAGGGAAATAAAAGCCAGCTTCCGCCTGGCCATCTCTGAAGTCATGAGCCCCCATGAAGCCACCCCGGGGGATAGGGAGAGATGCTTGAGGTGTCCTACCCGTTATAGTTCCCACGTGTTCTGTCTCTTTAGCTCGGCACCCGCTATGGGAATGAGCTAGCCTTCAGATGACTCCAGTCTCAGCTGTCCGTCTGCAACCGTACGAAGAGCCTGAGTGGGGACCCCTTGGCTGAGTCCCATTAATCTTTGGAAGCGATAATGAAATGGTCATTGGTGTTTTAAAGTGGGGTGGGGGGGAGGTGTTACACGCATCACAGATAACTGGAAAATCATTATTTTTCAAATCATTTTAAGCTAGCTCAAATCCTTTTAGGTACCAGGTAGAGTGGAAACAGTGAAGTGACACAGGAAATAGACAATGATTGAGATAATAAGCTATGATGTTGTAAAGGCCGAGCCTCACCTGGCTCATGGGTGGATGGTGACGTTAGAACCTATGCTTAGTCCCAGCCATAGTCCTATGCCAAGCTACGGCACCCAGGGACGGAGCTTCCCCCTCCTAATTCCTGGCCTTACTAAGGGGCACGTTAAATCCTTATTGAAAGAAAGAGAAAGAAAGAAAGAAAGAAAGAAAGAAAGAAAGAAAGAAAGAAAGAGAAAGAGGGTGGGGGGAAGGAGAGAGGGAGGAAGAAAGAAAGAAAAAGAAAAAAGAGAGAGAGAGAGACGGGAAAAAAGAAAGAAAAGTAATGAAAGAAAGAGAAAGGAAAGAAAGAAAGAAAAAAAAGGAAGAAAGAAAAAGAAAGACAGAAAGAAAGAGAAAGGAAGGAAAGAAAGAAGAAAAGTAATGAAGAAAGAAAGAAAGAAAGAAAGAAAGAAAGAAAGAAAGAAAGAAAGAAAGGAGGAAAGGAGGAAAGGAGGAAAGAAGGAAAAAGACACACACTCTCCATTTATTTACATATAGTTAATGTATGTAACCAGCCACGCAAGAGCTAAGACCCCAGGCAGGGTCGGTGAGAACACACAAAGCTCAGCAATAAGAGCTTGTTGCTGCCTCCGGGACTAAGGGACAGGAGAGTAGATGGCATTGCAGAGTCCAGGGCTCAGGGCCGTCGTGTAGAAGCCACAACCTTGGACAAGGCAAGGAAGCCTGGGAAGCGGTTTATAGAGGTCGGTGCCCTGTGAGACGCAACAGAACAGGGGGAGAAGGGTGGGGTGGGGGACCGAATCTTCCAAGCAGGCAGAGCGAATGACCAGGCTGGAGGGTCGTCACAGTATCTGTCGCATGGAACCCTCGGTAAAGGGCTATCTGAGTTAACAGAAGAACATTTGGAACTTACTTATAAAGGACAGCTGCTATTCCTAGGAAGGAATTATAACTCCCCATCGACCGAAACGGGAGGCAAAGCGAGGCTTCCAGAAGCTGATCGATTTGTCATACAGCTAGGAATGTCTTTATACCAGGAGAAACCAGACGTGATGGAAGACAGTACAAAATTGGAAGAGTACAAAGTGAAACACGGATGGTTTAACGGAAGGGGACAGAGGTTGCAAGATCGATGGGAGAAGGAGGGACGGCCAGGTCTGGGGACACGTCTCACGGCAAGAGCAGCCTGGTCTGGAGATGACTGCTGGGGGTCACTGAGTGGGGCTCAGTGATGCCTCTGAGCATCACTGTTATTTTAGAGGCAGGGCGGGGGGGGGGGGGTCTAATTTGGTGACCTCACATCACACACCAGGAGCAGTTGGAAAGATGCCTCTCCTTCAGCCCAACCCTTTCCAAGCTTCCCTAGGAAGAGGTCACTTTGGGATCTGGGATGTCTTCCTGGGCATAGTTCTCCTGCCAGATCTAGCTTGAGTAGAGGAGGTGAAATTCTCCATAAGCACCAAAGGGTGACGATCAAAGGACACGGGCTCCAGAGTCAGACTGCCTGAGTCCAGATCTTAACTCCTGTAGCAACCAGACGCTGCAACCGTGGGCAAGTCCCACTCTCTCGGCCTCCAGTTCTAGATCTGAGAAATGGGAATAAAGTAGTTAAATGAGCTAACGCGTGCAAAGTGCTTGGAATAGCCTCTGGTCAGGAGAAACGGCTCCATGAATGAAGGAGGTCATTAATAGTAGGAAGGGGAAGAGACTCTGAGCAGCTGCGCGTTGATGGGGGCGGGTGTATCAGTTACCGCCCCGAATATGCCACGTAACAAACACAGAACCCGGTGACTCAAAACCGGAAAGCTTTTAGTTCGCTCATGGACCTGGTGGTCGGACGGGTGGTTCCGCTGGGCTGGGCTCCCTCAGGCGTCTTGCTCAGGTGACAAGTCACCTGCAGGCTGGTTTTGCAGCTCTTGGCTCCCATTTTGGGAGTTGGCGGGCTCTGGGTCAATCTAGGATGGCTTCCCCTCCGCTCCATGTAGCCAATAGGCTAGCCCAGGCTTGTTTCCTGCCGCTACGGCACTGGCGGGGTTCTGGAGCAGTCTTGGGAGGCCTAGCCTTGGAGCTGGCCACTTCGGCCACGTTCTGTGGGCCAGAATGTGTCACAGCTTGAGCCCAGATTCCACACACTGAGATCCTAACTCCTCGTACTCAGAATGGGACCATATTTGGAGAAAGTGTCTTTATTAAGCAGGTGATTTAGGTAACATGAGGTCATGTGGCTTATGTCCTCATAAGAAGAGGAGATTCGGGAGTGGGAGCACCTGGGTGGCTTATGTGGTTAAGCGTCTGATCCTTGAGTTCAGCTCAGGTCATGATCTCACGGTGCGTGGGATCAAGCCCCGCGTCAGGCTCTGTGCTAACAGCTCGGAGCCTGCTTGGGATCCTCTCTCTCCCTCTCTCTCTCTCTGCCCCTACCCCACTTGCTCTCTCTCTCTCTTCAAATAAATAAACTTAAAACAAACAAACAAACAAAAAAAGAAGAAGAAGAGGAGATTAGGACACGGACATGTCCAACACAGGGAAAAGAAAACCTTCTGCGAGCCAAGAGAAGCTTCAGAGGAAGCCAACCCTGCTGAGACCTTGATCTGGGACTTCTGGAACTCCAGAACCGTGAGACCGTAAATTTCTGTGGTTGAAGCCACGCAGGCTGTGGTCCTCTGCTATGGCAGCCTGAACAGACCAGCACAGATTCTGGTAGAATCTTCTACCTCTGGAGGTGAGAAACTACGGTAACGTCGCAAGCAACGTGTTTCCGGGGAGGTGTGAAAAATGGGGGTATTTTTGCCATCACCTTCCTGCACTTAGGGATGGCGGTGGGTAGCTGAGCCTATAATCAATGTGGCAGAGTGATGGGTTGGAAATCAGGAGGCTTGACTATCCTTCCAGCTCCGCCTTCTCTGGGCCTCAGTTTCCTCAACTGTGGATCGGGTCTTGCAAGGATCCCCCCCGCCCGCCGACCCAGGTCTGACAGCCGAGCCTCCAGTCCCAAACTGGGATCCTGCCCACCTCTCTGCTGCCCAGCTCCAAAGTGGGAGTGAGGAGAAGATGTTCCTTCACCTGCCCCAGGGGCACCCCTCTCGGGGGACTTCAGCCCCGTCAATACCTGCCTCCTGCTTTACAGACAGAGCGCACCTGCCAGGGAATGTTTACCTACAAGTGCCTAACAGGGAGAAGCTCTGCTCAAAAGCCCCGCGTAAAGGAAAAAGCAACAATGGTATCTTTCTTGTTATCTCCCGGACTAGTCCCCTTCCCCTTGGGAGGGCAATTTAATGAGTATGGATTTGGGGGAGCTTTGTTTGTGGCCTTTGGAGAATTTGGCTGACAGGAACGATAAGAAGGGGAAACTCAGACAAGCAAGAATTAATGAAATCCCAGCAAAAAAAAAAAAAAAAATAGCTATTAAAGAAGGAGGGGTGCCTGCGGAGGGAGCGTACTTGGCAAATCTGGAAACACATCCATCAGGTGACCTGGAGGAAACCTGGGGGGGGGGGGGGTGGCGGGGAGCGTTCCCCCAGCAAACCTGGCAGAATCCTTAATCCTGTGACATCGTGGATGGAGGAGACGAACCAGCCAGAACCTTTGAAAGAGCAACAAATGGAAATCAATCCTTCCATGATAATAATAATCTGAGCTCTTGATGTCTGCCAAGCACCGACCTACGTTTTTCAAAGTGTGTGAACTCACCGCGCTCTCACAGAAGTCCTAGGAGGTAAATACTGAAATGCTTTTATCACTCGTCTTACAGACAAGGCAAGAGGGAGTACAGGGGAGATTGATTGTCGCGCCCAAACTCTCACAGCTAATAAGTGATAGAGCTGCCCTTGAACTCGGGCAGGCTGTGTCCAAAGGCCAGGTTTTAACTGCTTTTGCTGTACAGTCTCCCCATTTTCTGGAGGCCGCTACGTGAGAGACGGAAAAATGGCTCATTTTATAGACGGGGAAACTGAGTCCCCGAGAGGGCTCCCAAGTGACACCAAGGGTCTGCGGTGTGCTTGAAACGCGACGTGCTTTTCCACCTGCGTGTCTCATCCTCTTTGTCCACCTGGCGAGCTCCTACCTATTTGCCAAGGTTCTCGAATGCTGCCTCCTTTGGGAACTTTCCACGCTCACCTCAGGCTGATCAGACTCTCACGGGCAGGATAGCATGTGTCCTCATTAGAGTGTTTTGCATAGGCAGTATTTTCTTTCTTTCTTTCTTTCTTTTTCTTTCTTTCTTTCTTTCTTTCTTTCTTTCTTTCTTTCTTTCTTTTTCTTTCTTTCTTTCTTCCTTCCTTTCTTTTTCTTTCTTTCTTTCTTTCTTTCTTTCTTTCTTTCTTTCCTTCTTTCTTTCTTTCTTTCTCTCTCTCTCTTTCTTTCTTTCTTCCTTTCTTTTCTTTCTTTCTTTCTTTCTTTCTTTCTTTCTTTCTTTCTTTCTTTTCCAGAATCAAAAAAAAAAAACAAAATTACATAAGTAAAGGTTTTGAAGTATTCATGTTCCCATGAACTAGAATTTATGTTTGTTAACATTCTGCCATAGTCACTATATCTTCTTAAATAAAAGAACTCCAACAAAGCAAATAAAATGGAGGTATTATTTTTTTTTCTTTTATTAAAGAGAGAGGATATTACAGGTGACATTGAGCCACCACACCTGCCTCCCACGTTCCTTCCTTCTCCACTGGCGTGAATCTGTTGAGCGTCTTAAGGATTTCTTTTTAAATTCAGATACATCTCGGGCCGCCTGGATGGCTCAGTCAGTGAAGTGCCTGACTCTCGGTGTCGGCTCGGGTCGTGATCTCACGGTCTGTGAGCTCGAGCCCCGTATCGGGCTCTGCACTGACAGCACGGAGCCTGCTTGGGATTCTCTCTCTCTCTCTCTCTCTCTCTCTGACCCTCCCCCACTCACGAGCTCGCTCTTGCTCCAAAAAATAAATAACTGAACATTAAAAAAAATTGTTTTTAAATCCATATACCTCTATTTACCAACTCGCGTGAGCGTGAACTATAACTGACATTCGGAAAAAAACCCATAAAGCAGGGATGTGCAGGTGGACCAGGAATGGAGAACCACCACCAATGACAAAAATCAGCACCACAAGTGCCTCAGAGGCTCACTGCACTTCCTTCCTGATTGAAACCCTTCCCTTGTACCACCTGTAGATTCTTAGTATAATTTAGTTTTTCCTGCTTTTTGAGCTTTGCCTAAACGGCATTGTTCAGTAACTATTCTCTTGTGTCTTGCTGCTTGGGCTTAACCCGTGACGGTAAAGCATTGTTGCCTGCATCGTCTGGTGTTGAACGATACACCTTAATTTCTGTCCCCGTTTCTCAGGTGATGGGAATTTGGTCTGTCCCCAGTTCGAGGCCACCGTAAGCACCACGGAGCTACAGACGTTCTTGCTCGCGTCTCCTCGGGTACACGGCACGTTTTTCTAGGACACGCGCCTCGTGGAAGAATTGCAAGGTCAGAGGGCAGGTGTAACTCTAGTTGCCTTGCACGACAGTAAATTGTTTTCTAAGAGCTGGAACTCCTAACCATGGTGCCAAGCTGCCTTACCAAACGCATGCATTGAAGGAATCGATGGTTTTGGGAAAAAAAAAAAAAACACAAACGACATAACGAATCCAAGGAAGGGATCGCCTTAACTAGAATCCGAGCATCTGTCTCCTGAAGTCTGCGTCTCCCTGTGGCACGTGCGGGCTCAGGACCCTGGAAATGGTTGGAATCGGCTGCTCGGGAGGGTTGTAAGGCGCCCATCACACTCTTCCAACTCTTCCAACCCAGTGACGTGGGTTTATCTCCCCTGCACTGGGTGGCCCTGCCTCGGTTTCCCTTTTGCTTTGCCGGGACTCCCGAGGACCTAGAATGATGGTCGTGAGCCAGACCCCAATGTCCTCTTGGGGACTGCTCTGGTACACACCCATTCCACCTTCATCCACAATATCAAGTGGACCCCATCGGGGTCCCCCTGAATGACCGAGAAGCCCCTTCATTATTCCGCTCAATATGTCAGCCAGGGCTGTTTACAGATCCAAGGATTCTCTTGCCAAATGTACAGCCTGCTCCCCAGGCTTTCATGTTATAATGAAATGAAGAAGAAGCAAGACATCTTAATATCCTATTCAGTGAGAAAGTGAGTTTCCCCCCCCCCCCGCCCCACCCCTCCTTCTCTCTTAATAGATAAATTAATATCATCAAACATGCTGAAAAGATCCTTTATGAAAACAAGTCTCTTGCCAAAAAAAAAAAAAAAAAGTTTATTAGAAACCTAAAGAAATTTGTTTCAACTTGGTTAAAAGCCCTATTCTCAGCCACGAATTCGGTTCCCACTTTTTTTTTTTTTCCTCCTCTTCAATTAATTTCACACTAATCCATTTCTTTATCAGACGGTGGTGTGGATGCAGTAGACTGAGTCATGAAGATAAGGGCCAGTGGAGGTGTTTGGCTCTGTAATTTCATCCTTGAATTTTGTGATTACTAACAGGACAACTTTTTTAATTTGCTCTTTTGTCTGGATTCCCTGGCTGGCAATCTGCTCGGTGAGCCCGGCTTTTTAATCAATCACCTAGATAATCAAATGTCACTGGCTATCTGCTCCGTGTAATTACTTTTGCAATTAAAAATCAACCTCAAGTTGCCTCATCTAATTAGAGGGATGGGCAGATTTTCATCTAGATTGATTTTTTAATAAATATTGACTTAAAATGCCATAATCTCATCATATTCTTTCATTTTCTTTGTACCAAAAATCAAACAAATGGAAGAATTAGCAAGCAGAAGGAATCGTGGGACTTCAAAAGCTTCTGGTTCAGACACACAGAACTATGCTGTACAGAAGCCCAGCTTAGCTGGCCTAATAACAACACTCAATGGTTTCCACCTTTTATTGGAAAAAGGAACAAAGCAATTCAATGATTATATTTCACACTAACATTGTTGCAAGTGCAGAGTGTTAAGAGCTTCTAATTTCATTTATTGCGCTGCCGGGGACAATCGTTTCTGTTAATGCTCTTATTTCTTGCAAAGCAATCTCACATTTGCTATTCGAATTTTTAGCATTAAGGGGGAAAAAAAATGTGGTATGTTTCCTACTGGAGCCGCCGCCCCTGTGAGTTTTCTTAAATACACCAATGCCACTCCTGGGCAGATAATTTTCTTGTTTTTGCTGTCTTGTATCTTTTACGTCTTGTAATTAAAACATTGTCAATAACACAGTTCGTTGCTTTTTGGTTGTAGTGGCTGATGTTGAACATGGAGAATCCACAATCTGGTAAGGGATTACCTCCAGGAAAATAACACACTTTGCTCAGAGAACAATCGTCCCGAGATGAAATGTAATGGTATCTTGTGTGCCTGTTTAAAAAAAAAAAAATCATGTCGGTGACCCCGACAGAATTCCATTTAAACCTCAGCTGATTGGGGAGACGATGAAGAAGTAATAATCCTTCTAGCATCCTTGCTTTATTCCGGCACAAAGAAGGTATTTCTGTCTCCTTGTGCGTTCACACTATAAGGCAGGAATAGCGAAATGCCCGCATCTGATTGCACAATTCAAAAAAAAAAAAACAAAAACAAAAGCCATAGAAAATAGAATAGAAAAAAAAAAAAAAGCCATAACTAAGGCAAGTCAAACTTTTGGCTCTCGTTGGTGGCAAGACAAACAGGGGAGTAAGGACAGACCCAAACAAAAGAACCAAGAACTATGAGAAAGACAACAGTGATGTCACTCCAGGCCTCCCTCTGCCAGGGAGAGACGTTCCCGCCTGTGTGAATATGCCATCTGTAATGTCTGCCATAGTCCCAACTTAGCATCCCGACCAACATTTCCGGAAAGGGTACTCCTGGGCCTATCAGTCCCAAAAAGCGTCGCTCCGAAAATGAGGGCTCTGTGGTCAAGTCAGTTTCAAAAAAAAAAAAAAACACCACACCATTCTCTACCTCCTAGCTAGAGAGAAAAAGATACGTTGCAATCCTAGAAAGTCTCTGAGAAGTCCTGCAAACAAAGAAGCCTGTTTGGCTCCGAATTTATCAAATTTATTTCTCCTTCGATTGTCCGTTCCATTTATCTATCTATCTATCTGTTTATCTATCATCAATCAATCAATCAATCAATTATTTATTTATTTAGGGGTACCACGTAGAAACAGTCTTTCAGTACACACTTTGGGAAACGCTGGTTTTTGCACAGCACGCGCACAAAATCTCCTTTCCGGCACCACCTGCCTCTCTGGGGGACGAAACTTGTCTTCTGGATGCCTCACTGATTACGTTTCCTGAGTGCAAAGTGATGTCTGAGTTTGCTCACGGCCATTTCCAGGGACCTACCAAAAACGAGGCAGGCAGCGGGCGACCCTGAGCTTTGTTCATGCAGCCGGTTCTGGCCAGAGGGGAAGTTCTGCCAAGAGTGTGCTTCTGCATCATCCAGCCTCACGCAGGTGGCAAGGGTCGTCCGGGTGCCCGCTTCTGTGGGGAAGCTCCACCAAGAGTTCGAGAAAGTAATCGGGAGAGAGAAAGGGAAGGGGCGCGAGTGAGACTAGTTGTTTATTGCACACTTCCCGCGTGGCAGGCGCTGGGTTACAGATTCTGCCATCAAGTGACTTCGCATTTAGCCACTACGGGAGCCCTGTGAAGTGGGCACCACTTGGGTTATTATTCTCCCCCTAATAACAGACGAGGGAACTGAGGGTTCCCAAAATGAAGTGCTCTTGAAAGGCGAGGGAGCTGGGAATTGGCAGAGTGGAGTCCCAGACCCATGTCTGAAGGCCACGCAACACTTGGGGCTCTGAACTTCATCTCCTAGGAGGAAGCCTGGGGACAGGAGACGGGGCCGCAGGCCAGGGGATTGTTGCCGCGGCAGAAGAGACATCATTGCGAGGCTGGGGAATCACAGTTCACCCGTGTCACAAACCACTCCCAAACTCGGCGTGGCCTAAGCAATCGGCTCTCGAGTCTGCAGGTTGACTGCGGGACTCTTCTGGTCTCCCCTGGACTAACTCACAAGGATGCGGGCAGCCGTGGGCTGGGTAGGGGACCCTGCCAACGTTGGCCGGCTCTCTCCCTCGTTTCAGGGCTCGCTGGCTGCCATAGCTCCAGGATGGCCTTGGCTTGCACAACCGGGCAATGTGGCTCCACTCGGCGAGCCATAGCTTCCAACACGCGGGCCTGGGGGGGTTGGCGTGGAGAAGGCAGAAGATGAGGAAACGCACAAGCACGTTTCACGCCTCTGCTCGCTTTGTGTTTGCGGACACCTTCTCGGCCAAAGCAAGCCATGCAACCAAGCTCAGGGTCAAGGGGCTCCCACGGAAATAACGGAACGAAGGGCATAGATCCAGGGAGGCCGAAGGCTCGCGGAGGAGGAGTGGCCTGATTGCCAAAGCAAGGCTGCCAATTGACCAGAACTCATTTCATCCGACCGTCGGCTACACGGGATGTCTCATCTGTGCCACACCGAGGCCCGAGCCCCGTCTTCCTCCCTGGGCTGCCGTGGGGCGGGTTGCCTCGTACCACTGAATGATGCACTCCCCCTTCCGGAAAGATCCGCCAGTGCCTGGAGGCTGGCCTTCAACAGGCCCACTCGGGAGCCCGAGTGAAGCTCTACAGACATACGAAGCCTGGGGGACAAACTCAGGCGGCAGCAGAAACACTGAATAAATGAAACCGAATTCCCTGAGCGCAGGCACACTTTTGTTCATACGTAAAATACAGAGAATTAGTCTTTTAAGTCAACGTGGAAATACGCCCTCTACTATTTTCCCTAAAACGTGGTCCCTCTGGGGTCTGAACTTTGCCTTCCACTTTCGTTAGTATCGTGGTTCTCGTGGTGTATTTCCTCCACCCTGGGAAAGAAGTAATACAGACACGAGGACAAATGGCCGTTATTAGTCGGTGTTGGTGTTGGGCACCGATAGAGGGTGGCGGAGACTGTGACACGTGGACAAGCACTCGGTTCATCTGGACGATTCATCTGCTTCGTGGGAACCACCTCTGGCTGGGGGCTGGGGGGGACCGGGGGGGGCCACCTCTCGTGGCTTCATTTTCAAAAGAAGCTACAAGTCTGGATTTTGATACGAACTCTTGGAGGGTGGCCCTCAGTTAATGAAAGGAACATGTAGACCAAAGGAAATGCATTTGTGGCCAGATCTAGCCCATGGGGCACTGGTTTTCAGTCTCTGGTCTGAAGGACTCCATTGCACTGATAGGGAAACTGAGGTTCAGAGATGGGAAAGGCCTTGCCTGAGGTCACAAATAGTCCATTTCAGAGATTTATTTACTTCAAAAACTGTTTAAATGTTTATTTATTTTTGAGAGACAGAGAGAGAGAGCTGGGGAGGGGCAGAGAGAGAGGGAGACACAAAATCCAAAGCAGGCTCCAGGCTCTGAGCTGTCAGCACAGAGCCCGAAGCGGGGCTCGAACCCACAAACCATGAGATCATGACCTGAGCGGAAGTCGGACACTTCACCGACTGAGCCACCCAGGGGCCCCGTCAGAGATTTAACTAGCATCAAACTCCTGAGATTGTCTCATGGGCTGGACTTTGATACTTTCCCAGCCTTAGTTTCCGGAAGTTCTGTCTTTCTCAGTTATGCAAGTATCCCTCAAACCGACCTCACCATTAAAAAGAGAAGCTAAATGTTATTCCCCCTTCAGCAATCCCAAGCCTTGCTCAACTCCCCAAGGACAACCCAGGCAGCAACCCCAGATGCACCAAACTCCGAAGCCAGCGCGGTGCTGGGACAGGAACCCACGGCTTCGGGCCTCCGGCACAGCCCTCCTCCTCCGCCCCTGCTTTGAAGTAAGACTCCTTGCAAAATCAGCAGCCTCTTCAGCAGCCCGAGGCACCCACACAGCCGTGACTTTGCTCATCGGGGCCTTTCCCACGTAAGCCTCGGTAAATACGTCCCCGAGAGCACCTGAACTCAATATCAGCCCGGGCCCGGGGATTAGCAGGCAGAAGGGGCCGCAGAAGTGGGATCCTTTATACGTTTCCATATCTCTCCTCTCCAGGAAAACAAACAGCCTCTGCTGAGTCTCAATTGTCCTCTCCGGCCGGGTCTGTGATCATCCTAAGAAGGCAGCCAGCCCCTCAGCCACGGAGGCTGTCGTTTGCTAATAATGCAAGATGCTCCTGGAAACCTCCCCATACGTGGTAAGTCAGGTGTGGGGTCCGCTTCGACAAAATGTTCCCTTTCCGCATTCAATTATGGCTCTTTGATAATGATCATTATTGTAACGATAATTATTTTTATTGTTCTCATTTCAGTATTATATATCATAAGGCAATCCCCCAGGTTGAATTTATGACCAAATAAATCAGCCGACAAAGGAGAACAGCCTTGCCTTGTTCGGTATAATATTTTAGTTGTATTTGCATTTGGAGGAGGATTTGTGGCGAGCTGAAGGATTAAATCCCATGAAATCATTATACAAATTTCAAAATGTCAAGTGCTCTGATGGAGATTATGATTTTATCTTCGTATTTTGACAGGAAACCGCGTGTGGCCACCTCTGTCTTAGAACAAGCGAGGAAGGGAGGCCAGGGGAGACCAAATAAAGATAGAGGCACTTGCAAGTTTCCTGATCAGCTGTCTTTTTATTCTGCTCGCTTGTACGACAGAGCGTAATAGACATTTTCCTTTGCACAAAATAATAAAAGCAGTACTTATCGCGCGGTGCCTCCAGCCAGTGGCAAAAGGAAATTAGAAAAGTCCAATGAAGCTGAGAAGTAATTAATCATCATACAGTGGGGCCTGTCAAATCAGAAGGGTCCTTCCAGCTGATAATGCTCCCCAACTCAATTTAGACTGATAGAAATTAGAATTTTTTTTCTCCTCTGGCAAAAACAAAAAGACTGTGGAGTTAGCACAAACGTGGCCAGCTGTTGGCTTTCTTGACTGCCTGACCCATTTCCAGCGATGTCTGCATCAAGTTTAACTCAAGCCAAAATTGAAGCAACGTCGTTTACTCCTCAAGGCAAAGGGAAATCAAAACTATACTGTTTTAAGACGCACCCCCCCCCCACCCCGCCCACCGCCGCCTTCTTTTTCCCCTCCGCCCTCGCCGCCGTCTAGCCCCGGCTAGGTAAGAAAAATTAAAGTTTGGGTCTATTGATCAAGTCAGCTGATCTCCCTCCCCATAGAGCTGTGGGGAGGGAAGCCTTTACCCCCGTCTATAATGAGGCCAGACTCTTTGGAGATCGAGGAGAACAAATAAAATGGGTCCAGTAGAAAGCGCTGAGGACTCCAGGCAGAGCAAAGAGGATAGCAACCTGCTTTCAGAGGTTCTTGAGCTCTGGGGGGATGGGGAAGATGACACTCGCTCAAAGGAAGACATCTGCCTCTTGGAACAACGTAAGCAGTTTACGTCACAGTCCGCTGCTTCCCCCACTCACCACCGGCACGAATCCTGGTCTCACCATGATCCAAAGGGCCAGGTCGTATTTTTACTGCCTCCTCCAGGTACTCCTGAAGGTGAGGGTCTCTAAGAGGCCAGGGCAGGGATCTTGAATTCAAACGTCTGCGGACCCTGGGATGGAAAGGACGTAGGCGAAGCTGGCAGAGGCTGACCAGTAGGGAATGGTGGGGACTGTGGCCAGTTGGAGCTGGTCTGTCTTTCCCGAAGCAAATAGCCTTTACTTGGCTCTAAGGAATCATCGTCGAGGGACCGTTCATCCACTACATTGACGGGTCTTCTGATCGGCCACGATAAGCTTCAAGTCTAGAATTTAACATAACGTCTTCTAGTTTTTGAATATAGGCAACTCATGAAATGAAGAAAAGAAAAAATACGTGAGGGCATCCACCATCGCCTACCATTTGTGGCTTTGGTCTATAGTAAAGTGACGGCCTCAGCAGACACCGTGTTTCAGACGAGGCTTTGGGTCCTGCGGGGCCGGGGTTTGAATCCTGGCCCCACCCTCAGCAGCGGTGAGCTGCAAATCAAACAGCTTCGCTGTTACCACCTCAATTTCCTCATCGGTCAAAAGCGGGCCACAATCAGTACCTACCTTGTAAGCTGGTGAAAAACGCAGTGCCCAGCCCAGTGCTGGCACACGTCAGCGTCCAACTCAGGGCAGCCGTTCATTGGCTCATCACCCTGAGCCAACCACTCACCCTGCCTCCATTTCAACACCGTCTCCAGATACCCCGTCCCCTTAGCACTCACACGGACTTTTTGTTACCTCCTCACTTGGAACTTGCTATCCCGATACTAGCGATTTCCTTCCATTTGAGAGGCAAAGCAGGAACCCACCAAGTTGTCAGAATCACGGGATTTCAGATTCAGCAGTTGCCCAGAGCAAGCCTATTCTTATGTAGGAACCATAAGGGTCACCAACCCCCTCCCCTCCCCAAGTCAACATGGCCGCGCTCTCGGTTGCGTTGTCTTGCTTACCATCTGAGGCCTGGGGGCGCAGGTTAACTTGGAGGGAAGTATGGTGACCTAGAGGAAGATAATTTCCTATATGTGGTATTTACCTAGTGAGCCTTGGGTGCCAAAGGTCTCAACGATACCCGCTTCTTTGGCTTCCTTCATGACTGATGGCGGAAAAAACACCACATTGGTGACAACCACCATGGCCGACAATCACGGCCATGTCTTTCACATCGTGATAGCAACACCGCATGGTTAAATGTTTCCATCCCCTTCTTACCGATGAAGAAACTGAAGTTCAGAGAGGTGAAGTAACTCGCCCAAGGCCACACGGCTAGCGTGCGCCAGAACTAGGTTCTGCCGCATTCACAACTCATGCTACCTCCGCCATTTTACTTTGGGGAGAACACCCTGGTGGGTTGTCTTTCTCCTCCCTCTTGACTTCTTTCTTTTACGGTCCTGCTCATTCACTCACTCACTCACTCACTCACCCAATATTTACAGAGTGCCTGCTCTGTGCCAGGCTTCTCCTTACGAAGTCCCAGTATGGTTTCCAGCCATAGTGACCAATGGCCTGTGGGGCCTCGGGGAAGAGCGGACGGGAGCCAGGCCTTAGGGCCCCCTCCGAGGCAATTCATGGCAGCTGGCACTGGGGCTCCGCTGCTGTCACGGAGACTCGCCAATGCAGAGGCCCAGCGCAAAGAGCACATACAGATACAAACATCTGACAAGAGTCCTGAGGAGTGGCCTGGATCGGAGCTCGGCTGCCTCTCCAGTTGCCTTGTCAACCCCTAGGGAAGGGGTCAGCAAACTTATTTTGTAAAGGGCAGACCGTAAGTGTCTTTGGTTCTGCCACTTACCTGGGCTCTGTTACAACTCCGCAACTCCCAAGCAAGAGCAGTAATCAAATGGTGGGCGTGGCCAGGTCCTCCGGGGGCTGGATTTGGGGTGGAGTTTGCCGACCCAGCCCCAGGGCATTGCCTTTGCCTGCTGAGTCTCCACCTAGACCAGGTTCCAGCCAGCCCAAAGTGGCACGCCTGATGTGTTAAAGCCCGGAACTCGAAAGTGGCACACATCGCTTGGCTGATGTTTGATTGGCAAAAAGGAAGCGGGTAGCCAACAGTCCGCTGCAAGGGAGTCTGGGTAATATAGTCTAGTTGGGCCGAGGGATCAAGGGAGAGCATGGACTTCGTGTGGACAGGGTGCAGATCTCGCCGCAAACCTTAACCAGAGCCAGGGAGTCTGCAGGGACAACGATGCTCTTTCCTCAGTGACAGATGCCCTCCGCCACCCTTCTGGCCCCACGTTCGCCTGGGGCTCATGAAGCCCATTTGGAGACTGCAGGTGAGTGTCGTGCAGCGTGCAGCTCTCATTTACGACATCCTTATGATGCTGGGACGCCTGGGCGGCTCAGTCGGATGAGCGTGCAACTTCAGCTCAGGTCACGGTCTCAGGGTTCGTGGGTTCGGGCCCCGCGTCAGGCTCTGCGCTGACAGCTCGGAGCCTGGTGCCTGCTTGGGATTCTGGGTCTCCCCCTCGCTCTGCCCCTCCCTGCTCACACTCTGTCTGTCTCTCTCTTTCAAAAATAAACGCTAAAAAAAGAAAAAGAAAAAAAGAAAGAGATCCTTATGATTCTGATCACCTGAGCTGTGAATTACATTCCAAACGAGTCTCATTTCACTATAGGTCCTTTCAAAAAGCCAGCTAGGCTTGAGCATGTAGGGGGAAAAAAACGATATTCACAGTTTCTGCTTGTAGGGGAGGAGTGATGGATGCGCGCTGCTTTTTTTCAGACTCAGTCTGTTCTCCAGGGCTGCTCCTGCCCTAGCAGAACGAGCTCCAAAGAGTCCTGAGAAGACGCTCTCCATTGGGTGCCCGGGCATTTGGGGCCAGCTACCCCTCCGGGCACCGGATGTCTGAGAAGTACGCACAGAACTTTCCTCTAATAGCACCATAGATGAGATATGGGAGGCAGAGTCCCTCAGCCTCCATCCAAACTGCCCTGGGGCTGGTGGAGAATCTGGAGGCCCAGGGTGTACAGAAAAGAGGGAGGAGGACCTCCAAGCTCTGTTTCCCCGCCGGCCCTGCCCCTCTGGTCCAGGGGAGCTGGCTGTATTCAAGACTCTTCTCCTGAGCACGGGGCTTGGCCAGTGATGCGAGCCCCTGATCTGCTACCCTGCCGACAGGGCCTGCTTTGACGAGCCTAAACACAGTGTTCCCCCGCATTTGCAATATCGCCATCCCAGGGCCCTGCCATCCTCCGGATGCTGGGGGCACGGAAGACGCTTGGTGAGGCAGCACAGCCGGCCTTTGGGAGTGCAGAGCAATAGCACGCACTGAATTTTCCCTCCATCCATCCTTGAGGGGACGAGGGCGCGGGCACGACCTGTGGGAAATCCCGTCCGTGAAGGGACCCGCGTACCTGTCACCGGGGTATTTGTCCCAGACCACAGGGTGGAGAACCACTTTCAGAGGCACTGCTAGCTCTCTGAAAACAACCTCAAAACTCCCTGCACGTCAATAATAATGATAACGATAATAATAATAATAGTCCCGGCCAAGGCTTTATGTGTGCCACAGGCCATGTGCCATTCAAACTCATTTAATCGCCACGTCAGCTCCACGGGGTGGTGCCATTACGGCCCCCACGTTACTGACGAGCAAACTGAGGCACAGAGAGGTTATGTGAACGGCCTGAGGTCACACAGCTGGGACCCCCCCCTCCCCCCCAACCAGAGGACAAGCCCAGGCAGTTTGGTTTTGAGCCCAGGTTCTCACCACGCTTTACCATGTCTTGCTGCCCGAACTTAAGAAGCGTCCATCAAAAATACGGCCCATCTCTTTGGGTTTTGAGGGAGAGACCAGCCTGCCTGAGAGTAACCCGCACTCCCACTGCCGTCGAAATCTCCATTTGCTCCTGGCTTGTTTACAGACTGGGTGTTAGAGCCTAATAAATGGGAGGATTTTGAAAAGGTCCTCAGGATAGCAGAGCCAAGCTAAGCAAACGGCTCGTGTACACAGCCCGGGCGAGATGAAAGGCCCCGGCCGTCCAGGACCACTCAGGCCCCTTATCTGCCGCTGGCTGGCCCTCTGTGGGTTCGAGAAAGCCCAAGTGGGTGGCGCTGGCGGAAAGTTCAAAGTCATTTTTGAACGGATAGCGCAATCAAAAGTTGGCCTATCTGTTGAAATATTTAGGAGAACAAGATATCACGTTGACCCGCCTACACCTGGGACCTTTCTGAATGCTGTTAAACTGGGTTTCAAGCTTGTTTGTAGTCTTAATCTTTAATGGGCTTCTGCGTTTTTCAAAGGGTAGAATTTGGCACAACAAACCCAGCCTCCCCGCCCCCCCGCCTCCAACCCCACCGAGAAAAAAAGATATTTCTTCCCCGTCAAGAGAGGTATGTTTGGTGACCTTCGCCATTCCCATGCCTTCTGGAAATCAAAAGGGAAAAAGACGGATGGTCCTATCTCAGCCTCAGAGTGGTCGCGGTTTCCTTTCTTCAACCCAAAGCGCTAAGATAGGGAGCTGAGGCCTGCACCTGACTCCCCCCACCCCCGGAGACAGCCCTTTAAAGAAGACAGGGGACCCAGAAATGAAGCTTCAAGTTTATGGTGAACTTGTTTTTGTCCTGGGGACCCTGGGGGCTTTGAAACCAAACGGGATTAGTTTACAGAGTGCAGGGCTAACTCTTTAGAAGAAAACTCATCTAGCGGTTGGAAAAAAAGCAGAGGGTTTAGGTAAAAACGGGTTATCTTGACTCTCTTCCCTCTAGACCAGGCTGTCCCTGAGTCTTACTGGGACTATATAATGGAAATCATACTGTTAGATGAGCTCTAAAGAGGCAGAGTCTATGTAAGATGTCCCCATGGTGCTTAGCATGTAGGAGTAAAACGCGGGTAGCAAAAACAAACAGAAAATGTGGCTTCTTTTGCCTTTCTCCTCCCCCTCCTCCTCCTCCTCCTCCTCCTCTTCCTCCTCTTCATCGTCAATCATCAGGATGACTCATAGGGGTCTACCAAAATGTACCTTCTTCTAGCTTGATGGTGGGAGGGGGTGCTTTGTAAGGTCTGCCCCTCGTTGGTTCGGTGGAGACCCCTGCCGCCTGGGTGGGACTTCCTCCGTCACAGGGATGAACCGATGGCCAGCTGTCCTCTCCCCAATCCATGAACCGCAAAAGAGAGCCCAGTCGATGACCTTCACATTCCTGTGTGGAGTCTAGACCCAGAGCAGGTGCAAAAGCAATGAGGACAATGGCAAGCGTTGTTCTAGATGGGAGCCCCAGCCTAGCTGCCATAGTCTTTCCAGGTGGTGGTGATTCCAACAAGTCAGCTACGGGTCACAGGCTATTGCCCATGACGGTCACCTCCACTGCTTACGTTTCTCTGGACCTATCTTGTTAGAGCTAGTATGTTTCCGGATCCTGATCCCTCATCTATAAAATGGGGATCATCACAAGATTAATTATCATACTAATCCCTAACCCTTGACAGAAGAGTTAATAGGTGCTATGCACGGTGATAAGCAATATTGCTTTTTTTAAAGTTTATTTATTTACAGTCTCTACACCCGACGCGGCGCTCGAACTTGCGACCCGGATCAAGAGTTGCACACTCTTCCAAAGGAAGCTGTACGATTTCATCCCAGCTTCGTTAGTTAGCACCCCGCTGCAACTTAAAAGTGTTGTGTGTTGCCTTTACGTTCCCATCAGTAACCTCAACTTGGAAACAAGTAACCTCCACTCAGAGCAGGCCTTCTCTCCGAGGAAGGGATGGATGGATATAATGCAAGAGAGAGACACGGAGGAGGTCTCCCTACTGTATTGTAATAATCCATTTCTTAAGCTGGGTGGTGGGTATATGAGCGTCTGTCATGTGACTTTTAAAAATATTTTGGGGGCAGTCTTAAATATTTCATAATTCATTGGTAAAAATAAACGTATTGAAATGAAACCAGCAAATGAAATGAAAGCCTCTTGGAAGGCAGAACCTTCTGGAGAGGAACCCGCTGGAGCTGCAGTGGTCACTTGGGACCCGTGGGACCCCTGGGACGCCAATGGGGCAGGAGGGCCGGCTCACCTCGAGGTACAAAAGCACGCTGCCCGTGGCCACGTGCCCTGGCATGAATTCCAGGCACAGGCAGGGTCAAGATGGGGAGCAGGAAGCCCCTGGATCCACAGAGGTCCCCTCGTGAGTCGAAGGGAAATGATGGACTTATATATTTAATGGGAAGGAAACTGCAGAAGAATAATAAAAGTATGGTCATGTAGGCAGGTATGTTCGGTGTGTGTGTGTTTAAAATCGACACTCTGCAGCTCCTGCTCTGGTACAATTCTTTTGTTAGATCAGGTAATATTTTTGAAAAACAGCATTACAAAAGGTTAAATGTAGAACAGATGTAAGTTATAAAATACAAGCTGATCAAAGCTGAGATTTTGAGACAGATATGTTAGCAAATGATGATAAATCCGTCCCAGTAGGACTGTAAGAAGCAGACAAATGTAACTATGGGAGAGCGAAAGTCAAGGGTTGAAACGGGGGGAAGGGGGGAAGAGTGAAAACAAATGTTGGAACTAATTCCGGGGGGCTCGCGCAGAACATCAATGAATGTGCGCTGAGAGAGGAGACCAACACAACGGACACAATGTCCTCCGTTTTCTTTCAAAGAGTAATCAGATTCCTGGGTTTCGAATAATCCAATTATGGATTCCGATCCCAGAGCCTCGGCCGGCTCCCCTTATACCGGGTTCTGACCGTTGCGTTGCAACCTGCCGGCTTCTGGTTTAAGGCTTTGAAAACTCGGCTTTCGAATTCGGGCTCCTACCCTTCTCATTAAAAAGCCAGATAATTTATAGTCACATCATTAAACCGCTTCCTTAGCCACCGCGATAAACTTATCATTCGGGGTGGAGGCCGGGGCGGGGGGGCGGTGGGGGGAGCGGGGAGGGGGGTGAGATTTCAACAAAACATTACCCCTGCTTTCTGGGAAGGCAGCAGAGAAACAAAATTAAATAAATCAAGCCTCTCTGTGTCAATAAACGAAGCCCACGAGAAGTCAACTATTTACTGAGGCTTGAGTGAAACAGAAAACATTTAAAGATCAAGAAAGAAAAAAAAGGAGGTAATTGTTCAGGCTGTCAGCAGGGGACCGCTGTGATAATTTGATCTGAACTCCGCTAACAAATGACCGAGCCGTTCTTCCAACTTTAGTATCTGTTTATGCTCCTACAAATTGAAACCCCGCCGCTCAGCTGCACAGAACAGGGCCCCGTACAATAGCACATCAGCCCGTCGATTAGTTCAAGGTGAGGATCCATCCCAGGCCTCCAAGCCCTCCCGAATATTTTGTCTTTCCCTGCTGGGGTAAAAGGGTGCAGACATATGTAACTAATAAAGAAACAGGCTTCTATGGACTGGAGGTTGAATGGAAAGAATGCAGAACAAAACTATAAAATAATAATAGACAAAGGGGCAGTGAGGATGGGGGTGGGGGAGAGGGAGGACTCTATCCCTCCTCTGCTTACCCAGGCACCGCTGCGGCACCGGCATTCCCGCCCCCCCCCCAAAAGTTTTCAGAATGCAAGGGGGTCTGTTATGTGTGTGATCCCCTAGCCCACGGCTCCGGGCCAGCCATGCCAATGTGCCGAACTGACGTGAGATCAAAAGCCTGATAAATGAGAGGAAAGGGAATGTTTGACCCACTAAACCATACTCTACAAGAATCCCAGGCTTTTAAAGTAATAAGCAAGGCCATAAATTACAATGTCTGGGGTATATTCTGATATATTCTGGTGCACATGAATGCTATTCGTATATAATATTTTTAGAGAGATCTATGAGCCCTTGAATGCATAAGAGTCTAGTTCTCTATTAGAATTCTGCGTCTAGGGTCCCCATTTGGAGAGAAACAACTTATCTTCCTGGGGTTTCAGAAGCTAAAAGGGATAATTAGGTGAAAAAATATGCTTTAACGAAATGGGAGCAAATTCAAAATGACACCAGACATCCATACACCGCTTTATTGGATCAATAATGAGTCACATTTAGAAAGGGAACTTTGGGATCGAGTGAAAAAAAGATGAATAAATGAGCGTCAGCACTATAGCATAGGGTGAAAACCAGGCTCTGTGGATTGGAGGCCTCTCTCCACCACTTTGAGCTGGGTGATCTCGGTCTGCTCACTGGGCCTCCTCAAGGCTTGGTTGTCTCTCAGCAGTAATGGTGCCTCCTGAGGCCCAGAGCGATTGAGAAGGCAAAAGTAGGTGGGGGCGTGTGGGGCACGGTGACCCAACACGTGGTAGGCGTTCAATAAACATTAGGTAACGTTTCGTTGACGTGGTTATTATAACGGTCGCCGAGAGCGTATAGATGGAAGGATGGACAGAACGTTTTGGTTAATCCATCAAAACAAACAAACAAACGACTCTGCTGAGAAATCAGAAAGCTCGCAGAGACAATTCTAAAGGAAGCCACCGCAAACGTTGCCTACCAATTGGATTGTTTCATCGGCCTTTCTTTTGTGCTTCTGCTGTTTTCTAAACTTGGAAACCATTTGTCCCAACCTACTCTGAGGCAACGCTGACAAACTTTCCAGCAGAGGGCACTGGCCCCATTGAAAGTCGGGGAAACCATTTTGAAAATGGCTGCCTTAACTGCCCCAAAGAAAACACTCCTGCTAGCCACTAAGACAAAAACATTTCTTTCTGTCCGGGCAAAATTGCCTTCAGACCGAAAGTATCTCAAGATGGCCAACGGTCTTGCCTGCTAGGGTGTTGCCAGATAAAACAACTGCTTACTAGGACCAAAATAACTCCAAAAGCCATGTGATGAAGAAAGCAATGCCGAAGGAAAAGCCTCCTTAACCTCAAGCCTTTCCTCCTTCAGCTAGTCGGGTCATTCTCAACCAAGGGTGATTTTGCTTCCCAGGGGATATTGGCAGGGTCTAGAGGCATTTTTCATTGTCATACTGGGGAGAGAGAGGGGTTGCTACTGGCATCCGATAGGTAGAGGTAGGGATGCTGTCGACGTTCTACAGGATGTTTTGGGACAGGCCTCCATAACACAGAACTGCTGGGCCCCGAATATCAATAGTGCCAAAGTTGAGAAACTCTAGACGAGACACAGGCCCGACACTGGTCTTCCCCCTGGCTCAGCTTGGCTGGGGTATGCATTAAGGCTGGAGTTGCAATGCTATGGAGTGTGAGTCTCAGCAAATTAAAACAAAAAGTAATCATGAGCAGAAGCGGCTCTTGGCCAGTCCCAAACGCCAGAGAGCCCGGCACAATCGGGAGATTGTCCAACTCTTTTTATTTTCCCAAAGTGGAGAAGTTGATGGCCAGAGACTGAATACTTACGCTATACTCAGAACCCCCGGGGGATGCTGAATACTCTAGAAATTAACCAGAGATGGTAGGTAGATACATTGCGTGGGAGGAGAGTCCAGAATGGCGTCAGTCCAGGTCCGCGTTTAAATCCCAGCTTAGTCTCTTTTTAACGTGTATTTATTTTTGAGACAGAGAGAGACAGAGCATGAACGGGGGAGGGGCAGAGAGAGAGGGAGACACAGAATCTGAAACAGGCTCCAGGCTCTGAGCTGTCAGCACAGAGCCCGTCGCGGGGCTTGAACTCATGGACCGTGAGATCATGACCTGAGCCGAAGTCGGACGCTTAACCGACCGAGCCACCCAGGCCCCCCCAGCTTAGTCTCTTAATAATTGTGTCACCTTGGGCAAGTCAGTTAATCTCTCTGGGTCTCAGTTTCTTATCTGCAAAACAGGGTTAACTCCATCCACCTTGCAAGATTGCGGTGAGGATTAAGTTAAATAATGTATCTAAAGTTCCAAATTTTTCCCTTCAAGAATGAAATCCATGCATCAAAGCGCCCAGTAGATGTTGACATTCCATGTTAAAGTTCAGCAACGTTTACTGAGCCTTCAGTCGGAGCCGTGATTCGCATTGATGACCTCACTTTTGTCTTCTACTATAATCCCTATTTTACAGATGGGTAAACTGAGTAGCAGAGGCAGGGTTTGAACCGTCGCGGTCAGATGCCAGAGCCCACACTCATAACCTCTACCCCACCTGCCACATTGAAAGAGGTTAGGGCTGCAAGAAATAGCAGAGATCATTTGGACAATCTTCCTAATTTCTCAGATGGACAACTGAGTCCCACAGGGACTGAGCAGTTTGCTTGAGATAAAGCTGGTGTGGAAACTGGGGGTGGGGTAGGGTCCTGACTCCCATTTCTTCCAGCAAAGAACAGCTCTGAAAAAATATTTTTTTTTTTTTTCAAAATCAGATACCATTTTCCCAGCACAGGGTAAACACAGGACAAATCACTTAGCATGTGTATCTTAATAACCCAACTTGACTGAGATGAATGGATTCACATTCAGTCATCATATAAGCCTATTAAATATTCTAGGAGGCTGCAGTATACATTTTAATGGATGTTGAAACACTAAGTGTGTGTGTTTATGGCTCTTTTAATCTTGCCAGTTTTACTAATATGATTAGTTCAGGAACCATTTCACATTGAGACTCAGGTATCAAAGAGAAACACAGAAGTTTCTAGAACCATTTTGGACCTTGATTTTTTTTTTTTTTTTTAAATGGAATATTTGGTTCTCACCTAAGAGCTCAGTTAGAGAAGGAAAACACAAGGGGCCAAAATCATCACATCAGTGCCTCTGAGGCCCCCAGGGGTGGAAATCTACCGTCGCTCACTGTGAAATGTTCTCCTGCATGGTTATCAATTGTGCTACCCCCATTTTGGGGGACCCTAGGACTTCACAGGCCTCTCTCCCCAACTACACCCAAGTTTCAGGCATGAGGGTCCGCAGGGCACAAGTGGGGGTACCTCCAACTCTGCCTCTTCACCAGCTGCCCCCGATCTTTAACTGATCACCCACCATGCCATGGTGAATGGCGTCCAAATGAGGTACTCAGTGTCTGGGAAATGATTTAAACGGCCAAGTGCCACAGTGAGAGTTGTTTGTTCTGGGAATGGAAAGAGGAAATTGTCAGAGGAAGTGAAATCGGAAATGAAGAGATCAAAGGGAGGAGGAAATGAGATTGAATGGCGTCCTTTCTGATTCAACTTTGCACTCTTCGCCCATGTGAGGCAAAGAGATTAGGCTTGAAGCAGCTGGGGTGGGTGAAACACTTTCCAGCGGGTGCATCCTGGCGATGGCAGCCCTCGTATCCCACCCCACAAAGGGACAGAGGTTGGGAAGCTGAGGGTAAGCCAGACCTACCTCCCACAGAAAGTCCAATGGTGAGTGTCCCAAGCAAATCCCCAAATGCCAATTGAACCAATAAACTATGGGACCTGATGAGTGTAATGCTTGAGCCCAGACTCTCTCTCCCCCAGAAGAAAGGGAGTTCTCACCCAGAACCAGCCATTTTCCTAGTTCCCAGGGTGGGAAAGGGGGCTTCCAAAAGGCAGAGTGAACAACAGGAGTTGGGTTCCAGGGCCTAATGGGGTTATGAGCTGTAGGCAATCAGGCTCTAGCGATGATCCTTTGTCCTGGCCTGAATGTCTGGTCAGTGCAGAACTTTGTAAGGACCCAGAGGCAACAGTTGGCATCTCATTCTAGAGTTAATACCTACTTATCCAGTTGGGGTTCTGGTCCCTCAGCCCAGCCCAGATGACACAGTCTTTCAATAACAGAGATTTACTGATCCCCTGGAGTGAGATGTTAGGGAGACAGAAGTGAACAAAACAGACTGCTCTCAGGAAGCCGCTGTTCTAGGGGGGCAGGGGGCAGTCAAATGAGACCAAGAGGTTAAATATATGGGATGTTTGAAGGTGATAAGTTCTAGGGATCAGATAAAGATAGGAGCTAGAGAGTGTTCTAGAAAAGGCATCCAGGGGAGCTTCCCTGAGAAGGTGAAGTTGAAGGAAAGCCCCGAAGGTGGTGAGTTAATGAGGCTGGGGCGACATCTGGGGAAAGAGCTTCTCTCTTACCCTTCTGTCCTTACAGCAAGCACATGGCCACACCCTTCTTAGGCCTTAAAGGGGTTTTCCTTCTTGCAAACAGGAAAACTGGTAAGAAGCTTTGTGAAAAACTGGTCAGATGGAAACAAAAGAAGGGTTTTTCCTATTGCGGGATCTCCCAAAGGCCTACCGAGGTGCCAAACACCTGACTTCGGGTGCCCATCTCCGAACCCTAAAACCAGGCTGATCTGCATTCCAGAAAACACAGTGGGAGGGTCTCCAATCCTAGGCATTTTACCTAAGGGAGAGGTGTGGCAGGGTGGGGTGGGGGCAGAGGCAGGGATGGAGGGGGATGGGTGAGGAAACAGCCCCGGGGCCTGGAGGAGCATCCATGGGCTAGAGACGGCCTCTGTCCTTCCTTATCACCTCCTGCCGTGCCTCTGCGACCCTGTCGGCACCTGGGGCAGGGGTGGGGTTATTCCAAATGGTGGAGAAACCCCAACCAAAGCGGGGACAGAACAGTGGGGCAGGAAGGTGATTTCCAAGGCCACTGCTCTGGGGAGATTATACATGCAGAATGTAAGGAGTGAGGCTCTGAGACAGTAATGGCTAGTGTCCCTTCTCTAGGGATCCAAAGAGCTGCTTTGAGACACCTGCACTCCACGGCTTTGCACAATACAGCATGAGGAGGTCTGTGCTATCAACAAGCAATACTAAGACACACACACACACACACACACACACACACACACTGCTTTCTATACCTAGCAAAGTAGACCCTGTTGAAGGTTTGGGATGACACAAGAGAAGGAATGGGTAGACACTTGGATCACAGCTGTGCAAATGGCTTCCTAACAGCCATCCCCACTTTTGGAAATCCTTCCCCAATGCTCCCAGCCATGAGGGATCTTTTGGCAACTGAGTCACTCCACATAGCCAGCGTCCAACCGCTTCCTGTTGTCGTCCCCTCACGTGCTCTCCCAGGGAATTTCTGAGTTCTTGCCCACTCCTGTTCCCACCCTCCGACCCAAGACGCCTACTGTGAGCGGTCCCAAATCTATCGAGGTGGTCAGCAGAACCCGGAGACCTTCTTTTTAGTCAGTTTCACTCTTCTTGGAAAGCCAACTCCCATTGCAGATGATGAGCTCTATAATTTGGGAGCTCAGATGGGTTAGTCACATGGCAGGACGACTTCTCGTCTCTCCACGACACCCCCACGTGGTACCAGAACACGACTACCTCTCGCATAGACTTCCTCCTTGGCTGTTTGGTTAAGCTCAAAATGCTGTTGGGGCAGGTCTAGGGGAAGACTCCCAGGGACTCGGGGAAGAATGAAGACTCCGAGTGTGGGGAGGGGGGTGGGAGGCAGGCACTAAGCTGTGATGGGAGCCAAGAGTAAGCACTAAGAAGAGATTTTGATGGCCCTTTTCTCTGTCCCTGTCTCTTGGCATCTTACCCACTTGTGGTGGCTATCTTCTGCTTTCTGCTCAGCGTCGTTGTTGTTGTTGTTGTTGTTTTTTCGTTTATTTATCTACTTTGAGAGAAAGAGAGAATAGAGAGAGAGGGAGAAGAAGAATCCCAAGGAGGCTCTGCGCTCACTGGGGCTCAATCTCACGAACCGTGAGATCATGACCTGAACCAAAATGGAAAGTCAGATACTTAACCCACTGAGCCACCCAGGTGCCCCCAGGGTCTTTTTTCCAAGAGCATTTACACAGGTCTACCAAGGCCGCCAAGAATCACACAGCCCCACCTCCCCCGCTGTAGGGTACAGAGGTGACCCTGGCCAGCCAGTTTGGCATAGCACAGTGGTTCCCTATCAGGGGCATCTCGAGTCTTCTGCTAGAGCTTGGGGGAGAAGTGTGCCCTTGTCTCTGAACCCTTGCTGAAAGGAGGACGTAAATGTCTTGGGTCTTGTTGTCCCCGTGGAAGACAGGGGCAGGCGTCAGTGTATGTGTGCAGGTGTTGGGGTTTTAAAGTGGCTTCGTTGAGGAGCTCACGCACGCTCAGACTTACTGCCCGGGGTTTCTGCCTTCATTGCCACAAGCCACGCGGCCCAATGGTGCCCTGCTGTCGCTTCTCTCCCAGGCTGGATTCCTCAACTCCTTTTTCCTGTCGCCCCACCCTTCTGTGCCCTTCCTCTGACCTGTCCCCAGTGGTCATCTGCCATCTGGGTTTCATGTTTGATTCTCGTAATCCTGAGTTTCCCAAACTTCACTCCTGTATGTGTCACCTTCATTTTTTTTTTTTTTTTCCTGCTACAGCCACCTACCACCGGGGCTACTCATTATTTAATGAGTTCCTTTAAGTAGATTCACGACTTTTCCAATTGTAAAAGAAAATGGTATTTTGTAAGAGTAAACCGAAAGCCAGAGGGTTCTGGCATAAATAGAATGTAAATAGAGATACAAAAATAGTGTTATCGAGGGCTCGCTAAGTTAGTGCCGAAGGTTGTACCCTGAAACTTGCCCTTTTCATGTTAAAAGGGAAGCTGGCAAGATGTCGCAAGGTATTAAAGGCATACTGGCGCAAAATTTAGACTTTCTCTCGTCGTTATGGAAAAGCTGAGAAGGGATTGAAATGAACTAATTTTCTCATTAATTCATTAATGAATGCTGTGCACACGTACCACTTAAAAGTGTTTGAGTGCCACTAGAACTTGGGGAAATGCTAAATTAACCAACAATCGATACTTACGCCCTTTTATTTTATTTCTTCCTGTCCTACACTCACCATGTCTTCTCCAACTAGACTATAAACCCCTCAAATGCAGAGGCTAGACTCGTACTTTTTTTTTGTTTAATTTTTCACATTTATTTTTGAGAGACAGGGAGAGACAGAGTGGGAGTGGGGGAAGGGCCGAGGGAGAGGGCGACAGAATCCGAAACAGGCTCCCAGGCTCTGAGCTGTCAGCACAGAGCCCGATGCGGGGCTCAACGTCATGAAACGTGAGATCATGACCTGAGCCGAAGTCAGGTGCTCAACCAACTGAGCCACTCAGGTGCCCCCAGACTCGTCCTTCTTAATACTCCTATCTAAGAACACACAACTATGGGGCCCGTAATCGTCATTCAATCAACGCTCATCACCCTAATCAAAGGTTTGGAACCCTTAGCAAGCAGGGCTGATGTTTTTCTGAAACTTCTAGAGTACTCTCTTGTTAAGATTCTCTAGATGACAGGGAATCAAATTGTCAGAAATTATCGACTTCTCTCTGAAACTCACAGAGGAGAGACTTTTGGAGGTCATACATCCTTGCTGCCAAGTTCCCCATGCACCCAGGCTGTTTTCTCTATATTGCCCTTGAGGACTTCAGTGAGACCGATCAGCCCTGCAATCAGCTCACCAGACATGATCTGACGATGCAATTTTTGTTTCCTCCCGTGATGAAATTGATCCATTATACGGCGCTCACACACATGACAATTACCGGGATCTGGAATTAGATCTTAAGGTCAGTTTTCTTTTCCATGAGTATTTTATGGCGCGATCGGGTTTCAGAGGAGAAGTGCACAAAGGCTCGTGAGTAATTTTGTCTCATTAACAGCCCTGGGGAGTCCTAAACCTCTCTTCACTGACCTGCCTCGTTTGTTTAGTGGAGGGATTGTGGGTGGCCGGGTGGGGGTGGGGGACAGAAAAATTGGTAATGAGAATTACACTTGAGAGCATAAATCCTTTTTGAGAAGTTAGCGGACAGAGTGCTGATTTGCCACAAAAGTAGGTTCCTAGCCATCTTGGACTAGGAATCTAGTTTATGCTTTTGTTTTTGTTTTAAATTAGTCCGATATTTAACATTTAAGGACAGCATCATATATTGCTGTAGTTAAGGCCTGAGTAGAATCTCAATGAACCCTCCAACAGGAGTGATTTGTTAGCAGGCACTTGAGATCACCAGCGACAATTCATTTCTGTAGAGTAATGTAAACTAATTATCTACAACGCGGACGTGAGGACTGTGTCTGCATGGTAAATTGCCGAATATTGCATTAGAAGAAGAAATATTAATTCACATAACATAACATTAAAATTGATGACGAACTTTTTTCTTTTTTAATTGTTTAATTTTTTAATGGCTATTGTCTTACAGCAGCAGACGTCACGTACCTCAAGAGGCACACAAATGTATTTGCCTGAAAGCACATTTTTGGCAAGAAAAAGAAACGGTTATTCAGAAAATGACTATTCGTTCTTTCGCTCGTTTCATGGAAATTTATTTTCTCTCCTGGGAAATAAATTTTAATATGGGGGGGGGGGAGGATTTTTTCTGAGTGTATGAGTATAGTTTCAGTCAGAGAAAGTCATAAACTTTTAATAAAATAAAGGAAGCAGGGCCATCGAGACAAACACAAAATCCTAAGAATTAACATTCTGACTGGAGGGTTGCACTTTATACTTTCTCTCAACCACAAATTGTTATTTGCCACCATTTTCGGTCCCTGAGTGCTTAAGATAAAACTGACAACTTGATGGAGAGATTCCTATCACTTAGTTCTCTCCATAGGTACAGCAGAAAAAAGCCTAATTGAATTATTTATTTCTTTGCTGTTCCAAATGAAATTAACAGTGCGGGCCCTGAATGAGTGGATCTTGCCAAGAATGTCAATCAAGCAAGTGGCTCTCAGGTCATTACACTTAGATTGGATTGGGGTGGTGAGTAGGGGGAGGAGGAGACGGGCTTTTCCAGGGCACCATATTGTCAGCCTAGGGCTGGTTCTCCACTCATTCCTGGATTTCTCTACAGCTTACAGTTTCGTGGCGCCCTGGAACTTTTTGGGGTCTGGGCATGAAGACCCACGGGTGCACATGAGGTGGCATGGATTCTGTGACCTTGTTCCCCTCCCTCCCAGCCAGAGCTGACTGAACCAGAGGTTCTGACCCAAAGACGATACGTCTCTAGAGAGTTCTATGGCACACCGACTCTTGGCATTACCAAGAGTTCCGCCTAATTCGAGGTGAGGGGGGGTCAGTCAGATTCTCCTCCTGGGCAGATAGGCTGAGGTGCTAAATTAGTTACGGTTGTGCAGACAGGTTGTGTGACGTTGTGGCTGGCGGCCATGTTGAGTCAGTGGAAGTCGAGGAGGAGGGGGAGAGACGGAAATAGATAGGGCAAGTAAAAGCAGAGATAGGAAATTACGCTCACGACAGAGAGAGATGAAGAATATTGACTGGCCCTTGATAGTCAACAAATCCCCTGAAATCTGGCTGCACTGTCCTTGGATGGCAGGACACCTTGGTGCCCTTACAATAACCGCGTATTTTCCACTAGTTTGACTGGCTTTCTGTGCCGTGCCACCTAAATCGCCACGTGTGGCTCATCTTTGGAAGATGTTTCTCGACTGTTTCTTGACAGTCATGCCCTCTGACCTCTGAATGTTTGCACACGCGGCTGTCTGCCTGCAGCACCTTTCCCCTGTTTTTTTTGCCGAATCAACAACCATCCTTCTCTTATGTCTCAGTCAGGGACCCCCTCTTCCAGAAGCCCGTCCAACCCGCCATGAGTTAGGTGCCTTCTCTGTTCCATGGTCCCCCTGCCGTGGCCTTCACCACACCATTCAGCAATCAGCAACCTGCACGGCTGACCGTGAGCCCCGTGAAAGCAAGGCTGTAACACCCATCTCTTGATTTTAAGAGACGGGACGCTGAAAAGGCTCTACTCCTTCTCGTTGAAAGATTCAACGTCGAAAAAGCACTTCAGAATCTTGCATCGACATTCTTTGGCTTGGCCTTCAAAACGCTTTATAATCTGACCCCATCTGCAAACCCATCACATCCGCAAACCCACCTCTCCCCACCGAGCCCCACGTTCTGGCCTGTTCGGTACACGAAGACGTCAAGAGCCTGCTTCGGTGTGCCAAATACGTGTTTGCCAAACTAGCTGTTTGCTGGCGTTGAATCTTAAGGCTTGACTCGGGGAAGTAGAGTTTGTTATTCATTATTATTATCAAAAGTTTGCTGAATATTTAGAAGCGAATCCTTTGTGCCTCCCGTCCACCAGTTTCACAGCAGGTCAGAATCATCGGACCCGGCTCTTGCCTCTTGCTTCTCCACTTAAAGCACAATCTCCTCAAGAGCACACATAGCCCAATTAATGGAAGGGTTTTTAGCACGGCGTTGTTGGGCTTGTTTCTTTATTTTTGAGAGAAAGAGCAAGAGCAGGGGAGGAGCAGAGAGAGAGAGAGAGAGGGAGGGAGAGAATCCAAAGCAGGCTCTACGCTGTCAGCTCAGAGCCCGACGTGAGGCTCGATCTCAGGAACCATGAGATCATGACCTGAGTCGAAATCAAGAGTCGGATGCCAAACCAACTGAGCCACCCGGGCCCCTGCAACGACCTTCTTGATTTTGCCTCACCTGAGGACTACTTATAGGAGCATTTACCTAGTATTGTTCTTAAAATCGATTCGTTTATTTTATATTTATTTTCTTTTTAAAGCATATATTCAATCCCTATCCTCTAGATGAAAAAAACGTGTTCACTGCCTCTAAATCAAATATAAACATTTAAAAAAAAAAGCAGAGCGAGCAGAAAATTTAGTATCATTAACTCTAGGCGGTCGCCATTGCCTGCGAAGTCCCTGAGCCTGAGTCCTTCCCGCTCTTTGGTAAAAATGATGACGGAGAAGTGTTTAAAAGGTGTTAAGGACGCCTTACTAGCAAACTGAGACCTCCAGGTTGCTACAACCAGAAGGATCTTGAGAGGACTGTTCAGGTAGTAACTTTCTCACCGTGCAAATCTGTGTCATTTAATACCCCACCCAAAAGGCAATTAGCATCCCAACCTTTGGAGAGAACACCGCTCCACAGCAACCAGTAGCAACTTGCTACTGACTCAGTTTACAGCCTCGAATTCTGTTCTTTGAGATGCAGCTAGAAGACACGAGAAGGTACGAGATGCTCCTCGAAGATCCTAGAAGACGACACGAGCTTGAGGAAGCATAATACCCGCCCACACAGTTGCATGAAATAATTAGCCTGCTCTCAACGCCAACAGCAGCATCCCTGACAGCCATAACAAAGACACCTGCTTTTCGCTTCCAAGAGACATTGGTCTTTCTCTGCTAATACCCTTCGCAACGCAACCTGGACAAACAGGAACAAGTGGGTAGGTCAAGTGTCCATGTCAACACGCACGTGTGCATAGGTGTGTGTTCCTGTGAAGTTAAACGTTACCAAAGCAAACAGTCCGAGGCATGCACACGGTTGCCACTCGTTATTGGCCGGTGTGAAGGACACAGAGACATCCGCGTGCTTCTCTTCAACAGTCTGATGGCCAGGAACTGTTCTTTCCACGGTCCCGCCGTCAGCCATACATACATTCCTAGGCGGGGTCCCAACTGGGTTGAACACACTGGTTTCAAGCATGTCCGAGGGCTTTCTTTTGTTACATTCACCCAACCCTGTTGCTCCTGCTGTGTTTTATTAGGCAAATATAAAATTAACAACACGGCAATAATTATTTCCTAAACTGGTTCCAACACAAATTTCCAATTTGAGGTCAGATGTATTGCCTAATAAAATTTTTACAGCTGCAGTCAAATTGTGGTAGTTAATTCCTGGAAAATACAATTCTTGATTCGCCAGAATTAGTTTTTAAGTCTTGATTCATCCTATAAAGACGAATGTGTGTTACTGCAATTTATACAAAACGTTCCAACAGTGATATCCAATATAATAGCTTGCATAATTTCAGCTAATTCTGTTAGAGGTATTTGACCTACTGATGATTTCACTGAACCATACATCACGGCTTTAAGATCACTGGGTCTGATCTTTCTAAGTTGCCCTTTCTCAAACTGTGTTAAGTATTGCTTAATGTTATGCAGCTAAACACGGAGTCGTGTCAAAAAGGAAAAGAATAATTAGAATACCCATGAAGGAGGATTCTATTTATACTCCTGCTGCTACAAGTGATTTGTTACTTTGAGACCTGTGCCTTCATCACCCACTTTGAGCCACTGTTCTGAACTGGAAAATTCACCCACGTGTACTTGCAGAATTCAAACCATTTCATTTCCTCAGCTTCCCCAGGACCTGGAAATTACGAAGTTAATTAAAAATTTTCAGTAGGAAGTTCAGGAAGACTATCGATGGCAAACTCAGCACCTACTACGTGCCAGACCCTGTTCTCAGTGTTTTACTCAACTTTTTAATCCTAACAATTCCGAGAAACATGAGGCTTTATGATGCTACCCATTCTACAGATGAGAAAACAGAGGCACAGCGATAGTAATACGTCAGATGCAACCAAATTGCAAGACAAATAGAAGACGTGGGATTCAAGCCCAGGAAATCTGGCTCTAGGGCCCCTGTTTTTGACCACTTGGCGATATTGCGTAAGATAAAGAATCATACCTTAAACAAGCAAATGATCAATATTCCCCACAGATGGTAAGTCCCTCTTCTTCTCTTTTTAGCTACGTAATGACAGCAGCAGAAGAGGATAGTCACGCGTCTTCTTTTATGACGCGTCTCATCTACACGTTGTTTTCTAAGCGTCTAAGACCGGCCACGGCATCAACAAAAATCGGGAAAATTCTACAGACTTCTGGAAGTGGCCATCTTCTGCAAAACAAATGCAGACCGACTTCTGGCAAGAACCAAGCAAGTTCAGTCATGCTTTCTTTGGCCTCTAGAAATAATTTGTTCCTTGGCACCTGGCTGCAGAGTGGCGGAAAAAGAAAAACTTTTGTACCCTGACAGGCCTGAGTTAATTCCTGTTGGGCCACTCCCCGGCTATGTGGCCTGAAGCAAAGCACTTAATGGGTCTGTGC
The DNA here is from genome assembly GCF_024362965.1 of Panthera pardus. Lineage (NCBI taxonomy): Eukaryota > Metazoa > Chordata > Mammalia > Carnivora > Felidae > Panthera > Panthera pardus. The sequence continues at coordinate 32,135,259 of NW_026526743.1, forward strand.
CTTCATTTTCTTCGTTTGTAAATGGCGTGTATCTGTCTCTTCCCGCCCCACCCAGATTTCTGGGTCTGTTAGGGTTCGTGAGTTGCAAGCAACAGTGACGAGCACCCCGGTGCTGGCTAACCTAAGCAGAAAAAATTTATTGGAGAGACAAAGAATGTAGAAGGCAAAGACTCAGCTGGGGAAGGAACGAGAAGGAGCTTCTCAGAATTACAGCCACAACTAAAGAGATAAAGCATGCCAAGTTCATGGTACGTTGAAAGCACTCAATGAAGTTGCATTCTTTCCCCTTCTGTCCCGGGCTTCTTTTCACCAAATTCTCCATCCGTTTCGACACATACGGTGCGTCTATGCTGCGCAAAGCACAGTGATCAGTGTAAAGAATGTGAAAAGGAGTAACTCAGCCCCTGCCAAAAAGTCAGCCATGCCCTCACCCAGAGTATTATTTTATGTTGTTGAGAAATACCCAAATGAATCATTCATCTCCGAAATAAATGGCTAATGTCAAAACATTTACTAATGCAGACAAAGCTGACTGAAATAAATGGTTGAATAACCCATTGTTTGGAAATCTACAAGAGTAATATATATTACAATCAGATAAATCAAAATTACAAAGGATTTTCTGCTGCTTTTCAAAATGCTTGCCAGAAGTTGGTCAAATGACAGCAAGAAGGATAATCAGTTTAACAAGTGGTTGCCAGTTACCTCCAGGGAATGAACGGGGAGGTGGGGAGGGGGCTCTGAGGCACAGGAAGGAGTGGGGGACAGAGAAGAAGACCACTTTTCATCTATGATCTCCTGGAGAGTCTGACTTTTTCAGCAAAATGTATTTATTTTAGAGCAATGAAATAACGAGTTTATAAAAAAGATACTTATCAGGCCACTTTGGGTTGATTAAACACACACACACAGACAGCGTGAGCCAGCCTAGGCAGAAAGGGGGGATTTAGTGGCTCAGGACTGTAGGTGAGGGAGGGAGGGAGAGTGGTACCAGAAGGTCTCTATCTGGCTCCACCATAGCTTCTCGTCTCTGCATCTCTTCCTGTGGCCGTGGCCATGAAGTTCGTGCTTCCGTTAATGGTGGTTCCTGGCCTCCCGTCTTCACAGCTTTGTGTCTGGACATTAACAGGTTTCGTCTCTAGTTCCTGGTGGAAAATCCTGAGGGGAGCGCCCAGCTGGACTGGCTACAGGCTCCCAGCCACCCTTGGCCTGGAGTTGAAAGAGTGTAATTGGCTCAGCTTGGGCGAGGCGCTGACTCATTGACCAACCAGCGAGGCAGAGAGGAGGTCGTTTTCAACTGCTTTACAAAGAGGGAGGATGGAGTGAGGCCGGGTGATGTCAGTCTTGTCACCAGAGGTGTGTGGTCCTCTCAATGTGTCCGCCCCTGAAGTCTCTTAACCTCCCAGCTCAAAGAAGACCTTAGAAACCAGATCCCCAATTTTGGACGAGTCTTATGAAAAAGAACTTGAGGTGTCTGAGTCTTTCGTACTAAGTCACAAAGTAAACAGTGCGTTTTCCAATTCTTGCTTCCCTTCTAAGCTGAATCCCATCAGATGAAGAACAGGACTGTAAGCCCCTTGATTTCTTCTCATCTTTGGATCCTCGGGGCTACGCATTCACCCCACAAATATTTATTGAGCACCTACTATGGGCTGGGTACTATGGGCATACGGCCATAGGCAAAATGCACCCACTGGAACATGTGTTGTAGCGGAGGAGACAGGCAATGAACCCACACGCGCGCGCACACACACACACACACACACACACTCTTACACAGATCTTTGACAGTTTCGGGTTATGATGGGGGCTAAGAAGAAGCTGAAAGCCAGGTAAGAGGGGAGAGTATCAGGTGTCGGGGGGGGGGAGGGTTGGCTTATAAAGTGTGGTCAAGGACAACCTCTTTCAGGAACTGATCATCGAATGGGAGAGGCAAGTGGATGAAGGAGAGTTTTCTGGGCAGATTGGGCAGCATTTGAGAAGGCCGAAGGTGAAAATGCAGTTGACCTGTTCTACGAGCAGCAGGGAGGGCATCCTGGTCGGGGTGGGGAGGGGGCGGGGGCAGAAGGGGAAAGGGGGCGGTGGAGGGAAATGAAGAGGGAAAGGCCCTAGGCCCTGGTCCCAGGCAGCCTTGCCAACCGGGAGATGCTGAATGTTGTGATAAGCAGCTGTGGAGTGTTTTAAGTAGGGCAGTGACAGGATCTGATTCATGCGTTTACAGTGCCTGGCCAGTGGTAAGCTCTCGATAAATATTAGTTAACAATTACAAAAATACTCAGACGCCTCCAGAAATGTAATAGTCTCCTTGGCAGGAGGGAGACGGTGCTCCTGGCTACGAATGAAAACAGACTGACATTTGTCCAGGGCTGTATGGTTTACAGAGCTCTTTCGCCCCGATGATCTCATGTGACCTCTCATCTGGACACAGATCTACGACCACAGACACCAAGGCAAGGCCCGCGCGCGCGTGGCACAGACCGGCCTGCCGCGTTTCACACAGGTGTCTCCAACAGCTGGCGGCCACCAGCAGGTCCTTAGAGCCCCACGCCCCCTCCCCCCAGCATGCTCTGCCACACCCAAGCAGGGAGATTCTCACACTCATCTTCCAGGAACCCTCCTGAAGGCTTAGCTTTGCAAACCAGGGGCCCAAGAGACCAGAGCAAGAGGAGATTATGTATGCTCTGGGAGATTTCTTGTTTTCCTTTTTTCTTTCTTTCTTTCTTTCTTTCTTTCTTTCTTTCTTTCTTTCTTTCCTTCTCCCCCTCCCTTCTACTCAAACATGAGGGTTTCTTTGGTGGCTAAAAAAAGAAAAATGATTTAGCTTGCCCCTCAGGCCTGGGATTAAGGCCATTAGAAACCACGGCGGTGGGGAGTCCCTAGAGAAGCCCCTGATTTAAAGAGCTGGTGTCACGGCCCTCAGTTACATCATGGGGCCACTCTTTGGAGCCAGGCTGGATAGTCGCCACCCCCAGACTCACGGTGCCTCATGCCAGGGCCTCGGAAATCACAATGTCCACTGGGCGTCTCGGCCTCCGTGAAAGGATCTTTCCTGTGCTGTTCCCCCTCAATCCGTACGGGAAAGGTGGACCCTTACCCTTTCTTCTGGGGAGCCCTGGAACGCAGGGAGGGAGGGCGAAGGGAGGGAGGGAGACATCTGGAGGGGATCGGTCCCCCAGGCGCCTCCCATAATCCCAGGTCGGTCAGGGTGCTGGCTCCAATCAGTGCCCTCACTCACAGTCTTTGTGACCTTGGGCAGCGGGCAGAATGGCTGCCCAGCCAGGTATTGGCAAATCTGAACCCGGAAGGGCTCCCGGTTCAAAGGCAGTGATAAAAGATGAAGGCGTGTCAAGCTCAAGCCCCTTAAGATGCGGCCCAGTGATGGGAGCCTCAGAGCCCCGGAGGTGGCTCTTTCTGGGGGCCCCCTGGCGTGGGCGGCTGGCCTTTCCCATCGAAATGCCATTTCTGCCCTGGCACACACAGTGCTTAAAACGTCCTTAAGTCTCGGTGTATTTTTGAACGTGTCTTCGTGCCGCTTTCCAGCTACTCCTTCCGAGAGTCTCGGAAGATAGGGCCTTCAGGATTTGTGGAACGAACGCAATTGTTAACTGGCGGCCACAAGCAGCAGCAGCAAGAGGCATGCGCGCGTTCTGCGTTCAAAACTACAGTCATAAGGAAAGAAAGCAAACCTACATGTTCTGTTGTCAATCACGTTTATTAAATTAAAAAAAAAAAAGAAAAAAAAGTCCTCTCCCAGGCAGTAGGAAAAGTTGGGGCGGGGTAGGGGTGGGGGGAGAAGTGAATGCATTGTATGTTGGAGAGCTAAGCTAACAATGTCATTAACAGACGCAATTATGCATTCTGATGCAAAGTGCTTCAAGCTGCCAGTCTGGGGTGGGGGGGACTTACAGTGGGGCTCCCAGACCACAGGCTGCAAAATCTCTAACAACTTTATTCATCTCCCCTGGCCTGCAGTTCAATCCCGCTTCCTTTGAGTATCTCCTGCAAATAAAAGGCCCCATTCTTTGGCTTCCCCGGGCTTTATTCGGAGTGAAAACATCACTTTGTGCCCACGTTGTGTTAAAATAACAGATTTGTGTTCGTTCCTGTAGGTTTCGGGTGAGGGGACGAGGCCAGCGATCCTCACTGCGGATGGTGAGGCGCCTTTTTGGGGAGGAGGCTGGAGAGAAAGGGTCTCCAACAGGGAACCTTTGTTCTGAAATGCAAATGAGCCTCTGCGACCCGGCGCAGACAATGCCAGCCTGGTCCCAGCCACGAACCCCATCCGTCCGCGGCTATTTTGTTAACCTGATGTTTCGTACATTCTTTCTCTCACACCGAACACTTGATGTTGACAGCTGTGAATTTTAAACAACCATTCTGTGTATGCTTTTCGAATTTTGTGTATTCAGATGGCTCCTCCATATTGGGGTGGGGGGGGGGAGGTGCCCTTCGGAAGCCAAGTGTCTGAGGTTCCTTCCTTCGTCTAGAGATCTCATGCTTTTCCTAAAGTCGGGGCCACTCGGAGTGGGAAACGTGGCAGAAAATAGAGCTCGCTCATCGGCGGCATTGGAGATGACCAGGGAGTACAGAAGCACTTGTGATGACAAGCCACAGTGGCCCGGAGGCAGGACTCTGGAGTGACGAGCCACTCAGGCGTACTCTGGTGGCCCCTAGGAGCTGGGTCCTCCTTCACGTCTGCCCTTGCTTGTCTGTAAAATGGGCCACAGCCACCTTCACAAAGGGCCGAAAATAAAGACCTCCTGTATCCAGGCCATCAAGCCGATTTTATTTCTTCTTTCCAATTATATGTCCAATTACATTGTCCTGGCAGCCACTTTTTCTTCCTAGAGTGCAAAGGCATGGGCGTTAAGTTTTTAAGCGGAAGGAAAACAGAAAGAGCTCTCAGACTGGCGGCTTGGATTTAGAAGACACTAGATTGGCTGCGTGAGTTTTTAATTTGGGTGTTTGTTTATTTCTTCCTCTGCCTCTTTGGTAGGACACGGTTCACAACGAAACACACACGTGCTGGCAACAACTCTGACCAAGAAAAAAGAAGGTTGCAAATGGGGCAATTATAAGGCCCATTGTATTTGCTAACGCTGAACTTCCAGATCTCAGACTCAGAGCCTCCCGGCAGCAAGAGTGAAAGGGGAATGATGGCCAACGACACCGCCTCACTTCCCTGGAACACGCAGTTCTCCAGAGGGGAGAAACATTTTCCAGATGCTTCATCTGAAAATAAGCTTTATGCTCAGGGCCCTTCGAAAGGGGGCAACGAGAACCGAGAAGTTCAAGGTTCACACGAGAGCAAGCACAGTTGCAAAATTCCCAGAGCCAGAGTAAAAAAGTGGGGCCGGCGGGTGCCTGCCTAGTGCCCGCTCGGGTAGTTCGGTGGCGAGTTTGCAGAACCTCGTCGTGAGAAGAATTCAAGGCCGCACGGAGGCTGGACAAAGAAGGCAGATGATTGACCGGGCATGCTATGTCGCTCCTTACCGTGGGCTAAATAAACAGCACAAATGAGCCGCTTTCTGGTGTCGCGTGGTCCAAAGACAGAGCTCTGGGGCTAGACAGGGTATGGCTAGCATTCTCCTTAGATGTCCCTGAATGACCTTGTTCGCCATTGGGTCTTCCAGAAGAACTGGAAGGCTGGGTGGCATTTCTATCGATGCTTGAAGTCAGAGGAAGCGGGTGGCAGGTTGAACTAAGAGGCCTACGCTGCAGAAGCCTGCCCAGTAATCACATCTCGATTCAGAGCCATACTGCCCTCCACGTGGGCCTGAGCCACGTTTTTTTTTTTTTTTTTTTTTTTTTAATGGTAAAATATTTATTTCTGCAAGACTTTTGAGGGGCTTCCACTTTCTTTTACTTTTCCGTATTGGTTAAACTTACTATATAGCACATATTACTTTGATGATCAAAATTTGGCAGCTAGATCATTTTTTTTTAAGTTTATTTATTTTTGGGAGAGAGAGAGAGACAGAGCAGGTGAGCAGGGGAGGGGCAGAGAGAGAGAGAGGGAGACAGCGAATCCCTAGCAGGCTCCAACGGTCAGCACAGAGCCCGACGTGGGGCTCGAACCCACGAAAGGCGAGATCATGGCCTGAGCTGAAACCACGAGTTAGATGCTTAACCGGCTGAGCCACCCAGGCGCCCTAGATCATTTTAAATTAGTCATTTTTCTTTCTTCCTTTCCTGGTTTTCTTTCTTTTTTTTTTTTTTTTTTTTTTTTTGGCTTTGAGTCATATCAACGTTCTCTAAGGGCTAGTCTCCCAGTGCCCTAAGACACAGAACTGATGAAGAACCTTATCTAACTCAATTCCAAATATCTGGAACTGTTTCACTCAGGCCACCCTTGGAGAGGAACCGAAGATAAGAAACCAGTTTGGAGAATCTGTGAGGTCTGCCGAAGACCCATGGTTCTGAGACAGTCACCTGCACACGTCCGTGGCCCAGGAACCCCACAGCCACAGGCCAATGGCCAATGTGGGGTCCTGGAGGCCATGATCAAGGAAAAAAAAAAAAAACATTCACTAAATATCAAGGCAGGAAACACAAGGAGGAAACACCTAAAGAACAATTTTGGAAAACCGTTCAAAACTGGAAGGGGTTGCTGTGCAAGATGTCAATTCTGGAGAGCGCGGCCGGATCCGTCGACACCGCCTTCCACCGACTAAGGATGTGTGCACACCGATGCCCACTCCTCTCTTACTTCTGAGATTCTCCTTCTCCGAAAGCCTCTGGCCACGTTTGCAGAAGACTCTGCAGCAGGGGTGAATTTCCAAAGCAGTTTTTTTCTGGTTAGCCTTCAATTAACCAGAAAATCAAATTAATTGTGCATGAAGTTCTATTTCCAGGACACAGGCTGACCCGTGGAATATGCAAATCTGGGTAAAAATAAGTCATGTTCAAGTGGGGGCTCTCTTGTGTTTGTTTTAGAGCGGGGAAGAATGGAAAAACAAGACAGTGAGGGCCCAGGGCCAAAGAAAATGCTATATTTAGACGTGAAGGGCTTTGTTTGGCCCCGATACCGGTGTAGACACAGCCAGTCAGGAACAAGGGGGCCATTCAATCAATCCACCTGACATGCTACTGTCGCCGGCCTGCGCGTTCCACGGGCACCGAGCTCAGAACCATCCTGAAAGGGGCTGTCGGCTGGGAGGCGGTAACAGCTGGTCCGTGGCAATTAACCGGCAGTTTCTGTTGCTGAAGGAGATTATTTTGGATGGCGTAAAGAGATTCAAATAAAAATGTCAACGTGCCCATTATGGATGAAAGTTAGAAAAACTTAAGTGGCCCCGAATTAATCACTATGTGACAGCGAGGCACGTAAATGAGTACCGAAAATCCTCCGCAGATCTATTTTCCTGCCTTTTTGGTAATCGTAAAGCAGCTTGCTGGGGGGTGTGGGGAGGGCATTTCTCGGCTACAACCTTAATTCATCTCGGAGTGAAGATTTAACGACAAAGTTACAAGCCCTTAAAGTAGCATTTATTGAGGGGCTAATGAGCGTCCCTAAGAACTCTGTGGAAAAAAGAAAAAAAATAGAGGCAGCCACCAAACATAAGAGGCCTTTGAAAATACCGAAGAGAGGGGAGTTCATTAGGCTTTTTTTTTTTTTTCTTCCCCTTTCTCAACAATGAAGATTTCTGCTGCCAAACCTTCAGGAGTAGGGTTGGTTTCCTTTCAAGTAATTGATGCGGATTTTGCTTCTGCACGGAGTCCAGACAAGCTCTCCAACGAGAAGCAGGAAATCACACCGTCAAAGGGAAACTGTGCATTCCTTCCTCCCTGGCTGGGTCGGCCCTCACAAACACTGGATTTATGCTGCCTTGCCAAACCGCCTCCGATTTCCATGCCCTCCCACGGCTAAGATAACGGATGCTGCCTTCGGCCTCTGCGAGCGGCACTTAGTTAAAACTCCAGCTACGCGGTAACAAAACCGGCTGCTGTCACCCCAAATCGAGCAAATGAGCTCCTGTCCTACAGCATAAAAGGTAAGAGAGTTATTGAATGTTCCCCGCGGGGAAGGCCCCATTCGCCCTTGCCCTCTCCTGGCACCCCCCCCCCACCCCCCGCACCTCCTGGAATCTTCTAGGCCCTCTCGCCTCCACTCCTCCTTCTGTCTCCGGGAGCACAGGAAGGAGTAGCTGGAGCCAGTCTGTTCTAAACAGATCAAGTTTTCTTAAGTCAGGGCTTTTCTTCTTTTTTTCAGTCAAAGTAGAAGTGGGAAGGAATGCTGTGAAGAAAATAGAAACTGGCAAAGCGCTTTAACTTCAAATATCTTCTGGTCAGTGCTGATGCACAGAACTATTGCTGTTCCCGGCAAGTAAATACAACTGAACAGTTCTGGGAAGTCGGGAAGAAACGGGGTGGGGGGGGGTGGGGAAGGGAGAGACCGGCCGCAAACCCCCAAATGTGAAACAGGTATCGTGACTTTTGCTCGCTCAAGTCGAAGAGAATCATGTTTTTTTGGAGCTATTATCCCCGAGGAGTCTCGAAAATGATGTGCAACATGCAGTGAAACTGACACGCCGAAAACATGCGTATTTAGGAAGTATTCCCGGCGTGGTTTGTACGTAGCCAAAACATTCTGTTTCTCTCAAGGGTAGAAAAGAAAGTCTGCGCTCCAACTGCCTCCATTTGGAGAACACATTTATTAAAATGCCATTTGCCGTGGCTGTGTTAATGCGCGATCCGGGAGACGTTTCCTATTTGTACGCTACACCCCTGCTTGCGAAGGTCTACACCCTGTGGCACAACACCGGCGCTTGAGGAGGCCAGATGGCTAATTCTGAAAGAACTGTCTGCTTGATATCACCCAGGAAAGACTCAGACTAATTCACCCCTCATTGGGGCATATGTCTGTAGGTCGGAGAACATCTCTTTAAACACAGTCACATCCTGAAGGCTGCGCGTCGTCCTTGTTTCTTCCGAAGTTGACAAAATTCGATTGGCCTCGTTTAAATGGATTTTTTTTTCAGTAGCATATGAGCAGTCCTCAGTTCCAAAAGGGAAGCTCGACTGGGGACTGCCGGCTAAGGTCACAAGGGAGAAAACACTCTTGCCGTCTGTCTTCGGGGCAACCGCGGCTAAGGCGGACGGTGTCTGGGGTCCCTAGTAAGGAGAATATTCATGGTGATTATATACAATCCGTTAGGATCGTAGCAGCTTTCACTTGTGTGCCACACTGTAGAGTAACATTTGGCATCCACTTTTTCAGTGAAACCAAACAACACGATTTCAAGACGGCTAATAGGCACTGATCTACACTGACGACACTCCAAGAGCTCAGAGAGGTGAATGAACGCGCCAAGTTCACACGACTGGTCTATGGAAGAGGCAGGACTCAAACCGGAAGGGACCTGCACGCAAAGCTTTGTTCTTAAAAACGGTGCTGGTCGGGGCGCCTGGGTGGCGCAGTCGGTTGAGCGTCCGACTTCAGCCAGGTCACGATCTCGCGGTCCGTGAGTTCGAGCCCCGCGTCGGGCTCTGGGCTGATGGCTCGGAGCCTGGAGCCTGTTTCCGATTCTGTGTCTCCCTCTCTCTCTGCCCCTCCCCGTTCATGCTCTGTCTCTCTCTGTCCCAAAAATAAAAAAAAAAAAAAAAAAAAAAAAACGTTGAAAAAAAAAAACAAAACGGTGCTGGTCTGCGCCTTGCTCGGCTACCTGCATTCACACTTGGCTGACTTTGCGGTGACCCTTTCTTCTGTCCACTCGGGCCCGCCCAACACATAACCCTGTGCTCCAGAAGGGAGGCAGTGTACCCCTGGTCATTAAGAGTTGACGGGCTGGGGTCAGAATGCCTGGGTTTGAAACCTGGCTCTGTCATTTACCTACGGGGCGACCCTGGGCATGCTTCCCGGCCTGTGAATGGGAATATGGGAGATTTCCACCTAATACGGTTGCTGTAAAAATAAAATGGGCGACAATATTTCAGTGTAGGATCGTTTTGGGTCCCTAGTGCCACCACGCAGTTAATGTGAGGGAGGGAAGGCAGGCAGGGAAAGAGGGAGTGGGAGGAAAAGAAGAAAAAAGAAACGAGAAGAAAGGAGGAAAGGACAGAGGAGAGGAGAGAGAAGGAAGAGAAAAGAAAAGAAAGGGAGGAAAAGGGAGACAGGTTGGAAGACAGAAAAGAAAGAACAGGGGAAAGAGAGCTAGGAAGGAAAGAGGAAAGGAAAAGAAAGCGAGGTGAGGCCGAAAGGAAAGAAAGAAGGAAAGAGAAAAAGGGAGGGAGAGAGAGAGAGAGAAAGGGAAAAGAAAAGAACGTCAAAGGAAGGGGACGTGTTTTACTCACTGGGTCACCACGGAAGGAGGGCCATTACCCACAGGCCATGGTGGAGCGAAGGAACGAGCATCTCAAGGCCTCAGACAAGCCTAGTGGGCAGCCTCTCCCACTGTTCACCGACTCAACACCCATACCGGTAACCCTCTTCCTGCACAGCCTCGTCCCCCGCAAGCTCCGGAGGCGGTGCCAACGGCTTCCCAGCCTCGCCGTCCTGCGGGGTGAAACCGTCCTGGCCCAGCCTACCACCCCCAAGCCAATCACCAAGACCCAAGGCACACCGCCTGCCGATCGGCTTTCTGGCCTCACGCGCTTCACCCTTGCTCAAGAACCGAGTCCCACGGACTGCAAGGTAGAAGAGGGAACGATTCCGTGGAGGGACTTGGGGTGCAGTTGCCCAGAGCAGAACGCACGTGGCAGCGGCAGGTTGCTGTCTACCGTGGGCGAAACTTGCCTGCTGAGAGCGTACCCCCCCCCCCACCCCGGCCCATCCTTGACGATCCCTTGTTTCGGTGTCGTTAGTGTGGTTCCGGGACTTGAGCGCTTGGGTTTGACTCTTGGCTTCATCACTGACTAGCTGTGCGACCCTGGACGGGCTAATCCACCTGTCTCTGCCTCAGTTTCCCTTGTGAATGGGGTCAGCAATCTAGCTTTCTCACCGATGGGCAAGTACTACCGTGTTCGGCCTAACGTGAACGCGTACTCGGCACCCAACACATTTTCGCTGTTGGATATTCAAAGATGCTTTGGTGAGCACCTGGGAGGCACCAGACCGGCTTGGGTGGGTGGGACACACTGGCGAACAAGACGGAACGACGGCAGAACCTTCGACCTCCTAGACCTAACATTCTCGGGCGGAAAGAGGCCGTGCCCGAAAGAATGAGACAGTCCCACGGAAGTTAGGGAGAAGCGGTATGGAGAAAAGAAAGCAGGTCAGGGCGGAGGGGATTTCAAGAGCAGCGGTAGTGGGGGGCACGTAAGCCCAGATTTGGAGGGTGCGGTGAGTGAAGCCAATAGGATATGGTGGAGTGGGGGGTATTCCAAGAAGGGGGGGCAGGCAGCGCGGAGCCCCCAAGGTAGGAGCGTGCCTGGAGTTTCCGCAGCAAGGGGACCAAGGTGGCTGGACAAGAATGGCTGGCTGGACAAGGTGGCTGGACAAGAGAGGACAAGAATTGGGAGATGTGAGGGGCGAGGCAAGAGAGGAGATCAGGAGGGGCCCCGGGGGCACCCGGGGAAGACTCGGGATTTGCCTCTGAGGGAAGTGGGAGAGCGGATGTGACTTACTTTGTGCAGGGCTTGTGGTGGCGGCTGTGTTGAATGCCCAGCAGCTCTGGCTATTATTGACTGACGATGTCTACATTTCAGTTCCGCAGTTGAGAAAGCAAGGGCGCTGTAAACTCGTTGTAAGGATCGCGGGGGGATCCTCCCAGAGCCAACCCACCAAGGGGGGCTGCCCGGCTCTTATCTGAAAAATCGGATGCTCCTCCAATGCAGTATGGGTGCCTTTTCTCTGCCGAGCCTTCCAAAGAAACAGGACCGAGGGCCGGGCAGGTTCTGGATGTGTTAGCCTCATTCGATATTGTAAATGACTCCGCCGGATTTCGTTACCTCACTCTGTGCTGGGTCAGGTTTGGACTTTCTTTGCAGAGACGAGAAGAAGAGAAGGTCCCCTAGTTAGAAGTGTAGGACAGAGGGACTGTTAACACCCGTTAGCCTTGCAGACAGTCCGGCCCGCTGCACGTTTGGGACGGAAATCCGGTGGAGACGGCTCAGAGGAGAAAGATGCCCACTGAAATGCTTAGGCTCCTCGTCTCCCAGAAACCATTAAGGCGTCTCATTTGCAGTTTGTCTGCAATCTTTTGGGCTCCGTTGAAGCTTCCAGGTAGTGTCATCTGTTAAGGCTAATAAATCCCGTATGTTTGTTTTCCTACCTTTTGGTCTTTTTGAAACTTTGTGTTGTAAAGTTTGCTATTTATACAGAAACGTGCACAGATCATATCGTACGGTTAGGTGAATTTTCCCCGAAGTGAACAGCCCGATATAACCAACACCTGCGGCCCATAGAACATTGCCGGGACCTCCGAGACCCTTCCAGTAGAAACCATTATTCTGACTTCTAATATGATGGAATAGGTTGGGCTTGTTTTTGTTTTTTTTTTTAACTTTATTTAAATGAAACCCTATATGAATTTTTGGATAGCTGTATGAAATCCTCTATTCACTTTATACAAATGAAATTCTACAGAACATCTTTTGTATTAACTTCTTTTGCTTCTGTCGTTTGTGAGATTCGTCCGTAATGCGGGGGGTAACGATAATTCATTGATTTTTATCGCTATGTTCCATTTTATGACTATAGTACCGTTTCTATAGCCAACTAACTGACAGAATTTGGAGTTGTTTCTAATTTCTTACTATCATAAATAAAGCTGCTCCCTGTATCTTTTGGTGAACATCATTCATGCATTTCTCTTGGGTACATAAGGCCTAGGATGGAAACGTCTGGGCCATAGGGGGTACATATGCTTGGGGTGAGTACATTGTGCTGAGCCGTTTTTTCTAAGTGGTTCCACCAATTGGACCTCTCTCCACAGTGCGTGAGAGTCCCCACTTCTCCACATTCTGGACAACGCTGGCCTTTTCTGATTAGCCATTCTGATATAAAGGGGTAGCTCACCTTTCGGGTTTGCAAACGATTATCTTGTCTTTCAACTATCAGACACTTTTTGGACTCCTCCTCTGTGCCGGGTTACTTCGGCAGACATCCGCACACACATCACTTCGCACAGCGACCTTACCAGGCTCAAAGGCTTTATCGGACTTCCCAGGATCACGCACGTACGGTCTCGGTTCGGCCAGGACATGGGACTTTCAAACGCCAAACCCGGGAGAGCCCCCGAACACGAGGCTGGTTGATAATCCTACAGCTAAAAGACGCCAGAGCAAACATTCGGAGATTTCCTCACGTCAAGTTTTCTTCTCTACACGTTACGCTCTCGCTGGTCCCTGGACCAGTGACATCAGCCTCGCTCGGGAGCCAGTAAGAAAGGCAGTAGCTGAGGCGCCGGCACAGACTGTCTGAATTCGAACTGGCCTTCCAGCAAGCTCCCCACGGGCTGTGTTTGTGCCCTCACAGTTTGCCAAGCACTGCTCTGTGCCAATAGCTCTCAAGCTTGGTTGCACTTAGGAGTCGCCTGGGGAGCTTTGCTGCTAACTGTGGCCCGGATCCCATCTCTGGAGGTTCTGATTTAGTTGGTCCGGGATGCGGCCTGGACAACGGGATTTTTCAAAGCCTCCTGGGCCGTCGCCAAGTTCGAGAACCGACACCATCGTCTATGCTACACAACCTTGGATGGTATCCCTTTGTTGTAGTCTTTTCCGGATGTTATAAGCAAGTTTGCGATCACCTTTAGCTGCACAGTGGAAAGAATTTAAAGACTTAGGTCGTCGTCTCGTTAGACAACACCCTCCCAGGGTGAGGCGCCCGGCACGGGTCTTTGCTTTTTCCGCCCATCCTTCTACCCTTGAATGAAAACCCTACAGCTCCCTTACAGTTCGGCGTGTAACTCACCCTGAGTGGATCTGATGGCCCGAGGAAGAAGAATGAGGGCTCAGGCCCGTATAACAGGTCAGAACTCAGTCACACAGACACCCTCCAACACCCACGTGCTTGACAACACAGGCAAAACAGCCAGGTCACTGACCATTTCTTCTTTTCATCCCAGTGGTCTGAGCTCACGTAGCTGTGACCCACTTAAAGGCTGGTCCAGGCTCACAGCCCGTGGGCCACGGCGGCTCGGGGAAACGCTAGGCCCGAGATCCCGCCAGCCTTTGCTCGACAGACCCTGATGATTCCTTCATGGGGTAGTTTCCCGGACATGCCCTGGTTTTCGTGTAAGATGATAAGGCCTCTGTGGTCTTTCACGTGCGGACCAAAGACTTCTGGATACTCGGATGAAGAAATCCGGTCCCAGTGAGGGCAAAATATTTACATGTTGATTTAAGCTTGTCCGTGAAGTTGGGGGTAAGGAACACTTCCGTCGAGAGAAGGGAGAAACAAAGAGTTCGGCGCTGCAGTGGCCTTTCGATGGTACCTATTGAGGTAGAAGAGCTTCTTCCAGCACCTCCCCCCTTTCCCTTGGATGATTTTGGGGAATCCTCAAGTTCCTAGTACAAAAACAATTGATAGTGTGTTACCCTGTTGGGGTGTGTGTGTGTGTGTGTGTGTGTGCGTGTGTGTGTGTTTGGAGGGAGAGGGTCAGATACTACAACAGCTGTCTAAAAAGTAGAATCACATAGCTCATCTCAAAACACTTCCCTCTATCTACAAATGTTTCAGTCTGTTACGTTGTAACATTATACAAAGGGATTTCCAATTTGACTTGTTATTTGCTCATATCTGCAAAGGTTAGTGCGTTCTGTTTCCAAATATTGCTTTGGAACAAAAGCTGTACTGTGGTAAGTTTTGTAAGATGCAGTATTTTGAAAAGGCTTATAAATGCTGAGAAAAAATATTCACAGAAGCATCTTCTGGGCTCTGGTAGGAGACGTTCTGGTGAGGCATCATTGTAATAATTAATAGATAGTTTTGTACCCGTATATACCCAGTGTGTATTCTATGATCTTGGATAGTCCTAAGTGCTTTATACGTATTAGCATATTGATTTCCAAAGCCCGTTGGAACAAGTGTGTTGTTATTTGCCTTTCGCAAATTAAAAACGGGGTCCTGTAGTTGATAAGTGATGGAACCGGGATTCGACTCTAGGATGTCGTCTCGTGTCCCAGCGTGTGACTCCGTAGTTTTGGTCCTGGAAGTCCTGTGCCCTGGGCACCGCCTCAGTCCCAGGCATACCCGGACCATTCGTTTTCTCACCTGTAACACTAACCTCCTCCTGTATACAACTTCTTAGACTTGGGATGTATTCATCTTCTTGCAGTTCCAACACCACTGTCCGATCCAATAAGCATCTTCAACTATCCGCTGTGATCAAACAGCTCTTGGCCAGGTGCGGTGGAGACCCAGAAATAAATAAAGACATAAACCCTACTTTTTAAGTCACTCGTAAGTACCCTAAAGGGAAGGAAATGTATGTTATTTCATCAAGAAGTCATGCAGTATCTTCAGCATGGTACCTGTACAGACCCCAGATTTCGGTATCAATGTGTGTGTGACACAGATATTGATTTGCAGGTGGCAGCACAATTAGTTACTATGACAGTACAACATCTTTGTGAGAACAGTGTGGGGCTGGGGTGCTTGGACCTGCTCATCCATGCAGAGACTTCTTGTCAAATATTTTAATGAGAAGAAAAGCATGGCAGTCGTGATGAAAATCCAAGGTGACCTTGGGCTGGGCAACACATCGCCGATCACCTAGTGGTTTTTCAAGGTCTTTTTTGGTGACGACGACGGCGGCGCCGGCAACGGCTTGTTTGCAGAGTTAGTCTCTAGAGGAGGGAGAGGAGGAGAAACGGAGAGACCCGCTTACAGAGAAGCATCTTTGCCTCAACATTAGACATTCGTTCTAGCGAACACTAGATACCAGCATCTAAAGCCTGTTTGTCCTTGGTTAGGTTAAAGACCTTCCGCTCCTTCAGTGGGGGGCCCACAGCCCCAAGCTTCTCAGTTGCATCTCCGGGCCGCCTTGGAGTCTGCTCACGGGTCCCCATCGCCCAGAAACCTAAGGGTCAACTCTCAGAACAGCAGGGGGCCACCAGGGACTCCCTTCTGATTGGACAGGGGTCTGTCCTGTGAGTTACCATTTTGAATATCAATTCTATGCACTCTGGTAAACACCGAATACATTCCCTTTCCTACTTCAGCAGATAGTGTCCCCTTCTGTGTTTGCAATCCAAAGCCCTGGCCCATACGTGCACTTGTATACATTTAATTTTACGCAGGCTGTGTTTAAGGAAAGATTGTTCCCTGTTTCCGTTGTATTTTGCTGCTTTTCCAGGTGGGGGTTTCACCATGTTGAAAAATACAGAAGTCCCCTGCCTGCCAATATCAGAAATCCTATTACTTCTCTTCTCTCTTTGGATTAAGGTATAGACTCTAAAACATATTTTCAAGCTATGTTTAAGCCACATTAATCCACAGTACTTTATCAGAGATTACCTTTAAAAATTGGCTAGTGCTTACCTGGGAAAGCAGAGCATGGAGGGAATGGGAGCCTCCGAGGGGCCACAGGACCTTGGTACTTGCTATTTCCTCTGCCTGGAAAACAGAAATTGTTCATATGCTCTGATCATGGTCAATGTAATCTTGTTCTGATTTTTCTTTCTCCACCTCCCACATCAGTAACACTGGCTCCCTAAATTGGTAGAAGGTAATGGAATAAGGATGAGGAGGAATTGTCAGAGAGAGAGAGAGAGAGAGAGAGAGAGAGAGAGAGAGAGAGAGAATAGGCTGAAAAGTCTCCCCTAGTGATTTGGATATCAAACCCTTTCCTTCCTTTCCGACTGAGAAACTCTTGAGTCAACAGAACATTATTGCAAAATTTTTGATCAATGCCTAGGAGTTAGTTTCCTGCGATGGACCAAATTGTAGCATAATTATAGAAATTAACTTCATTTAATCAAGGTAGAGTGGGTGGGAGATTGGTGGGGGGAGCAAATCACCTACCTTGAAACAAACCGGACGGAGACCTTCAGAGTTACCTAAACCTTGAAAATATTATGGTGCTCCCCTGACCTACCATAGAGAGTTCAAAAACTTATAAAATCGTAAAATACAAAACTTATATGCTGATCGACAAATGGCTCATTGGAAAAATTTCTTAATGCAAATTTCCGGCTAAGCTCATCAAAACTTAAATTTCTGTGGTGTCTCCGTTTTCCTGGTGCCGTAAGCCACATGCTTTGCTGGTTCTTTGAGCCATCTTGCACTCACCAGTAGTCAGAACGCTGTGTCCTAGACATTTATGAACAGTGTGGTTCTAAGTTAGCCTCAGCTTCCTCGGATACAGGATTCGTGGTGTCTACTTGTCTGCCACCGTGAGATATGACCACGAAAACACTTGATAAATCGTAAAGGGCTGTACAAGGTACGTCGTTGTTAATTCTGAGTGGATAGTGAGAGATAGATTGTGAAGGCATACTCCGTGCTCCCGAGAATCTGAAAAAGTTAGTGACTCCAAAAACATGCTTCTCCCTGTTATGCATATGGACATACCCTGGAGCAACAAGGTAGGGGAAACCACAAGAGATTTTTATGATGTTCTGGAAAGGGCTCGCTCGCAGCCTTAGCATTTGATGGTGAGATTAGGAAAAAGGCATTTTCAGATTCAAGGAATAGGCATCTCATGAATCCACAGTCAGAAGTTACTAGATGACGCCCCCAAAAGATAGGCACAGAGCTCCAGGAAACAGACATCCAACCTAACAAAACAGTAAAGGGATTCCTGGGATGATGCTGAAGAAAGATACCAAGAAGTCAATCTAGTGGACTCGGTCCAGACCAAGTAGGAGAATGGGGTGGTGCTAGAGTCCAAAAGAAGAATCTAAGAATCCCTAGATTCTAGAAGAATCCCAGACTGGTCAAAGAGCAGACATATTTTTAAATGCTGAGAGAAGAGTCACAGTTGTGATAGGCTGCAGGTGAATTACTTGAAAGGTGGCTAGAAAACAAGGCTCTTAGCAACTCCAGGGAAAACAAAAAGCTCTGTAAGAAGGAGATGTAATTATAATCAATGGCTCAGCTGAGGGTAATACTGACATGATCATAACAAGGTAAAAGGCTGAATATTGAACTAAATCAAATTGTGACCTAACTCTATTGGGAGGAAGGTGACAGGAAGTGAGCCTGATGTTACCAGGCATATGTGTTGGAGGGGGCAGCGGTGAGAAATGCATGAAGACCCAGAACACCTCATATTCTACTGTAGGAAGTTAACAGACAATACCAAGATTTAAAACTAAAAACAAAAGCCTTCCAAACATCTTGTTTAGAAACAAGGAAATATGTTCCCAAACATATGTCGGAAAGGACTGAAGGTCACCTCTAGAGAGCAGGACTAGGGTGCGTGGATAGGAACCGGGGAGGCAAGGGGGAGCCTCACAGAATTCTTCTTAGAACGATGAACATGCGTGACTTCAAGGGAAGGTTTTTAATTCGAAAAGAGAAGGGAGAATCTGGGCTAAGATGACAACAGACAGGACAGAGGTCGGCACTCTTTAGCCACAAACAAGGAGGCGTGAAAGCAGAAAGTGCAGCGGCCAGATTAAGAGCCGCCAGCTCTCTATCTTGACTCTGTCTTCGTCTGGGAATTAATAGGTTACAATGAACATCTCTACCTGGGAAAGGCCTGGCTGGCGCCCAGGGTCCGCACTCCACAAACACTGACAACAGCAATAATGAAGCTGCCAGTCCCAGGGGCACGCTGGGGACGCATCTGCCACAGGCTGGTCTCGCAAGCTGTCAGCTTTCTTAAATGCACGTTGCCAGGCCAGGGGAAGATGTCACCTGCTCTCCCTGGCGCACCCTCACTGCTTATTGTCCTCGCTCATTCCCACAAATTCGGCCCCGTTATGTCTCAATACGGGTTTCTTCCGTGGTAAAGAAGGTGCTGTTCTGCGTTTCGCCAAAATTCTTGGAGAGCTCGCAAAATTCGCCTGGAGCTGGATTCCTAATGTGGGATCTATGGAGGGAGGTCTCGGCGGGTTCTTTGAACCCCCCTGAAAATCTATGGAAACCTGCATATGTTTGTGGACGTGCATTTATTTTGCGGAGGTTTGGCACTTAGCTGTGCAGAGGGCTGGGGTTCGTGACCCAAAGCACCAGACTGAAAGCATTGGATACCAGGCGAGGATAGAGTGATGTCGCCATGTTATGCCATCCACTTAATAGAGACTAAAGAAAGGGCAAGCATTGTTGGGGTCCAGGGGCTTCTAGATAATTCCCAGCACTGTTCTTTCAGCTTTCTGCATCCTGCGGGAGTAAACCCATGCAGCAGCCACCTGGAGAGGCGGGGACGTCTGCCTAAGACAGGAGAGAGGCAAGGCAGTCTGGAGAGCTCAGCGATGCTTTGCCCTGGGATTCACAACACCCTCCACCCTCCACCCCAAACCCACCCCCACGGCTGTGTTGCCTGGTGACCCTTGAACAGCCGGGAGAGGAGGCAGATTCTCAGAGCTCGTTTTAGGGGCTCTAGTTGGAGGTTGAGATTCATCAAACACGGGGAACTGTAAAGGGCACGATACAGGTGTTCGCAGCAAAGACCTCACTCCCAGGAACGCGCTGTCGTGCGTGCAAAGCACCGTTGTCATAATCCCCCAGACTTGGGTCGCCTTTGTGCCATATTAACAGATGGGCTGGGGGCAAGTGGTTTAACATCTGCAAACCTCAGCTTCCTCGTCTGTTAAATGGGAGTCATTTGACCCAATTCTCCAGGCTTTCCTGAGGACTGCATAATGATATCTATTCAAGCATTCGATGCCGGGGAAATGGCTAGCGTTCCATAGATGGTAGCTGGGATTATTACTTTTTAAAAAATAGGGGAATAAACATCATGGGATCTCATCTTTTAAGGAGCAAATGATTGGACCTTATGTGTGTTTTTCATGCCAACAATAATATTCCTACAGAACTCATGATCGCTTTTCGTTTCTGGAGTTCAGTTGTTCTCGGCTGGGAGGGAGGTTCGTCCCCCAGGGGACATTGTCACGTCTGGAGACATTTTTGGTAGCCACAACTGGGGGGATGCTTTTGCTACTGGCATCTAGTGGGTGGAGGCCAGAGATGCTGCTAAGTGTCTGTCACGCCCTGGAAAGCTCCCACAACAAAGGATTATTTTGCCCACGACGTCCGTGATGCCGAGGCTGAGAAAGCCTGTTCTAGCATTACATATGAAACCCAAGTGGGGAAAAAAATACACTCTAAGGGCCCTACTGAGGGCACTCCTCCGTTCTTGGAAGAGACAGTGGCTTGATTTTAAGAACAGCGTTTCCAGCTGCTTGGCTTGCCATCTCTATTCTGACAGTCAGCGAGAGCGAATGACAGCATGACCGCGGCCGCAGGGTGAGGCAGACCAGTGCTGGGGTGGGGGGTGGGGGGGGGTGGGGTCCTGCACCCGAGGGGCAAAGAGAGCCTGCTATTGTCTGGCGCTTTGGTAGAAACAACAAAGCTCTGTTGGTCTCCACTGTGTTATTAATTTAAACTTTCAGTAGGAGATTGATCGGCAGAGGTAAAGTGAGGCTTGAGATTTTTTTCAAAGCACCAGAGTGCAAGGTGGCAAGTGTAACCTTTTGACGCGCCCCCCCCCCCCCCCCCCCCCCGCACCAAACCTCTCCCACGGCATTCTAAAACAAGGCTGGCTCCGATTGGGGTTGTGGAGCCCAGGATTAAACGATGATTTCCACGTCACGGTTTCTGAACTGTTGGCCATCCTTGCAAATTGCCATCTTGGAAGCCATTGCACACAGACAAAAATTTCAGCTGGAGGGAGGTGATTATTTATCCAGCAGCACCCTGTTGTTTCTGATGGGGTTTTCCAAGACGGAAAGGCTCAGAAGTATAGAAATAGCAACATCACCCACACTTCCCTTTCTCTTCTCTTGTAAATCCATACCCAGATGTGCTAACAGGAAGACCATGGTAGGGCGGGAAGGATACCCAAAGTGACGGGAGGACTCCCGTGGTTGCACGGTGGGTTTTTGTCCCAGCGCCCCGAAGCCAGCCATCCTCCCCACCTCTCATCCGTCTTTTGTGTGAAAGTCTTTGCTAAGAGTCAAGTCTCAACTGATAAGGCCTTGGAGACATAATCATTTTCCATTGACGCCACTTTGCAACCAATTCACAAACATTTTCATATTAATATTGAGCAATTTCCCTACATTCTAATCCGTCAAAGTAGGCTATTAATCCTTCCTGTACCATTCTCTATTCAAATGCTAACAATTTTCTTCTCGCGAGCTAAAACATTTGTCCGACAGCCCCTCGCACAAAGACCCTGCATTGTTAGTGATGATGGATCACAGTGTTAATATGAAGGATGCGATGTAAATTACATCATTGATATTGTACCTATGTAGAGGAAGAAAATCTTTTTCAGCGATCATTTGTATGCTAAAGATAATGAAAGTGATCCCATAGCACAGCAACCTTAATTTTCCTTTCTAAGAGAGAAAAAAAAAAAAAAGGTTCTTTATGGTAGAGAATATGGAAATCCATCACGATTTATAATGGATGGCGCACAGGCCATCGTTTACTTTCTGAAAAAAAAAAAAATTCACCGTTTCTTTTAAAGAACTTATTGAAATGACTTGAGAAACCGTGTTAAAATATCTCTTAAGAATTGCATACCCCGTGGTTACCAGGAGAACGATGTGGATCAGAGCTGAGTTTGGGTTGAAAAATAGAGAAATGCCCCCATTGGTGGTTGCGAGTGGTCAGGCAACTTGTATTAATGATCAAAAGCCATTGAATGGTATAGAGACTTGGAGGCGAATACGGTTAGGGCCCTCACCAAAGGGGGGGCATGCAGAATAGCGCGTGTTACAAAATAGGATGTGATTTGTAATTTGTTAACATGACAAATAATGTTTGTAATAATACCTGGGCTCTCTAGCATTGTAAACTCCTGGGACCAAGAACTGACCATCTAAGTGGAATATCGTCTTGTTCTCCCAGTCATTTCAAGAAGTCATTGAACGTCATTTCTTCTCAAGTCATTTCAATAAGTCCTTTAAAAGAAATACCTAGCAAGTCGGGGGTCGTAAGTACATCTAAAGTAATCGCTGCGATGATTCATTCACTTCTGTTTATTTTCCGCCTCTGAGTTTGCTGGCCTCCAGGTTTTTCCTTCTGTGCCAAGGGCTGCATGAAGGCAGATATCCAGGATTCATCCTTCCTATCTTTCTCTCCCCTGTCAGCCCCGCACTTAAAGACTCGTCCATTCTCCCTGAAAAGACTTTCCCTCCCCATCAGTCTCTCCATTAGCCACTTCCGGTGCCTTCAACCGAGACTCCGCCATTTTTCATGTGGACTTCAGCCAATCTGGTCTCCCCGCGCGCTTGACCCCTTCTTCACAGCGGAACCCAAGAGATCTTGAAAAACAAATGTGATCATGTCGCTTCACTATTTTAAAAGAAAAGTAAATTAAGTATAAAACAACCTCTTTGTCCTTAGGGGTCATGTTCCAGTGCCTTCCTTTGGGCTGGCAAGATGTCGCTAATCTGGCTCCTGCTATGTGACCCCATCTCCCGCCACTTCAGCTAGAGAGTTCCTTCTTCTGGCCAACGTCTTTCCTTCCGAGTGTCCTTGCATACGTTCTTGCTTGCCTGGCAAGCTTTTGCTCTTGCTCGTGTCCTGCATATGTTCCAAACATATCCTTCAGGCATCAGCCGGAAAACCATTTCTTAAGGAAGCCTCCTTTGTCGACTCGCCTTGTACCACCCTCTCCCGCCTCCGTGCACATCAGTATTCCGGGTACACCCTGCACTTTCCCTTCACCACATTTACCAAGAGTTATAATTCACGCATTCTTGGCAAATGAGCAACTCAATAAGCACTTAGAGGACACTGGGCACCCGGGTGGCTCAGTTGGTTAAGCACCCAACTTTGGCTCAGGTCATGATCTCACGGTTCGTGAGTTTGAACCCCGCGTTGGGCTCTCTGCTGTCCGCACAGAGCCCACTTGGGATCCTCTGTCTCCCTCTCTCTCTGCCCTCCCCTGCTCGCGTACGCACAAGCGCTCTCTCTCTCTCTCTTTCAAAATAAATCAGCATTAAAAAAAATCTTAAAAAAAAGAACAGTTGAGGACATAATGTGTGAATGAACTAAATCTGCACAGAGCATTTTACTAGGAGCTTGAGGAATAAATACAAGCATAAGACACAGTATCTGGAAATGACGGTGTGAAACTTGAACATCATTAAAAAAATAATAATAATAAGAGAAGATCCGAATCTCTGTGCTCAAAAACTCCTGGGAAATGTTCTCCCCCATCTTTGCATGCATTTGGTTTCTTTGGGGATTTCAATAGTTTTGCATCTGAAAAGACAATTGGTGCTTCTCTTCCGTTGAGCCCCATTAAACCTCATTATTGCTTTCTGAGGATTAAGACTTGCCCCTGAGGAATTAGTGATTGGGGGGGGGGGCCTGTTCTTTTTTTTTTTTTTTTTTAAGTTTATTCATTTACTTTGAGAGAGACAGAGACAGCCTCGGGTGGGGTTAGGGCAGAGAGAGAGAGGGAGACAGAGAAGCCCCAGCAGGCTCCGTACTGTCAGCAGGAACCCAGATGTGGGGTTCCGTCTCACCAATCATGAGATCATGACCTGAGCGGAAACCAAGAGCCCACGCTTCGCCACCCACTGAGCCACCCAGCTGCCCCGAGGGAACCCCTGTTCTCAAGCAGCTCTTGTGATGGGCAGAACTGAAGACTGAGTTTTTGGGTCTCCAGCCCAGGGGGTAACACCCATGGAGTTAAAATTGCTCCTGGCCGTGAAACAGTCAGGCCTAATACTCAGGCAAGAGAGAAAAGTGGGGTTGGAAGAGTAGAAGGGAGAACAGAAAGAGAAGACTAGAGAAGGAGTGACAGCGGAGAGGTTTGACTCATCTGTGGGCATGCTCAGATAAGGGGCTTATGCCCCAGATCATTGTTTTCCCTGCTGGCTTCCCGGAGCACTCTGTGACAGGTATGGGGGGGGGGGGGGCGGGGGTGGGGAGGAAAGGACCCTGATACAGAAAGAAAAGAGCCCTGGGATGTAGAGGGGGTAGAAAGGGAGACTACAATGGGGACTACCACCTTCCAGGGCCCCAACAATCCGTGTGAGCCCGAGTCCTCCATTGGGAGGACTGCCAAGTTCTCCATTGGGAGGACTGCCTAGTCCTCCACGAGCACAGCCCTGGGCACCCAGCACCCTGCAAACATCTGTATACCTGGTCTGCATTTCCTCAAACACCACATCCTGATACATGTCTGATGACCTAAGGACCTACTTGGCACAACTCAAGTCTCTATTTGCCTGAACAGAGCCCTCGGATCCGGCGATGGGAAGGCCCACTCTTCTTTTCGCTTGGGGAAAAGACCTGTTTACAATGCACTTGTCATCCCGGCTCCCTGCTGAAGATTTGCAGCAGACACAAAGCGATCATTTTACAAGATCGAGGAAGTCTGGGAAATCAGGTTTTCGGAGTATCACCTTCTGCTTTGGCTCATTGGCTTAATCCATTGTCCTTAAACCAAGGGACTCGCAAAGAGATGGTTACGGGGTCACAAGACAACATGTGGCTTTTATTTCCTCTTTCTTAGCCAGTATCTGAAAAGCCCCGTGTTGGAATCTAAAATAATTCAGGCAGTCATAATCCTCACCTGCTGAAATAGTATTATATATATATATATATATATATATATATATATATATATATACACACACACACATACATATAATGAGTAACCTAGGAAGTTTCCTGCACCTGCTGGTTCGCTACACGGGCCGAACTTGGTGAAGAGTTGGAGAGGTTGGAGGCAAGATGTCCAACCTGGCATCGTTTATAATAACCAAACACTGAAAAGAGCCTGAATGCCCACAGCTAAGGGGATGGTTATGCACGTGACGGCATAGCCCTGTGGGGGAATATAATGCTATCATTAGCCAAAGCTTGGGGAAATGCCAATAATGGTCTGAAAATTGCTGAATACCAAATTTTCTACATAGGGTTGTCTCCATTATGTAGAAATGCACAGGAAAAAAAAAAAAAAAAAAAAAGACCCTCGAGATTTGCACTGGGAGGTAGGATCATGAACATTTCCCCCCTGACTTATTTTACATTTTTATAATTTCTGGCTTTTCTACACAGGAGTCACATTGCTTTTATAAATACATGAGCGTTTTCTATCTATTTCTATCTCTATCTATTTATCGATCGATCGATCTATGGTTTTCTTTAAGGCGAGAAAATTGGTTTCCAGAAGATACCATACATTGATCTGATACCAAATGATTGAACATCAGCCCCAGGCTTAGGCTGCCGCCTCTCACCGCATCTCGCTATAGACTTGGGTCCAAAAGACAGGAGTTCAGATCATTCTACCTACGCTACTAAACAGGCCAACGAATCCTCCGGAGAAAGCCAGCTTTTCTCCATCACTGGTGGCCATGATGACTGGTGGAATCCAGGCCAGTTCAAAAAAAAATTTTTTTTTAATGTTTACTCATTTTTAAGAGAAAGAGAGAGAGACAGAGTGCAAGTGGGGGAGAGGCAGAGAAAGAGGGAGACACAGAATCCGAAGCAGTCTGCAGGCTCTGAGCACGTGGCAGCATAGAGCCTGATGCGGGGCTCGAACCCATGAACTATGAGATCATGACCTGAGCCGAAATCGGACGCTCAACCGACTGAGCCACCCAGGTGCCCCAGAAATTCTTTTTTTAAAATTTATTTTAATCTTTGTTCATTATTTTTGAGAGAGAGAGAGAGCAGGGGAGGGGCAGAGAGAGAGGAAGACACAGAATCCGAAGCAGGCTCCAGGATCCGAGCTGTCAGCGCAGAGCCCGATGCGGGGCTCAAACTCACGGACCGTGAGATCGTGACCTGAGCCGAAGTCGGCCGCCCAACCGACTGAGCCCCCCAGGCGCCCCTATGCCTATTTATACTGAAAGTCCATTTAGCAGACTTTCAAAAGAGCCGGAGAGCCATTTTGAAAGTGGAAACGAGAGGCAAGAAAACTGACTTTTTGCTGGAGCGTTTAGCAGAGGCCTCACTCTACGCACAGCGTGGGAGCATTTCCTCCAACCAGCTCCTTGCTTCTTAACTGCACTTAGGTTCAGGGGTGTTGTCCACACGCAACCAGATGGCCGCCCAGAGCCTTTCTGCTCCTGGTGCTGAAAGCCAGTGGGTAGATAATTATTCAAGGTCAGATTTTTAGAGTTGGATGCCAGGAAAAAAAAAAAAAAAAAAAAAAAAAAGCAAACATTCAGGGTTAGCCAATACTTTGCAAACACTTGTTTAAGGATTTCCTAATTACTCTAAGTGGCTCATCTCGTTCTTGCACTTAAAAGGCTGCTGCTTCGCGTGATGTCATCTCCTGCCCATTAGCTCAGCGGTCAATTTGCAGTATTAGGAGAGGCAGCAAGAAAATATTTGCAAACATCAACATTCTCAAGTCTTAAAAGATAATCCCCCTTTCAACTCCCTATGAGCATATCAGCAGTACAGTTAGGTTTTCAGATTCCTCTAAATGGTAACACCACCAGCTGGATTGTACAGAAAACCTTTCTTGTGAAGAACTCAAAGAAATTTCTAAGTGGTATCACATCAATTGCCGAGCAAGTCCTCAGAGGACTGGCCAGGCAGGTAGTGAGAGGGTAATTAGAAATGCAAATTGATAAGCTCTTTTAAAATAGCGCCAGAGCCAGCTCCCACCTGAGTAAATCTGGTGTAAGATTTTAGTTTCAGGATTGCTTGCTTCCAAGAGATCCTGATCCGTTGACCATGGTATTGTTTCATCAGTTCTTCATAACAGCAATATTATCACGAGCACCTCCATACTGCAGACGGGGAGACTGAGGCAGCCAGCGGCGAAGCAACTTACGCCAGGCCACGCAGCTTAAGTGACAGCCCCAGAGTTGGAAAGTGACCAGATGTGTCTGACTTTTAAAGTTTGACCTGTAACTTACCACGTGGCTGACACGATCTCCTTTCTCTCCTGCGGAACGGGAGATGAGGGGATTTTTCACAAGCGCGGCGCAAAGAAGCGTTCCTCTACAGGTGGAAATCTCGCTAGAGGAGAATGCTTGCCAGACTGGTTTTCAATCTCTGTTCCTCCACTTATGCTTAGCTGGGTGACCCTGGCCAAATTACTTAGTTTCTCGGAGCTTCCGTTTCTTTGTTTGCATAATGGAAATGACAGTGGTTCTTACCTTGGAGGGTTGTTGTAGAGATTAAATGAGCGAATGCAAGTTAGATACTTACCATGGTGCCCGGGCATAGTAAGTGCTCAATAAAAGTTTGTGTATTATTATTAGAATGTATAACCTATATATCATTATAATACATATTTTTATTATTATATACTATTTATATACAAGTATAATAAAGCAACAAGGTTATTATTACCATTAGTAGTATATAGTCTATATAATAGTAGTACATATATCCTTATTATATAATAAACAGCATATTATTATTACTATTAGTAGTAGTACATATATCCTATATATTAATATAATACATACATTTATTATTATATCTCATTGACATCTGAGTATAAGAAACACCAGGGGTGCCTGGGTGGCTCTGTCAGTTGAGTGTCTGACTCTTTTTTTTTTTTTTAACGTTATTTATTTTTGAGACAGAAAGAGACAGAGCATGAACAGGGGAGGAGCAGAGAGAGAGGGAGACACAGAATCCGAAGCAGGCTCCAGCCTCCGAGCTGTCAGCACAGAGCCCGACACGGGGCTCGAACTCACGGACGGTGAGCTCATGACCTGAGCCGAAGTCGGACGCTTAACCGACCGAGCCACCCAGGCGCCCCGAGTGTCTGACTCTTGATTTCAGCTCAGGTCGTGATTCCATGACCTGATTCATGATTCCATGATTCCACACGGGGATCAAGCCTCGCATCAGGCTCTGTGCTGAGTTACCCCTCTGCCCCTCTCCCCTGCTTATGCTCTCTCTCTCTCTAAAATAAAAAAATAAAAATAAAAATAAACAGGATTATTACTATTACCATTATTATTAGTATATATATATCTTATGTATTAGTATAATACATATATTTATTATGTTATTTACATGAGTATAATAAATGAACAGGATTATTATTACATATATTTATTATCATATCTTATTTGCATATGAGTATAATAAACAGGATTATTACTATTACTATTGTTGTTAGTGTATATATCCTATACATTAGTATAACACATATGTTTATGATATATTATTTACATACAAGTACAGTAAACAGGATTATTAAGACTATTCTTCTGATTACTGTTGTCATATTGTTCCTACACGCCCATCGTGCTCTCAGAGGGCGCCATCCGATTAATCTCCAAACCGACAATTTGTGTAGAAGGTTTGGGGGGCAAACTCTGTCCTGGGGATCCACTCACCCGAGCCTCCGGCGCCTCGAAGATGGGAGAGAAAGGCTCCCACACCGCTCTTCCTTGAGCCTGGTTCCCCCTCTGCAGTTACCAGGCGAGTATTTACTAAGCAAAACCCCCATCGACTTCCAAAGCAAGGAAGCTGCGGTTAATTTCGCATGCCAAGAGAGACCCATGGCGCAGCATCAGTGTCCTAATTTATGAAGAGTGAAATACACTCCAGACGTGGCCAGCTGGTTCAGGTGAGGGGATAACAGAATAATAGCAAGCAACATCATGCCAAGTAACTCAAATTGTGTAAGATAAAATTCAGCAATATTTAAAAGTAATTCGGCTCATTGGAAGCTTCTAGACATTCCAAAACTCAGTAATAACTAAAGCACACAGTGCAATGAATAAAATGAAAATGTGACCCGGGATCTCCCCATTTATTTAGAACCGAGAAACTGAAAATTGCTCTCTCTAACCGATAGGCCGAAAGTTATTACTTCATTCACTTAAGCATTTTACATAAGGCAATTCTCTGATGATAAATCACACTGAAATTGATTTCAGTTTAAAAATGAAAAAAAAAATTCCGCATTAACATGTGGAAGCTTAAAGATCTGTGGATCTGAATTATTGGGGGGCTCGTGCTAAGACAAATTGAAAAATAAGCTTGTAGTCACTCTTAGAAAATAAATCTGCTCCTCAGAACCACCCATTATGCAAGGAAAAATAAACTGCCTCTCATTTCATTAGGAAAGCTCATTTGCATTAACATTTATACTTACATATGTAATAATGCATGGTCCCAGCCTGAATACAAGGTGGTAATTCAATCAAAAAGCTCCGTTGATATGCTATCATAAACAGCAAAAATGGAAACAGAGCCTTGGGAATAAATCACCCTCTTACTATTCAGCTGGGACCACACTGGGCTATTTTACACTACATGCATTGGTGCAATATTTCACAAATATAAAAACTGGTATTTTCCTTTTCTCTGCTGACATGTGGCCGTTGAACTGGTAGCTTGTGGAGCTCCAGCAGGTGGAGGGATGAATCCCAGTGGTGGAATCAGACGGCAGGCAATGACAATAAGGCAATTAAAATTTTTTTAATTAAAATAATTTTAATCAAAGTTTTGAAGAAAAAAAAAAACCCACTTGAAATCTTAATCCAAAGCATAAGGTTTCTACACACATCTCCATTTGGAGGGAAGGAGCCCTGGTGAAAATAAGCATCGTTTTCGAAGCGGCGATATTTTCAGTTGCTAATTAGACATCTTGGCTGATCGCACAATTTAGAAAATGGATAAGTGGCATTTTACCAGGTTCTACAAGGTTGTTTCTCAGACAGTGTCGAGGAATCTTGGTGGCGTTGCACATCCCTCCGCCTGGAATACTCCTCCCCTGTCCCCTCCTGCACCTGGCTCGTCGTCATTCATTTCTGCATGCATTTATTTTCTCAGGCTTCCCTGATCACCTCCCTGTCACTGATGCTGTCCGTCATTCTATTACCTCATCCTGGTTTTCACTTATTTTTTAAATTATTTTTATTTTTTGATTTTATTTTTTTAAAGTTTATTTATTTATTTTTGACAGTGCAGAGAGAGAGAGGGGGCCGGGGATCTCCGACAGCAGAGAGCCCGATGAGGGGCTCGAACCCATGCACTGGGAGATCATGACCTGAGCCGAAGTCGGACGCTTAACCGACTGAGCCACCCAGCAGCTCCTCCTGGTGTTGTTGGGTTTTTTTTTTTTTTTTTGGTCTTTGTTTTCAATTTATTGTAGAAATTTTTAAGCATATTCAAAAATAAGGGGAATAACAGAACGAGACTCCGCTTCGACATCCCTGATACTTGGCCACTGTTTTCTCCTCTTCTGCCCACTGCCTACCTCCTATTCATGCCAAGTGGAACATCGCGTCCTTCCATCTGAAAGTATTTTGGGGTCTTTCTCCAAAATAGAAGGACTTCTAAAAATATAATCACATCTCAAAAACTATCACACCTAAAACAATTAACAATATCTGAAAACTTAACAATAATTAGTATCAATATCATGACATCACCAGGCCAGTGTTCACATTTACCTGATTTGTTGGAATCAGGATCCAAAAGAGACTTGTAATTTCCTGTGTCATATCGGGCTCTCTTGACCTTTGGGGTTTTTCTTCTATCTCTTTCTCTTTTTTAACTTGCAGGTTTTTTGTTTTTTTTTTTGGAGGGGGAGGGTATGGTTGTGTTAAAGAAGCTAGGTCATTTGTTGTGTAGAACCTTCCACAATTTAGATTTGCTGATTGCATCTTGTGGGTAAGTTCCGCTGTCCCTTGTGGATCCTGTAAAGTGGTAGTTAGGTCTAGAAGCTTGATCAGACTCAAGTTCAGTATGTTTTTGCAAGGTCGTTTCGTTGATGGGGTTGTGTTCTTTCATTAAGAAGTATACGATGTCTGCCGTCTCTCTTTCCATGACGTTACTACTGACTGATGACCATTGCCTAGATCCATTGATTCATTAAGTCTTACAACATAGCGATGGTCCACTTCCAAACATTCCTTCTTCACCTATTAGCTAGAAAACTCTATAAGGAAAAGCTTTTCTTCATCAACTATATGGCTACCCTGAGATACAGGTCATATAGAAAAGGCAAGATAGATGCTTGATTTATCAGTTTTTGCAAATATTTACGTGGTTCCCTAGAATCTCCCAAAGGGACCGATGACTCAATGACTGATCTGTAACTATCTATCTATCATCCATCGATCTATCCACGACCAAAGTGTCCTTGTTTGTAGAGAAATTTATCTAGGTGAACATATGAGTTTAGTTAAAAAAAAAAAAAAAAAGATGTATCCATTAAATTATAGGGGAAGTGGGACAAAGCTATGTCCCAGATTGGGAAAGTCTTAAGTACGTGACAGAAGTTTGGAAAATGTTGCCTTAGAAAGCAGATCTCACCAGAGTTGGGTAGGGGGTAGGAAGAACTGGGTTTGATGCACATCATTCAGTATTATAAGCACATCTAACACGGAACAGATCCATCAAAGGAGGGAGGTCAGCTTGGAACTTGGGAAGCACTGATAGGAGGAGGCAGAATGGGCTGGGTCTAGAGAAGATGATGGGCCTGTCCCACCAACTACAGACTTCTGATATCCTTGCAGGTGCAGCTTGCAAAGGGGACGTGGGCACTGGGCTGTCTTCACATTTTCTCTATCCATTCATCTGGCAATGGGCACGTATGTTGTTTTTCTCTCTTGGCTATTGTGAATAACGCTGCAATGAGCATGGGGTGCGGCTATATCTTCGAGAGAGTGGTTTCATTTCCTTAGATAAATACCCTGGAGTAGAATGGTTGGCTCATAAGGTAGCTTTATTTTTAATTTTGTGGGGGAGAACGTCCATACTGTTTTCCATATTGGTCGCACCAATTACATTCCTACCAAGAGTCCCCCAGGTTTCCCTATTCTCCACATCCTCCCCAACACTTGTTGTCTCTTGTCCTTTTGACAA
This sequence comes from Panthera pardus, assembly GCF_024362965.1. NCBI lineage: Eukaryota > Metazoa > Chordata > Mammalia > Carnivora > Felidae > Panthera > Panthera pardus. Next base: position 32,167,084 of record NW_026526743.1, read on the forward strand.
TGGCCATTCTAACGGATGTGGAGTGGTATCTCATTGTGGTTTTGATTTGGACGTCGCTGATGGTTAATGGAGTTGGGCACTTTTTCATGTACCTGTTGGCCACGTGTATGTCTTTTTGGGGGAAAAAAAGGTCTCTACAGTTCCTTGGTCCGTTTTTCTAATCAGATCTTTTTTTTTTTCTGCTGTTCAGTTGTATGAGTTCCTTATATGTTTTAGTTATTAACCTCTTATCAGATAGATGGCTTGCAAAGGCCTTCTGCCATCCTGTGCGTTGCCTTTTCATTTTGTTGATGGTTTTCTTTGCCGCACGGCAGCTTTTTAGTTTAACGCAGTCCCACTTGTCTCTTTTTCGCCTTTGGTGCTTGTGCTTCTGAGGCCCTATCCAAAAAAAAAAAATCATTGCCAAGACCAACGTCAAGGAGCTTTTCCCCTCTCTTTTCTTCCCTCACCCTCTTTGAGGTTGGGCGTGGCCATGTGATTTGCACCGGCCAATAAAACGTGAGCCAAAGTGACCCCAGTGAGCCATTTGCCGTGTGCTCTCCCTCTGCCACTGCAGTCTGCAACATTCCAAGGGTGCCTGTGCCCTTGGCTCAGGTCCCAGAGCCAGGATGATACAGACTGGAGTGGGGCCTTAGTATGGAATGAGCATCATGGGGTTAAGCCACTAAGATATGGGAGTGTGTGTTACGCACTATAACCTAGTCTATCCTGACTGATACAAGTAGGCACAGGTGAGTGGATGGCTGGTGGAAACTATTCTGTGGAAAAGTAGAAAACAGCCCAGAGTGTCTCAACCGTGGCATTATTGATATTTGGCCGCCATACTTCTCTCATGCAGGTTTAGCCGCACCCCTGGCCTCTACCCATCAGGGGTCAGTGCCACTCCCTCCCTGAGGTGTGACAACCCAAAATGTTTCTAGACATTATTAAATGCTCCTGGGTTGGGGGGGGGCGCATTCACCCCCATTTGAGAAGCACTGCTCCAGACAGAACATGGGAATTTGGGTCCGGGTGGGGCTGGGAGAGCAGGGAACGACGGAGAATGCGGCAGGAAAGGACAAGGGAACAACTCATGACAAGCAATTTGGGCCGGGGACAGACGTCATCAAATCTGTGCTTTGGAAAGATCGTCCTGGCTGTTCTGGATCACCCTAAAGTTTCCAGGCCTCTTGCCAGTGACCCTGATCCTCGTGAAGTGACATGTTGGGATGATGCCTGATGCATGTGTCCTCGTCAGTGTGAATTAGGGTGTTGGTTAGCGTAAGCCTGGCCCGAAGAGTTGTCACCGCTGGGTTCAAGGTGAGTTTCTGGAAGCTTAGCTACACCGTGGTGACAGCACCCATTTAATAGATGAGGAAATACAAGCTCAGATAACAGAAGTCACTTTGCAAGGCAGCATGGCTAGGAAATCCACCGAGAGGACAACAGGCACAAGACTGAGGACTTGCCAAATGCAGGACCCTTGCTTGACTCCACAGAGGAGGAAGTATGGATTTTACATCAAAGAGAGAACTTTCTGACACCGCATCGCCATAAAAGTGAAATTTCCTCCTTCGAGTCTTGCACGGGGCGTGTACATGTCAAGGACGCTTCGAGAAGCTTTCCTGGGGCGCCTGGGTGGCTCAGTCGGTTAAGCGTCCCACTTTTGATTTCGGCTCAGGTCATCATCTCGCGGGTTCGGGAGATCGAGTCCCGCATCGGGCTCTGGGCTGTCGCGTAGGGCCCGCTTGGATCCTCTCCCCGTGTCTCCGACCACCCTCCGCTCGTGTGCTCTCTCTTTCCCTCTCTCAAAATAAGTAAAAGAAACATTTTTGAAAGAAGCTTTGTCGACATTCCCTCACTTAATCCTCATAAAACCCTGGCAGGCAGGCACCACTGTTATCCCTATTTTATGGATGGAGAAAACGAGGCAGAGGGAGTTTACATAGTTCACCCAGCCGGTAGAGCTGGGATTCAGATATGATTTGTCCATCCTCCGAACCCCTCTGCTGTGCTGCCTCTTTGTAGAAACCTTAGGATATAGTGGGCTTCCGGCCCCCAGAAATTTAAGCCAAAGCTGCTCATTTTACTGAGTGAGATAGGACGTATGAAAACACAACGTATAGCACCTGCTACATACCAAACGCCCCGTCCATAGAAACCAACCTTTCGGGGGGGGGGGGGGCGGTCCAGCAAGGATGCTGAGAGCACTGGGAGTCTCTCGAGGCCCTTCCCAACTGGTGCTGTCATCAGCATCCCCCAAAGAGGCGCGACAGCCCCGCGCCGCGCCGTGCGGACAAAGCAAACGGCTTGGACAAGCGTCACCGCACAGGAACGGGAGGGGCTTACGTGGCGTGGCACCTGCCCATATGCCAGGCCCCGTCCTAAGCACACGGTGGACATTAACTCCCCCAAACCCCACTCAGGTACTGTTGTCACTTAAGGCTTCCAGGTGGGGAAACAGAAGCTAGAGAAGATGAAGCGACTTGCCCACCTGATTCTACCGGAAGAAGTGCGATGGATGAGCCTCGGGGTTTTATACGACGATGCTGACGTTACAGGCTCAAATCCCGGTCCTGAAGCCGCCGCCTGGTTTAAAATTTCAACGAAACAGGCCCAGGCATTATAGGTGCAAAAAAAAAAAAAAAAAAAAAAAGCCGCTCCTGGTGGAGAAGGTCAGAGATACTCGAGAAAGGGGTGTTCACCTGTCGGGGATGCGGGGAGGGGCCACCCTGGGCCAAGGTCGTGAGGGCTGTAAGCGGCAAAGCAGCTTATTTTTAAGGAGCTCGGAATCCAGACAGGGGGAGAGAAGGCACGGCAAAGGCTCTCAGGACGAAGAGAGGAGCGGTCGGTGCCACGACAGGAGGCGACGGGGCTTCTCTCCTAGGGCGCTGCCTCTCACCCTTCCAGCCATTTGCAGCGCGCCAGATCTGAGTTCCTCCTTTTAATTCTGTAAGCAGCAAGAGACAAGGCCAACGTTAGACGCGGAGTCCCAAAAGGCCTCCACCATCCATAGAGGGAACGTGCCATTTACTATCTCTCCGGGCGCCTGGATGGCTCAGTCGGTTAAGTGTCCAACTTCGGCTCAGGTCATGATCTCGGGGTTCACAAGTTCGAGCCCCACGTCGGGCTCTGTTCTGACAGCTCGGAGCCTGGAGCCTGCTCCCGATTCTGTGTCTCCCTCTCTCTCTGACCCTCCCCCCATTCATGCTCTGTCTCTCTCTGTGTCAAAAATAAATAAACGTTAAAAAAAATTAAAAACATTTAACTATCTCTTCTGCAAACACATGCCCACGCACGCGCGTGCATCCACAGGGCGCACACATGCACATCGGGGAAAGGAATCGGTAAGCCCCCCTTGGCTTCCAGGACTCGGGATCCCGATGGTCAGGTGGGAGGAGCAGAGGCCTGAGTCTGGACACTTCCCGTTGGAGCACCTGCCCGTGTGCCATGCGCTGGGATTCGTTTTAAAGCCGGAGGTTTAAACTAGGGGGGTGTGTGAGGTGTTGCGGGAGCCCAGGGCAAGGGGAAGTGACTGAGTGCATCTCCGAGTTGCATGGTCGCCGGAGGCAGGACTCTTGTCCTCTTTGCCCTTCGGATCCCCAGGGACTAGCAAAGTCTTGCCACACTGAGTCGGCCAGCCATACGTGTCTCTTGAACAGATGAATGGAGAAGTCTGTGACCTTGGCCAAGGTCAGCTTCTTCCCTGCTGGCATGAGGGATCCTACAACCACACAGGGACGCCCTGCGGAAGGATCTAGTGACCGAATGTATGGGAGAGGCTTCCAGGAGGCAGGTGGCCCATTTCCTAAGCGAAGAATCTACTCTCTGACAGGCTACGCCTTCACCGGATCTCCCGTGGCAATAAGAAAATACACTTCATGGTACAGTTCTCCATTTTTTTTTAACGTTTATTTATTTCTGAGAGACAGACAGAGACAGAACGCCAGTGGGGGAGGGGCAGAGAGAGAGGGAGACACAGAATCCGCGCTGTCTGCGCAGAGCCCCACGCGGGGCCTGACCTCACGGACCGCGAGATCGTGACCTGAGCCGAAGTCGGGTGCTTCACCGATTGAGCCACCCGGGCGCCCCATAGGGTTCTCCATTTGTATTTGTACTTTTCTGGCTTGCAAGAAGATAAGCAAGGCAAAGCTTCCTCCTCCTCTGACACCCTCCGAGAAGTCCCACAGAGCATTGCAGTCTGTCCCCCTCAGCACAGCTCGGCCCGTGGGCAGCCAGGGTTCCCTTCCGTCGTTGGCCTCTTCAGCAGATGAAGAATAAAAACCTTTCACTGGTTGACAACGAAAAGGCAGGGCTGCCTCCACTGCTAGGTAATTCAGGAAGCCTCTTTCTCATTTTAATTGGTTTCCTAATTGGACTGTTTATGGGATGTGCAATAGCCCGGGATGAAAAGGCTAGGGCGAGCAATTATGTGCCTGGCATTCCTATCTGGCAGGAGTTAATAGTTTAATCACAAGAAGGAGAAACCCCCGAAGTTCACCGGCATGCCGTGCTTTCGTTCTCCAGAAATCCCTCGATTCCAAACAATCCCCCAAGTCAGAAATGTGTCAAGCTGTGCTTACCGACTAGCAAGTTGGTGCTCCTTGAGGCTTTGGGTTCCCTTTTGATTTAGTGGAACGTGCAGAACGGGGGGCTCTCTGGGGCCTGTCAGGTTTATAACTGCGAGCTCCCTCCTTGGCTGCAGATAAGGGGGTGAGCAGGGCCCTTGATGGGCCTGATTGATTCTCTGGAACGAAGGTTTGTCTTCCCCGGCAGAATGGATGACTTCATTCTGGTAGATGAGGTCACCCGAGTCAAGGCAATAAAGCGTCTGATATTCACATGAAAGCCAGTTTTCAAAGCAGCCTCTGAAGGAAAGCCTCACCATGCCCCCATTTGCCTACACTCCATCAGCAAGCTGTGTCTGCCCTAAGACCCTTCTTTCCTCGGTACAATTTATTCCAGCATGAAACTCTCCTCCCTACTGCCAAGAAAACTCCTGAAGCCAAATTGGATGGTTCTAATTTATAAAAATTTGAGGGGGGGGGCGGTGTTGTGCAGAAAAATTATCCGTGACGACTGGGACATTTGGCTGAAAGAGGCTGAGTGACGTCTTCCCAAAGGAAAGCATATTCTAATTGTTGCCACATCATTTCAACTGGGTCCTTGGCCGGTTTAAACAAGCTCACTGGTCTTTTTCAGTCCCTGGTAACAATTTTCTGGTAGAGAAACGGCAGACCGGGAACGTAGCTTTGGGCCTAATCCTGTAGATTACAAGTAACGTTTTCAGGAACGCTACCACACCGACATGGCGTTATCTGATGCGGCAACACTGGGGGGAAAGTTTGGATTTGGGAGAGGACAGAAAAGAGATTTTTTTTTTTTTTTCCAAGAAAGGAATAAGAAAAGATGATCTCTGCCTGGGACCGCAAATTTGAAATCCTAGCCCAGAGGGCAAAGTCTGTTTATGATTTGGGTTTCGAACTGATCTCGTCTGGCCTCGTTTTATGTGCTTTCTGCACACCGGTCCGGCGCTTGGTGCTTGGTGGTGGGTCTGAGGAATTAGCCAACGTCCCCACGGATTGGTCTGTTAAGTGTTAAACCGTCCCCACCCCAATGCTAAATAAGGAAATCCTGTGTTTCCTAGACGCTGAGATGCCCTCAGTTCCAAGAACAACATCGCCTTATGTCTCTCCGAGAAAGGAAGACACTGGTGTTTAAACCGTATCCCAAAACGCTCTTGTCATTTGGAATTTTTGTTGAAGAAGTGGTTGGGAGTTTTATTTAAAAAAAAAGTTTTTTTAATGCTTATTTATTTTTGAGAGAGAGAGAGAGAGGGACAGAATCCAAAGCAGGCTCCAGGCTCTGAGCTGTCGGCACAGAGCCCGACGTGGGGCCTGAACCCACGAACTCCAAGATCATGAGCCGAAGTTGGACGCTTAACGACTGAGCCACCCACGCGCCCCAGGGGTTTTACTTAGACACAGATTTTCACCATATATCACCCTTGGCATTCATGAAAAATGAATGTGGGATATATCGGTTAAGGCAAGGACAACCAGGTCGTGACCCCTGCTTGGCTGGAAGCAATCGTAAGAAGCCATCAATTAAAAGGCGCACGATGACTTCAGAGATGTTCAGACGGGACATGGTGTATGTATGTGACAATGGAGGACGCACAGGAGTTGGCACATAGTAAATGCTCAATAAAATACAATCATGATAATATTAAGTATTATTCTTGAGAGGGCGTGTGAGGTGTGTAATTGCAAATGTTCTTCTTCTCCACTTTTTATCACAGAGGAGGTTTCAGCAAGTCTAAGGGCTGAGTTTACTTGGACAATGACGTTGCGTGCCACCTCCCCTGCACTGTCCCCGGGTCTGACCAGCCTGGCTGTCTTCCAGTAATTCCAACCGGGGACCCTCATTGGCCCCGCTCAGGTCACACGTCCACTCCAAAGCAGGGGAATGGGAGGTTCTGAATGGCCAGATTTGGGTCGTGTGCCCACCTCTGCAGCCGGGGGCAGAGTTGGTCCTCTCTCAGCATCCCTGAGAGTGGGAAGGGGTGGTTTCCCGGAGGAAGATGGAGATGAGGCATTACCAGAAAGAGAGGAGATGGCTGTGGGCAGTTAAAGCCACCTCACTGGATTCAGCTCGGGACTCAGTCATCCACCTTGATGAGTCACCAGGAGCCCGGTCCTCCCCAGGAATCCAGGCAGCCCCCGACACCCTCAGTCCCCCATGAGGATCTGGGAGACTCACAAGCGCCCTGGCCCGCAGTAAATAAGGCACTGTATTTCTGTCCACAGTATCCGCAGCTCCCCACGAAAGACAGACGCGAAGCATTGATCGCATCTCTCCCCAAACACATATCTAAGGATGTTACAAGCCAGGGTTGGGCATTTGCAAAAAGGGCATCCAACCATGCTCGGCAAGATCACTGTTCGCTGTGCTTGTGTTTCCTGTTTTGCAATGCTGGCTATTGAAAAAATGTGGTCAAACCCATCTGAAATACCAACAAACTGAGGGATGGTGGGGAGCGGTGGCGAGGGGAAAGTAGGTGATGGGCATGGAGGAAGGCCTGTTGGGATGAGCACTGGGTGTTGTATGGAAGCCGATTCGACAACAAAGTATATTATAAACAGAGAGAAAGATTTCCAAAAGCAAAAAAAAATAAAAAATAAAATAAAATTCCTAAAAGGACAGAAGCCATCAGTTAAAGAGATGGAATGAGAAAGATGTGTCAGCTGCTCGTTCATTGGCCGGGAATTCCAACTTCGTCCCTTGAACAACCCCCTCAAGAATTATGCTCGCTTGAAGTTTTTCTAGCTTCAAAGCATCATGTAACTTGCAGAGACTAATTTCCAATATTATCAAATCTACTGCCATCATTTCCCAAAATGTGGGTGTGAATTAGTACGTGTGATCCGAAAAAAATGGCAGTACTCTCAAATAAGTTTGGGAAATATTGTGATCGTTTGATGCAGGACTTCTCAGAGCCTTTGGTGACAATATTACTCAATAGTTCCTGGATTCCTAACACATTCGGGTGCCTTTCATGAATTATTTTAGTTAATTTTCTCAGCAACAGTATCTTCAGGTGGTAGGGAATAATTCGATCCTTCCCATTTTGTAGTCAAAGGAAACGAGGCACATGTGTTTAGGCACAAAGATGTGGCCAGAATTCAAATCCAGGCTGACCCCAGGGCTCACATTTTTTTTAAGCTCTTCAACCACACTCAACACCATTTGAGTGTTGATATGCTTTATGAATTTCCAAGGGGCAAATGAGGGAGAGTTGAGTTTTTTCAAATTCATTTGGCACAAATGATCGCTTTATAGGATCCTTTTATAGGATCTCTTGAAGTGAAGCTTGTGCACATCCCATTCTAGAAAACTCTAGCCCAGAACAATTGCTCGCTTTTCTAACTTCTTCTCAGCCCACATTTATGGACCCTACCCACCTCGCACATTCCAGGTGCTATGTTTGTGACTGGGGATAGAGCAAGATTCCCACCCTAGGGGAACCCACCATCTAGAAGGTAAGAGGATGGACACTTTGGTGCCGTGGTGGACATAAGAATCATAGGCTGTGGGTAAACAGAGAGCCAAGGGAATCAACTCTACCTGGGGGCACCCTGGAGTATTTTCCAAAAGGAGATGGGCTTTAAAGGGTGGATAGAGCCTGCCAAGCACGCACAAAAAAAGGGACAGGGTCACTGCAAGTGAGAAGGTGGCCCAGCTACCTCTACTTCTCCCCTGGAGTAATGTTCCAGAAAGAATGACATGGCATGTGGAATGCTGGAGAAGACTTCAGACTTGCTTGTGAACTTCTCTCTCGAAGTCCCTATAACCAAGAAAAAGTGGTGGTTTTAACATAGGTCTGCGCCTTCAAAAGGTGGAGGCTTATTTCCTGCCCCTTGAATGTGGAGGGTTTCGCAGCTGGACCCAGCTCGGTTCTCAGCCAATACAGTCACATGTGGAATTACATTATCAGCGCGCTTAAGCTGCCCATATTTGGCTACATAGCCCGGTGGTTGTGATGGTCAGAGATGGGGAGTAGGGTATGCCAGAGAATTCGCGTATCTTTTAAAAAAAATGTCTACTTGTGCGTTTCTTTTCTTCACTAGGCCCTGTGGGAAGAGAAGCACAGGAAAAATGCAGAGAAGGGCACACATTTTTGGGGGGGCTTTGGGACCGAAGAGGGCTCAGATCCAGAAAGTTCTAAGATATCCCCTTACACAGAGGTTTTAAAACCTTTCGAGCAGGTACCACGCAAAATCCACCAATGCTCCAAACACAGCAGTGATTAAAAGTATCTCAAAAGGAGTCGGAGAACTCCAGGGGTCTACCAGGCACTCATGGGCTTAGCTGGTCTGCTCCGCTGAATCTCGTCAACTGGCAGGAAGTTTCTCTGGACTCAAGAGCAGCCACTCCCCTAGAGGATCAGTGACAAAGCAGCACCAGTGTGAGCTGGGGAAATCCTGACCGTGGCCTCTCATAGTTTCCCAACCTGCTCCACACCTGGGCAGGTGCTGGGAGAGGTGTGGGTGGAGGAAGGAGGAGGCCATGGCGTTGGCCTTCATGGGTTTCCCACCCGAGCTCTCCTTCTACCACGGGTTCGGTAAACGCTACCGGAGGCCACCGTCTAGCAGAGGCACTCAATTTTCAGTTACGGGTTGGAGGGATCTTTCCCGGTCTTGCTCCTTGGAGGAAGGTAATTGGGTGTACCCTTTCTTAAATGCTTTAAGCTCCAGGATGGAAATTAAAAGGGTTTGCTTTTTAACGGTTAAAGAGAGAGCTGAATTACCCAGAGAAGACGACGGTCTAAAGCATTCTGGGAAATGGGGGGTTCTTGTCTTCGTTATCGGAGGGTCTCCTGCTTGCCAGGCTAGCGGCTGGCATGTGGATTGTTGGTGGAGACAGCCGGCGAATAAGTAACGGCTGAAATGGTTAATTACTGTGGCCATAAGCGTCACAGGGAAATGCACTCTGAGGGCGGGTGATGGGGATCAGACCCCCCCTGGGGGGCCAGGATTCCGTGTTCCCTTCCATGGCTCTTTCGACCTTGTCTGAGCTGGTGCACAAAGTCCCTCCCTGAGCTTTGTGGCAGCCTTGTGAGACAGCTCGGAGGAAGGAAGGTGGCAGCCAGCTCCCCCCTTTCTTTATAGCCAGCATCCGTATCCTTCCCCACCGGGTGCCTTCAGCAGGTGCACGAATCCATTCTCCCACCCCCACTGCCGTCCACACAAATAAAATCCTAAGAATGGCCAATATATTCTGAGCCAAGTCACAATAGCCCGCGAGAAGAAATGCATAAACTCATAACTTCAAACCTAGGCTATTTAGCATCCCATTAAAAATATTCAAAATATAAATCAAAATTCATAGGAATAAGTAATATTCAATTTCGAATTTATGGCATTTTAAAATAGGATGATTTCCTCAAATGTGCAATAAATTTGGTTTTGTGGAATTGCACTTGCCACGTTATCATGACAGTTGCTTTATCTACACAGCCCGCCAAAGCAGAGTCACTTTATAGAATCTAAATTCACAAATCAACTGTCGTCTTCACTTCACTGATTCATTGCTGATGGGCCTTTCACAAGGTAAAAAAAAAAAAAAAATCCCTTCTGAGTTGACAAGAGTAATAAATGGGGAGGTGAGCACTGCCCATCCATCCGCTGGCCCGCTGACCCGCCTATAGTGATACATGGCAGAATAAACTCATAAACCAGCCGCATCTTTTGACCTTTCAGAGTAAATGGAAACAGAAGAGCATTTATGATGATCACGCTGAGAATCGGCGTCTGACCGGAGGATTCACAAACTCAAGGAGCACCTTGGAAACGAGAACCCAGGCCAGCCCACTGAGAGTCAAAAATTTTGAAATTTTGGACAGGTTTCCCTTTCATCAGTACCTATCGTCCCCACGGTTCCGTTGTTTAATCAGGTGACAGAGTGCTGGGGCGGGACACATAACATAACTTGTAGAATCTGCAAAGAAAACACAGCCCGAAACACTAGGAAGAGGGAAGGAAGGAACTGACCAGATCAAAAGACACGTTTATGTTGCCGATGTCCCCAGAGCTCGCTCTGTGTAGTTTCTCCAAACACCAAGTTCTCGCCCCAACTAAGGTAAGGAAAAACCTTATTTTGTTATGCAAGAAATTACTATGAGTAACAAATACACCGTTGTTAAGGTCTTTAGGAAGAAACACAGATTTGTCTTTGATTTGGCAAAAAAGCTTTAAAAAAGTCTTCAGTTAATTTAAATGTGGCCCGAGCTTTCTCACCTGGTTTAAAACACACACACACACACACACACACACACACGCACGCACGCACAATTTGCAGAATGGAAAAGCCTTTTTCAGTTCCCAATCTACAATATTCAAAGCCAAGCTCTTAATTATGTTTGACAGAAAAGTAAGAAACAAGTCAGGTGGCATCTCAGTCGTGACATTAGCACATGGATTTCAGTTTTCTGAACTCAGCTCCGGGCCAGAAGTGCATGTATGGGATTCAAATGACTAACGGGATGTCGAATATCAGCTGGTATCCAGAAATGGATTTCTGCTTGTAAGAGGTACTCAACAGTAGGGACATATATAAGCAAGTGCTAATTCTGACCTCGGATTTCGCATCTGTACCCAGATGCTCTATTGGCAAAGTAAATGTGTTTTAAGGAACTATTTTAAATAGTAAAAAATAATGCCACATCATTATAGAAGGGTTGGAAGAGGAGAAAGGTCATGGGCAATGAAATCACCCTACTATAACTATGGTGTTATTAGTTTGTTTATTCATGTTACTTTCACATATGTTCATGGGATAGCATATACATTATTTTATTTTATTTTATTTTATTTTATTTTATTTTATTTTATTATCTTTTTAAATATTTTATTTATTTTTAAGAGACAGAGACAGAGCACGACAGGAGCGGAGCAGAGAGAGAGAGGGAAACACAGAATCCGAAGCAGGCCCCAGGTTCTGAGCTGTCAGCACAGAGCCCGACGCAGGCTCGAACCCATGAACTGCGAGATCACGACCTGAGCTGAAGTCAGACGCTTAACCGACTGAGCCACCCAGGTGCCCCGCATATACGTGATTTTATACTTTTTGCTTTAATACCTTTTTTTTTTTTACATGCTTTTTTTTTTTTTTTTTTTGAGAGACAGAGAATGCGTGCACACGTGAGTGGGGAGGGGCAGGGGGAGAGGGAGAATCTTAAGCGGGCTCCATGCCCAGTGCAAAGCCCAATGTGGGGTCTGAATTAGCACCGTGAGATCATGACCTGAGCCAAAACCAAGAGCCAGATGCTTAACCGACTGAACCACCCAGAGGCCCCTCATGCTTTTTGTTATTGTAATTTTAATGGCTGCATAATTATCTATCAAATAGATGCACTATAATGCATAATTCAGTCTATCATCGCTTAGTTTATAATGGTTGGATTTTCAGGCAGCTTCTAAAATTTCAAATTAAAAATGAGGCTCCGATTAACAACTTCATATTTGTGAAAAATGTACTCATTGACGTTTAAATTTCGAAGGGCTAGTTAAACAGCAAATTAAATATAGCAGTGGAGAGAATTGGGGAACCACAAGATAGATCTGAGAAACTTACTCAGAATCCAGAATGGAGGCGTAAAAAGATGAATCAGATGAAAGAGAGATTAGGGGACACACAGCATGGAATCAGAAGATCCAAACACATCTCAAAGGAGTTCTGGAGATAAGTGTAGGGAGGATGGGAGGGAAATTATGTGTAAATTGTAGATGAAGGCTGACAGTTTCCGAGAATTGAATTGTCACAAGACCTCAAAAGAAGCATATTAAATATTGAGGAGAATAAATTAAAGAAATCCATACTCCTACATATAGTAATGCAAGTCCAGAATACCAAAGACAAGGAGAAAATCCTTAAAAGCAAATCAAGGGAAAAGGACTGGAGTTGGAATGACAATGGGCTGATTAAAAAACAATCAAGGCGGGGCGCCTGGGTGGCGCAGTCGGTTAAGCGTCCGACTTCAGCCAGGTCACGATCTCACGGTCCGTGAGTTCGAGCCCCGCGTCAGGCTCTGGGCTGCTTCGGATTCTGTATCTCCCTTCCCACTTTCTCGCTCTCTCTCTCTCGAAAAATAAAATTAAAAATGACCAAAAAAATTTGAAAAAAAACAATCAAGGCTAGTAACCAATAGGGTAATATCTTCATGTTGTTGAAGGACAATACTTTCCCAAGGACAGATATTAATTATTTAAAAGTGAAAATCAGAGAAAAGTTTTCAGATAAAGACTGATGGCGTTTACTACTCAAAGGTCCTTGCTACTAGAAGATGATGTAGAGAAGGAAGGAACCGAATCCGGAAGCATAAGGAGTAAAACTGGTGAACTTTCTACAGACCACATTCTACGACCATAATACGATTACGTTATAAAGAAAGAACCAATCTTAGCCTGTATTTGGAAATTAGGCAACGACAACGAAAACAACCAAAATCTTCTACGTAGAGATAGGTCACAAAAGAAACTGTAATGAAAATAGTAAAGCAGTTAGGACTGAATGCTGATAGAATGGTTATCAAAACTCATGCTGCAAAGACAAAACAATACAAAGTGAAATAATTGTAGCCCCGAAGTCACACGTTATGAAAGACTTAATGAGAGAAATATCCTAAGGATAATAGGAAAAAGAAGTAACAAAGAACCAAAACGAATAACGTGGAAAATAAAATAGTTTGATGAGCAAAATCAAAAGCTACTTCTTTGAACAGATGAATGGACAAAACTCTGGCAAGATTAATCAAGGAAATAAAGGGACATGACCGTAAATACAGTAGGACTTTTCAAAATCATGAGCATACCGTGAACAGCCTTATGTGAATAAATTTTAAAACTCAGAGGGTGTAGGAAACTTCTAGAAAGATATAGAAATAAAAATTGACTGGTGAAGAAATAGAAAAGCTAAGTAGTACGTTAAGTCCATGTCATCAATGGTCCCCAAACCCCTTTCCACAAACATCAGGCTCAGACGGCTTTTTGGGTGAGTTTTGTCCAATCATCCAAGAATCGATGACCTCGGTTTCATACAATCTCTACCACAGAACAAAAAAAAGGTAGAAAATTTTCCATTTTATGAAACTAAAAGTTAATCTTGACATCAAGACAAGGACACTACTGAAAATAAAATTATTGGCTTACTTAGGAATATAGATGTGAAAATCCTTTAAAAAATCTAGCAAGGAAAACATTCATAAGCAGGTAGGATTGATCCCCTCAAGGGCAGTTTAAGATTAGAAAAACGCATTAGTGCAATTCTCTGTATTAAAAGATTCAAGAAAGAGCATGATCATAACAATAAATGCAGAAAGAAAATTCCAATTCAGCTCAACTCTTATTCATGATAAAAGTCGTGGCAAGCCAGAAATTGCAGGGAATGCCTTTACCTTGATAACCAGCATCTACCAAAAACTCAGCAAACACTCTCTATGGTGGTCAAAGTTGAGAAGCATTACATTTGAAGTCAGTAATGAGGCAAAAATGATCTCTATTACCATTTTTATTCAACATAATTCTGGAGGTCCTATTAAGTGTAATAAAATAAGAAAAACAAAGAAGTAAAAGAGTGTCGAAAGTAGAAATTTAAAAAAAAATTCCATTATCCCTAGTGTTGAACAAACAGGACCTTGCTATTTTCTTGGGAGTCCAGAAAACTTTCCACCATTTTTCTGTTCGTAAGACTTCGTACTTCACGCGTCTTCCTGGAAATGCCATCCTTAGAAGGATGAAGGCTGGGGTCTTCCACTCAGTGCTTCAGCCTATAATTTTAATCTACATTCATTCACATAGCAAATATTTATTGATCACTTACTATGTGCCAGGCAGAGTTCTAAATGCTAGGGATGCATCTGTGAATAAAACAGTCACAAGTGCCTGGCCTTCAGGGTGCTAATATTAGGTGGTGGTCGATGCTTAGAAGAAAAATAAAGCAGGAGACGGGACAGGGAATGTTTATGAGTATATGGGCGTTGCTTAGGGCAGAGGGGCATGTCTGGAAGAGAAGGATCAGGGCGCCTCGCGGAGAAGGTGTAAAGACTTGAGTAAGAGACCTGTAGGAGATGAGGGAGTCAGCGACAGTGTTATGAAAAGAAGGAACAGGAAGTACAAAGTGTCTGAGTGTCCTGGCTCATTCAGGAGACATCAAGAAGGCCATTAGGACTAGAATGAAGTGAGCACAGGACAGAGTAACAGACGAAGCTGGAGAAGTAATAAGGAGGATCCCAGTTGATGTTGGGCCTCGTACACCCTTGGAAGGAACTGGCTTTTACTTGGAGAGGTATGCGGAGCTATGGAAGGGTTTTGAGCTGAGGAGTGACATGACCTGACACACGTTGTTAAAGTTCTCTGGTCGCTGTACCAGGTGCACACCATAGGGAGCTTGGGTGGAAGCCGGAAGCCCAGTTAAGAGGCTACTGAAGTCCATTGGCTGATAGATGGTGGTGCTCAGGCAGGTGAGGCGGCCAAGGAGAGCAACCCCAAGCTTCCACAGCATCATCTTCCCCCAAAGCCCAGGGATGGCAGGAATTCAAGCCTCTCAAATGCCGCCTGTTGCCCCTGAGAACACTCTGGTGAGAAATCACATTATTTCAGGGTAGGCTTTAGCACAAGCATGTGGAGATGAGGTATATTCACACGAGGTAGCCACATCAAGGGGGGCGAGGGGGGTGTGGAATGGATTCTGTTTTGCTCAACCTTGGCTAAAGACACAATCTTCTAGAAGATGCCTCCCCAGGGCAAAGACCAGAAGGCCAGGCCACGAATCCCCTGCAGAGTCCATTGGAAAGAAGAACTTTCTGATGTGGTTGACACCTCCTCTAGACGTTCCCAGTTCCCACCAACACTCTGGAACAACAGCAGCTTATTGATAACAAATACACGAATGCAGATAGATATAGACAAAAAAGATACACTATGATAAATTCCTGTTATTTTCATTACTATTTATTGATCTTCTACTATGTGCCAGGCATTGCATTAAGACTTCAACATAATTTATCTTATTTAATCGCCTAAAACAACCCAGCAAGGGAGGTATAAATAGCCCAGCTTTACAGATGGAAAATCAGGACTCAGAGAAAAGACACAAGTTAATATTAGACCCGGAGTGGCCTCGAAGCCTTATGCTCTGTCCACCATCCCACCCTGCCTTGAATTGGTTGACAGATATGATTTCTTTTTCCTTGTTTTTTTTTTAATTAAAATATAGTTGACATACGATATTCCATGGGTTTTAGGTGTACTGCATCGTGATTAGATATCTATCTACGTTATGAAATACTCACCGTAAGTGGAGTTACCATCTGTCACCATAAAATGTTATTACGATATTATCGGCCCTACACTCCACGCTGTAGAGCCCACAGTTATTTTATAACTGGAAGTTTGGATCTCTTGGTCCCTTTTGCCTATTTTGCCCACTACCGGACCTCCCTCGTCTCTGGCAACCACTAATGGGTCCCCTGTATTTCGGAGTCTGTTTCTATTTTGTTCGCTCATTTGTTTGGTTTCGTTTTAGGCTCCACGTGTAAGTGAAATCATATAGTATTTGTGTTTCCCTGTCTGACTTACTTTTCTTAGCATAATCCCTTTAGGTTCGTCCATGTTGACCCAAATGGCAAGAGCTCACTCTTTTTTATGGCTCAGTAATATTCTGCTGTAGACACACACCCCTCCTTCTTCGTCCATTCATCTGTGGACGGACGCTTAGGGTGTTTCCACATCTCGCCTTTTGTAAATAATCTGCGATGAACATAGGGGCACATACATCTTTTTGAATTCGTGTTTTTGTTTTTATTTATTTGGAGATTTATTTATTTATTTATTTTATTTATTTATTTTATTTATTTATTTATTTGGAGAGGGAGAGAGATGGAGAGAGAGAGAGAGAGGACAAACAGGGGAGGGGTAGAGATAGGAGAGAGAGAATCCCAAGCAGGGTCCACACTGTCAGCACAGAGCCTGATGCAGGGCTTGAGCTCATGAACTATGAGATCATGACCTGCGCTGAAATCAAGAGTCAGACCCTTGACCGACTGAGCCACCCAGGCGTCCCTAGTGTTTTTGTTTTCTTCAGCTAAAGACCCAGAAGTGGGATTGCTGGATTATATAGTAATTCTATTTTTCACTTTTTTGAGGGACTTCCTATTCTTTTCCAGAGTGGCTGCACCTGTTTACATTCCCACCAGGGTTCCCTTTTATCTACATCCTCCCCGATACTTGTTACTTCTCGTCCTTGTGATACTTGTGATACTTTCTGGACACCTTTGAGGTGATATCTCATTATGGTTTTGATTTGCATTTCCCCGATGATGAGTGACGTTGAGCATCTTTGCATGTGTCTGTTGGCCATCTGGATGTCTTCTTTGGAAAAACGTCTATTCAGACCCTCTGCTCATTTTTTCATCGGATCGTTTGGGCTTTGTTTTGGTGTTGAGTTGTATGAGCTTTTTTTAAAACATATTTTGGACAGTAACCCCTTCTTGGATATATTGTTTGTAAATACCTTCTCCCGTTCACGAAGTTGACTTTTTGTTTTGTCGTGCAAAAGCTTTTTTAGTTTGAGGTGGTCTCACTTCCGACACCGTTATTTCCGATGGTGGATTCTGGTGGACCTTGATGGAAAGTTTTGTGGACGTGAACTTCATCTGAGCCGGCACTTGGACTCTTCTTTATTCCTAAGCCAGTGGTGCAGAACAGAGGTTAGCAACCTTTTTCTTAAAGGGTCAGACAGAACTTTAGGCTTTAAAGCTATCTGGTCTCTGTCACAACTGCTCATTCCTGTGATTGCAGCACGGACACAGCCATAGGCAACATGCAAATGAGTATGTGGGCTGGGATTGTGTTCCAATAAATCTTTCTTTATAAAAACAGGTGAACTCGGCCCCCGGGCCATAGTCCGTAGGCCCCGACTGTGGACTGAGAGAATGGTGCCCGGATCTCGGCTGACTGGTTCAAGCCGGGGTCTCGACCTACTGGATTCTCAAGCTTCAGGAAATCATTTCATCTCATTACATGAAATTGAGAGGGGCACCCGGGTGGCTCAGTCGGTTGAGCGTCTGACTTGGGCTCAGGTCATGATCTCAAGGTTCGTGGGTTCGAGCCCCGCGTCGGGCTCTGTGCCGACGGCTCGGAGCCTGGAGCCTGCTTCGGATTCTGTGTCTCTCTCTCTCTCTGTCTGCCCCTCCCCCAATCATGCTCTGTCTCTCTCTGATTCTCAAAAACAAATCAACATTAAAGATTTAAAAAAAAAAGAAACTGAGATAAGGATGTGGTGAGAATCAAATAACTGAGTATGTAAGTGACTTAGAATTTCTCAAAACGGAAAGTATTATCGTGCGCCGCCCTTCAAGGCTTTTAAATCAGAACCCACATTGATTTTAGCACAACAAACTCAAGTCTAGGCAAGCCTGCAGACTTTGAGATCTCAAAGGAAAGAGCTCAGTGTCTTGGATGAGATCCTATTGATTTTCTGAACACAGTATATTCACTGAGTACCAATTATGCGTCAGACGTGGGGCGACGACGGAAGGCGCTGATGCCGTGCCGTGCTCTGTGATAATGTTTGAGTTTGAGGGAGTACCTATTGGGGTTATCGGTGAAAAAAAAAAAAAAACCTTTCAGACAGAACAATTATTTTAATTTAGTGCTTTTGTGTTTCAAAACCAATCCACTAAGATGTGACTCTGAGGTCCTTAAGTACAATTCACATCTGAACTTGACTCCAGTTGGATTTGGTCAGTATAGTGTAACCACCAGGGTATTAATTGAAGCACGAGGAAATACCTCTGGTCAGTTTCATTACCTAATGGCACTTTGGTTTTCTAATGCATCTTACTAAAGAGCTGTTGCATATGCATAGACTAGTCCAGATTTTACAAGGAAGAGTTTATGCTGATTAAAAAACAAAAGCAAAACTGGCCCTATTCTCCTTAGGCTTCAAGAACTTATTTTTCCTATTAGGTTTCCCACATACGACTGTACTTTAAAATAATGGCTGGATTTCATTGAACACTATTAGTATTTTTTGTTGTTGTTTGCCTATAAAATTTAAAATCCTCTGCTGGTTCGATGTATATGTCTGAGTTGAGTTCCCGAATATTACTGACTATAAAAGACGCATTCCCTCAAATGTTAAATAATTTCTTTAAAATGTGGTGGTTTTGGGGTGCCCGGATGGCTCAGTGGGTTGAGCGTCCGACTTCAGCTCAGGTCATGATGTCACCATTCATGGGTTCGAGCCCTGCGTCGGGCTCTGTGCTGATGGCTCAGAGCCTGGAGCCTGCTTCGGATTCTGTGTCTCCCTCTCTCTCTCTCTGCCCCTCCCCTGCTCGCGCTCTGTCTCTATCTCTCAAAAATAAATATTAGCAAAAATTTTTTAAAAATAAAAAATGGTGACTTTATGCTAGGCATAACATTTTGTTTTCCTTACCCTGACTTCCTTTAAGAATTAAGTGTACCCTTTGCTAATTCAATTACTCAGTATCGACTCTAAACTTTCTGTTTAAAACCTGATTTGATGAGAAGCCATTTGAAATGTTAGTTCGTATTGTTCTCTCAGAGTGTGGGAGCACTGATATTCCATGCCTGATACATGATCCGGTTCCACAGGGTTTTATTTTTGTTTTAAAACATATTGAAAGCACAGTCTAAAATAAGAATACTTTAAACTGTAATCATATCAATTTATTAAGTACCGACTGAGTTCCATTCAAATTTATGAGGGGAAAAAAAAAAGGAAATAAGAAATAACCCAGTCCTAACCCAATAGAAAGAAATTGTGAAAAGACCTTTTTTTTTTTTTTCAAAGTTGGCCCTTGTTCAAGCTACATATGGTCACATAATCTTTTAAAAAGCACAACTCAAGTCTCAATTTAATTATGTAATAGCATAAATGGAATTACACTGCTGATGAAGTTCAGTGCTTAAGCATCGGCACAGCAGGCTGGCTGAGCGACCCTGACTCCGCGCGCTTGGCCATTGAGGCAGCCCGGGGCACCTCCACGTCTTGCCTCCCCTGAGCCACATCACGGTCACTGGGCTGGATGGATCCTTCACACGAATGGCCTTCCAGTTACCTTGTAAACACGATCGTAATGCAAAGTCAACGACCGCTTAGCAGGACGACCTTCTGTACGCGTTCTCCTTTTTGTATTTTTTGGGGTCCCAGGGATGAGCTGACGGAAGAGCCTTGGCTTTCATAGAAGACTTCTAGCTTGAACTCCGGGTAGACGGAGCAAACATTCTACTGAGCGAGTCTGCTTGGGCTCTGTACTGCTCTCGCTGTCCGCTGTGCTGGCCAGCCTCCCTGTTGCTAATGATCTGCAGGGAACGCGAAAGGCTTTCAGTTCAGCCTTTCTCCTTTTACAGAGGAAGCAGCGAAAATATGAGTGAATACCTTTGGCTGTGGGTCATACCCTTGGTAGCTTGAGCTGGGGCCTGGCTCTTCTGATGTCAGCCACGGCCTTTAGATCAACACCATCCTTTGGTGGGCACATCCACTAGGCTAGACGCCCTCCTCTCGTGGCGCTGTCCACATAGGCGTCCATCAGGGAGCACCTCACAGCGTCTTTGTGTTTCCCAGTGGCGTTGGGACTCTTCAAGGGATTGCATTTTATTCTCTGTATGCTCAGCACCTAGAACAGGGTCTATTGCATATTTATAAAGGGCACTGTAACCAGAGAATTGTCTCTGCACAATGACAGATCTTGATTCTTTATATTTACTGGCTCACAGAGATTTGTTTTGTCAACGTCTTTATTTATTTTTGAGAAAGAGAGAGAGAGGAGACGTGGGGGGGGAGGAGCAGAGAGAGAGGGAGACACAGAATCCAAAGCAGGCTCCGGGCTCTGAGCTGTCAGCCCAGAGCCTGACACACGGCTCGAACTCATGAACTGCAAGATCATGGCCTGAGCTGAAGTCTGACGCTTGATCGACTGAGCCCCTCCCCCCTCCCCCCAGGTGCCCTGGAGATTTCTTTTTTCAGATAAGAAAACAGACCCAACAAAGTTGGATAATCTACCGAGGTTCTCATTACCGCTAAGTGGCAAGACGGGATTTGGACCTAAATCTGTCTCCCAGACCCAAGCTCTTTGGATCCTACCCCGAAATAATGGAACGTAAGGTAAAAAAAAAAAAAATGACAGGTTCCCACAGGAACCGTATTTGAAGTGCCGTGAGACTTGGGGAAGGAATCACCATCGGCCTGAAAAATTCCTTGGCCCGTCTGCCCTCCAGGACTCTCAGATAACATCCGAGTCCCAAAGCGTGCTCCCCTGCTCATTTTCCAGTGGGAGTCGGTCCATGGCAGTGTGCTGCACCTCTGTGCCGTCAGACCCGAGAGCCATAGGAGATTAGCCTGGAGAATTTCAGTGGAGGAGGAGGGCACCGCGGCCCGGTTAATCAGAAAGCATGCCAAGGTACTTCCAGTAAGCCCCAAATAGCTGTGCTAATGCAAGGCAGGCAATAACCCACGAGCCACTTAGCCACAGAGCTGTAGCCTCTTAGTGGTGGCTAAATCCAACCATGGCTCATGCAGCGAGCCACCTGCCAGAAAGCCACTTGTTGGTCACAGCGCCATCCCCTGCCTGCCACCATGTGTCACTCTGTCTCATCAGAACCACTCAGCTGCTCCTTAAAACTTGTGAAGCTACTATGGGCTCGCTCAAACCATTCTGCCAAGGGCGTGCTTACGGGTCATTAGCTACCACGCCAACTTGCATTGTCTAGGAAAAACTAGATTTGGGGTGATATTTCTGGCCTTTGAAACCGACATGTGATGGAGGGTGATGACGGAGATGTTTTCTCACAACTTGCTAACTTGCTCCTGTTAGAAAGAAGCCTTCTGGGGGTGCCTGGGTGACTCAGTTGGTTAAGTGTCCAACTCTTGATTTCGGCTCGGGTCGTGATCTCGCAGTTTGTATGTTCGAGCCCTGTGTCGGGCTCTGCTCTGACAGTGCAGAGCCTGCTTGGGATTCTCTGTGTCCCTCTTCTACTCGTGCTCTCTCTCTCTTTCAAAGCAAATAAATAAAATTTTTTTTAATGTTTATTTATTTTTGAGACAGAGAGAGACAGAGCATGAACGGGGGAGGGTCAGAGAGAGAGGGAGACACAGAATCTGAAACAGGCTCCAGGCTCTGAGCGGTCGGCACAGAGCCCGACGCGGGGCTCGAACTCACGGACCTCGAGATCATGACCTGAGCCGAAGTCGGCCGCTTAACCGACTGAGCCACCCAGGCGCCCCTCAAAACAAATAAATAAACTTAAAAAAAAAAAAGCAACCTTCTGGTTCAAATAACATGGTAACTTACAGAGTCACCATTTTTTTGTGTTTCCTATTCTATTTCCTTGCCTTGAAAAAAAAAATCTGTGGGGCGCCTGGGTGGCTCAGTCGGTTGAGTGGCCGACTTCAGCTCAGGTCATGATCTCGCGGTCCGTGAGTTCGAGCCCCACGTCGGGCTCTGTGCTGACAGCTCAGAGCCTGGAGCCTGCTTCAGATTCTGTGTCTCCCTCTCTCTCTGACCCTCCCCCGTTCATGCTCTGTCTCTCTCTGGCTCAAAAATAAATAAACGTTAAAAGAAAAAAAAAATCTGTGCTTCTTACTTTTGCAAAAAAAAATCCTTTTAGAAATCGAAAGTTATCCTTTTTTTTCATTTTAAATAGGATAGTAAGAAGTAATAACTCATCATGCTTCCCTTTTTGCTTTGATTGCCAGGAAGCTCTAAACCAAAATCTGTTTTTCCTTGCACACGCTTTCCCCTAGTTAGATTGAATCACCATAATCATTACCCATCACCCCATTATTACCCAGCATTGTTCTTTTTCTGTTCTTTTACCGTTTCTGTCCTTTTTTGGGGGAAAGGTACCTAATTTCTTTTTGAAAAGCAGAGGAGTATAAATAATTGAATCATTCTTAACCCCAATACACACTGCAGATAAATGTAGCCTTTCAAAAATGATTCTTCCCTTCACCCTGCCATTCTGAAATTCCCGATGGCACATCCTTCATATGAGCAGAGAACCACTGATGCTGTACCTTGCATTTGGCCTCCAGCCTAGACCTCAGACACAGAAGCTGAGTTAGGGCCTCTCTTCGGGTACTCGGGAGGATCAATGTTATTGCCACTGGCAGCTCCCCAGTCCCTCCCACAGCCTCCTTCCAACAGGTTACAGGATCAAGATACTCTGATGCTTGTTATCACTTATTATGGTTGACATACAACCATCCGAGAATAACATCTATTTTAATGTCTGAATTATTTTTTTCTAAAATTAATGGGCAAGATCTTAAAACTCTCCTTATTACAAAAGACAACGTGATTAATCACAAATAAAACCCCTCTGAGCATAAACGAAGAAGGTTTGAGCCACTTCGAGTTATTTTTCCTGTCTGATAAAACCATTATCACATTTACAGCTTTTACAATGCCGAACCACATTCCTTTGATCATCTTATAAAATTAATTGATCTTGCTTATCTATTGTTCTATTTTAAATCATTTAATTGAGGATATTAAGAGAAGTAATGGTAACAACTGAGGCGTTTATTAGGCACTGATGTTCAAACCTGCAGTGTGATGTTCATAATCTGAATTTCTCTATCACCAAATTCTATTCTTGTGGGAATTTACATATAGAACACCTCCAGCCACAAATAATTTGCTGTTGCCTAACGTTCTGAAGGACAGACGTACGCTGTGGCAAATCACTGTGGCTATACTTAATTTTAATTATTCTTTTTAAATCAGATAGATACCCTGCAGTGAAATTCTTATAATTAAATAGAAATTAAAAGTTTCTAAAAGCCTTAATTTCAACTTCAAATCTAAATGCAAATGAATGCAGGAAAGAGTCTCCCTCCCCCACCCTCCCTCGCCAAAATTATGAAGGAATTCTCTGAAAGCTCAGGTTGATCGTGAAACCTATATTGTGGCTCCACAGAGGCCCTTCAGCCCCCAGGGTCATTCCATTCTACACTGCCTGGCCGGGGTCACCTGCCGGAGAGTCTGGAAGCCCCAGTTTCCCCAAATGGGCGCTCCCATGTCGTCCTGGCGACTCAGGACCCAGCTTCCTGGCTCCCCTGAAGCTCCTCCAGAATCGGGACCACTCCCACCTCAAGCCATCACCGAATTCCTGCACCGCCTTCCATCTGATCTCTGCGATCGGACAGTAAACCCCACAGTGTCGTCTCCGGTCACTGACCCAGGGGGGTACAGTCCCAAGGGCAGGAAAAAGCATTTGGCAGCCAAAACCACAACCTGCCGGACCAAATTCTCATCCAAAAAGAAGCAAAGTGCCATGAAACATTTTTCTAACATTGATTTAGTTTCGAGAGACAGAGTGTCAGCAGGGGAGGGGCAGGGAGAGAAGGGGACACAGAATTCGAAGCAGGCTCCAGGCTCCCAGCTGTCAGCCCAGAGCCCGACGCGGGGCTCGAACTCACGAATCGCGAGGTCGTGACCTGAGCTGAAGTCGGACAGTTAACCGACTGAGCCACCCGGGTGCCCCTAAACGTATTTTAAGAATACATTCAGGTCAAAGTTTCAGAAGGCATTGGTTTCTGGGGGTGGGGTGGGGAAGAGCTTCTTTGCCTTTTAAAACTGCTCTGGAAGATGATGACAATGGCTGTGACCTCAAGGTGCCCCAAGAAAGATTTGCCCTCAACTCTTACGCCATCCATTCCTATTGAAGTTTTCAAACTTGCTCGTGTTGATTTGAAATTTTAAAGTCCTCTGTACCTAATATCATGTTGCTGTTTTCCTAATCCCCCCAAAAAGGTTTGCCTCTTTACAAACGATCATGGTTCTTAAGGATACATTTTCCTGGACCGTCTCCCCCTCAAAGTTCATACAAAATTCTCTCTGTAGGACACCGTAGGTCTCCGTGATGTGCACTCAAAAGTCTTCAGGGGCAGATAGGTTACGAGAGCAAGTGAGGTGACCCAGGTAAGGTCGAGGACAAATTGGAGGTCACAGCACGGTGGTGCCTTCCATTGTTGAGGGACACCCAGAAACGCATCGTGTGAAAATCTCCCAGATGCTCAATATTGCCAACTGATTTCATTACATTTTCATGGTAATGCAGGCTCAATCCATATACGCATGTGAGCTGCGGGGACCGAGCCCAGGGGCCACCAGAACACAGAATGTGGCTCGCAGGCCGTTGCGGTCGTGTTCTTTCGGCCGGTGAACACGTCACAGATCAACCGGGACAAGAGTTTCAAGTCTTGAAATCTACACGTGAAACCAACGCTGTGGCCGCAAAGGGTTCCTACACTTTTTTTGCGCCGTTCTGGTTTCCCTTCCCCAAACCGTAGGCACCTAAAGCACACTTGTGCCAGTCAACTGAGTGACTCTTTCATCTGCCGGAGATGGATGGGCACCTGCCGTGTGCCAGGCACTGCTCTAGACACGGGGGAAACAACGGTAAACAGTCAGACCAAACTTCTCTGCCTTCGTGGCACTTCCTTGATCGGGACGATGATACCCACCACACGTGGGTGACTAGGAGCCGGGGCAGGTGATGGACTAAACACATCGAAAGGACTGATGTCCCCTGGTGCTGAGCTCGGTGTGGCCGGGCTCTGCCTGCTGCCCAGCCCGCCTTCCCCTTCCCCTTCCCCTTCGAAACCGGGAGCCTCACCGTCATTTCTGGAGCCTCACGTTTGCCTTCAAGTAGCTGTAACCCAAGCCAGATTGAACACAAGCCCCAACACCTTCCCGGCTTCGTCTCTGCCCGCCCCGTGGAGCCGCACGCGGCAGCTGTGATTGTTTCACTGAAAACCATTTAGCAGACGAAATATCTCCCCGCAAAGAGCGCTCGTCCCTTGACCTGTCCTTTCAGGCTGAAGTCAGCGGGAGATGCGCACGGGGCGCGTGTGTTATTTGACAAGCGTTACATCTCCTACAACAGCAGAGACACAACCTTAAAGCTCATTGCCTGGTGCCATTTTGAACCCGGGGTGGCGGCGAGATGGCATTAGGGGGTAATAAGAAAGCTGATAGCTCAGAGCGGAGACGCGGGGGGGGGGGGGGGGGGCGGGGGGTGCACAGACAGCAAAACAGCAGAGCAGTTCTTTGCTGTGATTTTGATCATCACCCGAAGAGGGGACTCAGACACTCATTTTGCTCCAGACGTGCACGGACGGCACACGAGTTCCGGGCTGCGCTGTGGCTGTTAAGAGCCAGGGCATCTCGGTGACACGCAGCAAACCAGAGGGAGTCCCTCTGCCCAGCCCCCTTCCCATCCTTGCAGAACTAACACAAACTCACGGACACAGAAGCGGTCAAGGGGTGGTGTTCTTGCCGGAAGGAATTCGATGAAGTGGGGGCGGAGGCAGGCCTGTTTTTCTTACGGAAAACGCTGGAAGGGGCCATAGTACTGGAGGAGGGTCAGGATAGCAGAGTGAAAGTTTTAGCTCCGCCCAAGCCGCGCAAGTGGAAGGCACTCTGGCTTGGTTGGTGACGCGGGGTGGGGGTGGGGGGGGTGGGGGGGGTGTCTCCTCCAGCTGCCATAGGCTGCCCAGGCGTCACCCCTGCTGTCGAATACAGAGCCTTAGTAAACAGCTCCATTGGAGGCCCATTTTACAGACCAGGAGGCAGAGGCCCAAGGAAGTGAATTGCTTCCCCTAAAGTCACACATCAAGCATCTCCTCGGTGCCAAGCAGTGCCCTACGTGCTGAATCCGCAGAGGACGAGGCCCTGGACCTAGTGAGGAAGCATACGGCATCACTGCTACATGGAGTAGAGACCCAGCAGGGTGAGGGGAAGCCCACGGGTGCGTGAGATGAGCTTCACGATGCCGAGAGCAGATCCAGAGCCCTCCGAGTATATACGTTCCTGGGGTTTAGGACATCCCAGTTAGAAGTTTTTTCAGTTGTGAGTGACAGGGAATACAACTCAAACTGCTTAACAAGTTAATAATGTTTAAGCGTGTTGTCATAGTTAAAACATGAAGAGTTCCACCTTCAGGCCTGGCTTGATCCAGTGGCTCAAACAATGTCATGAAGATTCAGCGTCTCATCACCTCTTAATTAACATTTCCGTCCACGTTGGCTTCACTTGCAGGTAGATTTTCTCTATGTGTCAGGTGCCCAGCCACCCCAGATTCATTCTTCATAGCTCTAACTTTGACAGAAAGAGAAAGCTTCCTTTCCCCAAGCAGCTTAAACAAAATCCCCAGGCCTGGCTCTCATTGGCCCAAATGCGGTAACATGCCTATCTCTGAACCAATCACCTTGGCCAGAGACATGAGGTTATCTGATTGGCCAAATCAAAACACAGTCTGGGAGTGGAGTCCACACAACCCAAACCACATTGGCTGAGACTATGGGAAGGGCAGTTACCCAGGAGGACGATCCAGACGGTGGTCCTGGGGCTGACCCGGTAAAGAAACAAAGATATCCCTCAGAGCGGGCTGGCCTTTGAAGAGAAAGCTAAGACCATCAAGAATCCTGGACAGGTAGGGCTGGGAAAAGGTAGGGTGGAGGTGTCCCTGAGTGGCTTATATTTCGTTCAGGGGGGAAACATGTGGGTAATGTTAATCCCCAGGAAATAACCAGATTTAGCAGCCTCCTGTATTGATATTCTGCAAACAAACAAACACAAAACAACAACAACAAAAACAGGGGGCACCTGGGTGGCTCAGTTGGTTAAGGCTCTGACTTCGGCTCAGGTCATGATCTCACGGTCCGTGAGTTCGAGCCCCGCGTCGGGCTCTGTGCTGACAGCTCGGAGCCTGGAGCCTGCTTGGGATTCTGTGTCTCTCTCTCTCTCTCTCTCTCTCTCTCTCTCTGTTCCTCCCCCACGCACAGTGTGTCTCTTTCTCGCTCAAAAATAATGAAACGTTAAAAAGCATTAACACAAAACAAAACAAAAAAACCCCAGAAAACAACAGCAACACCACCGCGGGTCAAACCCCAAGCACCTCTGCGTTCGACTCCTATCGCTGGCCTACGGACAGATGGCCCACACACATGCAGCAGGCGTTGTTCAGTACCTCACACGTTTCTGCTGACTTCGCGGGAGCAACAACAGGTCCTGCGGCAGAGACACCCCCGCGTGTTTACCGGAGGGGTGCGCCGCACGGCGGCCTGCTGCGTGTCGTCGCGGGGACCCTCCACCTCTATTTCCAGGCTTTGCAAGAATCGAGTTGCATAAAATCATAATCGCCCCGGACGCCTCGGCCGCGTACCATTTCCGGCCCCTGGAGGCGGCTCTTCCCCCGTCTCTGGATCATAGTCTGGATCGCTTGCCTTTCTCCCCCTTGCAGACGCCGGACGGCAGGAGGCGGATTAAGGGGTCAAGAACAAGCCCCGGGTGGGGCCCCGGCCCAGGCGGGTGAGGCCGTCACGTGCTGCCTGGGGCGCCGGGTTTGCTGGCGGAATCGCAAGCCCTTCAACTACAGCTCCTGTCGGGTATTCAGTGAGAACGGCTCCGGGACGGCTCCTGTCCTCAGTTTCTCCTGGTTGGAGAGAAAGGAGCAGGCGGGGCGGCCGCGGGAGAAACGCCGTGTCGGTTCACACTGGAGAGTGTCCAGTTTCCCACCAAGTTCGAGATAAACAGCGCTTGGGCACGAGGCTGCATCAGCTCCAGAGGTGGGTCTTCTGATGGATTCATCCTGCTCAGCACAAAGACGCGCACTGTTCTTGGGTTCTGCAGATGACGGGCTGTTCTCAGGCACGAGTCTGCACACGCACCCCCCGGGGGCTTGGAAAATCTGCTTCCCCCGGGGACGGCGGCTCCCTCATGACCGGCCTCATGGGTCTGTGAGAAGTCTGGCCGGGCCTGGACGACGGGGAATTTGAGCGTGAGGGTGACTAACTGGCTTCTGGAGGGCTGGGGCCGGCAGAGGGATCGGGGATCTGGGGTCTCTCAGGGGTCCCAGGGCGCAGGCCTGGACGGCGGGGAGCGGGAGACAGAGGCCAGGGGTGACAAGCAGAAGAGAGGCGTATTGGCCCCTTAGCCCCCAAGGGAGGACGGTGTGCAGTGTTCCCTAGGCAGTTCAAACCACACACACACACACACACACACACAAATAAAAAATAACAAAAGGTGAGCTATCTAGATGGGCTTCTTGGCCACTCCATGTACAAACTTCCCCATGGTACCGTAACAACCAAAAATATTTGCCTCTGGGGGTGTCTACCTCTGGGAGCATCTCTGCTCTTCTGCGAGCTGCCGACTCCTAATTTTACCAGCAGATTGCAGGGGGCAGGGGTCCTGAGCCCAGGGATGAATGCTGCTTGACTCTTTACCTCCCTCCTACTCCTGGAGCTTAAACTGGGAGTCGGTTTTACCCACGCTTCTGCAATCCGCAGGGTCTCTTGGCCCTGGTTTTCAGCAAGAGGGATGAGTAGATATTGGCTCAGCCAGTTTTGGGGGAAGGGCACCCTCTGTGCTGGGAGCTGGGAGGTGTTCAGAGTCAGAGGTCCCCAAAGAGCTCTTGTCGAATGGCTATGAGAACCACCGGCCTCCTACTCGTGCCATTGTGCGGACAGTGGGGGTGGTGGTGGTGGGGGTGGCGGTTTCCGGGGAGGGGGCCCGAGTCGGGAGGGAGGAAGCAGTGGCAGAAAGGACTTGAACTGGGCCTTGAGCCCCTTGACACAGGATGATGATACATGCTCCCACAGCGTTCACTCCCCGCCCGGAATCGGTCCAAGTGTTTGCATCCATGAAATCACTTCATCTTGCGGAGTCTATGACACAAGCATAGATGTTATCCCAGATAAGGGAAACTGAGGCCCCGAGACAAGGCCAGGACAAAGGGGAGGCCCTGGAGTATCTCCCTACATTCTACACCCTAGCAACTTCCCTCACTCTGGTCCTCGTCTGGCACTGAGAGGTCAAGTGACTGGCTGAAGGTCACACGGCTGACAAGTGGCAGACCCAGGATTTGGAGCCGGGCGGTCTGAAGGCAGAGTCTGAGCACAATGCCGAGCCATCCTGGCCCTCCACGCGTGTTTACTGAGCACCTGCTAGGAGCCAGGCGCTGCCGGAAGCACTGGGCAAGGAGGCAGGAAAACGGATGCTGTCCCTGCCTACGGCCTAGTTAAGTGTCGAGGATTCTCGAATAAGCCAACAGAAAACGACAGCTTTGATATCCACGGCGAACGAGAGGTCCATGGGGCCACGAGGACAAGAACGGAAGGATCGAAATCAGTCCAGATGAGGGCCAGGATTGGGAGAGAAGAGACAGCTCCCCAGACTGAAAACAGGGTCAAGATCAGAAGCCTGAGCAGGAGTTCATTGGATAAAGGAGTAGCACACGCAAAGTCCCTGGGGCAGGAGGCAGCAAAGCCCTTCCTGCGGCTGAAGAGAGTGAGTGGCCAACTTAAAATACGTGGAGAGGCAGGCTGTACAGGGCCGTGGGGAATACAATTAGGGGTGTGGGGTTTATCCGGGGGGCGATGTGGATGGGCTGGGAGGAGCTCGAGGAAAAACAGACAAACAAGTAAGGAGTAAGGAAGCCGGTGCAACAGTGGAAGGAAGAACTGGAGGAAAGACTTCTGTCTTTGCAATTTTTTTAGAATTTGTTTATTTTGAGAGAGAGAGAGAGAGAGAGAACGTAGGTGAGCGGGAAGGGGCAGAGAGAGGGAAGGAGAGAGAGAATCCTAAGCAGGCTCACGGCGCGGGGCTCAAACTCACGATCCATGAGATCACGACCTTAGCCGAAGTCAAGGGTTGGACGCCTAACTGAGCCACACAGGTGCCCCTCCGACACTTAAGTTGAGCCATTCTGCTGAGTGTTAGTGGTATCCCATTGTGGTTTTACTTTGTATTTCCCTGATGAATAATAACATTGAGCACCTTGTCATATTCGTGTTGGCCGTTCATACATTTTCTCTTCCCAGGTTCCAGCTCCAGTCTTTCGGCCCTTTTTGTCTCTTCGCTTTTGTCTCTTTGTTTTGTTTTGCCCATTTTAAAATTGGTTCATAGTGTTGTTATTGATTCATAGGAGTTCTTTATATATTGTGGAGATGAACCCATACTTTGCGAATATCTCCTCCCAGTCTGTGGTTAGTTTTTAATTTTCACCAACAGTTTTTTTTTCCCCCAATGGGAAGAGTTTCTAATTCTGATGCAAGTTTGATTTACCCAAGGACTTTGATTTACCCAAGTTTGATTTACCACTTGCCTTCTACCTCCCGCTCTGGTAACCCACGGCGCCCCTCCAGTGCTGACTGCCAGAGGGAAGAAACAGCCGTCCTGCTCCCCAGGGACAAAAACGCGCATGCCTTCTTGGTTTCTGTTTAATCCTTGCGGGCATGAGGTGTGGTGCTGGTGAAGTCTTACTTGTTCCATCTTTATAAAATATTTCGTCCTTTATAATTATATGAACTGTCGAGATCCGGGTGCCTGCTTTAGCCATTTCCCACTAGGCGCTCAGCACCGTCTCCCCGTGGCCTCTTCCGAGCATCTATCACGTGTTTGCCATCGCGCCCAACCCGTGAATCATATTTAAAGGCTTTCCGTATCCCATAATTCTCCTTTTACTGATCTATTCAGTTAATTACACTTGCTCCTTACTCATCTGAGACACACAGTTTGGGGCTGGGATTTGGAGGCAGACAGAGAGAGAGAGAGAGAGAGAGAAATAATGAGAAGAAACTTCACAATGAAAATTCCTTCATATTGGTGATGTTTAATCCAGGTTTGTGTTTCAGCTTGCACTTTGAATTCTTTCTCTAACTGCTCCTAACTAACTCCATCTGCCTCTGGGTTGGTTGCCAGCCTTAGACTCATTGGTGGAAATCCCTTTGTACAAGGATTGCCTTCATATTTAATGTATTTCATCAGCATTTCACCCGTTCGTGTCAACCACATCAGGCGGTATCGCCCCACGTCTCCAAAAAACCGAGGACGTAAAAATGTGCACAGCACAGCCAGCTGGTGGGTAGCAGTGCTACTTTTCTAAAACAAGAAAAATGAAAATGTGTGTAAACGCGTGGGGGGGGGGTGTGTGTGCACGTGTGCACGTGTGTGGGTATAATGAATACTTCCCCGATGCTGGCAATCAGCCACAAACCTGATATTTCATTAAACAAATAGTGAAATAAAATAACGCTGAGCCTTTATCGGTTTGTAGAGATTCCAACGAGGGACACGAGGTGAAAAAAAGGAAGTTGGCATCCTGCCCATGGCCTCCAAGGTCTGCATGACCGCTCCCGCGTCTCACTCTGACTCCTCTCCTCTCGTGTCCCCTGCAGCCTGCTTTAAGCATATCGGCCTCCTTTCTGTTCCTCAGACGTACCAAAACCCTCCTACCACAGGACCTTTGCACTTACAACTCCTTCTCCCTGGAGCTAGCTCCCTTATTTCTTTATGTCTGTATTCCCCAAAGCACCTTCTCAACGCAGTCTTCTTTGGTCCTTTCATCTAAAATTTCAACAACCGCCACTCCAACAGGTCATTCATGTGCCACTGCCTGCCCTGCTTGCTTTGTTTTGCCTTGCACTTGTGACCGTTAGGCACACTATTTATTTTAGTCATTTTTTTTTTTCTTCTCTATCATCCTTTCCCTTACTAAAATGAAGCTCCGGGAGAGTGGGACTTTCTGTTTTATTTTGTTCAGTGCCATAGCTCCGGGTGCTGGCACAGAGAAGGTCCTCAATAAAAACATTAGTTAGATGAATAAACAAAGTCACCGAAAGGGACAATTCTCAAGGTAAGGAACAGACTAGTGTATAACTGCGGGAGAATCGTTAATGTAAATGTGGAAACTGAGGAACGTCAAAGAAAGCAAATTTGATAAGACCATCTGCTAGTTACCAGCTCATTATCCCATCTCTTCTTCCTTCCCATAGGAAATCTGAGCCAAAAGCCAACATGGCAGCCAATCAAACACTTTATTTCCCAGTCACCCTTGCAGGGAACGAAATTGTAGAAACAAGAAGTAAGTGGACAGTTTTGGGCAAGGTTTCTGAGAAACTTCTTAAAAACTTGCTGACTCATCTGTTGGGGGCCATTTTGCCTCCCTCCCTCCCCCATTCTCCTTCTTTCCTAAAATGTTGTGATAGCTGGCGCAGTAGGTGCCATCTTGTGATGTTGAGGCAACATTGAAGATGGGATGCAGTATGCTAGGGATGGCCAAAGGGATGGGTTGAGGAACCTGGGAATGGAGCACCATGGCTGCGTCAGCATTGGGCTGCTCTCCTCAGGATTGTTGAAAATAGCAACATCCGTGGGGCGCCTGGGTGGCTCAGTCGGTTAAGTGTCTGACTTTGGCTCAGGTCGTGATCTTGCTGCTCATGGGTCCGAGCCCCACGTTGGGCTTTTGTGTGTGTGTGTGTGTGTGTGTGTGTGTGTGTGTGTGTGTAGACACAAATAGACACTCTTGTCGGAAATCAATTTGCCATAGATTTAATTGGGACACTTCCATGACCCGGCTTTGGTGACATAACACTCACTCGGGCCTCTCTCTAGCCACTTTGCAGGCCCAACACATTCTACCCAGACATTAAGGCTCAGTTCTCTGCATATTTTTCTGGTCACTCCATGCTTGTGCTTTAGACAATACCTAGCTTAATTACCACTCATTTGCAGATAACTCGTAAATGGGGATTTCTTGCTAACCACTTTCCTCAGAGCTTCAAATATACACATTCAACTGCTGACTTACATGGGTTTACTTGGATATCACAAAGTCATCTCAAAACTCACATGTCCAAAACCAAAGTATGGATCTTTCCTCCCCAAATCTGGTTCTCTTCTGATGTTCCTTATCTTAGTGAATGGCATCATCAGTTCTCCTGTTTCCCAAGCCCAGAATCTAGGAGTCGGTCTTTCTCTCTAATTTCCCATGCCTGATCTCTCAGCAAAGCCTGTGTATATATATCTTGTCAGTCTCTCAAATCCACTCATTTCTCTCATTCTCTACCAGCACCATAAAACGTTTGAGGCCTATGTAAAAAAAAAAATCCATAAACTTATTGAGGAATACAGCATTTTTTAAAAAACAAATGAAAAGGCATACCATGTCCATGGATGGGAAAGTTAATGCTGCACAGTTGTCAATACTCCCAATTACACATTTAGTTCAATTATAATCAAAGTAATTATTCGTTTGCACAATAAAAAAAACCATTATTGGTTTAAGTACTAAATGTTTGTTGGTAAGTATTAAATGACAAGGAAATTTAAAAATTCTTCTGCTAATTAAATGGGCAAGACTACTGAAGATGTGAAAAAGAATAATAAATAATAAACTGACGAATAGAAAAACATAACATAAAACTGTAATTAGTAAGCCAATATGTTACTGACCCAGGAATACACAAAGACATCAATGGAACAGGTCAGTTTTCTGGAATTTCAAATTCTTGAGAAAATGATTGCAATCAGCAGTTTTAGAAAAACCAGTTAGCTCTTTAGAAAAATAAAATTTGATTCATATCTTACACTAGATAAAAATAACTTCTAAATCAATACCAAATTGTGTAAAAACTGAAAGGCTAAGTATCTGAGTAGACTATTAAGTAGTTATGTGTTTTTAGCGGGGAAAAGACCTTTCTAAGCTTAAGTGCAAATGTAAATACCATGATGGACAAGAGTGGTAGGTTTGAATGCACAACAATGGAAGAAACATCATGATATCTTACAAATATCAAAAAGGCAGAAAAACATCAAAAGTTAGACATCAGATTAAGCAGAATATCTTACGCACAGAAGGTTAATACCCTTAAACTCTAAAAAGTGTTTACAAATCAGTAAGCAAAGCGAAAACCTTGGTAAGCAAATACTTAGAATCCAAACAGCTGATTCACAAGAGAAGAAACCAACAAATGGCAAAGTAATGATGGGTTTGACATCGCTAGTAATTTTAAAAATACAAATTAAGACAATTAATTACTATTTCTCTCGTCATTCAAAGAGTCAGCAAAACAGAAAAATTGTAATAGACACTTTGAAATACTGCTGGTGGTATTATAAATGGATGCACTCTTCTTAGAGTTTTAATCTGGCAAAAGAGTCTTGAATATGTTCTCTATTTTGAACTAGTAACTGCCCTGCTAGGAATTTTCTCCAGCCTAAGAAAATGACCTGAGGTGTCCGCTGCGATATATGTGTGTGTGTGTGTGTGTGTGTGTGTGTGTGTATACATATATGATATACACAACAATATATAAATGTATATACGTATATAATACATATACATATATATGTACTTATGTATATATGTATATGTACTTATGTACATGTACATATATATATACTTATATATATACATATATATATATATACACATATATATATGGCTGTTTATTACAGCATTTCAGTTAATACAGCCACAACTGAAAACAATAAGCAGGTTTTAAAATGTTTGAATGCAGGGGCGCCTGGGTGGCTCAGTCGGTTAAGCGTCTGACTTCAGCTCAGGCCATGATCTCACACTCCATGAGTTCGAGCCCCGCGTCGGGCTCTGTGCTGACAGCTCAGAGCCTGGAGCCTGCTTCAGATTCTGTGTCTCCCTGTCTCTCTGCCGCTCCCCTGCTCATGCTCTGTCTCTCTGTGTCTCAAAAATAAAAACATTAAAAAAAAAATTTAAAATGTTTGAATGCATTAGGTATACATAATCTGATGGAATACCTCACAGGTATTGAATATACTGTTTTAAGTTTTTAGTGTTTATTCATTTTTAAATTTTAAATTTTTTTGGTTTATTTTGCTTTAACGTTTATTTATTTTTGAGAGAGAGACAGAGCACAAGCGGGGGAGGGGCAGAGAGAGAGGGAGACACAGAATCCGTATCAGGCTCCAGGCTCCAGGCTCCCAGCTGTCAGCACAGAGCCCAACGTGGGGCTCGAACCCACGAACCGTGAGATCACGACCTGAGCCGAAGTCGGATGCTTAACTGACTGAGCCACCCAGGTGTCCCTGAGGTTTACTTATTTTTGTGAGAGAGAGACAGGGTGCAAGCAGGGGAGGGACAGAGAGAGAGGGAGACCCAGAATCCGAAGCAGGCTCCGGGTTCTGAGCTGTCAGCACAGAACCCAACGTGGGGCTTGAACCCACAAACTGTGAGATCATGACCTGAGCCAAAGTCGGCCACTTAACCGTCTGAGCCACCCAGGAGCCCCTTGAATACACTGTTTTTAAAAGAATATTTAAGGGGCGCCTGGGTGGCTCAGTCGGTTGAGCGTCTGACTTCAGCTCAGGTCACGATCTCACGGTTTGTGAGTTCGAGCCCCGCGTCAGGCTCTGGGCTGATGGCTCAGAGCCTGGAGCCTGCTTCCGATTCTGTGTCTCCCTCTCTCTCTGCCCCTCCCCCATTCATGCTCTGTCTCTCTCTGTCTCAAAAATAAATAAACATTAAAAAAATTAAAAAAAAAAAAGAATATTTAATAAAATGAAGAAACGCTTACAATATGACGCAGTGGGAGGAAGAGGGGGTAGAGAAATATACAGAATTAAAGGGTGAGAAGAAATACAGCAAAGTGTCATCAACAATTTTTCCTGAAAGCTAAGCTTATACGTGACTTTGATTTATATGCCACCCTTTCTCTCATGTTCTTGATTTTTCCATTGAAAGGAAAGTATTTTTGTTACTTTTTTAAACGATGTTAACATGAACGCATTATTACTGTAAAGCTTTTGAGTCATGGGTTAAAATCTGGTGTCCCTCTTTACCTCTTGTCCCTACTTGCCTCTCCAAGAGGAACTACTGTTAAATTTAATATATGTCCTTGCAGACATCCCTCTATGTGTTTATAACGTATGAACAAACACGGTAACTACTTTCACAACGACCAAGGTTAGTTACTACAAAACGAGACAGAATTCAGGGAGCATAAAAAGGGCTGGCTAGGCATTTTCGCCAATGAGCCACAGCCTGAAACTTAGGGAAGGACAACTTTGCCTTGATTTCAGAGGGACGTCAGTCGCCTCAATTTTGGAATGAGCGGAAAGGGCACTGGATGGGAAAAATGGGAAGGTTGTGGCAGTGGGCGGGGTACATTCGCGGATAGCCCAACTACCCTATAAGCAGACGACACCGTGTCCTTTCCCCTGTTTGTGTCAGATAATGTTAAACACACCCCCCCACGATGCTCTTCCATTGACATTTTTTCACACGCCTGTCTGCGAGAGTCAAAATCATATCTGAAATACAAATAAATCCCCGGGAAAAGATCGGCCGCACAATGAGAAGACAGAACAATCCACGCTGACCGTCCCTGTCCCCCCGCCCAGGCCCTGTCCGCTCCCGGGGTGCCGGTGTGGGCAGCAAGGTGAGGCCGAGGATATTACGCGGCTCTAATCCCATTCTACTTTATGACTAGCTCGAGAAATGACCTCTAGCGAGCTCTGGTCCTTGTTCTAGCCAGCAACTAGATTTTTCTTACAGAAAATAAATTAAAAAGGTGTGACCTTGCTGAAGGCTTGCCGAGAAAATGAGGTACATCTTGTCACAGGCAGAAGAGCCTATTTGTTCAATTTGAAAGGCTGCCGCTTTGCTCCGATTAGAAGTTAAGATAAAGGCCGGGGATGAAAAGAGGAGAAACATTTCTAAGCGAGGAAATTAAAGGGCTACATTGGAGACCCTTTCAGCACTACAGTGGGCTTTTTGTGTGGGGTTTATCGGGCCCCATCAGCCACACCTTGTCCCTGTGCTTGGGGCTCCCTTTCCTCCGAGCACACAAAAGCCAGCCCTGTAGGGAGAGGGCAGAGGCCCCCTGCTGATAGCCATCAGGGGCACCCAACCCCCTCCCCCCGCAGCTCTGGAAAGTCACCCACCCAAATTTTATTCACTGGGCACAAGACTCAAAGCCGTGTCACCCGTTTCACCAAAGGGACTCGGTCAACAGGGTTCCTAGCTTCCCGGCCAACAAATGTATTATCACATCGTGGAGAATTCCTCCCAAAGTCACTCGACTAAATGGACATCGAAACGCCTTCGTGGCCATAAAAGATTCAAGCCAACCCAAATTTCCGCCCCAAAGCCCCTGAAGCAAAGAAACCTTTCAACTTGTCTCTTCATTTTATAGACGTGTTAACGTTCCGGAATGTCTTTCCACTTCTAAAGTAATAGCTCGTATGGGAAAAGTGGAGGCAAGGAAAAAAGGAAAACATGCTGGGCTTTTCCACATGCTTTAAGTTTATATCCAACACCCCGTTCCCTGGTTCTCTTTGCCAACCGAGGTTCCCAAGAATGGCCCGAGAGACCACACTTCTCAGTTCCACATCCTTGATCACGGGAGACGAACTCACCTTTCCAGTTTTCTCGCTCCTTCTTCCTTCCCACATTCCAGCCTTGCATGTTATTTTCCCCTTCTCTTCCTCCAGGTCCTCGCTCGAGCTGCTCGTGCTCCTTTCCTCACCCTGTTTACACTGCCTGGTGTCTTTATTTGCCGAGAGTCGACTTACTTGGCCAGGGTGCTTGTGAGAGCCGCCATAACAGTGGTAGCATAGACTGAGTGGCTTAACCAACGGGAGTTTATTTTCCGGAGATGGATTTGCTGTTGCCCCACGGGGGCAGGGGCCATCCCTACCTGGTCTCCGTCATCTCTGTAGAGCCTGTAGGGGTTCAATGCTCACGGCTTCATCCATCACCGTGTCCTCCCACAGAGCCCAGAGTGGCCTCTCATTCTCAGTAGGCCCGCCAAGAAGGGTTGTTGCCACTGGAGTTTACGGTGAGGTTCCGGAAGCAGAGCAAGATTCTAGGGTGCCTTCGGTTTATTGAGGATAACTTAGCTTTCTTCACTCGGGTTTTTAGTGCCGAGTGAGTACACATGGAGTTATGTGAGAATCGGTGATAGGTACGTGCCTGAGGGTACATCCGTGGAAATATGTGTGGCGATAACGGGGCTCAGAAATAAGGCCATGTACCATCAAACGGCCGTATATTGGGGTCCCGGCTCTGGTGTTTATCTGCACAAATGGTTTCACTTCCCTGGGCCCTGTTTACCTAGTTGAAATATACCTCAAAGAATGATATGCCACACTCCATCCCCAAGACTGGGAGGAGAGACAGGACCTCATCTGAGCCCAAGCAGTAATTTCCAACTGGTCTAGTCCAATGTTATTTGCCTCTGCATGAAAATAATGAGGGAATTGAAGGGGGTTGGTTCCTAAGCAAGGACGGGGAGAGTCACCAAGCCTAATGGCAAATACCATTAGGCCCAGGAATATTTACCGTTCCATTTTAAGACGACCTCTCTTTCATGATCTAAGCACCATCCCTCTCTTCTCTCAAACCTTAGCCAAGTCTGCGGGGTACATGAAGGGCTTATGTGGGTGTTTTGTTTTGTTTTTTTAATTTTTTCGATGTTTATTTATTTTTGAGAGAGAGAGAGAGAGAGACGGAACACAAGGAGGGGAGGGATAGAGAGAGAGGGAGACACAGAATCCAAAGCAGGTTCCAGGCTTTGAGCTGATAGCACACAGCCCGATGCGGGGCTCGAACCCACGAACCGTGAGATCATGACCCGAGTCGTAGACAGACGCTTAACCAACTGAGCCATCCAGGCGCCCCTGTGTGGGTGAGTTTTAATGCAGAAATCAAGATGCCTAAGTCTCATAGCTGAGCTGGAGGATTTGGGATTGGGAGCAGCATGGAAGTATGGCAAAGGATCCCACAGAATGACACAACAAAACAAAAACCAGAATCGTATGGGATGGAAAAAATGCCCTCCCCCCACCCCCGCCCACCCACCAAGTCAAGGAGTTAGCCACTCCCTACCTTCCAAAATCTCCTGAGAGGTTAGGAAGGTCACGGGGCCCTACCGGTGCTTGAAATGGGACCAGGCCAATTTCTTTTGGTTCTTAAGGGACAGGATACCTCAGCCAACATCTGAATTGGGCTGATGTCAATCCTTGTGGCCTCTTCCAATATTAATCTTCCAATCCAACTGTTTTTCATAGACGGTTCAACAATAATTGGCTGCCATGTTTAGTTTCGAGACGATCATTTTAAGAAAAGCACTGAGCTTCTTAGCATATTTCCCGGCTGAAATAACTCTCTTGAGATGAACGTGTTGCATTATGGCTTGTCCAGCAAAGCAATTTGTCTGTTGAAGGAAGCCCCAAATTCTTAGTATCAGCAAGGCGATCCCTGGGCTTAACCTTATTATGTAGGTATTATTTAGCATTCTAGGAGTGTTGGATGCTTGGTCGCTTGCGAGAACACGGAGGAAATGCTACCAACTACTGGGAAACCCAACGATCGGAAATGCCTGCTCCTTACAGCAGCTGGTTCCAAGGAGGAGAATTATGGCACCCTCAGAATATCCACCCTCAGAGTATCGCTAAACATTGTCAAGAACAAATTACAGTGTCCGAACTTAAACGACTCTTGGCTGAGACTGCAGGCTGAGGCTGCCTTGTGAGTATTTCCCCTGACATAGTTCTTTAGAGCCTGTCAAGTTCACCTTCCATTAAAGGGGGATCCCAGGAGTGTTCGTAAGACACTTGGTATGCCGTGCCACTTAATAACCTCGTTCAGGGGTCACTGGGTCCCCATTTGTTTACTCTATCTGCGTCTATATTTTACGTGAGACTAAAGAATGAGCTCTATTACCTTTTTAAAAATTAAAAAAAAAATTTTTTGGTGGGGGGCAGAGAGAGAGAGAATGTGTGCGTGAGGCGGGGGGAGCGGGGTAGAGGGAGAGAAAGAGAGAACCTTAAGCGGGCACCACGGTCAGCGCGGAGCCTCACGCGGAGCTTGATCCCGCGACCCTGGGATCGGGACCTGAACTGAAATCAAGAGTCGGAGGCTCAACCGACTGAGCCACCCAGGCGCCCTGAGCTCTATTGCCTTTTGCTTCTGCCTACAGACGATAATAATAACCGTAACAGTAGCTACCATTTTTGAGTGCTTATTAAGTGTTCGATCATATTCTGAGCATTTTATATGCTTTGTGTTTCAGGCCTTATCTGTAATGGTCTTAGGCACTCAGCGCTGTTATTTCCCCAGCCTTACACGTGAGGACAGTGAAGCCTAGAGAGATTGTCTCCCCAGGGTCCAGGTCCCATAGCAAGGAAAAGAGACAGGATTCAGATCCAGAGCCCGGGCTTCTCGCCATAGACCATGTTTTTAGCGATTATTTAGCACATTCCCAACAATGCTAAAGCTACAGGTATTAAGGAAAAGAGTGTTTCGGGATATATGTGTAGCATGTATGCTCCCAGTTTGACTGTCATAATGGGTGATGAATATTTTCAATTTGAGGGCATGAAAAGTCACTGGTTACAGACCCAGGATAGCTGATCCGAAGGAGCAATTGTGAACGGGCTAAATGCCAGATGATTACCTTGATTAAAACAAGTGCCAGGGATGATGTAAAAATCCAAGAGTGGGGGGGGGGGGGGTGCAACACAGGAGCCTACGGCATGAGCGGGCAGAACACACGAAAAGGCATCAAGAAGGGAGTTCAGCACATCAAGAAGAAGCGAGAGGCTCATTCCCTAGTGAAAAGGGGCACAGTAGCTCTCCCCTGCTCAATCCTTATGACAACTATGTGTCAGCTATGGTCCGTTGGGAGCCCGCCCGCATGTTAAGCTGGCCTTGAACTCCAGTTCATTGGCCTGTGGCACAGGCACCATGAAGTCCGTGGGTTCCCTTGGCTCACTTCGTTTCTCTGCCTCCATGTTCCGGGGGGGTGGCACGCATTGCTTCCTCACATCAGCAGGAACAGAAGGCTCAGCCAGAACCTCCACCAGGACGGTGGGAACTTAAGGGTTTTAGGGGTTCAGCGGCAGGGCTAGGCGGGGGGCAGGCACATTATCAAGTGGGGGTGGGGTGCGTGTGCCCTCATAAGGCCTCGTGACTCTGTGAATCAGTTACTGTACTTGGATTTGTCCTTCACGCTGTTTCCTTAGGTCCCACCTCGCAGAAGTGAGATTTTGCTTTTTTCACTCGAGCTGGACCTTCTCATACTTAGGCGTCTGGAGCCCACCACCCAAAACGAGAGATTCAGAGAGTGCTTGTCCCCTGACCTCCAAACCCCTCACCTATGACCCGCTTCTCCGTGCAGGGTCCCATCTCTAAGGTCACAGTGGAGCCCACGGAGACACCCCCAGAGAAGACACTCATTCAATACATGGCCGGAGCTTAAATAGAATATAGAAATCCATTCGGCGTTAACCACATTCATTCCTCCAGATAATGGGGTCAACACTCTAACGCTGCACGAGCTACACTCACATGGGGAGCTTGTCTGAGCAAAGGAGGGGGAGGTCTTCCCTCCAATCTAAACACTGGTTCAAAAGCAGCTGAGTTCTGGTTTCCGTCTTCAGGATTACTTGTCGAAATCGTGTTATAAGTGACCAGAAAGCTTGTTGAAGGAAACAGGAGGAAGGAAAAGAGGGGAAAAGCAAGGAAGACAAAGGCGGGAAGCTCCTTTTTTGTGAGGACTTTCTACGTACCAGACAGTAAGATCACTAATCCCTAGAATGACAGAAACCCCTAGAAAATGTGTTGCTCGCCTTTTTCCATTTCAGTTTTCAATTCAGTGGTTTTCTAGTTGTGTAACTCTGGTCTGCTCTA
Source organism: Panthera pardus (assembly GCF_024362965.1). Lineage (NCBI taxonomy): Eukaryota > Metazoa > Chordata > Mammalia > Carnivora > Felidae > Panthera > Panthera pardus. The sequence continues at coordinate 32,209,107 of NW_026526743.1, forward strand.
AAAGGGCTTTTGCAACACTTTCCGTCACTGCTTCTTTCTTAAGCTTTTCAGACCCAAGTCTGTATATTCTAATTGCAAACTCGAGTTCAAGTTCCTAAAACCCTCTCTCACAATTATCACCAAACAAACGCGGTGATTCCACAAAAGCTCCAACATGCGTCCCATTAATTCTCACACCGAAAAGACTTTCATTTTTCTTGGACTCTAAGCAAAATGGACCATAAGCAAAGTGTGTGATAAAATGACAGGTGGAATCCCATCCAATTAAGACATAAATATTTTTCCAGAGGCTAAGCTCACTGCAAAATAATAATCTTCACTCAACACATCTTTACATGTCTTTGGCAAAACACCTGTCTAAAACTGTTAACACTAAATATTTTGGGAGCTCTGTACTTCAAAGGCATCCCTGAAAACGTCAAGCATTGTTAAAATGTTGAAGTAATTTTGGTTAAATGCTTCTGTGACAACTGTCAGACTTGATTTGTTTTAGCTGAACACATTCTGAATATTGCCTGGAATCTGTGAATTGGTCACTTGCCAAAAGATGAGAACTGGGCTGAAGTCAAAAGACTTACATGCATCAAAGAAGCGGAAAAATATGGCAGGGGTGGGGGGGGATTTTGAGTATTTTAAAAATGCAACTTATCTTCTAAGTTGGAAGCTTCAAAAGAACATTCTTCCCAATTGATGGCGTTCGCAGTAAAATCGTAAAGTATGTAGTAGTTGTCGTTTGGATTCTTGGCCAAATTCATAGTGAGTCACACCTAGGGTTCTTCACGCAAAGAAAAAAAGTATATTTTAAAGTACCTTGACAAATTCGTGATTCAGCAATACAAACTTGACATGTTTGCCTAGGAACTTCTGGTTGGTTGGTGGCTAAGTGCTTAGAGTTCCTGGCATCACGGAAGAAATATTAGAACGAGTTAAAATATTAGTGAACTTGTAGTCGGACAATCCTGATTCGCCCCCCACCCCGCTCCATTTTCAGAGGTAAACTGAGGCCCCAAGTCCTAGAGCAAGTCATAGGTAACAGAAGTGCCTGCTGCAAAGAGCTTCAAACTTTGGGCTGAAGCGTGGGTGGTGGTGGTGGGGGCATTGATGGAACCTCTCAACATCTGATAAAAGCAGAACATAAATGTCAAGGAGGTATAGTGAGGTACAGGACCCAAGGTCAATTGCTAATTACTATGGGCCACACGTTGCACTGAGCACTTTATATACATTATCTAATTTAATTCTTGCAGTCATCTATACACAAGGCTGCTGTTATTATCCTCTTATATGGATAAAATCTCTACACAAGTTTTCCAGAATCAGGCAGATAGCAATTGACAGAGTTAAGACTTGGGAATCAGTTCTGTGTGATTTCAAAATCTTTGTTCTTAACCGTACGGTGAACTTCTTCCCGAAGTTCATGATCCCAGAGCTTGTTTTGTGTTTTTGTTTTTTTCCATGAATTCAAGTGGGTGCCATTATGACTTCAGAAATCGACGGTGATTGATAATTGTGAGGGTCTGGACCAGCTCTACAGGTCACACATAAGCTATACTCAGTCTGGGGAGAGTGTGATATCAGGGCTAAAAGTACAATGACCATGGTCTGGAATTTTCCATGAGACCCCAAGGCAAACGTTCTGTCTCATTGTCCCCTTAAGGACTCATTCTTGAGAGAGCGCATGTTCAGAAAGACGTCACAGAATGTTCCAGGCATCGACTTGGTCTGCGAGTCTTGGAGTCACCCCAAGAGTTATCCACACCCCTGAGGCTTCCAGACCATTTACTTAACCTATTTTTATTGATTACCACTAGGTCTGAGACCTGACCCACACCAAATACCCAGTGTTTAGTCTAAACCAGACCAATGTTGACCATGGAAGAAATCAGTTCTTTTCATTTTCCATCCATAATTGGGTTCTTTCTGTGGAAGACGTCAGAAACCTGAGTCAAACTGGGAGAAACAGAGAAGGGGCTATCCCAGCCGAGGCAGGTCTGTCTACAAATAGGTCCTCACCCAGGGACTCCAGGAGGGTCAACAACACTCAGGGCTGACACTCCATTTCTCAGCTATGTCTGTCTCTCTCTTAAGCAGAACCCTTCCCCATGGAGGGAAGGGACCCCACCTCCTCCCCGGCAGTTCCAGGCTTATGTCATTCTGGTCCCCAGAAGCCCAGCAACGAAAGAAACCGCAGAAGCCCCAGCTCGGGTATCATAGGATTGGCTCAGTCACGTGTCCACCAGTGACGTGATCATCGGGGCTAGAGGGATAGATCGCGCTGCTTGGTTAGGCGTTGGTCACGTGACCACTTCTAGAAGCATGGAGACGGTGGTTCCCGTCTGGTCGCATGAATTAAGAGCAGGGGACTGGTGGTTCCTCCAGAGGAGAACCTGAGACCTCTTACCAGACGCGGGTGGGAGTGGGGGGAATCAACGCCAAACAGGCAAAGTCAACAGAGGTTATGCCACCTCCCCTCCCTGAGATACTGCCATCCGGGAGACGAAGCAGGGACCAGAGAGAGTATCTAGAGTGTTTACCTAGGAGCTGAAACAGGGGTAGGTCGGGAAGCTGGATGTATGGCCCTCAAACTTCAGTTATGGTCGAATAGCAAGGGGCGGGGGGGCTTGTTAGAAACGCACATTCCTCTTCTCCACTCCCCGAAATTCTAATTCACTGGGACTGGGCCATGAGAATTCACATTTTTAACAGCTCTCCTAAATGTGATGTGCGTGGAGGCCTGCAAACGAATTCAAGAGACTTCGGTTTAGATGCTGGGGAGGGAGACCAGCTGTTGAGTAGTAAATGACTTGCCCTAAATCCCAAGTAATAGCCAGGGGGAGTTTCTAAAAACAACCCTTGACAGTTCTTTGTGTGAATTTCTCCCTCAGTATTGCACCTCTGGCCACCTCTCGGGCAGTGCTTGGTGCTTAATAAATGCTCAGGAGAGGAGGATCCATATCAAGGCAACTTGCTGAGGGCTGGTTAGTTGATCAGGAACGTGGAGACATACGGGATTTACAAACAGCTTTGAGTGCGGGATCAGAAACACCACAGTTTATTATTAAATGCGTAAGCCCGATAATGGGAATATAGTGGTTTAGTAAAAGCAGTGGAATTCTAAAAAAAAATTTTTTTAAGAGACAGAAAAGGAATTCTAAAAACACTGGTTTTAAAAGAGAAAAGGAAAGAGACAGAAAAGGACAGAAATTTTTTTTAAAGAGACAGAATTACTTCCTAATTAGACAATTAATTATATGCAAAGAGTAGAAACAATGTATTGTAATTTGAATTTTTCTGTTGTCTCTTGGCTGCACCCCCCTCTCTTTTCTTTTTTCTTTTCTTTCCTTCTTTTCTCTTCCCTTTCTTTTCTTTTCCTTCCCTTCCCTTCCTTTTCTTTTCTTTTTTTCCTTTCCTTTCCTTTCCTTTTCTTTTTTCTTTTCTTTTCCTTAAATGCACCATTGGCAAGCACAGAGCAACAGTGGAAGCCACACATCCTTTTAAAATGCTCCCCACAAAGCTAATAGCACAGGAATCTCAGGGCAGCTCCCTCCTCCCAGGTCCTAGGAGAGCCTACTCCTTGAAACTTGAAACTTTACGAGTGCTATCACTTCAAGGCACCCAGACCTAAGAGGATTAAGGTAAGTATCCCTCCTAAAAGCCTGAAGAAACAAAGATTAGTTTTTAGCATCACAAAGAAACATATATTTATATAAGTTCTGAAGGAGGAGAACTATGTGAAAACTTTCAGAGAGGGGGGTGGAGGGAAGGAGAGAGACGCTGGGGCAGAAAAGGCAAATCATCCCTCAGCAAGGGCGAGAACATTCCTACAAGATTATCCACTGTTTACAAGGAAACAGATCGGAGTTAAAATTTACGCAAAAGTAACAAAGAGGACCCGTGTGCCAAAACCTTCTCAAGCTTAATTGGTTAAGTGAGAGCGTTTGTGATTGGACCAAATGGCAGACTTTTTCTTTTTTCCGTTATATACAGAGGGTGCCGAGGCTTATGAGGATAATTAATAGTTAAATCAACGCCCCAAGAAGAACTTGTTCATCCTCAAGAAAAAAAAAATGCACTTTTAAAAAATAACTTCAAAAATACCTTTCTGTATATTCATGGTGGAATAAATTACTTAAACTCCTTTAAGTTTTCATTTCGAAAGAAAATCAGGAACAAAAATTTTTTTTGACGTTCCGGAGGCCCTGATCCCATTAAAAAGTCTAAAAGAATCTATGAACTTCGGGAAAATGCACATCCATGCGAAAGTGTGCATATAACTCATTTATTGCAGTGGAAATATATTCCTTTCATGTAGCCATCAATCAAATCGGTCGTCATGCAATTTTGTCTTTCACGCTTCTTTTTTTCCCCAGACAGAAATAAACGGCTACTTTCTCCTCCCCCAAGAGGCAATAGATACAGATTTCCCAAAGAAAACAAAAAGTAAACATTCATTCTGCTCCGAAGTGAATTTACACCCAAAGCATCTTTTGTTTGCATTGACCGCGGAGGTAAACCTGTGGATTCAACATGGTTATCGACGAGTCAAGCGCTGAAAAGGCTGATGCACACACACACATAGTGGCAAATGGTGTCAGAATCCCCGTTGCCCCCCCGGGGCCGGGTGGACCCAAGGCTAGTCAGAGGAACGCCAGAATTCGCCAAGACTTCAAGTGGGATGGGTTTGACATCAGTTCTTTTGTCAAGTCCGAGAGATCGTCTGTGTCGTGGGTCAGCATCTGTCTCGTCGACACCATCGCTGGCAGCAGAAGGCTGTGCGTTTCAATGTTAAGGTTCTCCCAGCGTCAGAAAGCGTCAAAAACCCACTGTAGTCTCCCCAGGTGGCCACCAACTTCTAGCTGCCCCCCAAACGGACAGGGTTTTGTCACCATGAGGGGTATCTGCGAAGTCGTTCCACCAGCGCTGATCAGGTTCCGTCCCATAATGCTTCATTCTCAGGGGCACGTGTTAAGATTTCTGGCAAAGGTTTCGTCCTCTTGGAGCCGATGCGCACATAGGGTGTCGGCCGTGTCCCCTCCTTCGCTCAAACTGTTATTAAAGTAACGACATGTCTCGGGGCACCTGGGTGGCTCAGTCCTTTAAGCCTCTGACTCCTGGTATCAGCTCAGGTCGTGATCTCGAAGTCGTGTGATTGATCCCCGCATCAGGCTCCGCGCTGACAGCATGGAGCCCTCTTGGGATCCTCCCTCTTCTTCTCTCTCTCTCTCTCTCTCTCTCTCTGCCCCTCGCCCTCTTGTGCGCGTGCTCTCTCTCTCAAAATAAATAAACCTTAAAAAAAAAAAAAGGGATGACATGTTTCACAGCAGATTGCAGTTTAAAACCCAGGAAATGTGTAAACTCTCCACCACTTGTCCTGTCCTCTAGAATAGAAGTATGAATCCTAAAGGGCCCAGAGCTTATTTGCAACAGCTTTTGTATCCGGGATGGCAGAAAATCGCATGGAGAGATTCATACTGCTTATTGGGCTTTTAAAAAATCTGCCAGAGATGCCACAACGTAAAGAAAATCTTCCTAATTATTTTGAGAACGGGCGCTTATCTCCTGTCCAAAAAGTCGATCAAGCACGTTAAGACTTGTTCTGGGAAACGGGGCAACTTCAGGATGCTGGAGCAAGGCTTCACAGTCTGTTTCCACTTTCTGACAAGCCCCCTGGAAAGACGGCGAATGAGGACCTGCCTCTGATCTCATGGAGACTCTTCCCTGCGGTTGCCCAGATGCCTGTCAGCATTGTTGGTGGACAGTTTTGACACCAGCGGAATCTTCCGGAAAAAAGCAGCGAGTTAGGATAATGCACAAAGCTTTGTGCTCACCAAGTAGCAAAGCCAGATGAAATGTCAAGCTTTGCAGGTGTACGGTGTCTGAGGCCGGGTTCCCCCCAGACGGTCCCTGACACGGGGATTTGAGTGCCAATAGTTGATTTTGGATGTGATCCCGGGAAGCACCTGTAGGGGTGTGGGGAAGTGAGTCAGGGGATGGAAAGAAGGCAATAAAGAGTGTATTATCGAACAGGTTATGGCTGTGGGCCACTCGGGCTCAGTCCTGCTGGCAAATCCTGGGAGACAGGGGAGAATGTGATTCAGGACTGTCCCAAGCAAGGGGTCGGGAAGCTCGGGTGCTTAAACATCAGTGTCCATCCATCACCGGTTGAGGGATGCTCCCCTGGAGATGCTCACTTTTCCAGCGCTTGGGGCCTTCCGGCATTTTCCAGCCAAGCCTCCTTCAGCAGCCAGAAAATATTCTCAGGCAGAGAGTGGCAGGTGTTTACAGCAAGACGTTATCGTAATGCAAGAATGCTGAGGGCTGAGTGCTTCACAGATACCGTGAATTTTCTTCCAGGCAGCATCTCGCCATTTCCAGGGATGTTGCAATTTCCAGAAACAGGTTCACAAGCAACGAGTTTTCTTTGTTGACATCGTGTAAGGGACAAAAACAGAGCTGTGCAAAAACCATCTCTAATCTTCTCCAGTGACTTGATGACGGGGCACGGACTGGCTCAGAATTCCTCCGTGATCTGCTTCCAGATAGTGGGAAACAGATCAGGGATTCTGAACTGGGTGATGCCACTGGACCGAGGAGAGCCTACAGTTTTATTCCTCCCTCCAAACCATACCCTCCCTCCACTATTTCCAAGGTGCATGGCTTCAACAAGGTTGCCACAACTATGCGGGCGACTTCATTGGTGTTGGGACAAACAATCTCATAGAATGCTTTGAAACAAGACAAGTTTTGCAAGGATGATGATGTAAGTTTAGGTAACGTTCTGGCGTTTTCCAAACAAGTCTGCTTTTCACGTCACACCGTTGGGTCCAGAGGATTTTCGAGATGACAGATGGAAAAGATTCCTTTAACGCTGTGGGCCTCATGTTTCATTGTCCCAGACCTCGCTGCACGAGAGGTGTGGCGTTTTACTATGCCTTGTTACATCCAGGGCTGCAAGTAAAAATGGGGTCATCATATTTCCTTTTCTTTAACATTTTCCGATTAAATATGGCCTGGTGCAATCAAAGATGGGAGTACATAAAAATATTGGAGGGTCTTAATTCCTGTCAATGGGGGGAAATAATATCAACCGTGATGGTCAACACGTGTTACTCTGATAATCTGAGTGATGGTTGAGCATACGTTTTCTCCCTTCCTCTTGCATTCCGGGCAGGGCACACTTCCCGACCCCACTGATCTTGGGCTGGGTCTTGTGACTTGCTTTGGCCAATGGAAGTTTAGTGGGCATGATGCTAGCAGAGACTTATGTCCTTGAGCATATTCTGGTTTGGCTCTTGTGCTCCCGCTTCTCTGTGAGAAGAACATGTCATGGGCGGCCATTGGGCCAAAGAGAATATATGAAGCACACCCAAGCCCCACCTACAGCTGGATCCCAGAGTCCAGCCTGGACCAGTCAAGTTGTGGCCAATTCTCAGAGCTATGGGTGACAAATACTTGTTATTTTAAGGCACCGAGTTTCAGGATGTTTTGTTACACAGCATTATTGCAGCAAAAGCTGACTAACACATTAGGGTATTGTATAAAGTAGCGTCCTTTAGCCCCTCACACTAGCTTCGGAGTGAAAATAGCTTGGTACAGTCGGATTTAAAACCCTTTTTCCCCTCAAAAAGCCAAATTTTCAAAAATGAAAGGAAGGGCATTGAACAAAATAATACATTCTTTTTAGCGTTTTCCTTTCACTTCTCCCCCAAACCATATGATCTGTGAGAACTGGCCTGTCATTCTACGCTTCACTTTCGTGGCCGGCTCTAATTAACAGTCCGTAACAATGGCATTCTCCCAGTCGATGCCTTTTGATGTGAACTTTTTCAAGTTCCCTCTCATTGGAGTTATAACCTTACAACTTCCCACTCTGCCACAGTTTAATTTGTAATCAATATTATGAACTAATGAAATAACACAAGGCTTGTTTTAATAGGGCGGTTTGCTTGTTTGTTTTCAAAATTATACCAATTTGCCACTTGGCGATATTCACACCTCTTTTTTTTTTCATGAAAGCTACGTCTTCACTATCACAATTTGAAATGAGATGCCTCCTAGACTTGTTGCATACAATTAAACCACAACAAAAGGAAGCCGAAGTCATTTCACTTTTCATAAGGCCGTAATTATTCTTTAACTATTGGAATACGACATCCCTGAGGAGCTAATTATCGAGAAGCTCTCATCACACATACGAAACACACAAACAAATCCTTCAAGCACAAAGTAAATGTTCAACATTAAAGAGCCCCGTCCAGGAAGTCATACCAATCAGTTGGTCCAGCTAATTACTAATCTGATTTTTGGAGTAGTTGCATTAGATAATTATGACGCCTATTCATAACATGAAAAGCCCAGCCTTTCATTGACTTTAATAAAGATCTCGCTGCAAGAAAAAAATGTTCTAAGACCCACAATACAAAATTTGCATTGCAGCAGAACCTGGGAGAAGCGTGGTAGACATTTTTTTAATGGAAAACATTTCCTTTATCACATGATAGATACATTTAATATACTTTTTTATGGATGTCACGGTGAAAGGCAAGGGAGCTATTATATTCGTATGATTTAATATGAGTCGTGCAGTACTGTGTAAGGCCCAATTCAAATTTTTAAATGTCTTATGAAATGCTTCTTTGAGTCAACTAAGATTCACATTAGATATATATAGCGTATTAAAGATTACACTATGGATCATATTCTAAAGGAATCAAAGTCAAAGTCATGCACGTAATGTGGTGACTGCTTTACTCAGTTTTAAAATATATTTCTATGGACGCATATTCAAATCCTTCTTAATTTTAAAAGGGCTTTAAAACTAATACGCACTCGCATAGACTGTTGATGGGAATGCGCATTAGCACAGCTTTTTCAGAGGGCAAGTAGTCAATAACTAGGAAAATTAAAAATATATATACCCTTTCACCTAGCCATTTACCTTTCAAAACCTTTATCTTGTGGATAAGATTGTATTAGTGCCTTAGTGTGTGTGTGTGTATATATATATATATATATATATATATATATATATATATATGGGTATTCATGACAGCATTGAAAGAGTAAAATAAGGGGGAGGGGATAATAAATAAATAAATAAATAATCAAATAGCCAATTAATGGAGAATTGCTTTATGATACATCCATACAATAACTACTATTAAAGACAGACCATATGCACTGTCATGCAAAACTGTTTAAGACATTGCAGGGGTCCTGGGTGGCTCAGTCAGTTGAGCGTCAGACTCTTGATTTCAGGCTCAGGTCATTATTCCTTGGTCGTGGGATCGAGTCCTGCATTGGGCTCCACACTGAGTGTGGAACCTGCTTAAGATTCTCTCTCTCTCTCCCTCCCTCTCTGTCTCTGTCTCTCCCTCTGTCCCTCTCCCTCGCTTGTGCTCTCTCTCTCTCTAAAAAAATTAAGAAGTCTAATTAAAAAGATATATTAAATGCAAAAAAGCTAAGTTATACAACAATATGCATAGTGTGAGCCTTTTAGGTAACCTAAAAAGGTATGCATATGTATCCCAGATAAATGTACGCACAAATATTTTTCATTCGTGTGTATGTTCATGCATGTATTTGTAGAATCGTGAGTAGACAGATATATGAATGACAGATGACAGATAGATGCAGATAAACCTTCTAGAAGGACACACAAGAAACAATTCTCAACTCTTTCTTCGGGGGAGTGGTGCCCTAAAAGTACAAAAACAGCCGTAGACGGAATGAGAAACATTGAGCATGGCTGTGTTCCAACACAACTTTAATGGAACAAGATGGCCGTCCCATGACCTAGAGTTTGTGGCCCCCTGCCCTAACAATCGAATCCAGTCCCCATGGCTTTACATACCATTTATCATTTACATGCTAATGACTCCCAACTCCAACTCCAATCTCGCCCCTGACTGTGATGCCTGCATTCTACCAGACACTCCGTACTTTCACTTGGATGTAACAACAGAGATAAGTAACCATCCACCACTCAAGTGTCTCCTTCCATGGCATCGTTGCAGCTAGGAAGCAGCTACTTGGCCAAGGCCTACCTTCCCCCGTGTTTCACCCTCCTTGCGTCCAGGGGGACCGTGTTACTAGTTCTTTCCCAGGGTGCTCTCCTCCTTTCTCTTTGCCATCTGCCAACGGAATGCAGCCCTAGGGGAGGGTAGAGCCACCGATGGAAGGTGCGAGCTCCTTCAGTCACTATGTGGAAGGTGTCTCATCAAATAAGAATATCTGCATTGGTCTAGTGAGTGAAAAATGAATTTATTTTAAGCCACAGAAATATGGGGATTTATGTTACAGTAGGTAATATATATGGGTATATATACACCCATATGGGTATATATGGGTATATATATATGGGTATATATATGGGTGTATATATATATACATATATATATATATGTATATATATATATGGGTATATGGGTATATATGGGTATATATATATATGGGTATATATATGGGTGTATATATATATATATATATATATGGGTATATGGGTATATATGGGTATATATATGGGTATATATATATGTATATATATATATGGGTATATATACACCCATATGGGTATATATGGGTGTATATATATATATATATATATGTATAGGTATATATATGGGTGTGTGTGTATATATATATATATATATACGTATATGTGTGTGTATATATATATATACGTATATATGTATATATATATATATATATATACACATATACGTATATATATATATATATATGGGTATATATGGGTATATATATATGGGTGTATATATATGGGTATATATACACCCATATATATATGGTATATATATATATGTATACACACACACACACACACACACACGTGTGTGTGTGTATGTATATATAATAGCCATCTAAAATTTAACATGTCCAAAATGGAATTTAGTTTTTGTCTTCTATGTTCCTTTCCCAATATCCCAATCTCAAAATGGCACCTGCATTTATCTATTTTTCAAGCCAAATACTCAAATACTTTGGTGTTATCTTGACTCTTACTCTTCCTCACGTACCTGACATCTAACCCATCAGCAAACACCTGAAAAATATTTCTAACATCTGGTCATTTTGTAATGGTTCATATCGGACACCTGTACCAAAGTCAGCATCACAGGTCACCTGGGCTCTCGCGGTGGCTTTCTTAATCAGCCTCCCTACGTCCACCGGACCTTTCCCTCTCCACGTCTAATTTTCCACATCAACTCCCGTGTGATCTTTTCAATACGTAAGTCAGGTCATATTTACGCCCCTAGACAAAAGCCACACAATGGCTTCCCATTTTGCTCTGAAATGAAGTTCAGACTGTGAAATCCCCGTGTCGTGGCCCCACTTGATCTACTCCACGACCGTCTCGCCAAATTCACCTCCTATATCTCTTTCCCTCCAACTCTGCTAAACTGTAATGACCTCATTAACTCTTCTTCAAGCATGGCGAGCAAGCTTCTTTCTCATGGTCTTCCACGACTTTGGTCTGCACTATTATTCTCTAGTGTTCCCTTCTCCAAGAAGTCCTCTAAGGCCACCCTACCTAAAATACCACCCCCTGTTGTTCGTTATCACCTTGCCCCACTTTCTTTATATTCGTAGCGTTACCTACCCTATATTATACCATATATCTGTGTATTTGCTTATTTCATTGTTACATTTCAACTTACTGTTAAAATGTAAGCCTTGTGATGGCAGGAACCTCATCTGCCTTGATCATTATTGTAAACCCAGTACCTTGAAGTGTGCCTGGTCCATAAAAGGTGTTCAGTAAATATTAGTTAAATGTCTGTTTCTTTTCCTCGATTTTTTAGAGCTCTTACTTATTGGGGTCTGTCCTCCTGAAAACTTCATGTATGAGAAACAATCTGGATATATGTGTGTGTGTGTGTGTGTGTGTGTGTGTGTGTGTGTGTGTGCAATACTATTTGAGAACTTTTCCTTGCAAATTCCATAGATATTGTTCCGTTGTCTTCTGACATTCAGGTTTGTCCAGAAGAATTTAGAGGTGACCTGATTTTCATTCTATTTTAGATAATCTGAGTTTTCTGTATGGATGTTGATAATTTTTTGGAATCAGCATGTGGGCTGATTTGAACCCTTCTCTCTGTAGTTTTGCTTAACATGTAATCGACTTTTCAGATCTACAAACTCAAACCTTTTTCGGTGCGTGGAATTTATCCCCAGTTATTTTCTGATCGCTGCTTGTACTCCAAGTTTGCTTACTTCCTCCTCAGAAGCGTATAAAGCCATCAAGCTGTACCTGCATGGTTACACTATCTCATTGCTTTACGCTCCTGCTCGGGCTCGACTGAGCGACTCAAGTTTATTCTTCACGACCCTCAGTTGTCTTGCCTCCGACGAAGACTTTCATTCTGTTTTGGCATTTTTAACTTGCTCGCAACTCTTTGCTCTCTCACTGTATGAGATTCTGTTGTCAATTTATATCTGCCTTCTGGCTTTCATCTGCTTTTTCCAAAAATAATGGTCTCCTTGAGTATTCTATGGGGAATGCTAAATAGCTTTCTAATTTCCTCTTCTGTTTCCTGCAGTAAATCATTTTCAGAGGCTTCCTCGTTCTCTGTGTCTTCCGTATGAATGCTCTATGGTAGTTTTTCACATATTATGCTTTCCCCGTGTTTACTCATCCCTGAGTGAGGAGAGCTCTGTCAATGCCCAGCATTTGTCGTCAGACATACTGCCTCAAAGAGCAGCGGTCACTCAGTAAAGGGACAGGTACACACGTTTCTAAGTGATAGGGAGCTTGAATTTAAGCACAGAGGGTGAAGGTGGGAAAGGAATAAATGAGCCCCTGATGGCATTATTATTTTGCGGGGGGGAGGGGGTAACATAATATGGGCAGGATTATGTTTCTCAATCCAGTCCCACCAACTAAGAAAGAAGCAGCCAATCTCTCAGGTTCCCACTCTAGTTTATGAAGAACTTAACTTTTGGCTTCCACCGCACCCTCCGTCAAATATTTCTTCTGGAGTTTTCCATTACCCAAAATATATTTCTCAGCTGAGTCTGGCCTTTATTTCAGTGACCGATGGCTGACATATATTTATTTACTCTCTATGGTACTGTTGATGACAGGCCTTACCGAAGAGTCTCATCACTGTTAATTACCAAATTGTCAACATTACTGTAAATGAGAAGCCCCAGGGAAATGGATATCAACTTCAATAAACAGCCTTTTTCACCTGCTTCTGAAGGCTTAAAATGTGTGTTGAGTACAGGGAGTCAGGCAGGAATGGCAGCCGGGGACTCTCCCAAAGAGAGCCTGTGGTCTGACGGGAGCTAAAAACACGTGCCTGGGGCATTTGATGGTACCGGGCCCAAGCAAAAAAAAAATAAAATAAAATAATTGTGGCATTACAAAAAATGACCAGGTAACATAGGTCTAGGCTTCAGGGAGGTGATGTTTGGGTGTGGTTTAGGCCCCCAAATGAGAAAAGGCTCCCAGCATGAGAAAAGGCTCCGATCAGAGTTTCCCCCGAGGTAGGAAAACTTTCCTGCCTATGGATAATAACAAGGATGTGCATGTGGCTTGAGAACAGGGATACGTTAGTTTCCTGCTGCTGTGTGAAAAACGACCGGAAACTTACCAGCTTGAAATAACAATCATGTGTCATCTCACAGCTTCTGTGGGTCAGGAGTCTGGGCTCAGCCTCGCTGGATTCTGCACACAGGGCTGGAATCGAAGTCTTCCTCTCTGGAGCTTCTCTTCGAAGTTCACGTGGCTGTTGGCACAACCCAGTTCCTCGCCATCGTACGATCGAGGTCTCCATTTTCTTGTTAGCTCTCAGTCAAGGTCGACTCTTGACTCCTAGAGGCCACTCTAGGGTTCTTGTCCCCATCATCTCCTTCTTTGTAGACCCTCTCACAACGCGGTGGCTACTTTTTCTTTCTTTAAGTTTATTTATTTATTTTGAGAGAGAGAGAGAGAGTGAGGGGTGGAGAGACAGAACCCCAAGCAGGCTCCACACTGTCAGCGCAGAGCCCGGCGTGGGGCTCAAACTCACAAACGGCGAGATCACGACCTGAGCCGAAATCAAGAGTCAGATGCCTAGGGGCGCCTGGGTGGCTCAGTCGGTTAAGCGGCCGACTTCGGCTCAGGTCATGATCTCACGGTCCGTGAGTTCGAGCCCCGCGTCGGGCTCTGGGCTGACAGCTCAGAGCCTGGAGCCTGTTTCGGATTCTGTGTCTCCCTCTCTCTCTGCCCCTCCCCTGTTCATGCTCTTTCTCTCTCTGTCTCAAAAATAAATAAACGTTAAAAAAAAAGAAGAAAAAAAAGAGTCAGATGCCTAACGGACTGAGCCACCCAGGCGCCCTGGTAGTTTACTTTTTCAAGGCTAGCTGGAGAATCTCTCTGGCTTCTGGGAGATCCCAGTCCCTGTTTTTAAAAGCTCACCTAATTAGGTCAGGCCCACCCAGGATAACTCTTCCGATTAACTCCAAGTCAACTGATCAGCAACGTGAACATATTCACAGGTTTCTCCCCCACTCCAGGGGAGGGGATTACGCAGGGTATATACACCGTTGGAAGGAATCTTGGGAGCCTGATTAGAGTTTTGCCTGCTACAAAGGGCGACAAAGGGATTAGAAGGACCTAGGTTCTGGCAAGAGGAATTGTCAAACACTGGACGACCTTGATTGCCAGCTAAGGAAGGTTGGAGACTGACGAGTTTTGAGTTGAACGGCAGCACCTTAAGGATTAGAACAGGAGATGACAGCATCTTTATCAGAATTCCATAAAGATTTGGACCAAGTTATGTCACCGGCATGTTACAAATTAAGAAGTTTTAGAGCAAGGATAGCGATTAGGTTGGATTAACTCTCCTCAAAAAGCAGTGGCTGCCTGGAGGGCTGTATTGGAAGGGTCTGGGTCATTTCTGGGCCTAGCAGGTGGCAGTGCTGGGAATTCTTCGCACCGGCTGCCAGGGTGAGGGTTTTTCTCTAAACGCGAGAAAAAAAGGTCTGGTGCCAGACGAAGGATTCAAATGCACTTGCTTCCGGACTTTGATGATGCCTTCCAGGGTTGCGTGGAACCATGGGTAAGAAGACAGAGGAGGGAGGTCAACGTCTTACGATGGGTCTGAGTCGCAGAAGGAAGCCCAAAGGTGGGGTCATGTGCATGTGCGAGGGAGATGCCATCGGGCAGAGCACGCACTCACCTGCACCCACTGCTCAGGCTCTCCCACCGCCTCTCACCCATCAGAGCCTTATGTCTTCTGACTCCAGGGCCAAAAAAAACCCCCAATAGCCTACATAAGCATCGTTTCCTATGACCAAAAGATCTTCTCGGCTACTTGTTACTACTTAAGACAGTGCTCATGAGAATATGGCCTCAGTGCTTGGAAACCCTGGGTAGTTTCTGGCTCTACCTTCTGGTGGAACGGGAGACTCGGCTCACACAGCTGGCACATAGTTTCTCTGCACCCCGTTTCCCTCACACCCTCGGAAGGACTACGCTTCCCTCCCCCATTGACGTTGAGGGTCGGAAGGACTACGCTTCCCTCCCCCATTGACGTTGAGGGTCGGAAGGACTACGCTTCCCTCCCCCATTGACGTTGAGGGTCGGAAGGACTACGCTTCCCTCCCCCATTGACGTTGAGGGTCGAAGGACTACGCTTCCCTCCTCCATTGACGTTGAGGGTGGCCATTGCCCCATGGTAGGCGAGGCGGACTTCCTACCCCACCGCGGGTGGGCTTGGCCACGTGACTTGCGTTGGCCAATGGGATGTTAGTGGTTCTGATAAGCTCAGCGCTTTCCCTTCTTGTGCCCTGGCCAGCACTACGAGGGAAAACGCGCCCAGACAAATCCCTGGACCAAAGAGGAGGAGAGACATCTGGAGCAGACCTAAACCCAACCGCAGCTTGGACTCAAGCCCACCACCGCCCAGAGAGACAAGGCATGTAGGTGGCTACTCACAGTGACCGGTGCGGAATCGGCAGTTAATAAACAGTCCTCATCATTGTTAACGGCATGGTCTTTTCATCCGTTTATTTTTTAGTTCTGGCACAGGTTAGTGGGGGAAGGGGAGGAGAGCCAGGTATGAGAGTGATTTCGAAACCAAGGCTATGTCTACACGAGCAAAGGAGCCTAGATCTGGCTCTCCTCCTTCAGTTAAGTATTCCTGCTCCCACATATCACGAAGGTGCTGCCATATGCAGGGTCCTGGGATAATGCTCAGGACATAGACTTACGTGGTCACAAATCTTAGAAGGGTTGCAAGACAGGGGAGGGTCAGGGGTGAGGCTTTGGGGGCTGGAAAGAGAAGCCTGCGTAGGGGCTGTATGTTGGGGGCTCGCTCAGCAGCCAGTTCCGGGGCGAGGCTGCAAGATGAAAGTTGCGCCCCCAGAGGCTGTGGTGTGAGAGAGTTGCGGATCACTAAAGTTGGAAAGAAACTTCTGGAAGTTTCACCCCAAACCCAGCACCAATGCAATGGCCCAGGGCAGGACTGTGGCTTAGACCTCAGAGCTGAGAATGCAGAGTTGGAAGGAGAAAGGGTCCCCCGGAAGATATCCAGGAACAAGCCAAACGATTAGTCTGGGCTGAGCGCTTTGAACACCCGCGACGTGGGGAGTCATACTTACAAGCACCGTGAAATAAGTAAGAGCTTGGACTCTGTCACACTGCCTGAGGTTTGAACCCTGGCTTGGGCGTCTACTAGCTGTGCGACCTTGGACAAGTTACATAACATCTCTGAACCCTACTCTCTTAAGGGATGTTAGTTGACAAAACACTCTTGTCAGGTCCTTGCAAGGATTAAAATCATTATATATCTAAAGCGCTCAAAATGGACTAGAGTAGTGTCTATTATTATTCATGTCATTACAGGCTCACAATCCCATATCTGAATCTGTTGAGCCGGAGATATGCGCTTTAAGTTTAGAATCGTTCAGATTTTAGTAAAGAAACACGGTGCTCCTGTGAACATTCCAGAAAAGAAACATGGAGCACATACAAAATTGCGGCAGGGTCTGGGGCTGCATTCTGTAACCAAATTACATGAATATTTATGCAGTGAAATGTATGAATATTTAGATCAAATAAAAACGATAAGTAGCTTCAAGTCAGTTTGGGTCAGGTTTTGCTACTATGTAAGATTTTTTAAAAAGCAAAGTAAACAAATCAAAACAAACACAAAACCCTTTGAGTTTCCCGAGCGTTGGGGGTTTGGGAAGGGCACAGAGGGATTGTGGCTTTTATTGCTGGAAGTGATCGGAGGCGCAGAAGTATTTTGAGCCTGGAGCAAAGGGTAGAGAACGGTCTCCACCTGAGCCCGTGGGGAAAGACCGTAGAAAGCGGGTTTGGAGCCTCAGTGGACCCTCAATGACTGGAAGGGCCTTGAAGGCAAGACTCAGAAAGCAATATAGGTACCAACGTGGCAGGAATAAGAGCCCCAGACGGATTGCTAAGAACTTGTCAAGAGGTAAACTAAAGGCTGGATTATGAAGAGCCTTGAATTCAGGGATCGGCGTGCACGTACGTCATTTATATGATGAGCAGGAAGCTGGTTTTGCTAGGATGACACTGAACGCTCTTTGCTTCTGTTACGGAGCCTGGCAGATCCTTTAGGAAAGCTGGTCTGGAGCCATGCCCTCATGCGGGGGTGGTGCCTTGTTCTAGAATGCGCTTTCCGTCACCTTCCAAGTCTTGCTCAGCCATGCGGTAGCTGTCCCTTTGGGACGTTGCCTTTCACCACAGTGGTAGACACCGTCAGCTTCCTACCCTCATGACCTTGGCACTCACCTGTAGACACGGAAGGATGCTCCCTGAGAACATCAGCACGTTTCTGCCATGGACCCCGGGCTCATGCACAGAGGGAACGAGACATTGCAAAGCGTGAATGCCTCAGGAACAGCCCTCGACAAGTGATGGTCAGGATGCTAGGGATAACCCCGTTCCTTCACCCATTGGGTGAACACCGAGGCGTGTTCTCCACTGCCTCCTAGAGTTCCCCTGGGAGAATGAGCCCCAGATGCCCTTGGCAGTAGCCTTCAGTGCATCCTGTGTTGGCTTCTTGTCTCTTTTGGGTCTCCGTTCCTCGTCTTCTTGCCAGGTTTGGGGACCACCTTCAGAATAAACCGGTTGCACTTAAGTCTTTGTCTCGGGGTCTGCTTACGGGGGGAACACACACTGAGTCACCACAGTCATAGGACTGGCCCTGACATTGCACTGACCTATTCGTGCCTTGGTTTACGGTTTCTGCCAGGAGAGGCCAAGCTCCTTGAGGACAGGAACTTTGAATTCCCCGTTGAATCCCCATGGCACCTGCAGAGGGTAAGTAAACATCAAAGAACGTGGATTGACTTGGAAAACTGGGTAAGTTGCACAAGAATATTTCCTGCCTCTCTGTGTTAGTCATAGCTTCATGCCCACCCTGTTCCCAGATATCCCCTGTCTTTACTCCTTGCCTGTCCGTAACCCAGCCTCTGAGCCCTGGTCTCGAGCTTCTCTTCCCCGCTTACTGAAATGGGTCCCAGGCCACATGCGTAGGATTTGCTGCATTCCGTCTCCTAAACAGAAAATGCCCATCTTTGAACGAAGACTTCGTGGCGATTTTTCCGTCTTTCGTCGCTAGCCCCCCACACGGACACAGGCAGACGCACGTCCAAACACTTAGACTTGCCCTTCACGTCATGCCTTCTCAGCAACATTTTCCTCTCTTTCTGCAGTTGCCACGTGGACCCCCACCGAACCGGCATAGCATTTCTATCACCTCGAGTTGAAAAAGAGTCCTAAGCTTGGACCATAAGAATGAGATCCTCTCGCTCTGGGTCATCAAACTTTTCCCACGGTGTTATGGCACGTGCTGCTTAGGGCCTAGAACACCTGGAATAAGACAGGGAAGGGTCATACCCATGAAGCTTACCCACAAAGGTCATAAACATGGAGCAGGCACCACCTGAATGATGTTCGGTGGTCAAGCGACACGTAGCATCCGGGGGGGGGGGGGGGCGCGTGTGTATGAGCGTGTGTGTGCATATGGAGATGTGTGCTCAGGCAGGCATAGATCTTACCTGTCTTGCCTTTCTAGTTCTCCTTCGAGCCAAAGTGGAGCCGGAAGACATTTTGACAGAGTAGTAAGAGAGTTCTGGTTCCTAGTCCTAAAAAGAACAGAGAGTGGGCTAACACTGAACATATTAGTCGCCTCTCGGGGCCTCAGTTTCTCTGCCTGCAGGAAGAAGTGAGGGTAAATGTTTTCCAAGGATCCATTTAGAACGGTATTGCGTTTACAGAGCTAAATGAGAGAAAAATCTGAATGCAGAAGGAAGGCACCATGTGGTTTCACGTTGTTTCTTTTTAAAACACCGACTGAAAACTGATGTGTTTAAAAAAAAAAAAAAAAAGTCTGTGCTGTTACACCCACCATGCCTCTTTTATGAACTGGGGGAAAGAGGAGAGATTTATTTGAAAGTCAATAGACTACAGTATTCACAGGTCTACTGTATGTGCTAGTTTAAATTCAACATTTTGAATGGGGTAGAAACAAACACATCGGAATTTGACCAAGGATACATTCGTATGTCAGTTTAATGCTCCAGCTGTTTAATCAAAATACGAATAAAAGGTCTCAAGCCCAACAAGCAAAAATATCATAGTTGTGGGATTCAGCGATTGCTTCCCCATTGTCATCCAATTACTGTGTAATTTTTCCCTGTGACTGAATAACTAACTGTTAGCAAATAATGAAAAGGCAATTACAGCTACGCTTTGTTCGTATTACTCCCTTCGTTTTATTCCGGCTATAATTATTGTCAGTGCTGGAGGTTTACTGTACCATGCAAGCAGCACCAGGAGAGAAAATGGAATGGGCTGGTGCATGGAAAATTGCCAATGTCACAGCTACCTTCATCGGCACTGTTGGACTTCTGAGATTAAAAAATCAGAGGAAAACGCTCTCCATGTGGGTTTTACAAATTCCCTACCTCAAGCTGTTGTGGCACCTGGGGGAGTGGGGACAGGGGTGGGGGCGGGGGGCACGCAGGGAACCAGGCACCATGTTTGTCCTGTGTTCCTGCGTCATTCCCAAAGGACCGTGCCTTTCACCGCACTCTGCCTGAAAGCAACTCTCGGAACTCTTCTCTTAGCCTTTGCTTCTCGTTAATGGTCTCCATGCTGCTTCATAATGGGGAGTGGCATATAAATGATGCATTTTATGGGGTTTGATCTTTCTTCAGAGAGGAAATGTGCCACATATGGACAGATGTCGGAAAAGAAAATGATGATTATGCCCTCTTCGTGTACTTGCTGGGACCTATTTTTAGAAGATTTCACTGACCGTATGTAGTATACCTTCCCTTTTGACTTTCGTTCTGTTAAACAAAATCTGGGGGAAAAAATTAAGAATTGAAAAACAAACGATCAAAGGGATAGAGGTGTGTTTCTGAGATTTTTATCTCTTATTTGCTTAATAAACATATCCTGAGTACCTACGACGTACGAGGCATAGACAAAGTGCCGAGGAATCAAAGCTGAGTATGACACGATCCCTGACCACAAAGGCTGCGTCTTCACACTCAAATGTCTCTCTGCGTGAAAAGCACCTTAGCGTAGTCAAAAGCTGAAAGAACACTGTGTTTGAAGACCAGGATTCTAATACCAGCCCTACAACTTACTCACTGGTTTATCTCGATGTATCAGTTAGCTACTGCTGTGTAACAAACCATCTGCCAAACTCTGGCTGAAACCGACAATCGTATACGATGAAAGCTTATCAGCGTGCAGGTCAGTGGGAGGCTCCATTCCAGGTTGGGCTTGTCTGGTGCATCTTAGCTGGGGGAGCTTCGTTCCACACGCCTCTCATCTCTCTCCTTGGAATAACTGGCCATCCTGGACCGTTCTTCTCATGGCGATGTCTGAAGAGCAAGAAAGCAAGCGGAGAAATGCAAGCACACGCACCAAGCAATTTCACGTCTCTGCTCTAGTTATGCCTGTTCACCTCCTATTGACCAAAGCAAATTACATGGTCAAACACAGAATCAAGGGTCAGGGAAATGAACTCTACCTCTCAATGGGAAGAACTTCAAAGACAGATGACAAAGGGAATGAATACAGGGAGGGATCAGGAGCTGGAGGAATGAATGCAATCCACTTTCCTTGGGTACAATTTCATGCCCGTAGCTTCTTTGTCTGTGAAAACAGAGGTTTGCTTTACCTGCTTTAAAATACCTCTGGAAGTATCAAAAGAGATGAAAAGCATCACTGTGCTTTGACAACTCTAAAGAACGATCGCTAGGTAAACAATTATTGCCCTCTGCTTACTTTTAATACTACGAAAATGGTATGCTTTCTTTTTTCTGGAACAAACCGGGGCTTCTCGATACCCTTCAAATTTCTTTAAGTTCAACCACCCTGAATTCTTTCATTCGTCAGAGGAGTAAAACGGAAAATGGACATTTCTTACTGCTAGATCTACTCTTTCTTGCTGTTGTTTGTAAAATAGGTCACTTCTCCAAGACCCCGATCTGGTTTGAGGGCGGACGGAATCTCAAAAGCTTTTGTCTTGGTTCCTGTGGCAGCCAGCCCTGAGAGTCTCCTGGGTTTAATGTGGAAGAAGAAAACATTTATAGGCTAACGCAGGCTGCTTTGGTAACTCCTGCCCTTGGGTTATTTCCATAGCAAAAGGAAAGCAGGGTACAAGGGGTTGATTGGTCATAAATAAATAAGCAAGGATATACATTCGCAAGGGCAGGAGAAAGGCAGATAAGTAATACCAGAGATAAAGGAATAATTAAAAAAAAAAAAAAAAAAGCCCAGAAAAAAAAACCTCAGAGAATCAGACAGATTTGGGTTTGAATCCTTGCCCTCCTACTTAATAACTGATTTATTTATCTCCTTTGAGCTTCTGTTTCCTTAGTTGTGAATTAGGGATGCAACACTTAACCCATGGTGCTCTTGTGAGGACTAAATGAGATAATACATAAAAATCCATAGCATTGCGTCGTACAGACACAAGAAATCAGTTCCCTTTTTCCATCCGGATGTTTTGAAGTTTATTTTCCCGAGAGTATGGCGGGTCACAGCCATTCAGTTTTATGGCCAAGACCGTGAAACACTTTACTTTCCCCACTTACCGTATCTCAGGCTAGTTGGATCACAATAATAGCATAGTCTCCAAGAATAATTTTGGTAGAACAAGCCGACTAACTAAATTGCATTTTGCCTGAGAACCTCTCAACCACCATAGAAGTCAGAGAACCCGAAGAATTGTCCTCCTCCTGTTCCTTGTACCACATCCAACACTATTTGCATTTGGCAAAATCCCATTCATATGTAGATGAACCGTCTTCTTCCTCCACACCAGGACATCTCTGTCTCTGTCTGTCTCTCTCTCCCTCTCCCCCTGCCTCTCTCTCTCTCTCTCTCTCTCTCTCTCTCACACACACACACACACACACACAACTTGTCTTAAATATGGTCAGTGCCTCTTGGAGGCCAGGATTGTAGTGATTTGAAAGCAAATTCGAAAGCAAAACTTGCTCATCAGGCACAGAGAGAACCATGTAGGTACAGTATAAAAAAGAACGAAGAAAACAGTCGTTGCCAGGAGAATATAGGTGTGAATGTCCTAAGAAACATAGCCAGCTAAATTCAACAGATATATTTAAAAAAAAAACACAAATGAACACATAGGATGTATAATATTTAATATCAGAAAAAATTCAAAATAATTAACCACATTAAGGAAGTTATGGACAATAATTACATGCCAGTCTCAGTAGAAAGTAGAAAAAAAATTTTAGAGCAGTGGCATCTAAAGTTTCTTTTTAAGTATTTTTTTAAATATAAGACTAGTAGAGAACTGTCATCACTTGATAAAGACACAAAAGATATACTCAGTGGAGAACACTTTTTTTTTTAATCTTTCTTTATTTTGGAGAGAGAGAAAGCAGGGCAGCAACAGAGAGAGAAGGGGACACAGGATCCAAAGCAGGCTCCGGGCTCTGAGCTGTCAGCACAGAGCCTGATGTGGGGCTCGAACTCACGATCAGCAAGTTCATGACCTGAGCCAAAGTCAGATGCTCAGCCGACTGAGCCACCCAGGCACCCCAAAGTGGAGAAAGCTTTTCAGATAGTATAAGTCAATAAGTTAGTGCCTTTACACTAACAATGGCAACAAAAGATAAGATACCACTTATAATAACAAGTAAAATTCAAAAGCATCAAATATTCAAAAGTTCTCTGAGAAGAAAAGTAAATCAATGAAAACGTTTCTAAAGGGCGTAAAGGAAGACCTGAATTAAGAAACAGACGTAACATGCTCATGGCCAGAATGTCTTAGAAATAGAAAAATGTTAAATCTCATGGGGCATCTGGGTGGCTCAGTCAGGTGAGCATCCGACTCTTGGTTTTGGCTCAGGTCACAATCTCACGGTTGGTGAGTTCGAGCCCTGCATCTGGCTCCACGCTGAGAGCGCTGACAGTGTGGAGCCTGCCTGGGATCTCTCTTTCCCTCTTTCTCTGCCCCTCCCCCCTGGCTCTCTCTCTGTCTCTCTCAAAATAAACAAGTAAATTTTAAAAACAAACAAACAAAAAAGATGTTAAATCTCCCCCCAATAAATACATATAAAGAATTCCAATCAACGTCCTAACAGGATTTTGTACTTCACTGGTATCTAAGAGAAGCATCATCACCAGTGAATGAGAAAGTATAGGATATTTATTTAGTAAAAGGAGAAATTGACTCATCAGCATGGAGGAAAAGTTGGATCACAACCTCACACCGTATACAAAACCGTAAGCACGAGATGACTTAGATGAACGAAAGGCTGAGATATGAAGAGTAAAACTTAAGAAATAGAGGGAACAAACATGATAAATGTATCTGTGACCTTGGAGTAGATGATGATTATTTTGTCAAAACCCAAAAGGACAGAGGGCATAGCGGGGGGAACAAAGGGGGGTACCAATAAGACCTGAATATGTGTTTTCCAGAGAGGGAAACAAAATAGTTATCATGCATACAAAGCTCATGTGTTGTTGGAAGGGGAGTTGAAGGGCTGCACGTATTTTGGACAGGCATCTGGCAGTAATTAGTGAAATTAAGTACCCGGATCCTGGGACTCCCTCTTCTGGGCATCTCCCCTGGGGACTTTGTCCCAAAGGCTCACAGCAAGACAAAGATGAGGTCTGCTTTTGAAACATTGTTTGAAGGGGCGGAGCCGGGGACGCAGAAGTGTCTATCTAAGAGGCAGAACAGAGAAGTAAAATGTGACTCTGGTACACGGTCCCTTACCTGCAATTCCGAAAAATAAAAACCTCTGAATATACGAAGCTTGTGGGGGTTTTTTGTTTGTTTTGTTTTGTTTTTCATACAGTTGGGACAAACCTATTTGGTGGCAAAACTTGACCCGAACCGACATGAAGCGAGTTAGATTCTCTTTATTTCATTTAGGGTGATGATTCACACAGTTTGATGCAGAAATATATCAATGGGCTACATGAGAGGACGCTGCCCAGGACTTTCAGGATGCAATTTGTAGTCCCCTGTCACCTAATTATAGCACACGAATTTACACAAAATGTGTTCAAGGAGATGCACATATCGATGCACCTAGAAGTGTTCGGAGAGGCAATTCAAAGAGTCTCAATTAAATTCACTACAAGGATGCATGTAGGGGGAGTCAGAGATTTGGATTTAAGATGGGACATTCGGAATGAAGGGAAAACATTTTCCCCCCCAATGGGCTACAGAAAATAAAAAATGAAATGGAATACACTTAAAATGAAATCAAAGAAAATATAACAAAATAAGATCAAGTACAATATAACAAATAAAATAATAATAAAATAAAATGTAAATTAAATTGAAATAAAATAAATAAAATTTAAAATAAAATAAAATAAAATAAAATTTAAATTAAAATGAAATAAATGAAAATAAATAAAATTTAAAATAAAATAAAATAAAATAAAATTTAAATTAAAATGAAATAAATGAAAATAAATGAAAATAAATAAAATTTAAAATAAAATAAAATAAAATAAAAATATAATAAAATTTAAATTAAAATAAATTAAAATAAAATAAAATTTAAATTAAAATAAATTAAAATAAAATAAAATTTAAATTAAAATAAAATAAAATAAAATAAAATAAAATTGAGAAAAAGAAAAAAAAATTAAGAAAAGAAAAGAAGAGAAAAGAAAAGAATTACCTAGCATGAACTGGAAGAAGAAAATAAAACCAGGCCAACAGATCATCATTGCCCAGTAGCTCATCTGTGAAAGAGAACTTCCATAGCGGTTTCTACGTACATGTTGTTTCATTTTTGCAGAAGTCTCATTCTGCGATGCAATAACTTAAGAATTTTTTCAGGCCCTGTCTTCCCCATGGGTTGGGTGCTCAGAATTTGGGGCTTGAAAAATGTGGGCTGGCCGCAAGCCTTTTGTGGCCAAACCTGGTCATCTAGGGAGAATCGTGACACAGAGGCTGTGTTTTCGCACTGAGATCAGCCCCGGTGAACTATCATTCGGCCAAAAGAGCTCTGGGTTTATGAGCAGACCTGGATTCAAACTCCGGGCTCTGTCCGCTGTGTGGCTTTGGGCAAGTCACTTTGCCTTTCTGAGCTCCTGACTTCTACTCTGCCGCCTAGTCCTTCTCTCTTCCACCTGCCTCTGAGGGAGACTTCACTTGAGACATTTTCCAAATATTCTTTGGATGATTTGAATGCATGACTCTTTCACACAGAGACATAAACACCTAGCGGACAGGGGCTGTATCTCATTTGTCTTTATCACCCCGAGGCCCAGCACGGCACCTAGCACGCGGTGGGTGCTCACAAACCGTCGGTCTTCACGTGCGGCTTTACCATTTTCTATCCGTGCAACTACAGACCGTCGCCTGACTTCCCAGACCTTGTTTCCTCCGATGTAAAATGGGCCAAATGATACTGCATAGGGTTTGGTGTAAGGGTGAAATAAAAACACGAAAACTCGGGGCGCCTGGGTGGCTCGGTCGGTTAAGCGTCCGACTTCGGCTCAGGTCATGATCTCGCGGTCCGTGGGTTCGAGCCCCGCGTCGGGCTCTGTGCTGACAGCTCAGAGCCTGGAGCCCGTTTCAGATTCTGTGTCTCCCTCTCTCTCTGCCCCTCCCTCGTTCATGCTCTGTCTCTCTCTGTCTCAAAAATAAATAAACGTTAAAAAATTTTTTTTAATTAAAAAAAAAAAAAACCACGAAAACTCTCAGGGTGGGAAGGAATCCCAAGGGTCATTTGGCCAACCACCCAACTGAACCAGCCATTTCACGGGGGGTACCCAATACCTCCCAAGGTAGCCCAATGCCATTTTTGGGCAGCTCCCGCTTTTGGAAATGAGTTGAAATCTACTATCCTGCGAGGGCCTCTGGGGATGCAGGAACACACTGGGAGGGCGGAGCTAGCCTTCATTCTCACCCTCTGTCATACTGCAAGGGGGCAGCCCAGATGTTGACGACAATATTTCATCCATCTAGCACTTGGGGGAATCAGCTGATCTATGAACTATTCAGACGCTCTCTCGCTTGATTTGCAGTTTGTTATTCAATTTGGGTGATTCTCCTCAAAAATATTTCAAAGCACGAGTGGCTCAGTCAGTCGAGTGTCCAACTCTTGACTTTGGCTCAGGGTTTTAACCAGGGCCATGGGATTGAGCCCCGAGTGGGATCTGTGCTCAGCAGTGAGCCTGCTTAAGATTCTCTCTCCCTCTCTCTGTCGCTCTCCCTCTACCCTTCTCCCCCACTTGCACTCTGTCTTTCTCTCTCTAAAACAACCAAACAAAACATTCAAAGTATGTAATATACTTCCCTGCCTATCTACACAAGGGATATGGATCAACCCTTAACCAAACTATAGATAACGGATGACTACTTTGGTCTCTAAGACAGGGGTGTTCTCAGGACGGTTGGAAGAATCTGGGGGAGTGGCCCCTGGACTAAATGATCCTAGGCTGCTCTGCCTTCCATGTCTTTTGTGTTTTTTGTTACTTTTTATTTCTCTTTCAACACAAGGCTGGAAGCATCCCTCGTCGCTTCTCTAATTCTATAATTATAATCTCATAAGCCCTTCCTGCCCCGCCCTGAGCGAGCCCCTCCCTATGCACCCCCCCCCCCTCCCCAAGCCAACGCTTAGGAAGTACCAGCTCCAAGGCAGTAATGTTTGTAAAGTAAGAGTAAATAGGATCCCTCTCGCTGAGGCCCTCTACGAACAAAAGGGGCTTTGGGCGATCTGTTTGGTTTCAGTTCCTTCTTTGCTTCTTCCAGTGTGCTGGGCAGAGGGTTTACCTGCTATTTCATGGTGCCAATGGGGCCCCCTCCAGCTCGATCTTTGTTTTTCTTCACCTTGTTCCTATCTTTTAAAAAAAAAAATTTTTTTTAACGTTTATTCAGTTTTGAGAGACAGAGCGCGAGCCAGGGGAGGGGCAGAGAGAGAGGGAGACACAGAATCCGAAGCAGGCTCCGAGCTGTCAGCACAGAGCCCGACGCGGGGCTCAAACTCACCGCGTGAGATCACGACCTGAGCCGAAGTCGGAGGCCCAACCGACTGAGCCGCCCGGGAGCCCCTCCTTGTTTGTATCTCTGAAGGCCGACACCTCAGGTCACCCAGCTCCCCCTGCCAGCAGGATTTCAGTTGAGTTTGGTCAGTGGGAGGTTCCCCGGGGGGAGACTGGAGGACGGGAGGAGAGAGAAGTTAAAGTCATAATCTCCATTCCTTCCCCGTGCTCCCTGGCAGGGCCCGCCACTCTCCATGACTACTGTTCCTGGCAGGTGGCCTCTCCCCCAAGGCTCTGCGTCTCACTGGCTCTGGTGACACCACCCTATCCTTCCAACCTTCGGGGTGGTGACACCTTCTCACTGTTGCTGGTTCCTGGGTGATTCCTCATCCCTTGTTTATTCCCCTAATGCTAACCACACCTCTTAAGTTGTCCCTTCATTCAAGACTCCTCAGGGGCGCCCGGGTGGCTCAGGTGGTTGAGCATCCGACTCTTGACTTGGGCTCAGGTCATGATCTTACGGTTCCTGGGATCGAGCCCTGAGTTGGGCCCCGTGCCGACAGAGCGGACCCTGCTTGGGATTCTCTCCCACCCTCTCTCTCTGCCCCTCCCCTGCTTGCTCACGCGCGCTCTCTCTCTCTCTCAAAATAAATAAACTCCTGCAAGCCTCAACGGAACCACTCATTCATTCAACAAGTATTTATTGAGCACTGACTATGTGCTCAATACTGGGGATACATATACATATACAGATACATATACATACACAATACTGGGGACCCAATACTGCCTGGTGAACAAGGCAGACATGTTCTCTCCTTTGGGCACCCCAAGTCTAGCAGGGGAAGACTGATCCTGAGCAGGTAGTTGCGCATGTGATGAGCATTTCAAAAGGGGAGTGTAGGGTGCTTTGGGGGTCCAAAGCGGTCCACGCTGGCACTTTATGGCAAAGTGGTCCCCAGGTAGGAAAATGCAGCTATCTACCTACACAGCTAAAGCAAAACCATAAACAACAGTTGCCGTCTTCCGGGTCAGAAACTGACACCAGGAAATGATCATCCCAACTTTTTGAGCTCCCGAGATCTAGAAGTAAGAGAGAGGGAGGGGAGCAGGCCACACACGCCCTGAAAGGAGGAAGGGAGCCCGAAGTTGTGTTCAAACTAGAAACACCCTGAACTTGCCCTACCCCGGATCAAGAGCCATGAAGTCCCCCACCCCCCCCGACGCTTCCTCTAATACCTTCCTGCTTCCAGGGTGCCACGCCGCGTCACGTAAAATAACGACACTAAATCTGAAGGTAAAAGGAAAGACGTCATTACCAGATTAATACATCGTGAAAAAAATTCACGCCTCTGATAGATACTTAACCGTGCGTTGGTGATTAAACTAATTGCACGTGGCAAACAGAAAGATAGCTCTTTAATGCATGTTAAATATTAACAATTGGAGATAATAGGAGTCTACATGTCTCCCCTTTACAGCTTCCTTTGGCGAGGAAATGTACTTTCGTCGGAAGAAAAAGATGGTTTGGAATGTGAGAGTCTTACCCAACGCAGGCCAGCAGCGCGCCCCCCAACACCAGGGCCACAGGCAATCAGCTTAATCACAAATGACCGGAACCAAATGGATTCAGGCAGCCGGGCTGACTACTGAGTTTCAAAGTTTTATGTATCAAGGGTCTGAATGCCAACTAAATCAAAACCTTTCAAGGCAAATCAAAGGGCCAGCAGACGTCTCCCGACTTCTGCCAAGAGCTTTGTTTCACTATTTCCTCCCGGGGCCAGCAGGAGGCAGCGGCCGCGGCGGTAAAGTTCAGCCTCATCGAGGGGGCATCCGTACCTGCTCCGTTATCCCCACGAAGTCAGCCGTTACCTTCACACTGAGAGCATCGGAGGGTGGGTTGGGGGGCAGGTGGGGGGAGCGAAAAGAAGCAAAACAAACTGATTGATTGCAAGCCCAGCTATGATGTCAGCATGAATTCATGTTTCCCACAGGCATGCTAATCAGCTCCATGACATAATAGCGGCTTCTATGACACCGGTGGGACATCAAAGTTATTCCAAAGATAACATAACACAACACTCGAAGCCCCAGGAAACTTCCACGATGCTTTCAGATGTTTTATAAGGTTGCCAATCTTTTCATTGCCGGGGACACAGAAAAAGCGGAAAGGAAACAGAATATGGAATTTGGGAGGAATCGGGGCTGGAAAGTGATTTCGTTACAAATTCCAAATGTTCAAAGAGATAGTGGCAATTAAAGAGCTGTCAGGGGTCGCCGTTTAAAAGCAGCTCCACGCAGACTCTTTTTCAGGCGGGCAGACGGGCACAGTTCCCAGTTTGGGAGAAGAAAAAAAAAAATCTAAGTCCGTATGAAAGGTATTTGTTCAAGTGAGACCACAAGGAGGGTGTCACATAGGAAAGGACAGAGTTCAAGGTGTGCTTCTCTCTTCTGACCCCTTCCAGATACTTGCCTTAGGGCCAACGATCTAACACCTCGGAGACTCGATTCCTCCTCTAGAAAATGGAAATCGTGATACCCAGCTCTCAGCAGGGCTGAAGGGCTAAATCAGGGAACACGATTCACAGCACTGCATCAAAGCAACCCTCTAAATGCTCATTAGCAGTGCCCTGGATAAACATTTAACATTACTCAACACCGAGACTGTTACTGCTGGTAGTAACCCGTATATACCGCAGGTGGATATGTTGTGCCAGGGATCCACACGCACCGGCCTTTTAAGCGCTCACGGTCCTACGAGTTGGGTACCCTTAGCCTAATTTACAGACGATGAAATTGGGGCACAGAGAGGGTTACGTCACCTGTCTGAGATCCAGACATGACATGACAGCCGGACTTCGTGCCATCTGGTTCCAGTCTGTATTCTTCACCACTGCTTTCTCTATACTTTGCCCACAAGAGGACACACACACACACACACACACACACACACAGTCTACTGGCAGCCTCAGGAATATCTGGGATGGAAGCTTCTAGAAGGGGATGCACCGGGGACAGCTCTTTATGCCACAGGATGCCCTCAGCGTCTGAGAGTTACAGAGGAGGAGGGAGGAGAGTAGGGAGGGGGCCATTCCACTTCCCTACAGACATCGCTTCCTCTCTCAGACCCTCTGCAGGCAGATCCCTGCCCACTGGATGAGGAAGCCTCAACGTTTGTCTACTTGCCCGGCCTCCTCTCCGCCCCCGGGGCTGTCGGACCTGTGTTCGTTTGTAGAGGAACAGTGGACACCTGGCTTCTTTCCTTGAGCAAATGAGCAGTTCAAAGCGAAGGCAGCACCGCCACTTTTCTGGTATTTCTGCCACCACGCGAGTCCGGCGGGGGGACAGTGATGCTGTGAGGTGGGTGGCGTGGGGGGTGTCCCCAGTCCTCGAGGGAGCCGCTGTCAAAGGCACTTTCTGGGCCTCAAGAGCTAGACCTGAGGGAGGGCAAGAGGGGTTAAGAAATAAAGGACGGGAGCAGAGGCCAGGGAGAGGTCCCAAAGGACAAGGGAAGAGACGGCCAAGTGGGACGTGGAAAACAAGATCTGCCCCTGGAAGGAAATGCCACAGTGTCTCTACCCGTGGCCTTAGTTGGACTCATTTAACTTAGTTTATTTGAGGCTAATGAATTATGAATGAATGAATGAATGAATGAAACCAAGTATCAGCTACAATTTTGCCTCAGAATTTGCTGGTTCCTTCCAGTGAAGCCCCCTGACTGGCCTGGTTTTCTTTTTGCTTCTGGCAATTTTTTATTGCGCATGGGAGGTATTTCCTTTGATTTATTTACTTTCTTCCAACTTTGTAGAATGGACAGAACTGGGGAGGACAATGTCTAAATTAAAGAAGCCAGCCGACTTTTGTGACTCTCCTCAGCTTAGTGGCATTCCGCGTTGCGGAAGCTGAAGCTGAAGTAAATTTGGTGCCCGATGCCGTCATTCTACAGGATATTCTCAAACGCTGTGTCTACCTGGGGACCCAGGGGCCATGCATCCCCTGTCCTTGGGTTGCTTACGGGCGAGAGGAGGAGAGAAATACAATACAGAGTGGCCGGTGCATGCCAGAAGCATCTGGTGACCAGCTCACATCTGCTTGGCCTTCCCTCTGATTTCAGCCGGTGCTGGGTGGACAGTGACAGGCAGGGTGCATCCCACTCGAGCTAACAACCCGACTGTCATACTGCTTCATTTTCTGGATGCCCTTGACATCCTAGAAGAATGGAGGACCTTGCTCAGCCCGTGCTCCTACACAGCTAGTTAGAAAGTGCAAGGAAATTAGCAACTCCCTTGGCGGCATTTGGCCGATGGGGACTGAACCAGTGGATGGGTGACCCCGCTTCCCATCTTTAGGTGGACATGCTAGCACCATTCCACATACTCGCCAGTGGGACCCAGTGGAGCCGAGTTCCCCCGGCCACCGGCAGCAATCTCAGGAACGGACCTTAACACTGCTTTTCTTCCTTACGGGTTTCACTCTCCCTGCACCCTGAGGTCACTTCCCCAGTGAACTTCCTCCACCCAAGTCCTTGTCTCAAGGGTTGTTTTCAGGGCGACCCAAATCGAACAAGGCGATCTTGTACATTCTAGAGACATCAAACAAGGCGATCTGGTACGTTCTAGAGACATCAAACAAGGCAATCTGGTACGTTCTAGAGACATCAAACAAGGCGATCTCGTACGTTCTAGAGACATCAAACAAGGCGATCTCGTACGTTCCAGAGACATCAAACAGGGCGATCTCGTACGTTCCAGAGACATCAAACAGGGCGATCTCGTACGTTCCAGAGACATCAAACAGGGCGATCTCGTACATTCTAGAGACATCAAACTTAGAGGCATGGAAGCAGGCATCCTGGTAATGTGTAAATTGCCCACTAAATGTTGAGAAGGTGGTTGGCAAATCGAGATGCATGATGAGGGAGAGGTGGATAAGTGGCCCATGCAGAAAACACGAGAAGGAGCTAGGAAAACCTGGCACGTTTGCAGGACTGTAATTGGATAGAAAGACCACTCACGTTGGAAAAATATGTTTATGGGACCGGACGGGAGAATTCTTCCCTGTCTTTGGTGGCAAAGCCGAGAGCCACCTCTTTGGCATCGGAAATAATCACAGGGGCTATGGAAAATAATTGTTTTCTTTTTTAACAAACGTCTTTGCGTTCTGTAAAAGACCTACAGGAAAGGTACCTTTCGTGTGGCAGGTGGAGGCCTTTGGATGGCTGGGCCAGAGAAAGCAGGTAAAGAGCACAGCATACCTACAGGTAGAACCTGTAGGAGTTTCTTCACCTGTAAAATGGGCCCGTACGTCTCAGGCAGAAGTGAGTCACTGATACCCGTTGTGTCTCGACACAGATAGTCAGTGCAACCAATCCAGTCTGGAAAAATAAATCTTTTGGCCAGACGTTTCTTGACCAAAATGACCGACCACGTCCATCGTGCCATCTCTTGGAAAACCATTTGTAAATAGCTTCCAACAAGTGAAAGATTCCAATTTACCACGGCAGGACCAGGGAAGGGCATGGGGGTAAAAGGCAGAGGGGGCTGGAAGCGTAATTGTACATTTTGACATTAAATGAATTACATGGAAATTATATGCAAATCATTATGTAAATGCGGCATATGTTGTTTTCGAGTTAACAGCTTGGACACTTTTATTAATAATTGCAGGCATTTTTCAGGGTGAATTAAGAGCCCCAATAAACTATATTTAGGATCCACTTCAGATGAACAGGATTTAATGGCCTTTGTTTTTCATTTTAAGTGGCTCAGGTTAAGACAGAAACTTGAAATTCTCTCCCTTAGCCCTCTGAAGGCCATTATATATTATACAGGATTCTTTTGATGACAGTGACAATCTATGACAATTAATAAAGCACATTAATGCCAAAAGCCTTTGAAAAATATGAACTTCTCAAGAGAGCACTGCTTTATCTCATTTTATCCTTTTATACCTCGTGAGCAGATGTAAAAGATTAAAATGAAATATCCTTCCCTCTATTGTATTATTCCTCCGTAATTTAAGAAAAAGGAACCGTGACATCACATAATGAGATGCACTGCCTTCGATGCCATTGTTCCTTCAGACAGTGAGTTGCCTAGAACACCTCTGATTTCTTCATCTCCAGAGGAGATACTGCGTTTTCTGCTCTCCCTTCCTCGCTCTTGCAAAACATCCTCAAAACGTTTATTTTCGGAGAAACCTCGGTCGTTGCCCAAGCACGGTAGGTAGAGCGAGTGAAGCAGGGGCTTTCCGTTTCCTTTGCAGACCTTCATTTCTGGGAATATTTTAGCCCAGATAACCTGGGGACTCTGAGAATCTCAGACTGCAAAAGCTCCGGAACTCCCGGGTGACACGCAAGGAACATCCCTTTCGAAGGCCGGAAAGCCGAGCTTGAAAAAAAAAAGAAAAGGAATCAGGGAAGTCCCCGAAGGCTTACGACAGAGACGCATTGGAAGTCCTCTGCAGAGTTGACACGTGAAGGGATACTGTGGCTGGCCCCCACCCCCGCCCGGGGTGGGTTCCTGGTACTCAGTCTGGGCAAAATGGCGGCCTGGATTTTTACCACCACGTGGGGATAGGAAGGAAGGCTTTATGTAGACATAAAGTTAGGACACTCAAGAACTACATCCTCTGTGGTCCAGGCAATCTTCTCTCCAGCAAAGAGAGATACAGAAGTTTGACTTGTCTAGGCGTGGGGAGAAAAGAAAAAAACCCACATCAATATCTCCCGCGAGGATCCACAAGGACAAGCCTGGCTTGGGGTCCTTCTGGAGCCCACAAGTGTGTGCCCTCTGGGAATATCCCCACGGGCAGCCAGCAGATGGAAACAAGCACGCGGGGAGGACCTAACAGGTTTCCCTCCCATCAAGCCCCACTAACAATGAGGTCACAATGCAAAATTACAAAACACAGGAAAGGAAAACGAGCTTCGTGTGTACCCAAACGGCGGGGCCTCAAGGTTTCTCTCCCAGCTTCCAGAAACAAATAGCCTGATGGTCTGAAAAATAAAAGAGTTTTCCCACGGGGTGCCTGGGTGGCCCAGTTGGTTAAACATCGGACTTCAGCTCAGGTCGTGATCTCGCGGTCCATGGGTTTGAGCCCTGCGTCGGGCTCTGTGCTGACAGCTCGGAGCCTGGAGCCTGCTTCCGATTCTGTGTCTCCCTCTCTCTCTCCACCCCTCCCCCACTTGTGCTCTATCCCCCTCTGTCTCTCAAAAGTAAATAAACGTTGGAAGAAAAAGAGAGATTCATCTCTGCACCTTCTATCTGACTCTACAAACCCCGCTAAGGGTTCTGCTTCCCCATGAATGTGGTTTCTGGCAAAGGGCCCTCCACGATCTTCACATGAAGAGTCAGGCAAACATAGAGAAAAGGGGGAGGGGGACGCTCATGTTTGTGCAGATGGAAAGATGGCCATGAACTTCAAATCCCCAAACCCTCCAATCCTGACTGAGAGCCCACATGGAAGCCTGACTGACCCCAGTGCGGCTTTCAAGAACGGAAAATGCTGCCTCTCCTGGTGTGTTCAACCTGACACATCGGGTCCTGAGGGATAGATTTATATTGATGGTTTTTGTTTAATGTTTATTTCTTTTTGACAGAGAGAGAGAGAGAGAGAGAGCACAAGCAGGGGAGGGGCAGACAGAGAGGGAGACACAGAATCCAAAGCAGGCTCCAGGCTCCGAGCTGTCGGCACAGAGCCCGACGTGGGG
Organism: Panthera pardus; assembly: GCF_024362965.1. Taxonomy (NCBI): domain Eukaryota; kingdom Metazoa; phylum Chordata; class Mammalia; order Carnivora; family Felidae; genus Panthera; species Panthera pardus. Next base: position 32,244,308 of record NW_026526743.1, read on the forward strand.
CTCGAACTCCTGGACCGCGAGATCGTGACCTGAGCCCAAGTCCAATGCCCGACCCTCTGAGCCGCCCAGGCGCCCCTGTTGATGGAGTTTTAAGCAGCATGCCAGGCATTTGGGATAAGGCTTCCAGGCAAGACAATGAGGCCTCAGAAGCAGCTCACCTAATATACAAGGAGAAGGCACATTTGAGGAAATGCGGGTTCCTGGGGTCACTGAGTCCTATGAGTGACTGACCCTAATAATGTCTACTTCCTGCTGGAGGGCCTTCAGCGGATCCCTGTCCTCAGTGCAAGGGATGCTTGCTACAGAATAAGTGAGACCCAGGTTTGAACCCCCACTTTCTTCACCGCGTGGATGAACGATCTCGGAAAGTCACTGAGCCCCTCATTATGTCTCTGAGCCCCGGTTGCCCATCAGCAAAATAAAGATAATGGAGCTGCTTTTAGAGGAGCACCCGGGGCTTGGACATAATGTTGACAAAAGGGCCAGGGAAGCACTTGTCACATGGTAGGATGTCACGTGGAACAAACATAGGCTGTGAGCGCTCTGTATATACAAGCCAGAGAGGCACGGACCTCTCCCTCTCTCTCCCCCCGTCTCTCTTTCTGTATCAATACCACTCATGTTCTCATCTTCAGAGGGAACGACCTGAAGCGGCCAGGCAAAAGGAAGACTTGGAAGCTGTCTGATGCTCCAGGTAAGTAAAGAAGTCCAAGTACGTGGCCAACGTGACCCCTAAATAATGCATTGGGTTTTCCACGTGTGATCCGACGTGCTTTCTCAGATACTTACCATTCGCAAAGAGAGGACTCAGGAAGGAGGCTCGTAGCTTCGTAGTTTTTCATTGCTAGAACAGGAAAAAACCACAGGCGCCTGGGTGGCTCAGCCGGGCAAGCGTCCAACTCTTCACCTCTGTTCAGGTCACGACCTCACAGGTTTGTGAGTTCAAGCCCCGTGTCGGGGCTGAGCTGGTCTGAGCGATGCTGACCGTGTGGAACCTGCTTGGGATTCTCTCCCCCACCTGTCTCTCTCTCAAAATAAATAAATAAACTTAAAAAAAAACAAAAACAGGAAAAAAACCATAGAGAAAAAATGGAGCAGGGTAGGGATGGGGGACCTGATTATACTGTCTATACAAGCTAATATACAGCTAATAAAAATATTTTCTTCCTCGGGCGTCGAAACTGACCAGGTGTTTGGGTATCGGACAAGCCGCGGCACAAAGTATTTTGAAAATAACCTGTGCTCTCATGCCCGAGTCTTGAAATGTTAGTGACGAAGTGAGGGGAGTATCGTCTCCTTACCTTTCAGACTGTCGTCCTACTTCCTTTGTGCCCTTATTCAAGCTAACGTTAAGAGCCAGGAGAGCTGAATTTAAATCTCTGCTGAATGTCCTTAGGTCGGTCTTTTTAAACTCCCTGGGTCACAATAGCCCTCATCTACAATACGGATGAACAAAATAAAAGTTCGCTTTGAGGGAACGCTTTTTTTTTTAAATTTATTTTGAGAGCGCAAGTGGGGAAAGGGCAGACACACACACACACACACACACACACACACACTCCCAATCCCAAGTAGACTCTGAGCTGTCAGCACAGAGCCTGACACGGGGCTCGAACTCACGAACTGTGAGATCACCGCCTGAGCCGCAATCAAGAGTTGTACGCTTAAGCGACCGAGCCGCCAGGCGCACTTGAGTGAGCACTTCTTACGTGCTCGATATCACACTTGGAGCTTTAAACCGGTTTGTTATTTACAGATGTTTCCCTATTTATAGAGGTTATTTCCTTTAGCCTTACAACTCTGCGAATAAGGACCGCCCTTATTCGCAGAGGAAAACTCAGGGTCAACAAGAGGGGTGTCCTTGTGCAGATTAGTAGTGGATATGGGCAACAGTGAAACCCAGCTCCATGTGTGTCCTTCCAGTGTTCATGTACCCATTGATTCACTCACTCATTCACTCACTCATTCATTCATTCATTCATTCATCAAAGGTCTTCTGTGTTCGGAAATAAGCGTCGTTTAAAAACTTACCCTACAGAAATGTTGTGAGTATCCCTAAGGGAACAGGTGAAGGCACTGTTGAAGGAGTTACGTGAATGAATGAATGAATGAATGAAGTGCTGTATGTCTTTTAGTTCACAGTGGTAGCTAACATCTGGTGAGAACTTTCTAGATGCCAGGCACTGCAGATTTCCCCAGCCCATGGCAGAGCCAGTGACCCAGCTGCTCAAGGCCCCTGAAACGACCACTTCAAGGCCTCTCTGCGATGTCAGTGTCCTGGGGCCCCACTGCATCATGAGGCAGCCTTCACCTTCTTCCACCGCTGAGTCAGTCTGGGGAAGAGGCAGAAACATAGAAACACCTCCCACTTGGAACCAGCGTTCTCCAGGAGCAATCCCAAAGCATCCTGGAAACAGCGACTCTCTTATCTAAATAGATGATAGCAAATTCTTCTTCCTCCCCGGCAGCGATCTCTGTCTCTGCTATCCCAGAGAGCATCCTGGGAGAGACGCTGGGGCCCCGTCACCGATGATCCCGGTAACCCCTGGAAGAAATGTTCCATCCCATCTGAGCGGGGGACTCCCTCACCTCAAGGTCTGTTTGCTCACTTGACACAAACACACTGCAAAGCACATGGCCCCAGAGGGGAAAGGGATGCCCGAAAGAGTGTTCGTAGGCTCACTGTCGAGTTTTCTCCATAGTACTTGGGACTCCTGAAGACAACTTGGCATCCAAAAGTTCTGAGGTCAGAAGGCAACCTCTTGACTATTCCTTAAGGAAACATCCATTCTTTTGGACTAGAAATGCACCAAATATTCAGTTTAAGCAAAAGCCTTAAAACACACGGTAACTCTATAGCAAGCACTTAGTGGGTGAAAAGAAACTTACTCCGTGATTTCCAATCCTTATGAAATTTTGATGATCTCAGGGCACTTGATTCTTTTGCCAGAAATAAGACAGAAGGACGCAGACTGGCAAATGTAATGGTGGGTAATAGTGGTGTGTGTGTGTGTGTGTGTGTGTGTGTGTGTGTGTGTGTTTTAAAGTGGAGAGGAGAAGTCAAAGGGATTTATTGTTTTTATCATTCTAATTAGTTGTACCAAACAAACAAATAAATAATGGAACAAAGGATTTGTAAGGAAGAGAAGAAGCGCTGTTACACGGTAACTAAAGACAGAAAAACACTATTACACAGGGACAAAACAAAATGATAATTGACGTTGGGTGAGGCTGTCATTCTCTGTGATGTCGAGATGATCCACTTTGACACAAGTCTATTTGGCTTTTGTTGTCAGCCTCGGTCAATTCCCTTTGAAAAGAAAAATCAAACTTTCATAGACCCACAAAATCTCAAGGGCCTCAGGTCCAGTTTGAGAAATGCTGGGTGGGGACCATCAGAAGTTTTACATTAAAATGGGTTTGCTGTTCCTGGTGAAATGGATAGTCAGAGGCCTCTTCTTGAACACTGTCTTAAAGCACAGAATTCTACGTGCTGCGCGTGGAAAAAAAATCACGGGACTGGAACATCCAGACCCTTGTGCCTGACCTTGACGCTGGCCGTTGCTTCCTTTGTGACCTTGAAGGAATCCTTTCCCATACTGGAGCTTGTATTTCATCACCTGTCCAAAGAGATTGGACTTCTTCAGGAGGGAATCCCTTATTTTTCCTTTTTAGCTCCAAAATTATGGGAAATTTCTTCTTGTATTTGTTTGTTCCACAGCTCGTGACACGTTGAGATGTTTGCACTCGGTCATATTTGTCATAAACCCGGAGGTGTGTAACACTGATGTGCTTAGGTGGTCCGGTGGTCCTGGCTTCAGGGCAAGCATGGTTAAAGACTCACTCTCAGGGAACCAAAGCAGAAGGTGAGGGAGTGATGAACGATGAGCCACATTATCTAGTTGGGCTTGACTCTGGGTTTCTTTCCCTTGGGTCAAATATCTGATAATGTTTTACTTTAACCTATCTCTGCCCGGAACGAAGGGAAGAGTGTTCACACATGTCCAGCACCTAGGAAGGGGCGACCCTGCGATGCCAGTGAGGTGGTGGTCACCTGGTCAGCAGACAGCACCAAGGACAGGTGACTCTAAGGGTCAGAATGGACGACCCAAACAGATCACCCTTCTGTGCCATTGGCAGCCAGCTCTATAGAGCAGGATTCCATAAGCAGAGCTTATTTAAAGCTGATCAGTTGCTCTATATAAGCTCTCCTCCGTAGAATGGTGGTACTTTACATGTTTATATTTGTAACGGTGTTCATGGCTTACATGCGGAGCACCTATGGTTGGCGAAATCTTATGCTTATTGACCAAGTGAAGCAGAGAGTGAAATGCTAACATGCTCACCAACATCTGTCCACTAAATAACGATCAAGTACTCAACTAGTGACCCGTGAAAAGGAGTAAATTTTCAACACCACCCACAGGACCTCGTGGCATTCTGCACATGGAGTACAGAAAAGTTAAACTCGGGTTCCAGTACATCAGCCCTAGGACCATGTGCGGCCCCTGGCGGATGCACAGGATGCTAGCAAGAGGACAAATGGTAGAGCAAGAGGTTCCCAGGACTCAGAATGCAAAGTCCTAGAACATTCTTTTTTTTTTTAAACATTTATTTATTTTCGAGAGAGACAGAGAGAGATAGAGCACAAGCAGGGGAGGAGCAGAGAGAGAGAGGGAGACACAGAATCCAAAGCAGGCCCCGGGCTCCGAGCTGTCAGCACGGAGCCCAACGTGGGGCTCGAACTCGTGGACCGCAAGATAATGACCTGAGCCGAAGTCGGCCACTCAACCAGCTGAGCCACCCAGGCGCCCCAGTCCTAGAACATTCTTACAAAACTCTCAGAATACCATCTTTGTGCAAGAGAATATTTTGGCAAATAACAGCGTTCCGTCTGCGATTCAATTATTTATCCCCACTGAGAGAATTTAAGGAATAGTGAAATGTGTGCACTTCATATTTCTGTGTATTTCAATTACGCTTTGTCATAATTTCACATCGACGGCCAACCAATCTTGACAACAATCCAGGTACTATCTAGAAATGCGGCAACCATTTTGTAATCAAGAGGACAAAAGCTATGTACTAAGAATGGGGGTGGGGGAGGGAAAAGAGATGTGATGGTCCTGTGCTGGGTTGAGCATCCTTGGGTTCTCCAAGTCCATGAAGAGCAGTCTGGGATTAGATTTGAAAGGACCGTGTAGTCACCCTCTTTGGAGATGCAGAAGTCAACATTCTTACTTTACCAGCTGTTCGGATTTTCTTCAAGTCCTTGAAAATCATGCAAGACGAATGACTCTCCAGAAAAAGTGGACAATTAGCATAATTTTTCTGGCAATTCTCTCTTTCCCTTCTGTTGCTAGTGCTTCCCCCAAAAGTTTCCAAAAAGACCTCCAGATTCCCTAACTTCAGAACACCTATTTTCTATAGGGATATTTCTAAGCAAAATACAACTAGAAGGGTTCTAGAATCTTTCAGAGTCTGTATTACAATAATGTTCATTCCGTTAATATCCAAAGATGAAAATGAGCGTAGTCCTGAGTCAGGAAAATGGAGACATTCTGAAAAGCAGGAGGGTATAACGTTGGTCAGTTTCTTAATCTCCCTAATTCCCAATATAAAAATAGAGCAACCAGAAGGAAAAAAGTAAAATAAAACCCACAATGTTTATAATTAAACTATGGGTCAAATGTTCTCAGGAACCGTCCCTCCCCCCAAAAAACCCTGAATAGGTGGGGATTAACCACTAAAATGCTGACACCAATTCCAGTGTGTTGTGTTTTCCACACCACCAAGCAATCTGTCTGACGTCAGAGGGGTGCCCTACAATTCAATGCAATCCTGACACCATATAGCATCGATCGCGTCTCATCCCACGGGTTAGAGCTCAGTCCTTTGAGATGGCAGAGTTTTCTGTCCAGGGCAGGAGTGTAAAAGATGGGCCTGAAATATCTTGTCACATCAGGTATCCAGAGAACTTTCAAAAATTTGGGTCATGTGGAAAGGACCCAAGAGCCAACTTTGCTTTTTTTATTTTTTATTTTTTTAATGCTTATTTATTTTTGAGAGAGAGAGACACAGCTAGAGTGCGAGAACAGGGTAGGGGCAGAGAGAGAGAGAGAGGGAGACACAGAATCCGAAGTAGGCTCCAGGCTCTGAGCTGTCAGCACAGAGCCCGATGCGGGGCTCGAACCCACACACCGTGAGATCGTGACCCGAGCGGAAGTTGGACGCTTAACCGACTGAACCACCCAGGGGCCCCGAGGGCCAACGTTGAACAGGTCAAAAGTAGGACCACTGACATTTTGTAAATAAACATTTTATTTTAGGATAGTTTTTAGTTTGCAGAACACTTTGGAGAGAGTCCAGAGAGTTCCATGCCCACTTTCCCCTACGGTTTATATCTCATTTAATATCAGTAGGATATGTTTCTTACAATGAATGAACTGATACTGATACATCATTCTTAACTGAAGACCATTAACCTGAAACATCTCTCATTTATTTAGATCTGCTCTGCTTTTCTTCACTGGTGTTTTGTAAGTTTTCACAAAAATATCCTGCACATGTTTTGTGAGATTTATACCAAAGTAGTTCTTTTCTTCTGTCCTTTCTTTTCTTTCTTTCCCCCTTCCTTTGTTTCCCCCGTCCCTTCCTTCCTTCCCTTCCTTCCCTTCCTTCCCATCCTCCCTTCCTTCCTTCATTATTTCTTTCTAGTGTTCAATTTATTTCTTTTTCTCTCTTTTGATGACCATTCATGATGATATATATATTTTTAAGTTTATTTATTTATTTTGAGAGAGAGAGAGAGAGTGTTAGCGCAAGCAGGGGAGGGGCAGAGAGAGAGGGAGAGAGAATCCCAAGCAGGCTCCGCACCATCAACATGGAGTCCGACCTGGGCTCAAACCCACAAAACCGTGAGATCGTGGCCTGAGACAAAATCAAGAGTAGGATGCTTAACTGACTGAGCCATTCAGGTGCCCCCATGATGATATTTTTAAAGATACTGCTTGGTCACCTTTGGGATGATAGGGAGCCCATCCAATATTTTGAAAATTAAATGTAGGGGAAGAATTAAGCCTTAACTGGCACGATCCGGACCGGGAGAAACTCTAAGCTGAAACGTCCCAAGTTCTTCAACAGAAGCAGTGTAAGGAGTAGAGACGAATGGATAGAAAATGGGTAGATTAAGAGAGACTTCAGGAGCATAAACTGTCTTTAAAAATGGGCAAGCGTTCAGTGGTGCCCACTTAACTACAAAGAAAGGATCGATCATGGGGAGAAAAAATGGCATCGCTGGAATGGGGCACACGAAAAGTCCTCTGGGGTGACTGGCAAAGTCAGATTTCTTGATTTGAGAAATCAAGTGATTACAGGGATATTTGTCGTATAATAACTCTTCAAGCCACACGTTTGGGGTGTGGGGTTTTTTTTCTGTCTTATTTTACTTTAAAACGTTAACCAAAAATATAGTAAGAAGAAAGAAAATGGAGTATTCTCGTCTTCAAGAAAGGTCAAGTCAGTGATAAGCAAGTTACATACACTTACGAGTCGTGAGTAAGAAGTTAAACATTTTCGCTTTACATAGGAGCCAACGCGATTGGATTAGGTTTGCGCAGCGCTGGGCAAAATACACACGTGCCATTGCTGTTTTGAAATCCTGAATGGATCCTTTGTTACACTTCATTGTAACGATTATCCAAAGAAATTAGCAAGTGGAGGGGAAAAAAAGAGAGAGAGAAAGAAATGAATGCAAAAAAAGACCCGAAATCCAACAGCCTTTCCTTCTGTTTTTTTTTGCAAAGATCACTCTGAGAGATTTTTCAAAAATCCAAGGAAATTGAAAACGTCCCCAGTGCAGATTATCAAAGCCCTTCCTATGGGATACTACCTGATAATTGAATCATGCAAACTGCTGAGAAGTTTATACCCAACCTACATTTTCTGTGATGTTAACCTATTATTCCTGGCCCCCTTGTGTACTTATATTATTCTCAAAGATATCGGTAAATAGTCCCTTACCCTTCCATCTTACCAGTCAAACAAACACGTACAGGAGAAGTTGAATGCATAAATACCCTCTGCTCATATATTTGCAGTTCAAAAGATTGGCCCACAAAGGGAAAAGCTAGAGTTGAAATTTTCTCTTTAGACGTGTTTAGATATTCACAGGAGCAGAGACAAAAACATTCGTTGCAGAGGGAAGACACAGCGGCTTTATACGTGCTATGGGAGGTGATCACACTGCTGTTTTTCAAGACCGGTCATAATTTTGCTACCTCTTACAGACGCACGACAATGGGGATCTTCCCGAAGGTGGGAGAATCCATATTTTAAACGTAGGTGCATGAGAATCTTCTCTTAAAATGGGTTAACCTTTCGGGCTCGAATTTCACCCAGACCTTGGCCGGTGCTTTCCATTTTGCAGATGGGGAAAACTGAGGCCCAGAGACATGAATGCACTCTCCCAAAGTCCAGAGACATGAATGCACTCTCCCAAAGTCAAACAGCAAGATAGTCAGAATCGGGATTTGAGTGCAGAATTCTTGAATTGGCCGCTATGTATAGCCTCTAAGCAAAGGTGAACTAAGAGATATTTGTCAGGTAGCCCGGAATTGGGGTAGGGGTGGGGGAGCAGGTAAGAAGTTTGCTCTGCTTCTAAGGGCTGCTTTTAGGCCATGTTACCCCCTGGGGATCGGGGAACGCAGAGAGGCCACCTCGCTGGGCTCTCAGACGAATGAGTAAGCTTGGAAATCACATGTTCGGAAAGGGTCAAGGGTCTACCTTTGAGTCTCTTGGATGTCAGGGACCAGGGCCCCGCTGCGGGGCACAGACTTGGGGCAACCACGAAAAGAAGCAGGACGAAGACAAAGGAAAGAGACAAAGTACAGTGTTGGTGAAGGAATGATGATATCATAGCCAGTTCTACCCCAGGACCAACCTGGGGAGAATTCCGAATCCCCAAAGATCTTGGGTGGATGTGGACAGAGCTCGGGGTCCTCCTGCTCCCAGTTGGAATTCTCTGGATGACTAGAAGAGAATATTGCACCCATGTCCTCTTTTTGCTGGACTCATTTTTGGAAATATGTACCACCTAATTATGACAGATTTTCTGAGACCACGAACTGAAACGATAATTTCACCTCTGTCAATACAATATAATCTTCCTTCCACTCAGGGTGTCCAGAAAGTAAAATGTTATCAGTGGGAAAATTGCACGTATTAAAATCTTTCCAACTTTAATGTTGTTCCAAAGGAAACGACATCATTTATTTCCCTTTACTTTGGAAGCAGCCAAAATCCCTCTAGGTCAGAACCAAAAAGCTGCAATTAGCCAACTAATTTAGACAAATGAAGGAGGGTCTGTTTGCCCAAATTACCCAAATAATTGGAACTTTGTAGACTTGCCCCCCACCCCAAATCACATCAGCCTGAGTCTGAATCTTTGCGGTTATCTCACGAAAGCAAACGTATATGACACTACGTGATCTGGGGAGTTGGGTCTTTTTTCTAAGGTTTTGACATTAGATCTATTGGAAACCGTGGCAGGAGAATCCCATATGGATAAGAGAGAAAAAGATCCAATTAAGTAGGAAATGCTAACAAGCTGCTTGAGTGAGCTCTGAGGCATGCCGGGATATTACATGTCCACAAAGAAAATATTAATTTTAAGCTCAAAGAAAAAATAAAAAAAGGGAATTTAAGGGAGGGGGAAGCAGAAGAAAAAAGTGTCAGGATATTTATATAAACTGTCATTCCTGTGTTTTCATGAAGGCTCATGCCCTCTAAACAGTCAATCAACACTCTCTCTGATCACAGACTTCGCTCTGATTGAGTGGGGAGATGTCAGCCAAGGAGAAAAACATGTGGAAAATCTGTTAACCATATGTGTCATTCCTGATGTCAACATGTAAGGAAATACGGGAGCGGCCTCACATTGGTGCATTTCCCCTCCAGCTCCCAGAATGGAAAAGGGCATCGCTGGCTTTTGAAAATATGTATTTATGATTACCGTTGTTGTTGTTGCGGTAATGACGATGATGAAAATACACAGGACTCAGTGTCTGACCCACATAAATACAACAACAAGGCCACCTGCCACCCCCCCCCCCCCCGCCCGGGGACTACCCCCCCCCCTCCCCGCCCCAGGACTAATGTAACCCCAGTGAGGTGTGTGTAAATAACAGTTTGGGAGTTTGACTTTGCATTTCTTGCCAGTGGAGGGCTGCCTGGATAGGCTCTTTTTTACAAACACTGGGATTTTTTTTTTTTTCTTTCCTGGTCTTGCCTTGACACCTCTTTCCCCACAGGGGGTAGAATTTAAGTCAGCTTAGGGGCTCCCCGGGTGGACAAAGGGAGCTCCTGGGGGGCACCAGGGAGAACAGTGGGGGGTGCTCAAAGCTAAGTTCTAGCCTGGCAGTATTAGCCCTTAACCTGGTGACATTGGAAAAGTCATGGAACCTTCTGAGGCTTGGTTTCCCGCAGAGTGAGAAATTTGGCCCAGGACAGCACAGCAGGAATACAGATCACCTGGGGATCTTGTCAAAATGCAGATTCTGGTTTTGGAGGTCTGGAAAGGGCCCTGGTAACTCTACATTCCACCCCCACCCCCCTTTTTTTTAAGCTTATTTATTTACTTAGAGACAGAGAGAAAGAGAGAGAGAGAGAGCAAGGGAGGGGCAGAGAGAGAGCAAGGGAGGGGCAGAGAGAGAGAGGGAGAGAGAATCCCAAGCAGGCTCCCTGCTGTGAGCAAAAAGCCCGATGTGGGGCTCAAACCCGCGAGCCGTGAGATTGTGAGTGACCCCAGCAAAGACCAAGAGTCAGGTGGTTACCCGACTGAGCCGCTGACGCACCCCTGATTCTGCCTTTCTACCAGGCTCCGGGCATTCAGGGGGGGTGGATGCTATCCTAACACTCGCCGCCCCCTCGCCGCTCCAGGAATGGGTCCATGTCCTGGACCTAGCCAATCAGGGTACTCCATCACTGTGATTGACTGGTACATGGGCAAATGACCCATGGCAGGTTAACACAACGCAGGGCTTGGGCTAGCCCCACGACGGTGAAAGCGATGTTCTCTTAGCTGGGGTTATAAACTCTAGCTAGGATATTAGTCAGTGGCTTGGAGAAGCCATTTTATCACATCTTGGTAAACGTTGCCTGAAAATAAAGTTAAAAGAGAAGGAAAAAAAAAAACAAAAAAAACCTGAGCGACCCAGTGACATCATTTGGACTCCTAGATCCAGCCATGCCTGAAGGTGAACATCTCTGACTTCTTTAGTTACCCACTAGTCAAAAATGTAATGGTTACAGGAGTGAAACACTTCAAAATTGCATTTGCATTACTGACATTTTCTCTACCATTGATCTCTACCAGAGATCAGCAACTTTTCTGTAACAAACACAGATAACAAATATGTTGAGCTTACAGGGGTGCCTGGACGGCTCCGTTGGGTCAGCGTCTGACTCTTGAGGACATAATCTCAGGGTTGTGGGATCAAGCCCCAAGTTGGGCTCTGAGCCGAGCATAGAGCTTGCTTAACATTCTCTCTCTTTCCCTCTGCCCCTCTCCCCCGTTCACATTCTATCTCTCAAAACACACACACACACACACACACACACACACACACACACACAAACACACGGGCACCTGGGTGGCTCAGTCGGTTAAGCGTCCAACTTCGGCTCAGGTCATGATCCCGTGGTTTGTGGGTTCGAGCCCCGCGTTGGGCTCTGTGCTGACAGCTCGGAGCCTGGATGGAGCCTGCTTCGGACTCTGTGTCTCCCTCTCTCTCTGCCCTTCTCCTGTTCATGCTCTGTCTCTCTCTTTCTCTCTCAAAGATAGATAAACATTTAAAAAAAAAAAAGATAATATATATATTTATATCTATTTGTTATATCTCTGTATTTTGTATGTCTATATAAATGTATATATTCTATATATAGATATCTATATATCTAATATGTATATGTATGTTAGGCTTGCAGAGCACCCGGTCTCTGTAGGAATTCTGTGATAGCACACAAGCAGCCATGTGATAAGATGCAAACAAGTAGGTGTGGCTGTGTTCTAATAAACTTTATTTACTAAAATAAGCATCTAGCCCTCAGGCTATAGTTTGCCAACCCTGGTCTAGGCAATCAACAAAGCCTTGATTTGTAGTCTTTGCCAATTTCAATCGCTTCTCCGCCTTTTGGCTAAGATCAAGTGTAGTCTTTGCCAATTTCTTTTTAGATCATAGTAAAATGAGGTAAAATTATGAGGAAGTGCTGAGTTTGAAGCATTTATCAACTTTGTCTTGATATCATTTCTTTAACTGCAAGTTTATGAAGTTTACTTTTTTACAATAGCTGTATCTAGCCCAGAAGTTCAAAAGTAAAGCAGAGAAAGCAGGATCCAAAGATATCACAACGGTAGATCAAAGTTTGGAAAGGGATTAATGGCATCTTCAGGAATTATAGCTTAAAATTCCAATGTATTAGACAAGTCCTTTTTGAAATGGTAATGCCTTGTACCTGAGTAGAAAAGACAATTAAGATAATGTGTTAATTTTCCCCTTGAATCTGACAGTAATATTTTGATCCTGTTAATTATCCAGAGAACAGAAAATGTATATAATGCGATCGCTCTGTGCACAGCTGACATGCTTGCCTGGTTAAGTAGGCACACTTATCCTATAATTAGCTGCTTGGAATGCAATTTCCATTCCTTCCTAAATACACCCGCTAAAAAATAAACCAATGTGGCGTTTCCGAGCGGTTCCAATCCGGTTTTACCCCCTGGGAAAGGGGCCGGTGATTATTTACTAAAAGTTATCCTCCTTTCAAAACTATCAGAAAATAGCAATCGTTTGCTAATGATTTCTGGCAGGTGAGGGTTAATCAATGCCTTAAGAACACCGAAAGACCATGTCATTAGAGCCCCAGCATGCTTGCCTTCTCCGAGGGATAAACTTATCGATGCCACTAACTGAGCATTTTAATGAGAGTTCATGACAAAAGGGCAACCTTTTAAATGGGCAAGTCAGGCCAGAAGGGGGAGAAAGGTGGACCCCAAAGCATTTTCAAAAGCTGGCAAGTAGGGCTTTCTAGATAATTTGGGGAGCTTTTGGACGATACTCTCTTCTGAATGCAAATGGTGGCCCATGTAGCTGTGCATTTTGAAACACATTTTATATTTGCTCTTCTAAAGCAACCCACACCAACCCCTCTCTGGGAAAGCTAGTGAAGGAGGTGCGTCCTTCCATCGGGATGGTGGCATTTGGTCCGTCACATCGTGGCGATCTGCATCTGCCCATGGCACTTGGTATGTTCTGGGAAAGCACCTATCGTTCCTACCCTGTTTGATTCTTCACATGTCTGCGTGTCTGATCTCTTCCGGTATTTTTTTTAAATTTTTTTTTAATGTTTTTATTTATTTTTGAGACAGGGAGAGACAGAGCATGAATGGGGGAGGGTCAGAGAGAGAGGGAGACACAGAATCTGAAACAGGCTCCAGGCTCTGAGCGGTCAGCACAGAGCCCGACGCGGGGCTCGAACTCACGGACAGTGAGATCGTGACCTGAGCCGAAGTCGGACGCTTAACCGACTGAGCCACCCAGGGGCCCCACTTCCGGTATTTTAAACAAGCATGTTCGCGCGCAAATAACTCTAGGCCTGGGGTTAGAACACCCAGGTTCAGGTTCTAAATCCTTTCTGTTCCTGATCACAGGACCCTGAAAAGGACCCGTTAAGTTTTCTGGCTCTCGGGTGTCCACATCTATGAATAGAACCATCAGACCATCCAGGAAATATACCTTGTGAAACACTCCAAGGGTCAGGAATTGGCTATCATTGCTTTTGGGTACTCACACGGAGGGCCTTGTTCGTGACAGAGGCCTGCAGACTGCAGAATGAATGCATGCGTGCATCCCTTCAATAATCTTCTGTGTAGCCTATAGAGTTTGAGATAGTGAACTGGGGGAGCCTGGCGGGATGGGTTCAAACATCAGCTCTGCCGCTTCCTCAGTGGCTGTGGGATCTTGGGGCCAAATGCCTGAATCTCTCAGTGCCTCGGTTTCTCACCTGTAAAGTGGGGCGGGTGATAACAGTTCTCCACTGGCTTGTTAGGAAGGTAAAATGAGGTGATAGAAGTAAGTTTCTCAGTACAGAGGAGGCGCGACACAAATAGTAATTGTGACGGCTTTCCTGGCGATGACAGAGAATTTGCCAAACAATGTGCCACGTTCCGTGTCGCCCGCTCGGCACTGATCACTCCACAGACCCGTTTCTGCCGGGAATTACATTGATAGGAAAATGGATTTTTCCTTTGCGTCTCGCCCGGGTATACAGGCCTTGATTCAGATACGTCGCCAACCTCTTGGTGGTCACTTGCTCTCCTTCCTCCTCTCTCTGTGGCTTGTTTACGCTCATGGGATCCACCGGGGAGCCTGGGACTTGGCTAAGACCAAGGGGGCTGGGGCCATGTTGTCTTGATTAGTGATGACAGCAGTGAAGGATTGAGCGAAGCAAGCCCCATTCAGACCGAGGACAACAGGAACACTGTTTTCGGAGACCAGACAGGTGTTTTTATTTCTGTTTTGTTTTGGTTTGGTTTTTTTTTCAATGCCCAGATGCGGCACGTTGCCCCATGTCCCCGACACGGCGAGGCACTCATTCATTCAGCCTTCATTCATTCTCCCTTCATCGCCAGCATTCTCCCATTCCAACGCCTCTTCGTTCCAGCGTTTACTTTTTCCCTCCATCACCCATTCCCTCAAACGCCTGTTGAACACCTGCTGTGTACCTGATGCCGTTCGGGGCCATGGGAGTAAACTAGAAAGCGACTTCTGTCCACGCGGAGTTGGTAGCTAACAAGCTCCCAGGTCATGCCAAGGCTGCTGGACCGCAGACCTCCGTTCAGGCAGTAAGGCAGTGGACTGCAGGAGAGAGGACGTCAACGGATGCTTTTTCTGCAGCCGTATCTCCTGTAAAATTGAAGACCTTCTCTCGCGATGGAGGAGTGAGAGGAGGGTCTAGTTTTAGGACAGACGGACCTCACAGCTAGTCCTGACATCACACCATTGCGACATCTCTTTTTGCGGCCTGGCTTCCTGCCCTGAATATTGAATTTGTGCCTGTGCTGTGCCAGGCATTGGGCAATCCACTAGGAATTTAGTGGTGAGGAAGGCAGGTAAGATCTCTGCTCTCATGGAGCTGGGAATCCCATGGACCTGGGGAGGCCTGACCTGGCCTGGGGGCTCGGGAAAGCCTTCCTCACCAAAACAACGCCTGTGCTGAGATCCGAATGCTCCCGAGAAGGACTGAACCCGGGCAAGGGCAGAGTCTACACTGGATCGGTGCATTCGCAGGCCCAGGGGTAGGAGGAAACATAGCGTGTTTGAGAACCTGAATGGCAAGAAATGGAGGTGGGGGGTGGGGCTGGAAAGGCTGCAAAGCAGACAGGTCTTCTTGGGTCCTGCGCAGGACTGGGGGCTTCATCGAAAGAGAAGTAAGCTTTGCAACGATGTGAGGAGGCCCGAGGAACGTGATCAGGTCACTCGGGCTGCAGTGATTTCAAAGGCCAGGACGGGCCCAGAGTAGCTCTAGTGGGCCGGTCGGGGTCTTCTGCAGTGGTTCAGGCAAGGGCTGATGAGTCCAGAGACTACGGCTGGAATCAGGAGCTGGTGTTCTGGCTCTCGGGCCGCCTCTGGGCTGTACCTCCCCTGCGCCCCCTCCCTGTCCCGTCAGATATGCGCCTTCCAGCCTTCGCCCCTTGCGGGCAGGGGCCACCCTGGAGCCCAGCCCTGTCTGGCGTGGCCTTAAGGAGCTCCCATCCAGGTAATGAGACAAAATGGAAAGGAAACCTTTGAAAGAACTGCAAAGCAATGAATGGAAACGGCTAGGTTAGGAGAAATGGAATGTGTGAGTGCTGAAAATCCATGGAGTAATGACATGATTAAGAGGGGCTGAATTATTAACTGGAAACATCCCCAGGAAGTGAACTGGTGGTAATCCATTAGCCAAACAGGACCCACAGGCCGCTTTGATGAGGCCTGCACTATGCTCAGTGATGCAGCATTAAATCTCTCTCTCTCTAATAATAATATATATATTTATATATAATTTATTTATAGAAATAAATAATATTTATATATTTTATTGTATATTATGTATTTATATATTTTATTATATATATTTTATTTATATAAATAATAAATAATATTAATAATTAATACATTAATATATAAATTAATATATTACTATAATAAATATATAAATAAAATTATATATTTATATATAATATATATTTAATATATTATTATATAGAGAGACAGATTTAATTTATATAGTTTTTAAAATATAATTTATATAATTACTTGATTTTATAATTAATATATTAATTAAATATATATTAATATATTATATTACATATATTTATTATATATATATATATTTAAATTATATGTCAGTGTTTAAATAAAACTTTGGGAGGTTTTGTGTTAAAAATCTGAATCTCCAGGGGCGCCTGGGTGGCTCAGTCGGTTAAGCATCTGACTTTGGATTTCATCTCAAGTCATGATCTCGTGGTGGTGAGTTCGAGCCCTGTGTTGGGCTCTGTGCTGACGGCCTGCTTGGGATCCTCTCTCTCCCCCTCTCTCTGCCTCTCCCAGGCTCTGTCTCTCTCTCACACTCAAGATAAATAAAATAAATATTTAAAAAAATTTTTTTCTTAATCTGTATCTCCAAATCCTGTTGGGGGTGGGGACAGCCAAGAGGCACCAAGCCCAGGCCGTCCAGCAGTGTCTTCCCTTAGCCGGGGTGCGCGCCCTGCTTTCCAGTCAGCCACAGTCCCCGCCGCTCTCTCTTGTCTCCCAACACAGAGGCTGGTGCCATTTGCTCTGCGTCGTCACACCTGTGATGTCCTTCTGTGGGCAAAGAGGAACCTAATCTACTTCGCATCCGCTCGTCTCTATCCTTAGGGGGAAAATGCAAGCTGGACAGAGAGCACACAATGTCTCGGCCAACACTAAAAGCAGGCAGGTTTCTACGGGGAAAGTAAAGAACATGTCTAAGTATTATTTGTGTTCGTTACTTTGGCAGCAATGAGATCCAGCTATCGTGATACGAAACAAAGAGAACCCGCCCCAAGGCAGTGTTTACCAAAGTAGACCAGGATAAATCAATGGGGGTGATGAGAAATTTCGACGTAACCCAAGTCTAACAGGCATGGCAGGAGAAGCCCACACCCTCTGCCTTTTGCATCTGTAGGGGTCAGCAGGGTTCACCCTCGGCCTTGGGTTGAAGGGGGCAGAACATCTACCAGAATGCTGGGGCCTGAATTAAGATTTCTCTTCCTTGTGTCTTGGTCAAGCGGACTTCCGAAGGTGGGCTCAAGAAATCTAAACACCAGTATTCCTTTTTAAGCAGCAGAACGGTTGGAACAGACTCCAATATTTGGCAGAACGCGACTTCCTTCTCCACCGGACTGATTTTTCAATCAAGAGATGATTGTTGAGGATTCGCCCCATGCAAATAGATGAGTGTTTCTGTTGCTCAGAATTGAGTTACTACATTTAAAACTTCAGTTTGACAGAAGACTAAAACACCTAAGCTAAGGGGGCACGAAGAGAAGGACCAACACGTTGAAATCGGGATCTTAAAGAGACGCCTGCAATCCCCATGGTCACCGTAGCAGTAGTCACAATAGCCAAGGTGTGGAAGCAACCTAGCTGTCCACCGATGGACAAATGGATAAGGAAAATGTGGTATATCCATACGACGGGCTACTGTTCAGTCTTTGGAGAGAAGAAAATCCTGCTACCGGCAAGAAGCCGGATAGATCTGGAGGACATCACGCTAAGGGAAATAAATCAGACGCGGAAGGACAAATACTATTGCATGATCAAACTTGCATGAGGAATCCAAGGGAGTCAGACTTCCAGAAGCAGAGAATTGGAAGGGCGGTTGCCAGGGGCTGGGGCCAGAGGGGAAGATGGGGAAGCATTAGTCAAAGGGTAGAAAGTTTCAGTAATATAAGATGAGTAAGTTCTTGAGATCTATCATACGGTGTGCTGCCTAGAGTTAACAACACTTGACTATAGCCTTCAAAATCGCTTACCTGTTAAGTGTTTCTATCAATAATAATAATAACCATGACGAGAGCAGGAGGAAGCCTTTGGAGGTAATAGATATGTTTGTGGCATAGACTGCGGTGATGGGGTCATGGGGGGTACCTCTTCCGTGCTCGTGAACTTGCATTACATTAAATATGCACAGCATTTTGTCTGTCCATCACACCTCGATAAAATGGTTTAACAAAGTATTTCTGTTGGTACTGTAATAAGGGTTTTTCAGAAATCAAGAAGACTGAGTGTTGTTGAGAAAAGTAGGGAACGGGAAGCCCTTCTTATGCGGGTGTACATCATTTTGGAGAGCGACTCGGCGGTCCTGGGAAAAGTTCACGATGCCTAGAGTTTAGATGTCGGTGCCCGTCCCAAAGTCACCCTTTGCCTGTGTGCACAAAGCGACGTTGCCCCCGTGATGTCTGCTGCGGCCCTGTTTCTAACAGTGAAAAAGGAGAAACTACCTAAATGTCTCTGAGTGGGGACGTGGTGGTCTCCCGGCTGCCAAGGAGTCCCAGAGGATCCAATTCAGTGGTCCCCCCGGGGTTGCAGCAGAGAACGGCAATAGTACAGGCCAAGTGACGTGCCTTGTCCCTTTAGGGAATATCAGCTGGGAACAGTCATGCCTCTTCTAGAGACGGTGAGCCAGACTGCCCAGAGTTCATCAATTCCTAGCTTGTGTTCATATTCCTACCGGCCAGTCGCACTATCCAAATGCGATCAAGCATCCGTACTCAAACTATGGCGTTTATATACAAAGATATAAAAATATTTTTATATACAAATACAAATATATAAAAATAAAAATATATCGTATATTATATATTAGTACATCTCTTAAGATACACTAATATATAAATACGTGTCTTAATGTATATTTATATATTAAGATCTTAGAGTGTCAAGTAATTAAGGGACAATATTACGAAGTCGCGTGTGTTACGGAGTCCCAGATCCCAAAAGAAGGCTTTGCCAGGAATTCTCACTAGGGCACATAGTATATGAGTAACAGTTGCAATCATGGGCTGGGGTTATCAAAAAATTGTTAAAACAGCAAAAAAAAAAGCATGGATGTGAAACCACCAAAAACTGTTGGCAAAAACCACTTCAGCTCTTAAAATTCTACGGTTTAGTTTCTTGAGATTTTACTTATGTAAAACATCTTACTCCCATTCATACCAGATTAAGGACGCCTCTATGCATTTTCTCAAATGAATAAAGCATTGTTTCCTTGTTTCTCAAAGCGTTTTTCAGAGGGTGGTGACAGAGGAAATGTCTGAATTCGAAAGGAAGTCTTAAGGAGTTGTGAAGTCTCAGAAAGGTTCTTAAATGACTGAACCAGATGTTTTGAAGTCCCATACACCCTTAACCCAAACTGAAATTCATAACAAAGTCAAAAGCAATAGAGTCAAATTGATTCCAAAATGCCTTTTCTAACAAATCTGACTGTTTATGCCAATTGACTTGAACGGGACCTAATTCCTACCTGGGAGAGATTCTATGGCCACGGAAACAATGGGATGTGGGAAATCAAGTTTGAAGATGAAATAAAACTTACAACTCAGGTAAGTCCTTAGGGCCAGCTCGACTAAGAATGCACGTTTCCGAGGCGACGCGGAACCTGGTTAAGGACCCGAGCCCTACTGCAGACTGTTTGGATCGGAATCCCAGCTCTGCCACTTGCTTGTAGTGATGCTGGAAAAGTTGCTCACCCCTTCCCTCCTTCAGCTTCCTTATCTATAAAATGGGGATAAGACTGGTACCCACCTCCTTGGGATGTTGGATGGATTAAATGGGACAGTGGCAGGAAAGGGCCTAGAACCACAGAAAATGATCGATAAATCTCACGTATTGGAATTATTTAATTTTTTTTTAACGTTTACTCATCTTTGAGAGACAGAGAGAGACCGAGCATGAGCGGGGAAGGGGCAGAGGGAGGGAGACACAGAATCCGAAGCAGGCTCCAGGCTCGGAGCTGTCAGCACAGAGCTCGAACTCACGAACTGCGAGATCACCGCCGGAGCCGAAGTCGGACGCTCAACCGACTTGAGCCACCCAGGCGCCCCTAATTTTATTTTTTAAATATTAGTTATATTATCAAGACAGAGAAGTTATGGACAAGCTCTTTTTATTCTTCTTATATTTAAGTGCAATTAATTTACTATTTTTACAGTATTATTGAAGGAAAAAAGAGGTTCTCTAGATCTCATCGCGCAAGACACAAAAGTCCTAGGGAGACTTGAGTTCTTTTCAGTGGTTTGTTTACTGTGTGGATGGGGATGTATTTTAATCTGAAAGGGGTTGGTTTGGTATATTTGGTAAAAAGCATTGGAGACCTTAACCAAAATGTAGAGACAGGGTCAAAACAAAATGGCGCTGAGTTGCCCTGGATGAAAAGAGCCGTTGAGAAATCAAGAGAACACGAGACGGCTCTGGAGACTTGACTGCAAGGTGGTTTTCCTGCTGACCTGACAGGTGACCCTGAGCAAGCAAGTCACTTCCGCCCTCTGGACTTCAACTTGCTCACCCACAAAAAGAGTGGGCGGAACTAAATGGCCAATTAGGTTTCTTTGGACTGTAACTCCTGGCATAAAGCTGTGGTATCTGACTGTTCCCTGGGAGACTGACTCTGGCCTTGACCCTCTAGCAGCCCCGTGCTCCAGTCCAAAGCCAGCCAGGCACCCACTCCACACCGACTACCTTCTCACTTCCTGCTGTGGGGCTCAAGGGCCCTGGGCACGAGGATGGCCGTGGGTCAGCCCAAATCCCCAACCACCCTGGGCTACACAACGCTGCTAACTCCAGTTCAAGCCGCGTTCCCCGTCTCACACAAAGCCCTGTTTATCCCACTGGAGAGGCGGGTGGAAGCCACTTTACTTAAAGCAGAGCTGAAGAAATAAATATTCGGGAAGCAATAGCTCATTATTTTTGAGGACTCTTGGAATGAAAGTCCAAGGTAGAAAAACAACCCAACAACAGCTAACATTTCCATTCTGAATAGACAATATATGCCAGAAGCTTTGAAATAAAGATAGTGCGATTTGTTTATTATTCCTTCTCTTTAAAACCTGCATTAATTCTGATTTCTATTTAAATAAGAATGATTAAATTTTATCAGCTGAGATGGAAATATTGTGATAAACACTGGCTCGTGGCCAAACTAATCTCCCAAGCCCACAGCTTACGGCCATTGTCTTGTATAGATATTTGAATGGCGGTGGGCTTTTATCAGTATTTCTAAAGGCACTCATTTAATTATGTGGTTGTAAGGATTTTCAAAACCCAAAAGAATACCATCAATACATATTCATTTCTTGGATTAATTCGACATTAACATCAGAAAATATTGTTATTTAAAGGATGCACATACTTGTTTTGGCTCTCGCAGAAAATAAGCTATCCCATTCTGGTCGCGACGGTGTCTTTTAAACATTCTGTTTAACTGAAACGAGGAAAAATGCAATGCACGGGGAGGTAAGGCTGGAATTAGAATTACCAGGTACCAGGAGGACTCAGAAACTTCCCAAGTCTTTAATAAAGAGGTATATGTCACGGAGGCTGAACCATACCAAGGAAACAGAATCTCTGAACTAGGAATTTTGTCCACATGTGTGGATCTCGTCAATCAAATATAATATATTTGAAAGCCTCAGGAAAAAAGGTTCGAGGGCAGGGGCAGGCTACCTGCACAAAGGGTTCATACTTGGAAACCCGAGCGATCTAGATTTCATTACTACAGGGGATACCACATTTCTTCGAGAGCTGATTAAAGATACAAAAATACATCCGACACCTTTAGCATTAACGACATTTCCTTCAAACCAGATCTTTATATTTCAATTATGATGAAGCTGCCTGTGAAACAGACTCACCATCTACCTTAAGCTTGGGATTTCTTCTTGCATCAGGTTGGCTGACTGGGACAAATCCATTCACTGGAACAGAAAATCCATGTGTCCGTGGATCTGCTTCTGCAAAGTCAACTTCCTTCCTTCCTTCTTTCCTCTTTCTTTCTTTCTTTCTTTCTTTCTTTCTTTCTTTCTTTCTTTCTTTCTTTCTTTTTCTTTCTTTCTTTTTCAGCTTTGCTTTCAATCTGACCAAGCTACCAGGCAATTCTTCCTGTGTTGATCATTTGAGGGAAGGAGTAGGGATGGGAACTGGCGAGGTAGACAGAGAGAGAGAAAGGAAAAGAAATAGAAGGTGAGGGGTCTCCCAATCTTGTTAAGCCTGATGTGTTTTTACAGTCACCAGCCATCCTGATTTGCACAGGACGGAGGGGTTTCCTGGGATGAGGAGTTTTCGGTACCAAAACCAGGAAAGTCCTGGGCCAAAGCAGGACGGCTGGCCATTCTATCTAGGTCTCTGCGTCAACACTTCTAAAGGCTCAAAAAAGCTCAGAAGAGCAACATTAAGAACTGGTAGATTACCGAGAGGTACAGTTTGTCGTAACACAAAATGCTAAGGAAAGGGCATGGAGGAAGTTTATTTTATAGGACGAGAGAGTGAAGGGGACTCTAGAAACGATCTCCTGCAGGGCGCATTCCGTGGAACCCTCATTTCGTGGGATGATACTCAATTTGATGTGAAAAATGGTTCAGAGATCACAAAAGTGTATGCTATTTAAAAAGGTCCCTTTATTGCAGGACTTCTCTGAGCCTTTAATACGTTAGTATGCATTGTGAAGTAATAGGAATGTGTGAAACATGTTTAGCCAGAGAATCCTTTCTGCCAGGGAGCATCTTTCGATATTAGGGCCCGGGAGATCCAACTGTAGAAAGCAACTGCTCTAGGCCACATTCTTCACTTTTTAAAGCTTTTCTTTTATCTTTTAAAAAATGTGTACTTATTTTGAAAGGGAGAGAAAGCACGCATAAGCAGGAAAGGGGCAGAGAGAGGGGGAGAGGAGAATCACAAGCAGACTCTGCGCTGCCATCACAGGGCCCGACGAGAGTCTTGATCTCACGAACCGCGAGATCACGACCTGAGCCAAAATCGAGGGGCGGATGCTGAACCTACTGAGTCACCCAGGCGCCCCTCCAGCTTTTATTTTTTTAAGCAATCTCTACACCCAATCAGTGCAGGGCTCAAGCTCACAACCCCAAGGTCAAGAGTCACACGCTCTACTGACTAAGTCTGCCAGCCAGGCAGCCCAAATTCCTCATTTTAAATATAAGAAATACTCAGATGAGTGTGGCTAGTTCCAAGGAAGGCTGGCATTACGTCAGTTTCTCAGACTGAATACGCGTAAGAACCGTCTGGGCCTCCTGTTCACGTGCACATCCTGACTCCAGAGGTCTGGCGGGAGGCCTGAGAGCCTGCACTTCTAACAACTCCCCAGGCGATATTGATGTTGTTGGTCCACAGACCACACTTTGAATAAAGAAGCAAGAAAGCAGGATGCCCGTCTCCTGACTTGACGCGGGTCTCAGTGCCTTGTAGCCTCTTTGTAAGCGGGACTAACTTGTGCTTCTGTTAGAGCGGTGTCCCTTGCCTTACCCTGGTTTCTTTTTCTGAGTTGGCATCTCCAGTTCGTCAAAGCTACTCGCAATAGTGATAGCAACACCACAAGATCAAGGGAGCGTTTCCGGGCCCCCAAAATAAATTTTCTCTTTGCTGTGTTATAAATTGGAAACAGATAAAGCTTGTGACCAGAGGCCCTGTATAGGAATTCAAATAAAAAATCACTCAGGGTAATCGTTTAAATGAGTCCAAACAACAACAATAACAAAAAGCTTTCTCTGGCCAATTTCGCGTTATTTTTCAATTCTGCTGGAAAAACACGGCCTGCATCTAACCAAAATTGGCTCCATGATGGTGCAACGCTCTGGCTATTGCCAAAATATGAATACAGTGTAATTACCAGATGTTCGCTCAGCATGGAGGTTCTACACTACGAGAAAAACATGTTCATCCCGACGCTTCAAGGGCTTTTGGTACCCGAAAGTATGAGCATCCCTGCGGTCTTTTATCTGTGGATGTTGCTGGGAAAAAAAATCAGTTTACTGCAACTCCTTCAACATAATCACCATAGAGCTTGTCAGTTTAGGGGTAGGGGAGGGATGCTTAAGGAGAAATGATCCAGGGCGCCTGGGTGGCTCAGTCAGTGGAGCGTCTGACTTCAGCTCAGGTCACGATCTTGCGGTTGACGACTTCGAGCCCCGCATCGGGCTCCGGGCTGACAGCTCAGAGCCCGGAGCCTGCTTTGGATTCTGTGTCTCCCTCCCTCACTCATGCTCTGTCTCTCTCTGTCTCAAAAATGAATATAAACATTAAAAAAAAAAAACTTTAAAAAAAAAAAGGAGAAATGATCCAAAGTGAAGAACGCTAACTTACTGATTAAACTTTTTACTCTCCGACAGATGGTTGTGGCGTAATTCAAGGGGTAGACTCTGTCCATATCTCCGTGACATTGAACCACAGATAGGCAGAGTGGCACCCTGACAAGCTGGGTCGCAGATGGTTCAAAAATTATTCTTGCTGACGGCCAGGCTCTCCCCTGCCTCAAAAGGCTGAACTCAGACATTTCAGCCAACCTGGCCACGTTAGGTATGTGGCAATCCTCTGTAGATCTCAGCAGAAAGGGGCCTGGGGGGAGGTTCCCAGAATGTAAATGGCTGATGGGAGAAAGGAGAGCTGATCCTGATGCCTGGAGATCCCACCCCTGAACACTAGAAGCAGAATCTAACTCCAGACTGAAGGCCCAAGGAGCCTTCACCTGACTTCGGGTTCTCACACAGAGCAGGACTGCACAGTCCCAACATTCAAGGCCTGTGTCATTTTTGGTCTGCTCACTGCAAAATGGGAAACAGTTCCAATGGTCTCATAGGCTGAGAAGGGTTAAATGAGAAAAATTTGCATATGTTACGTGCATATATTAAACGAGAAAATTGGGTATATTACTTTGCATATATTACAAGGCAGATGTCGACAGGGCTGAGCTATAGTTTGGGTTTGTATTTTTTAATTATTGTAAGACCACTTGGGACCGCCCCTTGTAAGGTTTTAAACGCACAATACAGTGTTGTTAACTGACTTAGTTACGGTTTCACAACCAGACTCGCATCCTGTTTCGCTGGCTTCATACACTCTCGTCGTACATTTGTTTGAACATTAAGGGAGTTCCTTCTAAACACCAGCGTCGTGAAACACTAGGAAGTCAACAGTAAGACGCCAGCCCTGCCCTCAAGGGTCCCTCGTGGGCTCTTGGGAGGTTGACACTGAATGCAGCAATTACGAGACAGTGTGTAAGTGCCACACGAGAGGAAGGAGGGGCAGCTCGCCCAGCCTCTGGTGAAGAGTGGGAAGAAGGGGTGGGGGAAGCGTGAGGGAGGCTCTGGGGGGTGGGGGGAGCTTTCAGATCCCCTCCTCAGTCTCCTTGGCTGACTCTTCTCCCCGCCTGAAGTGACACACGGATCCCATCCCTGATCTTTCTCTTTTCAACCTCGTGCTCGGGGATGCTCACATCTCCTGTTCCACATCTATACCGCCGACCTTCACATCTGCACTCCCGGCTTGACCCTTCTCCCAAGCACCAGAACTGATGGTCAGCTGGGTCCTCCAGACAGCAGAGGCTAAAGCTGAGTCCAGAGTTAGGCTTTTATGAGGAGTCGTGTCTGTGAAAGGTAAAAGAGGGTGTATCATTCAGCCATTGCCGTGTAACAAATTACCCCATTGTTTCTATGGGTCAAGAATAAAGGCACAGGTCAACTGGGTACATCTGACTCAACATCTCTCACAAGGCTGCAAAGTGTCAGCTGAAGGTCTGGTCTTATCCAAAGGTTCAACCGGGGAAGGATCTTCTGCCAGGTTCACGTGTATAGTAATTGACAGGATTCAGTTGCTTGTAGGCTAGTGCACTGAGGGTCACAGATGGTCAGAGGCTGGAGTCCAGCTTAAATTTCTTCTGTCTCCATAGGGCTGCTCACAATATAGCAGCCTGCCTCATGGGAGTGAGAAAATGGGAAAGAAAGCAAGAGAGTGCCAGTAACACCCAAGTCACAGTTTTTGGTAACCTGATCTCCAAAGCAACTGTCCATCGCTTTTGTTGATTTCTGTTTGTTAAAAGCAAGTCACTAGGTCCAGCCAATATTCAAGGAGAGGAGATCGCACAAGGGCGTGAGGAGACCGAGATCATTGGGCGCCATCTTAGAAGGCAGCCTGGGACAAGGAAGGAAGCCAGACGGATGAGGGAGAGCCGTGGGGCAGTGCGGAACCACTAGCGATGAAAGGAAGAGTGGGGAGGAAGCAGGAGAAGGAAGACAGAACCTGAGAACGCGAGGCTCATCTGATAAAGGCAACTCAACAGGGTCTCAAACCTGGTCATTGGTAAAGCTCTGCACTGGGCAAAAATGGCCAAGAGCTGGGGGCTGCCAAGAAAGAGCATGGTCTTGGCTGAAATATGAGTGGGTTCTGAAGGCCAACAGTTGGAGGCTGCTAGATAACCACCTGGACTGCAAGTAACTTGCCTTCTTCCTTGAAGGGGGACGAGAGTGGCACACTTTCACGGCCACCACCTCCACAGTCTGCACATCGGTGTTTTGTACAGTCTAGGCGCTCATCAAATGCCTCCACCAAGTGCTTATCAAATGCATAAATTGTTAATGATGTTTATAAAAATATGAGTTATGTATTATTTATGTGAGATGAATATTCATCATCATGTTGAGACAGTAGCCAGACACACAGTCAACCCACGGGGCTGTCTGACCGCTCAATATATCCCGAAAGTTGAGCTCTTTCCCACTTCCTCTAAATGATCTCGGCTTTGGGCGCATGACCTTAGAAAAGGGGCCGGAGTGGACCAAAGTAGATCTTGAGCGGATGGGTCTTCTGGTTGTTGGCCTTCTAAGCTTTCTAGTGAGAAGAGAGACCCCCCCCTCCGAAGGGCTGGAAGTTGGAGTGTGATCACGCATCCTGCTCGTGGGAAGCGTGCCCTTCAACGTCACGAAGAACATGCCCCAACTTCCACGTGCTTCAATGGGACCTCCCCCGTCAGCTCTTTCACACGACAGTTTTGCTAAGTAAAGGCATCATTTAGCCAAACCAATCTTCACCTGCCATACCCTGCCGACCACTCCTTTGTGAAGGATACATCTGTGTTTTAGTGGTTTGTGATGATCTGTTAAAGGTCAGTTGTGCCTCTATATTATGACCTCCATGACCTCTCCATGGATCCCATGACTCCAGGATGGATCCCCGTCACCGAGTACCGGACTGGCAGAAACGCAGAGGTGCAATGACTGAATGAGGAGGGAGCTGCACCCCTCTTTGATCTGCTTGGGGAATCTCCATTTCCACGCGTCAGACGTGCTCTGGGAAGAAGGTGGCTGCGTATTCCCAGATCCCTCATGAGGACAGACAGAAAAAAATGTGTCTCACTCAAGGGCTCTGAAATAACGTGCCCGATTTAGTAGGCTTGATAGCCACGTTATATTTTGTTGCAACGTTGCGTATTTCTAAGATATGTTAATCCAGCTATCGTGTCAACCTATATTCATTAAGCACCTAGTGTGCGCCGGTCTAAAACAAGATTAATGGGTCATTGATTGACTCTCTTTCACCCTACTTATCCATTTGTTCTCCTCATTTTTTTATTTACTCCTCGATCCAGGCACATATTTATTCATTCATTTATGCACACCATAC
Source organism: Panthera pardus (assembly GCF_024362965.1). Lineage (NCBI taxonomy): Eukaryota > Metazoa > Chordata > Mammalia > Carnivora > Felidae > Panthera > Panthera pardus. The sequence goes on from NW_026526743.1 coordinate 32,272,054, forward strand.
CTTATTGGATGGATTAAGGTGGTTTATACAGATTCATAAACTACACCACTATAATATAAATAATGAGTAGGTGAACAATGGAAAGGGAAAAACATAAACCAGTATGTATGGGCTGAGTCACTAATAATTCAGACGCTTCCCCGGCAAAAGAATGATGGACTGGACTCTAATGATCACAGCAGACGATCACGCACAAGATACTGGAGCAGATCTACTATAACCATTTAACCATTGGAATAATTCTTTCTTTCTCGTGTGTGTGTATGTCTTAGGGGGCTTTGAGGATTTCAAGTAGCTCATTCTTTCTATCTTTTTTGTTGCTTTCGTTCTTGTATTTACTGAGCACTTGCTGTGCGCTAGGTACTGTGCTCAGTATCATGGCACTGAGGAAAAGGGTACTGAGTACATGTTTTTTATTATTAAAGAAGCTTCAGATATAAGAATTAGTAGACCCGAGTCCTGCTCTTGGCCGTGAGGTTGCAGTACTGTGTGGCTTTGGCCAGGTTCATCCCGGTCTCTGGGCCTCAAAGTCCTCATGTAAAAATGATGGGCTACCTGGGGCGCCTGGGTGGCTCAGTCGGTTGAGCGTCCGACTTCGGCTCAGGTCATGATCTCGCAGTTCGTGAGTTCGAGCCCCACGTCAGGCTCTGTGCTGACAGCTCAGAGCCTGGAGCCAGCTTCGGATTCTGTGTCTCCCTCTCTCTGCCCCTTCCCCGCTCATGCTCTGTCTCTCTCTGTCTCTCAAAGATGAATAAACGTTAAAAAAGAAAAAAAATTAAAAAAAAAAATGATGGGCTACACGATCTTGGACATCCTTAACTGGATGTAAAGTTGTGTTCTATAGGACAAACTGGGCAGAAGTAAATCAATTCAGCCGCTCTGTCGGTCTCATCCAACAGATCAGATTAGTAGAGCTTGGGGAAAACAATCTGCGTCCCTGGGAGGGTACATTTCTGGTGTTTCCTCCTCAGCCAGTATACATACCACATGGACATGTTCTGCTAACAAAACCCCAAAGTGCCATTACCTAACGGACCCTCTGAAAAAGATTTTGACGAAAAGGATAGGTACTTCTATAATAAAAGCTATCTCGGAATTCACGAGGACTTAAATGCAAACATCCCGTCTAAAAAATAATATTTTTAACATTTCTTTTCAGTTGCCTTATTTTGGGAGAGAGCCCACGCAAGCGGGGGAGGAGCAGAGAGAGAAGGCGAAAGACAATCGCAAGCAGGCTCCGCGCTGTCAGCACAGAACCCAGCGTGGGGCTCGAACTCACAAACCGTGAGATCATAACCTGAGCCAAAACCAAGGGTCAGAAGCTGAACCGCCCGAGCCACCCGGGCGCCCCTAACAATAATACTAATAGCTAGCACTAAGTGAGCTTTGCAAAGGCCAGACATTCTTCTAAACATTTGATAATGCATCATTCCAATTCTGGCAACAAACCCACAAGACCATATGCACGACTGTCCCTATTATCATGGCGCGGAGAAGTTAAGTACGGTATCCCACGCGGCGCACTGGAGGTGTGAGTCCAGGAAGTCAGACCCGAAGTCAGACCCGGAGCAGGGCTCTCTCACTCAACCACATCTCCTCCCAAAGTGTCATACCCGTGAGTCCCTAGGTTCGCAAGGCGGTGGCTTAATGTTTTAAAACCAATCCGCCTTACCTATCCTCTGTTTCCGATGCTTCTAGCTGAGAAAACAGTCTAAATTCAAACAGACAACGTGAGATTCTTCCCAGAACGGGTGTCCAACTACCTACTCGCGATTCGCAGCAATCGAGTTGCACGAAGATACTTTTCCTCCAAATCCGGGGCTGGCAAACGTTTCCCGGGAGAGGCGGATGGTAAATATTTTACATTCTGGGGGCCGTCGGGTCACGGTTAGAACTTACTCAAAATCTGCTTGTGTAGTGAGAAAGCCGTCAACGGTTAAATAAGCACGGCTGTTATTCCAATAAAACTTTATTTATGGACACTACATTTTGAATTTCATATAGTTTTTATGTGTCATGAAATATTATATTCTTCTTTTGATTTTCCTTTACGACGTGGCAGACGTTAAAACCATTCCTACCTCTGAGGATGAACAAAAAAACGGGCAGTGTGTTTGATCCGGCCCGCGGGCTATTGTTTGCCAAACTGCCTCAAACCGCTTGCTTATATCCAAATCAATCTTTGGGAACACACGAGGCTTCTCTGAAGGTAAAAAATAAAACCTCCGCGGCCTCGGTTTTCTAATTTCTTTGCAGTATTTATCTCTGTTTTCTGGGCCGAACTTTTTCTTTTCTTTTTTTTTTCTTTTTTTTTAAAGGGAGGTTTAAAATTTTATGTCAATAAATATTTAAGCATCCAGAAGATTAAATTCCACGTCTGCCTCGGCTGCCAATACGCAGAAATGGGAGTCGGTTGTCTCTACTTGTTTTGAAACTCCAGCCCAAGACAAAGTAAAATATATTCCCAAATATCTACAAATGCGCACATGAAATATAGGTGTATTTTAAAGAATAACCTAACAGAAAGTACTTTAAATTTCACAGCCTTTGCTAATGCAGGCAGCTAATCCTATTTACATTCATATTAGCCTTGGTATCTTTTTCCCTAAGATTTACCTATTTGTATGCTTGCATGAGTTAAACTGCCTTTTGCATGATATCAGGACTTTTGTAATTTAAATCTATAAAAGGCAATTTCTTTTAAATATACTTCCTAACAGTGGGTGAAAGCAGCACTAAAGTTATTTGAGGGTTGTACACCTCAGTAAACATGTGCACTGAACTCCAGGCAGTGTGCAGACTGTGGGAATTAATCTTCTACTGTAGGAGTGGAACAGAAAATAAAATCAAGGCTGAGAAAGCCCTAGCCTTTGAAAAGGGCCAGTTTGCATTGTTATCGAAGGAAATGGCGTGTTTTAGAATGGGGGTTTAGACAAGGAAAACTTTCTTCCCCTCCCGACATCATCGCTGTGACTCTTTACCTCCAAAATGACTTCAGCCACACGGTGAGCACGTTTTGCAATTTAACGTTGGTGCGGGCTGATAAACAGAACGTGGGGCGCCATTTGGCGGCTGGGGACGCTTTTAAGATGTCATAGCTGTGACCCTCCGCGGAGCACAGGCAGCAGTGCAAGTGGGTATAGATGGGGGGGCCTGGGGGTGAGGTGCCAAAGAACAAATTGTATCCAGAGGGAGTTACATTCCCTCCCCCGCCCCCACCGTTCCTGGGGAACGTTCGCCTTCACCCCCTTCCGTTGACGCGGGGGGGGGGCAAATAGGTTAATATATAATCTTGCCCCCAAAGAAGCAGTGTCTTCCTGACACGTTGGACATACACATCAACTACCTCTCTCTCAGCAGGGCTGGGATTTTCCTAGCCAAAAGTGCGTGAAATCAGAGGGAAGGGTCTCCCAGACGTACGCCCTCACTCCTGGCTACAGTGAGCATGCGGTCCCAGGAGAACGACCCCCCCGGGGTTCACTCCCTGTGACTCAGGCACCCGTCCCAGAGCTTACCAGGTCACCAGCTTGGGCTTGAAGGAACCAATTTCCAACTCCGGTCTCACACCGAAAGCAGCCCCACAAGGAAGCCGGAAAAATACAGTGTTTTCAACTTTGCATCGGGAGCCGTGGGGTTGGCCCGACGTGGGGCCTCAGGCCCGCACAGAACCAGGCCCCAGCCTGGGAGGCACTTGGGGAAGGGAATGTCCCTCCAACTAACCTCTTAAGGTTTGCCCTTCCGCCTTTCTGTGACTGTAATGGCTACACAACCGAAGCGTCTGGACGGAAAGGGGGCACTGTGCTCACTACCCGGTTAATTACACAAAGCCTCAGCCGCCGGCCCCTGGCTACCGAAGGCCACATGCACGCATGCGCGCACACATACCCCCAGACCCGCCACCCTGAAAGGAGCCATTATAAATGTTTCATGTGGAACTTTCACAACCTATCAGACTCACCAGAGTTTTCAAATTAACTCCCTTTCTGCCCAAGGGGATCGCTCTGAAAGAGATTTCTCCAGCCTGGAACCTCTGCGAGAAAATTCTGAATTTGAAACAGAATGCAAATAATGCATTTTGACTCCCTAATCAACAAATGGGATCAACTTGAATTGATTAAGAACCTTTGAAATTAGCTGTCTCTAATTCCCTCCATGGCCTGCTCTGCTGGTACCCTGAAGACTGGCGGGGGGGGGGGGGGGGTATGCACGCGCGCACGCGCGTGTGTGCACGCACACCGTTGTGTCCCTCTGTGTGGTTGGAGTGAGGGTTGAGAAGTTTAGTCTCATTTTCTTTCCGAGCTCGTATGATGGTCTTAAAAAAAAAAAAAACAACAACAACAACACCAAAAAACACCCTTTTTAAAATTTTATTTTAATGGTGACACAACTCTCAGAAAGAAAGCATTCACCTGGTGCAATTATGTGGGTTTTCGTGAAGCGCATTTCCAAGAGTTACTAGGCTGCATGAAACCCTGCACAACTTTAGTGGGGGGGGGGGGGGGGAACAAACCATAAAATCTGAAATGAATGTATAAATAATATGCAACTGTCTAGACAGTATAGGGCACTTGCAAAGAGAGCAGGTCGGGAAAAAATTGTCCATCAGTCAGACAACCATATCTGATTCTGATGGTAAATAATGGCACAGATATTCAGCATTCTCTGTATGCGAAAGGCTTCGCTGGGCATTCATTCTTCCCAAGCCAGTGGTCTTCTACTTATCTAGTGCTTTATGCAGCCTTTGGAAAATGCACTTGCATTTTAAACATTAAAATTAATGCCCAAAGAATAGCGGTGAAGCACGGGGGTGCCACTGACCTGTGTGATTGGCCTTTGGTAAAGCAAAAATAGCCCTTCTCGATCAACAATATGTGCTTTCCATACCCACAGAATCTTAAACAGATGTAGTTATGGAAACTTCAGGAGAGCAAAAGACACACACACACACACACACACGCGCGCGCGCGCGCACCCTTCACGGAACATTTTTGTTCTCCAGTTACAACGTGCAGTGACAGGTTCAGGTACTTAAATCTTGTACTGTTGGTGTTTTTAAATTGTGATGATCCGTACACATGGCAAAAAAAAGGGGGGGGGAGGGGCTTGAAAATGAAATCAGACGTGTTAAATAATTATTCCAGCATTTTAGCACGAACGGTGATTGCCCTGCTCTGCGTCAGCCGAGAAGACCCTTGCCCGCAACGTGCGCCACACGGAAATTGCTCTCCTCCCAAGCTAGGAGCACGGACAAGGTTCCTCAGCTCGTGCCTGAGGTTGGGGACAGCCACCAGCTGGCTCCCCGGCCTCACAGTCCCACCTGCTCTCTGAGAGCGAACCCCAAACCCCGCTACCGTGAACCGGGCCGCACGCCTACCGGAGGAAAGATCCTTTCTCGCGCTGGAGGGGGGTGGGGGGGTGGAGTTCAAGGGCAGCCAGGTGCTGTCCTGCTCAGGGCGGAGCAACCACGCTCCCCAAACGGGTCGGCCCCTTAGGCAAGGCGCTGATAATGATCAAATGATAAGAGTAACAGTCTCCACGTATCGAGAGCTTACTGCACGTAAGCTGAATTGGGAGGCACCGTCTCGTCGTCGAACCCTCCCAGAAATCCATCGCGGTTGTGATGATTTATTATCGTCGTTTGACTTCTGAGAAACTCGAAGCGCCGGAAGGTCAAGTGACTTGCCTGCAGCCCAACAGCCAGCCTGGCGGCCGGGCGCAAGATGGATGCCAGGCTGAGCTCGGGCTCTGACCTCTCCTGGGTGCCCGGATCTGTAGGGCAGACTTACCCCAGGAGGGGCGGCGGGCACAGCGCTGGGCCCACCCACACGAGAGCGCTTTGCTTCTTGCAAAACAGCAAGTTGAGCACGTCAACCGTTGGCATCAGGACAGCAATCAAAATCAAGACCTTTTGGAGCCCGTCTTCTTGTACCCAGAGGGAAACTGAGGCCTGGACCCAGGCTTAATTCCCGTCTGGCTTCTGAGCCATTGCCATGAGTCAGAAGCCAAAAGTTTCTTTTCGTTCCTTCTTGTGGTAGGTAGCGGTGTCCCATCTAAAACGGCTGTTGGTCGACTGTTTGGTGTTTGCTATTTAATATCTCACAGGCTAATGTCTTCGTGACTTTTTACTTATTTTTATTATTATTATTATTTTTAATGTTTAATTAGTTTTGAGAGACAGAGAGTGCGTGGGGGAGGGGCAGAGAGAGAGGGAGACGCAGAATCTGAAGTGGGTTCCAGCCCTGAGCTGTCAGCACAGAGCCTGACCCCGGGCTCCAACTCAGGAACCGCCAGATCATGACCCGAGCTGAAGTCCGACGCTTAACCAACTGAGCCACCCAGGCGTCCCTCCTCGTGACTTTTTCAATCACGTAAATAGGGAAGCACAAGTGAGAAATACAGTGACTCCGGGTGGTTCCTCCCTTGAGTTGCCACTGTTTGTATTAAACACAACCCCATACGTGGAAGGGTTCTGGAAGGTTCAAAAGGCCTTCTAGAGCTGAAAGATGATTCTGAGAAAGCATGTATTAGGCTGGGTGTTCAGCGCTGAACAATGAAACCTATTTCCTTCCGAAACTGCCAGCGGACATTCTGGAACACCGATGTCGGTAATCTACCTTTTGGTTTTAAATCGGTCAGAAGGGCCCTCGCTCGGGCCCTCTCGCCGGGAGCAGTGACGGGCTGGTCCCCTTTCCCCCAGGGCTCCCTCTGCCGCCTCTCCCTCCCGACAGGCAGGAGGGGTCCCGCCAGGTGGCCTCCAGGACCGGGGCCATTGCACCCACCTTCCCTTCCTTCTGGGCTGCCCGCGTTGTTCCCTTTTAATGCCATTGATTCATTTCCCTCTTGTTTTGAACAGGCGAACAGGACACATTTGCTGCCACCAGCAGGTGTCAGTAGTTCATACGGCTCAATTTGTCTGCCCCAAACCCACGGTAGGGCTGATCTCGCAAGGCTCGCGTCTCGAGTTTCCATTTCAAAGTATTATGCTGCGATCTTGTCATTAAAGATTCATAGGTTGAATTAAAGATTCATTTTGGGGGGGGGGAGGTTGCATTATTATCAGGCAAATCACGTTCCTTTCATTTTAAACATACCGGCTATTACGATTTCATCTTTTTTTTTTTTTTTTTTGCTAAAAGCTCAATTACATCAATATCACTCGAGACCCTCCAAAAACTATGCTAAAAGCCAGGCTTCTCAGCGGCCAAACGCCTATTGCCCTTTAAGGATTAACTTTGCTAAGAAGGAATCCCATCCCTCCAATGCAGAGTTATCTCCCTAATAAAAAAAACCGGAGCGAGTTACGCCTCCGCTTGAGACCTCGGCTGATGAAGCTTGAACTTCTTCCTCCGTCTTACCAAGCCTTCCCCAGACCAGGCCCGGCCTGCTGTGCCTCCTGTTCCCCTCCACACCAGGCCCGGGGGCCTTGCCAGAGCGGGCCCTGCTGCTACAAAGGAACCTTCTTCTTCCTGCTGCTTTCGTTCAAGACCTAGGCTCAGTGACACCCCGATGGCCCTCGTCTTGGGCCTGTCTCTGTGTCTCGACGAGCCGGTTTACCTGGGCGTATCATACAATATCTCTATGCGCCTCCCTCCCCCAAAGATAGGGGTGGAGGATTATTTCTATTTGTAACCCCAGGGATCAGCCCTAATACAGGGCTTCTAATACAGGGTGTGATCGCATGAAGTGCTCAAGAAATAATCCCAATGGTCCCAGCCTCTGGTTGGTACCAGAGCTCCTGAAGTTCATGTTTGTTGGTCTGATCTAATGCGATTTAAAAGAAAAAAAATTTAGGTTTCTTTGTTCTGAAAAAAGAGAGCGAGAGAGCGGGGGAGGGGCAGGGAGGGAGGGAGAGTGAATCCCAAGCAGGTTCCGCACCGTCCGCGCGGAGCCCGATGCGGGGTTCAAACTCACGAACGGTGGGATTCTGTGAGATTACGACCTGAGCTGAAATCAAGAGCTGGACGCTTAACCGACCGAGCCACCCAGGCGCCCCTGATCTAATTTTAAGAGTTTAGATGGGAGACAGTGATCCCATTTACATTTGACCAAGAAAGCGCCTGCCTTACAAAGCGTCTGGCCCAACACCTTGTCTTGCAGGGGGGCCTGACAGGCCAGGTGTGGAAGCCCAATCATGGGGGCCACAGATGCCAGTCATATTTTCGAAACTGAATGATGCCAGCAGTAAAAATGCTTTGATCTCCATCTGTCGGATTCTTGTAGCTACTTCTTGGTCAATACTGAGCTTAGAGAGGAAGGGTCTCAATGAGCCACTGCGGAAAGCCCGACGGGTCGTCTGTATTCTTTTAGCTCAGAATTGGATGATGGGCCCCTGGACCACAGCAGGACCCCATGGAAAACTTTCTTTCTTCAGCGGACGTTTCTGACTTAAGGAGTCTGCTCCATTCGCTCTCATCTGGGGTCTCCATTTCCTGTTCCGGAAGGGAACCCCGAGTCCCGCATCAGCACTGGAGGCGTGAGATTTACACCAAAACGCGAATGATAACCACCGCAGCAACAACCCACACCGGAATGAAAGATCATCTTGGCGGACCACCAGCTACGCTCTATCCCACTGTTCATCCTACTCACTTTGAAATAGCAAAGTTTCACTGAACGGGAATAGATACCCAAGGATCACTCACAGAGAGCTGAATCGAAATTTTTTCTTAAAAAAACAAAAACAAAGACAAATTGAAACAAAAACAAATCGTCAAAATACTTTTTTAGAAAAAAAATTTTTAATGTTCATTTAATTTTGAGGGAGACAGAGCACGAGCCGGGGAGGGGCAGAGAGAGAGGGAGACACAGAATCCGAAGCAGGTTCCGGGCTCTGAGCTGTCAGCACGGAGCCCGACGCGGGGCTCCAACTCACGGACCACGAGATCGTGACCTCAGCCGAAGTTGGACGCTTAACCGACTGAGCCGCCCAGACGCCCCTCGAAATACTTTCTGAATCGAACTGATGTTTCGTTCTGTTCCAGCGTTGGGTACACATCAGGTGATACTGTTTTCCAAGCACAGAAAAATATTCAGCAAATTTCCCTATGTTCATTGCTTCCCTTTCTACCCTTTAATTCCCTTGAATTAAATCACATTCCTTCTTGGTCACCACCTTTCACAGTTCTGTTTCATCTTTGACAATATATATGCATGAATGACCACAAAAGGTAGCCCAAAGATTTTTATCTAAGTTGGTATAATATTTCATGTTTTCTCAAAGACGAAATTTTGAAATTCGTGGCCGGGGCACCTATGATGACAGAATATCCTCTTCTTAAGAAGCTTGAAAGAATTTGTGAAGGATGATCTTTTAATAGATTTCAAGTCGATGAAACGTGTCGCTTTGCCATCCACGGAGTTAGCCTGTGGGGCTTCTAGTTCTGACTTGCACACTGTTCCATCCTGATAGGGGAGCACTGGTTCAACAAGAGGGTTGGGAAACCATATGCCCGTTCAGCAACTTGTTCATTTGCTCATTCATTCATTCAACAAATATTCAGTGAGTCCTTCCGCCATAGGCCCAGAGCGGATCCCAGGGAATTAGTAGTAAATAAATCATAGCCCTCTGTGGGGTTCACAGAGATTAGTAGAGGAAAGAAACAGCCGTGGATAAATCGCCCCAGGACGAGGGCCACAGAGAGCCAGCAAGGAGCTCGAAGCTCCTTACTCTTTCGGTTCATGGTAGTGACCATTTATTTATCCGGGGATGAAACACCTATTGCCTGAGGATTCGAGTGCCGGGACATAAGTTTCTTGAACTCTCTATAGCTGTACTCTGTCAAGCAGGGAGTACTTCTAAATCCACCCAGGCCCTCTCACCAGCACGAGCTACGCTCACGAGCTACGCTCGAAAGTTAAACTTTTTATCTTCTATGAATAGTCTCGCGTGGGTCTAACACACACAGCTGACATTTTTAAAAAGCAGTAATGTGAAATCTAATAGGTAAAAATTCTAGCCATAAAAAGATGTAAAACATATTGAAATAATAGCTTAATTTTTCTTTCAGCGAGACAAACTAAATTTAAAACAAAATCGGTCATGTTTGGCTCCCAAAACTTATAGCAGAAACATGAATGTAAAATTATAGGTTATTTTTTTTTTTAAGTACTAAGAACAAGTTCCTCCCTCACTTTTCAAAGATGAAAGAAGGAAGACTTATTGAACTTTGGTGAAATAAAGATTTAAGCATTCATTCTGCCTGAGGGACTGTACTTAGTCATCATGCCTCAAATTCTGACAACTAGAGACACTCCTTTGAATTAAAACATTGTCATCAGAAGATTCCTATACTCTACATATTAACCTCAGAGGCAAGAAGCTTATTATAACATATTAGTATCTTGTGATAAAATATTATCGCTTAATTTGTAAAAAAAATCAGCTAACCACAACCTTGGAAAGCCTTCAGCAGAAATACAAAAGAACAGGGTTCAGGAAGAGTATATTTAACTAACGATGAATCTCCATGGCTTTTCATGTCATTTTGAGAATACTATTTCTTATTGATTTGTGAGAACTCATTATATATGTTAGTGAAAATCTGCTGGCTTTGCCCCTTCACATTCCTTCTCCTTTCTTCTGGTAAGAGAATCACTCTGCATTATGAAAAATGCATTCCGGATATGTTGTATGGTGCTGACTTACCCCTCTCCCTGCCACAAGGGTAGCATATGACCCAGGCCTGGCCAGAGACATGGATGGATAAACCACCAGAACCCAAGAACAAAAGAGAAAGTAACCCTAATCCAGCCACAGGCTACTTCAGTGATGGCCATGTGACCCCATCTGGGCCAAAATCCTTCCAAAAGCTTTTCTCCTAGAGCTTCAGAGAAGCAGCTCTCTTGCCCGGGAGACCATTAAACTGGTAGGAGGCACTGAGGTACAGGTAAGCAACATGGCTTCCTTAAGAAGAGAGCTGCAGGGCACCAGCCCTGGACTTTACTGTTACAGAGGCTAGAAAATTCCCTTGTATGCTTTAGCAGTATTTGAATTGGACCACTGTCACCTCAGGTAAAAACAGTCTTACAAGTCATGACACATTGAAGACAATTGCCATTTTGTCTGTCACGTAGGTGGCAAGGGCTTTTGCCCAATGTTTGTCTTTTAATTTTAAGGTTTCTGTCCTATAGAATTTTTTCATTTTTAAGGAGTTAATCCTTTCCCTCTTTAGAGTCTAGTTTTGCTGATATACCTCAAAACTCCTCCTCAAAAGCCTTCTCTAATCAAAGTTAACAAAATGACCTATTTTTCTAGGACTTTCATGGTGTCGTTTTTATATGTAACCTTTAATCTGCCTTCACTTTCTTGTACTGTCGGGCGTGCATTTTGTAAATTTTGTTTACAGATGGTCAGTTGTCCCCAAATTGTTCGGTGAACAGTCCAGTCTTTTTCCAATTATTCCAAGGCTACCTTTTCTTTGTCTCAATCCGTATTCGTGCTTGGTTTTGGTCTTGGCTCTCAGTTGCATTCATCTGGACCTCCCTCATCCTGCATCTGTTCTGTACCAACTTTAATTGGTTAATTTTTATACCTGGTAGAAGAAAGTTTATTTTCATCATTCTTTTCCTGGCTATTCTTGCATATTTATATTTCCGGAGCACTTTTAGAATCAGTTTTCTTTCTGGGGAGCCTGGGGGGGCTCAGTCGGTTGGGCATCCGACTCTGGCTCAGGTCATGATCTCACAATTTGTGAGTTCGAGCCCCGCATCGGGCTCTGTGCTGACCGCTCAGAGCCTGGAGCCTGTTTCAGATTCTGGGTCTCCCTCTCTCTCTGCCCCTCCCCCGCTCATGTGTGTGCGCGCTCTCTCTCTCTCGCTCTCTCTCTCTCTCAAAAATAAATAAATTTTTAAAAAAAGAATCATTTTTCTTTTAAGTTTCATAGGGGGCAGCTGGGTGGCTCAGTCGGTTGAGTGTTCAACTCTTGATTTCAGATCAGGTCACGATATTTTATGGTTCGTGGGATCGAGCCCCAGGCTCCGTGCTGGCACCACGGAGCCTGCTTGGGATTCTCTCTCCCTCTCTCTCTGCCCCTCCCTCTCTCTCTCTCACAAATAAATAAACAAACAAACAAATAAATAAATAAGCTTTAAAAAAACAAAACCAAAAACCTTACTGGGGTTTCCTTTGGAACCAGGTATGTGTATGAATTTGGAGAGAAGTGATATTTTCATAAGACTGAGTCCACTCATGCAAAGATAAAGTGCCCTCTTGAGTTATTAAGGTTATTTCTATGCTCCTCAGTAGAGTTTAATAACTTTCCTTACATGGGTCCTGGGCAGTTTGCGTTTTTGTTAAATTTTTAAATTATGATTGTTTAAACCATCATATTTTCTAAAGAGTGTTTACTATTATATCGGCATAGAATCGTAGATCTAATTCCAGAATATTTTTGCAATACTCTGGAAAAAAAGAAACCATATATCTGTCAGTAGCCACTCCCCATTCCCCTCTCCTCCCACCCCCTGGCAAATACTAATCTACTTCCTGTCTCTATAGATTGGCCTATTGTGGTCATTTCATGTAAAGGGAATCATGTGATATGTGGCATTTGTGTCTGGCTTTCAGTTAACATAATGTTTTCAGGGTTTATCCATATCGTTGCCTGTGTCAGTACTTTCTTTGTATGGCAATAATATTTCATTGTATGGTTATACCTTGTTGTTTGCCCACTCATCAGTTGATGGATATTCGAGTTGTTTTTGCTTTTATAAATAATCCTGCTATGAACCCTCATGTACAAGTTTTTGTGTAAACATATTTTCCCTTGTCACGTGTGTATATCTTGTACCATAGGCTAGTTTTACCTGATATAAAAGTTGGTATAAATGGAATCATACTTCTGCTGTCTGACTTCTTTTGTTCAGTACGTTTCTGAGATTTGTTCACATAGATCGTTCCCTCTTATTGCTGGGTACTATTTCCCTTTTTTAAGTTTATTTATTTATTTTAAGTAATCTCTACACCCAACATAGGGCTCAAACTCACAACCCTGAGATCAAGAGGAGAATGCTTCTCAGACTGAGCCAGCCAGGTCCCTCTGGGTAGTATTTCCTTCTACGAATATATCAGTTTGTTTACCCAGTCTCCAGCGGATGGACGTTTGGGTTGTTCTCATTTGGGGCTCTTATAAATAAAGCTGCTCTGAACACGCCTCTATACATCTTTTTATGAACCAAAGTTTTCATGAACTTTAAGTATAGAGCTAGGACTTGAATTACTCAACCCAGAACAGGTGTATGGTTAGCTCTACAAGAAAATTCCAGAGTTTTCCAAGTGGTTGTACCATACTAAATTCTCACCAGTGATGTATTCAAATTCTGGTCACTCCACATTCTCATTAACATTTGGTATTACCAGTCTTTTAAGATTTTGGTTACTCTGTTGGGGATGTAGTGGTATCTCACTATGGTTTTAATTACTATTTTTCTGATGACTAATGATGTAGAATGTTTTTTCGTATGCTTATTGGCCATTTGTACCTTTTCTGTTGTGATTTGTCTGTTCAAGTCTTTTGCACATTTTAAAAGTTGCATTGTCTTGTTAGTAAGGAGTTGTAAAAGTCCTTTACATAGTCTAGGTATAAGTTCTATGCCACATATATTTTTTGTAAATGTTTTCTTCCAGCCTGTACTTTGTTTATTCATGTCCTTGATGGTGGGATTTGATGAGTAAAAATTTTTAACTTTTGATGAAATATTACATATTGTTGCTTTAAATTTTATGGTTATTCCTTGCAGTATCTTTTCCAAGAAGTCTTTACCCCAAGGTCATGAAAATTTTCTCCTATATTCTCTCCTAGAGACTTGATAGTTTTGGCTTTTATAATTAGGTCTGTGATTCATCTCGAATTAATTTTTGTATATGGTGTGAGATAAGGGTCAAAGCTCATTTGTCCCCCCGAGATATCCAGCTCTTCCAATGGCAATTGTTAAATGTTTTCCTTTATTGATTATTTTGGTGCTGTTGTCAAAAACCAGTTGACTGTGTCATTGTGGGTTTATTTCTGGAATCTCTATTGTGTTTAATGAATCAGCCTATTCTTACACTAAATCCCACACTACATTTGTTACTGTACCTCTTCGTAAGTCTTAGAAGTAAGCTGTATGAGTTTTCCAAACTTGTTCTTATTTTTGAGGTTGTTGTAACCATTTCCATTTCCACTTGAGTTTTATAATCTGTTTGCCAATCTAGACCAAAAGACTGTTGGGATTTTTATCGTGGTTCATTTAATTTAGAGATCAGTCTGGGGAGAAGTGACATCTTAACAATATCGAGTGCTCAGATCCATAGACATTACATCTCTCCATTTATTTAAGTTCAGTTTTCTCCGCAATATTTTATAGTTTTCAGTACGGTGGTCTTACACATTTTTATTAAATGTATTTTTAAGCGTATATTTTTTATGATATTGTAAAAATTTTTACTTTATTTTGCAAATTTTTGCTACTAGTATATGACAATACAATTAAGTTTTATACATTTACCCTGTATCCTAGCACCTTGCTAAATGTGTTTATTTTGGCCCTTGGTTTTGTAGCTACTTTAGGATTTGCTGTGTGCATAATCAGGATGTCTGTGAATAAGAACAGATTTACTATTTACTTACTCCTTTTTGATCTATATATTTTTTATTTCTGTTTCCTGCCTTAATTGTACCGGCTAAAATCTCCAACACACTGTTGTACAGATGTGGAATAGTGCATTTTTATCTTGTACCCAGTCCTCAGAGGAAAGTGTTTAACCTTTCACTATTAAAGTGATAGGATTCTCAAGGATGCCTTTATCAGATCGAGAAAGCCTTCCTTTATTCCTAGTTTCTAAGAGTGTTTTTGTCTTTTTCAAAATCATAAAACGCTCCCGGAAAAGCCCAAGTCTTACGTCACAAGGGAAGAGATGTCCCTGTTCTTGACCAGGCTGAAGCAGGAAAGGAGGTTAGTCGTAAATGGGAGGAGAGATTTTTTGCTCTTTCTAAGGCCAGGAAAGGTTGAGTCTGGAGTAAGAGGAAAGAGCATGCTCAGAGATTACAGGGATGGGGACAAACTGGCTTAGCCAAGCTGAGGTAGGCTAATGGCCAAGATGAGGCCCGAAGTGAGGTCAAGTCAGGGCTGTGGGTTCGAGAAACACCTGTGGTGAGCACCTGGGTGGGTCAGTCAGTTGAGTGTCCGTCTCTTAATTTCAGCTCGGGTCATGATCCCCGGGTCGTGGGATCGAGCCCCCCATTGGGCTCCGTCCTGAGTGTGTGGAACCTGCTTTGGACGCCCTCTCTATCTTCCTGGGCTCCTCAGGCCCCAGTCTAAAATAAACTTTTTAAAAAAGGGTTTTTTTAAAGAGACACCTGTAGTATTAATAGGGTGAACATTCATCCTTGTTTGCCTGGGAGTGTCCTGCTTTTAAAACTGAAAATTCATGGGAAATCCCTGAGTCCTGGCCAAACTGGGGATGCTTGGTCGACCTAGGTATTAGTCGTATGTTACCCTTTGTGTCGAGCCCCCAAGACTTCAGTAAAGACCGGACTGGAAGTCCCAGCTCTGTCTTAGCTGTGCTTTGGAGAATAGGGTGGGGGCATACGTCCATGAGTGAAAGAACTTCTCTGGTGAGAGGCAGCCAGCCGAGACTCTGCGTATTAACCAGGACCCGTTAGTGGAACATGGAAACGGTCTTTGGGGATCCCAGTAGAAAGATCGGGAAGGCGACAGGGACAGCATGGAGCCTGGACTTCCCGCGGGCACTTAGAGCATTATGTGTTTGATCACTAAAGAGAAGTCCTGACCTTGAACAGATGAACTTGGGGACATCCGTGTTACATATAGTTCGAGATATCTTCCTGTCTTGTGTGGAAAAACACATGCCAACCTCAGAGTTGATTGGCCATTCCTTTCTTTGTTGCCAAATATACAAGGGACACTTTTCATTCCCCACATCAGGTGTCCCAATGTAGAATTGCCTATGTGTCACCATCTTCTCCATGGGAAGAGTGAGACAATTGTCTTTTTTTTTTTAATGTTTATTTATTTTTTAGGGAGAGAGAGAGAGACAAACAGACAGAGCATGAGTGGGGGAGGGGCAGAGAGAGAGGGAGACACAGAATCCGAAGCAGGCTCCAGGCTCAGCGCTTGTCGGCACAGAGCCTGATGCGGGGCTCGAACCCACGAACCGTGAGATCATGACCTGAGCCGCAGGCGGACGCTCAACCGGCTGAGCCACCCAGGCGCCCCCTGTTAGACAGTTGTCTTAAACCCTGGCTGTACTGCTTTCTGGTTTTAGAACCTTAGAAAAATCTCTGGAGTCTTGGCAGCATCACTTTCCCTATGTCCTCCAGTCTTTTAGAATTAGGAGAATTAAATGAGTCAAGTTATAAGAGCAGAGCCACGTTATGAAATCTGTGGGCCCTTGGCACTCCGCCTTCATGGGCCCCCTCCTCCATAAAAATTGCCAAAAAGACAACTGCAACCCAGACGGGATTCATTATTATGTTCATTATCATCATATTATTTGTTTCATCTTATTTTATGAATTGATTCATATGTTAGCAGATTATATTATTATCACACTTATTATTGTCCTCTGGCTTGAAAAGAAATGAAACTCACACATTCCTGCGCGCTCCGCAGCTCATGAGGCAGCCCTGTCGCCCAGGGCGGACGCAGGATGAGCCCATA
Organism: Panthera pardus; assembly: GCF_024362965.1. Classification (NCBI taxonomy): domain Eukaryota; kingdom Metazoa; phylum Chordata; class Mammalia; order Carnivora; family Felidae; genus Panthera; species Panthera pardus. Next base: position 32,288,713 of record NW_026526743.1, read on the forward strand.
GTCCGCGCTCCCGGACTTTTCCGCTCTTTCTCTCCCATCGCACGTCGATAAAGAAGATCTTTCAAAACCTTCGAGCGGCAAATTGCAATCCGAGAAATGAAGCAAAGAGAAAATGCTCCCCGAGCCTGTGGATATCTGTAACAGCAGGTTTCACTTATAGTGAATATCACTTTACTGCTTTTAACAAACTTCAAAGAAAATGTTGTAAGGCCATTCATTCTCCATGTCTGTTTTACATCAGTCACAATTAGATCCTAGCTCCACTTCTCTCCCCTTGTTATACCTCATAAATTGTGTAACTAGAATGTATGTGTAGTATATGGATTACATTAGGAATTGTCAGAAGCAGCCCTGATAATAAGCATCTGTACTCGCCCCCGCTTCTGGTGGATCGGAATGGCTCTGGAGGGACGGGAACACACAGCACCCGCAACAAGGGGGCGGGGGGGGTGGGGTGGGTGGAAATCCCAAGCTCAGGGAAAGGGACCCTCCGTTCTTAAGAGTCCCCCTGGAGAACCCTGGAGCTGCCACCGTGGTGTTGAAACCACAGCGCTGCACTTCTATGAAAACCGTGTTCGTTTACCGGTTGCATGGCCGAGCAAACATGAGAACAAAAGGCAGATGTCCAATGCACTTGAAATCTTGCTTGCGGCTCATGGGAGGAAGTGTGGGTGTCCGGGGCAGGGCGGTTGAGCGCCCCCCCACCCAGAGATGTCACCGGGGCAGGACTTTCGGTAAGCGATGAAACCTCCCAGGGATTCCCACCTTGGTTCTTCTCTGCTCCTTTTACTCCAGGCAAAGACCCTTCTCTTCGCCTTGTAAAGAACCAAGAGATGACTCATCAGTTGTTTCTGTTTGAAAGAGGCAGTAAAAAAAAAAAAAGAAAGAAAGAAAGAAAGAAAGAGAAAGGAAAAAAAGGTATATGGCCAAATAATACAGAGTCCTTGTTCGAAATGAAAGAGCTTTAATATATTTATATTTATCACTCTGGTTGCATTTATAAGATCATTGAAATTCAAGACTGTCTCGTTTTGCTAGCAACGGGAGAGAGAGAACTGCTTCCCACATGTGGCTTTTCCTGATAACCCAAGCTTTGTATCCTTTGAAGCTCCAACACTTGTTAAAGTAGAATCTTTTTTCTTTTCTTTTCTTTCTTTTTTTTTTTTTTTTTTTTTGGATAAAAATTTCCTAAATGTCACACGTGTTTTGCAGCCTTTTGGAGCAGACTTTCCTGAAACATAATTGAGTCTTTGTTGAGGGTCAGCCCGTGTTCTGCTAACTCGTGGAGAGGGTCAGTGCTGCGGGCACTCTGGCATTACACGGGCTGGGCTCACGGGACACTCTGCTGCTGTCACCAGATGAAACCTGGGGTGGTTGCAAATCCCTGAGCACAGCCCCGTCCCCAACTGCAGCGATGGGACAGAGTCTGTGGGCTCCGAGGGATGCTGGGAGCGTTAGGGGACCTGCTGCGTACTTAGAGTGTTCCCTATGATGCTTGGGAGATAGTAAGCATTTTTTTAAGGGTAGTCAAGAAAAAGCATGGATAATAACATAAAGAAAATGAATAAGCAAAATAAAGATGTCATGAAAACTATAATACACCGGAAAAGCATCTCTACGATACAGGCATGACGTCAAAGGCTTTTTGTGAACACAATTCATTCCACTGATCCTAGGCAGTCCCAGGGTTCCTTAGCCTCTGTTCAGGATTTCCCTAACTTTTCTTTGTACAGTCTGACCATTCTCCCTGCTCCCTGGGCTCAGTGCTGACTTCAGGTGATGTCTCCTCTAGCGTCTTGCTTCTAACATCCGGCGAGAACGGCAGCCACATCAGGTTGGACAGAAGAATTTTTGAGCCAGAGCAGGTGAGTTCTGAGGCACGGTTTTCAGTTGTTTTTTCTCAGGTAGAGGTGGAAACGTGTGACCTTTCATGCATTGTATTAGTCAGGATGGGCTAGGTTTTGCTACAGGAACAGACGACTTTAAATTTCTTTTTTTAACGTTTATTTATTTTTGAGACAGAGAGAGACAGAGCGTGAACAGGGGAGGGGCAGACAGAGAGGGAGGCACCGAATCTGAAATAGGCTCCAGGCTCCGAGCTGTCAGCACAGAGCCCGACGCGGGGCTCGAACTCACGGACCGCGAGATCATGACCTGAGCCGAAGTCGGACGCTTAACCGACCGAGCCACCCAGGCGCCCCAGGAACAGACAACTTTAGAGCCTCCAAGGGCCTGACACAACAAAAGTTTGTTTCTTATTCATTTGATGCGTTCAGCTATTTTCCCCTTTATAACACATGACACGATTAAGACCGAAACTATTTAAGTCACTTGTCCGCAGCCATAAAGATAGTAATAACATGGCTAAACTGATATTCAGAACAGGTCTGCCTGGCACCAAAGTCCCGTGTTCTTAACCAACATTTTCTGAATCTCAAATATACTCTAGTACACTCAGGTTGATAAAAGAACCCTGAAATGAGGGACTTTTATGATTGTTTCGTCTGTGCAATTTATCTACTAAAGAATGGTCAAATTTTCCTTTGTTCCCTTTTCTCTTCCCCATCGTCTTTCCACCAGAGGGACTGCTTTCAATTTAGCGAACACATTATGAGCATTTACTATGTGCTTAGCTGTGGAACATTCCATAAGGGATTCCAGGGCAGGGAATAACCACCATAGTTCTTGACCTCTGATAAATCTTCTATAATCTTTTAAGGGAGATTACTGAATAAAAGAAAACAATGATAGAGGAGAGATAAAATATAAGACAGTTATATACATATAAGGGAGTTAACAGAATATCATTTGCATTATGTGCCACAGATAATTCGATTTGCTGTTGTCAACACTGGGGGATACGAAGAAGGGGCTTTAAGGATTGGCAGGACTTGGATCATACACCCTAAAGAAGAGGATGGGTGAAAAAGGAGGAGGTTGGCCCGATGCAAAGGGAAAATGTGTGCTGGGAGGGGGAGCTAAACTGGCTGGGGAAAATAAAGGCATCTCATGGGGGACCTTGAATATCAGGGGAAAATCTGCATCCTATCCCATAGGCAAAGGAATAAAGGCAGATACAAAGCATGTGCCATTTCTTTCTTTTTCTATAGAGAAAAATAGAGAGTTTTAAAAATAGAGAACACGAGATGCCTGGGTGGCTCAGTCAGCTGAGCATCCAACTCTTGGTTTCAGCTCAGGTCATGATCTCATGGTTCGTGGGTTCAAGCCCCGCGTTGGGCTCTGCGCTGACCGTGCAGAGCCTGCTTGGGATTCTCTCTCCCTCTCTGCCCTCCACTGCTCATACTCTCTCTCTCTCTCAAAATAAATAAATAAACTTAAAAAATATATATAGACCATGTCAGATAATGTTTGTCCTCCCACCCTGGCTCTTCCTGATTGTAATCATTACTTCTCTCACCCAAGAAAAAGCTACTCTGTCATGATTTGGTGGGTAACAGTCCAGTTTCCATGTTGACATTTTTCTTCTATTGATGTACAAGTTATGCATTAGATTTCCATCTTTTATTATTATCCCTACCTTAACAGTAACACCTAAATTAAACTCTAGAATTAATCAATAACACCTCTTTTTGAATAATATGTGCTTTAACTCTGATCTGTTCTCCCATCATCCACAGTTTTATGACTCAGAAATTTATTTCTACCTTAGTTTTAAATATTCATAAAGGAGACTTTTTTCAAGATTTGATTTGATTTTTTTTTAATTTTTTTTAACGTTTATTTATTTTTGAGACAGAGAGAGACAGAGCATGAACAGGGGAGGGTCAGAGAGAGAGGGAGACACAGAATCTGAAACAGGCTCCAGGCTCTGAGCTGTCAGCACAGAGCCCGACGCGGGGCTCGAACTCACGAACTGCGAGATCATGACCTGAGCTGAAGTCGGACGCTCAACCGACTGAGCCACCCAGGCGCCCCAAGATTTGATTTTATTTTAATTTTTAAGTGGCTTCATGCCCAGTGTGGAGCCCAATGCAGGGCTTGAACTCAGAATCCTGAAATAAAGACCCTGAGATCAAGACCTGAGCGGAGATCAAGAGTTGGATGTTTAACTGACTGAGCCACCCGGGCTCTGCCCCTTTAAGATTCATCATGATCTCAAGGTCATGATATCAAGCCCCATGTGGAGACCCACATGGGACTCCACATTGGGCTCTGCATTGAGCATGGAGCCTGCTTAAGATTCTCTCTTTCCCTCTCCCTCTGTCCCTCCCCTGCTCAAGCTCTCGTTCAAAAAAAAAATTAAAAAATGTTTTTCAATGTTTATTTATTTTGGAGAAGAGAGAGAGAGAGAGTGCATGAGCAGAGGAGAGGCTGAGAGAGGGGGAGACACAGAATCCGAAGCAGGGTCCAGGCTCCAAGCTGTCAGCACAGAGCCCGACGTGGGGCTCGAACCCACGAACCGTGAGATCATGATCTGAGCCAAAGTCAGATGCCTAACCGACTGAGCCACCCAGGCGCCCCCAAAACGATTTATTTTTAAGTAATCTCTACACCCAACACAGGGCTTGAATTTACAATCTGGAGATCAGGAGTCACATGCTCTACTGACTGAGCCAACCAGGAGCCCCATAAAGGAGACATTTTAAACTATGTTACTGAAGGTTTATTTAGCTTTGCTAAAACATTTATCACTTTCTTAAATACTGCATTTTACTTCTTTTCCTTTTGTGCCAAAGTAAATCTTCACATACTACTTGACAAAGTATTATTTGCCAAAATAGTCTTTCAATGCCTGAAGCTGACTTTGTTTTACTTTCACTCTGGAATGATAGTGCCTCTGTCAGCATTTAAGTGCGTTTTTTTCCCCGAGCATCTATCCTTGCATTTATAACACAATAGCTATGTTCTGCCCTGCTTTCGAGAAATATGCTCTTAGTAGTAGGTAATGTGTTCTTTTTCTTTCTGTTAGTTTTTGAGGCTGATATTCTGCAGTTCAGCTACCATGTTTTAAAATGGGCTTATTTCTAACTGTACAGCATGGCACCTGGTATACTTTTTAATTTGAAGATTCATGTCTTAGATAATGGAAATTCTTAACTATTATCTTTTTGCCTTTTACTCTATTTTTTTTTTCCATTTGGAGCACTTAAGAAACATGTAGACCCTTCTTATGTAATCAATTTTCATATTTTCCATCTCTATCTTTTGGTTATATTCTGAGTGATTTCCTCTGATCTGTCTTCCAGTTTGCTTATTCTCCCATCAGCCACATCTACTTATAGGCCTATTAGGTTTTCATCCTAATGACTTTTTTTTTTTTTTTCACTTTTAGAATTTTCCTCCCAAATCTGACCATTTTCAAATAGTTTTATTCTTGGTTTGTGTTAATATTCCTTTTCTCATGTCTTGGAATGTTTTACAATATTCATTTTAAAACCTTTTCAGGGCCGCCTGCGTGGCTCAGTAGGTTAAGTGTCCAGCTCTCACAGTCTGTGAGATCGAGCCCTGTGTCTGGCTCTGTGCTGACAGTGCAGCGCCTGCTTGGGATTCTCTCTCTCTCTCTCTCTCTCTCTCTCTCTCTCTCAAAATAAATAAATAAACTAAAAATAAATAAATAAAGTCTTTTCAGATTGTTGTTCTATTCTAGTTCTGGAGATGCAAATTTCCCCATTTGCCCCCTCTCCTGTGGTTTCTTGTCTTTTTATTCTCTCTGTAAACTCTTCCTTATGGAGATAGGAGAGAAAGGGGAGTCTGTGGAAGTTACATGTGCTCTAGAGCATCCCTATGTGGTGTTTTTACATTTGCCAATTGTGGACGAGATTTTAGGAAAAATTCTTAGCTTGAGGTATCTGAGTAATGGTACCAGGCCTTACACTATTTGTGGCACAAATCTCCCTTTCTTTTGAGTGATTCCTATTACTCGCATGGCCTTGGAAAATTACAAGCTTCCTTGCTCTTCCCCTTAGACTAGTGGATGATTTCTTTAGTCCTTGACTCAGAGGTTACTAGATAAGCTTCTCAGGACCCCTGGCTTTAGGCAGGCAGCCTGGTTCCTGCTTCTGGCACTCATGGGGCTCAGACCTACATGGTCCCCCTCACAGAGCTTCAAACTTCATCTGCTAAGGCCTCTCTGTCCTTTCGATTCACGTAGGAGCCTTTTCGTTTCACCTCCCTCTTATCACTGCAGCTGAGTATCCTGTCTGTGTCCGACACCTGTGGATTTTCTTTTCTTGGTTTTGAGTTTGCAACTGTGTTAACAATTGGGGAGGGGGGCACATGTTCACCAACAAATTTATGTATGTGTGAGTTTTGTCCTTGTTGTTTGCTTCTTTTATTTATTCGTTCGTTCATCCATCCATTTATTTTTTTGCATCAGCTCAGGTTGGCCCTGTTGAACTGCAGCCATGGAGAGAGGATCTCTAAAGAAAACGCACAGGCCTCGGCGACTGGTTACGTGAGATAGACCTAGTGTGCGTTCCCACTCCCCCCCCCCCCCAAAAGGGGATTCTGAGATGAAGACTTGAGAGCGGGGATTCTGATGTAAAGACTCGAGAGCTGGTCTTCAGTATGGGAAGTGAAGGGAACAGCAGTAGGAAAGAGGAAGACAGGAGGAAGTGAGACAAGGAAAGGAAAGTGGCCGAGAAAGGGTGTTATCAAGCCAATTATCATTCTGGCAACCGGAACTTAACCCTCCTGGAGACACTCTGGATGTTCGATTCTTCGACCCAGAGGGTGAGGAAGCTGGGGTGTTTGTACGAACCACTGTTGTCACTGGTTGAGGAACGCTTCCAACATGAAATCCACCCACATTCCCAGCCTGCCTCATGCATGGTTTTAGTTATATGTTGATGAGCCGTAAAGGATCCCCAAACTTAGTGGCTTAATAACACATATTTATTATCTCAAATTGTTTGTGAAGCCTGGGGATTTTGAAATGGCCTTGCCGGTTGATTCCGGCTTGGGTTTCCTCTTGAGGTTGCCGTGAAGAAATCAGCCGGACTTGAGTTATCTGAAGACTTGGCTGACGTGAGAGGATCTAAGATAACTCCCTCACACGGCCGGCCAGTCAGTGCTGGCTTTTGGCTGGAGGCCTCAATTCCTCTCCACACAGACCTTTCCGCTGGATGACTCAAGGGCCCTCACGACAAAGCGCGCAGCTTACCCCCAAAGTGAGTGATCAAAGACAGAGCATGGCCACAGTGCCTTTTATGGCCTAGTTTAAAAAATCACATTGTCATTTCCACCACATTCCATCTGATAGAAGCGAGTCAGGTCGTGAAGTCTGGCCCACATTCAAGAGGAGACGAGGGAGGAGTGTGAAAGAATCTGCGAACATATTTTTCAGCCATCACAGCCGGCAAAGCGGGCTTTGGCAGCCAGAGCCAGCCCTCAGGCAAAGAAATGCAGGTGCTTCTGGAAGTCAGGCAGGCTGAAACCGGTTAAGAGCAGAGGGAAATGGGTTGGGCAGCAATAGCGCCCTCTACAGGAAGAAGTAAAGATGAGACCAAACTATTTTCAAGGCATGAGGAAATTGACATGGTTGATGGGAAGTCAGAAAGTGACATTGCAAAGGGCACGGAGTCGGAGAGCCGTGAAGATTTGGAACATTTTAAGGACCAGTCTGCTGCAACCACTAAAGAAGGAAAAAATTTTTTGCCGACTAGATTCTGATTCCCCAGTGACTGTAGGATGTATCCCAGTTTCAGAGACGCGAATATGAAAAAAAAAAAAAAAAGACATCTTAGCGTCAACAAATACAGTAGTTGCACAAAGAGTTTCAGAGCTTTTCAGATACAATTGTTGCAAAAAGAAACACCGCTAACTTTTACCTTCCATTTTATAGAGATACCATCAAATACAAAGCACAGTCAGTAGTGTGCTATAGAGTTGTAGGTTTGGGTCCTTATGGGGCCATATCTCAAAATTGGAACAAGTCACATTCTAATCTGTCGGACCCTCGACCTTCACATCTGCAAAATGGGGATGAAGTGCTGCTTTGACTCTCTTACAGATAAATTAATAATGAATTCAAAGTCATTTTAAAATTAAATTGGGGGGGGGCGGGGGTGCCCCTGGGTGGCTCAGTCAGTTAAGGGTCCAACTCTTGATTTTTGGCTCAGGGCATGATCTCGCCTGGCGCGAGTCCGAGCCCCAGGATGGGTTCCGCGCTGACAGTGCGGAGCCTGCTGGGGATCCTCTCTCCCTCCCTCTCTCTCTCTCCGCCTCTCCCCACCTTCTCTCTCAACGTAAACAAGCGAACTTCAAAAAAAATCATACTAAATGAAAATGTCGTCAAGGAGTGAGGTGCGGATGCGTGTGGCGAACACACAGAAGCAGCCAGAAGACACCCGGGGAGCACGAGAGAGAAGGAACGCTTTTCTCTTTGGCGGCTCAAGGAACAAGAAGTTGCCAACTCCTTATCCTGCTGGTCAAACCGGAATGATCCCCGCATTTTATTTATTTATTTAAAAAAAAAAAAAATTTTTTTTTAACGTTTATTTATTTTTGAGACAGAGAGAGACAGAGCATGAACGGTGGAGGGTCAGAGAGAGGGAGACACAGAATCAGAAACAGGCTCCAGGCTCCGAGCTGTCAGCACAGAGCCCGACACGGGGCTTGAACTCACGGACCGCGAGATCATGACCTGAGCCGAAGTCGGCCGCTCAACCGACTGAGCCACCCAGGCGCCCCGATCCCCGCATTTTAAAAGAACCGTCCCGGGCTGGAGACAAAATGAGAAAAAGTGAGAGGTGGCGGTCACCAACGGGGGTGTCGTCCTCCCCAGGCAGTGTCCGCGCGTAAATGAACCGAAGAAATCAAAAGCCCGTCGGGTCGGGTGCCGGCTGGGGCAATAAACCCAGGCTTGGGAGAGCCGCTGAGCTCACCGGCGGGAGGCAGCAAACCTGGTTATTGTTCACACATGGCCACCTCCTGACGGCGTCTGCCCGAGCCAACCCAGAGACGGAGCTTGGGGCTTTCGGCCAGAAAGACCCAGGCTTCCGCTTGGGGAGCAGAACCTTCCCCGTGCAAAGAAATGACACACACCTGAGCAGGTCTGATATATATTCCTTTCTGCAGAGGGCAGTGGAATACATTCCCGGGCCATTCATCATGTTGCTAAAATTAGATCCTGCTTAGAAGGAATGATATATTACTGATTACATAATAAAGATAGCTATATTTCTCATGAGAAACAGAAGGGAGAGAGATATTTAGGCGGAGGGCAAATATATCCTTGATATGAAAAATGGATTCATTAAGTATTTAATCTTTATACCATTCTTGTGAAATAAATGCACACATACATCACACGTGTTTTAAAGTGACTTGATAATTAATATTGTTACACTTGAGAAAACTCCTGGCTCTCCGTCGAGAAAGTCACGACAGGAGTCAGAGAATACAGGCCCAGGCCGGCCCTCCACCGACGTCTGAAGGAAGCAGCTAGGCCGCCCGTTAAAAGCCAAGTGAACCCCTCTGTGTGCCCGGGGCGGGTTGGGCGGGGGGGGGTGAGTTGTGGATTTGTGTTGCGATTTCATCGTACTTTTTTTTTTTTTGGTGAGGCCCGGGGGGGGCGTCACAGGGGTCTTCCTGAAGCCGACGCTAAGGGCCGCAGACACGGCAGCTGAGTCAGCCTTCATTTTCCCCTTTCCACAAATAAACCCGTTCCTTCTCTGTCTCGTGCCATTGCCCTCCTCCTCGATCCCGGGAACAAAGGGCAGCCCTCACGTTTCTTGAAACCCGTAGCCGCGGAGAAGGCCTTTGCAGATACCCCGGTGGTGATACGCCAACTTCAAACAAACATGAGTGTGTTTGATTGGAGTTTAAACAAACACACGGATTGGTAGCACCTCAGGTGTCAAAGATCAGTAAAAACAAATCTGGGTGGAATGAAAGAGGAACATAATTCTAAGAATAATAGCTTTGGACAAGGAGATGGACGATTATCTCAGAGGGATGACGGTTAGGAGAGAAACTCCGAAGAGCGTGGAAGGGGTTAGAGGCTCGCTACTTGGATGTGTATGCTTGGGGACGCGAACACAGATTTGGAAGTCAGGCGGGCTTGGGTTCTGGTCCCTGCTCTGACGTCCACCAGCTGCAGGCTTTTTAGGCAAGCGGCCGAGCCTGTTTTGAACTCTCCTCCATCCGTGACCCAAACTAAAACTCCTCGGGCCACACCGTTCTAAAGGCTGGCTGCACGCACGGCATCCGGCCTGGTGCGGCGAAGACGTCGCCGTGGGCTCGCTTTCGCGCTCCGTCTCCTGGCCTCCACCCACTTGGACGAGCACAGAAAGGTGAGGCCGGAAACCCGTGCCCCCTCTCCGTGATGAAAACACTGTTTTTTGTACTTTACCAGGCCAGGGGTCAACGTTAAAGTTCTAGAGCACTTACAAGGGCACCTTCCCGGGGAAAGTCGTCAAAGTAGTCAGGATAAGCCAGGATCTGCTGCAACCAACATCCCCCCCCCCCCCCCCCGCCGACCCCCAATGTTCTGTGGCCTCACACAGTGAAAGTTCACATCTCCTTCATGCTGTCTGTCCAGTGGGGGTCAGCAGGTGGCTGAGCTCTCTGTAGTCGCTCAGCACCCATCTTTCGGTGAGACCATCTCGACAGGAGGCTGATGGTTCATCGTCAGCAATGAAATAGAGCAGTGGCTCCTAATTGCTTCTGCAAGGAAGCGACGCACCACGCTTCGCCTCGCCTTCCGAGGGGTCGGGGAAGTGCAATCCGCCAGGACGCCTGGAGGAGAGGAAATTCAGAAAGCTGCGGCCCGCGCGCCGGAAGCAAAGGGTTGACCTCGGGGCTCTTGGCACAACTGGGTCTACGCAGCCCTCGGTAACCCCAGCTGTGGCTGTGGGAGCCCTGGCTCTCATGCTTCCCTGGGAGAAGGCCGTTTTGCAGCGTGGACCTACTCGTCCCGGGCCGGATCTGACCCAAGCCCATTCTCTCCTCCAGTTGGTGTCTGTGAGCGGCAGGCTGAGGTTTCCGGGCGATCTGTCTGAACAGTTCCCACACCTCTCTCAAGCCACGTTGAGTTGCCACGCTTTGGACTCTTCGAGGCAATGTGATCAAAAGTTATTTTGTCACACCGGATTGCCATCCGGGATCAAAGTAAATCCGCCGCGTTGCTGACGTTCGTGCAATGCTTGGATGTTCGCTTCCTTCCAGAAATGCTCCATCAGTATCTCCTCTGTTGGCTTCCCCCCACCACCCACCCCCGTGGTTGGCTGATTGCATTCATGGTCCCCGTTCTTCACACGTCCCTTTGCTGCGTGACCTTGTGGAGGAAGCCAACACATTTCTCCGTGAATTCAAAGGTCTCGTTCAGGGGCCCATGTTCAAGGAAACTGACCTGCCAAGGGAGATGTGGCAGCAGCCGGGGGTATCAGACTCCACTATGGTTCGGGTGGTTCAACCCAGTGGACGCAGGATCCCAGCGGGCGGCTTAGGACCCAGGGAACTGACCCTGACTGCATGAGGAGGTGGGGGCAGCGAAGCCAATAGTGGTCGGGCACAGAGAAGCAGGCTGAGGCTTGGGCTGAGGGGCCCGGAGGACAGCTGAAGAACAATCGAGAAACGGAAGGCGAGGACCCAGGGAGGGTGTGGCCGCAGCACCGGCGGGCTCCTTGGACGCGGTGTTGAAGATGGCGGGACTGGCTCCAGAAACCACGGACAGGTGGACACAGGGATCCTGAGCTGAGTGAGAATCGGGCACCCGTACCCGGCGGCCCGGGCTGACAACTGTTTGTGGTTCACTTTTCCGCAGGAGCAGATACGAGCAGCCTGCTGACCCAGTGCTTCTCATCCCCTTGCTGCAAATCGGGAAAAAATACTGGTACCTGAGCTCCACCCACCCCCCCCCACCCCAGATCTGAGTTTTATTGGTCCTGGTTGGTAGGATATATATTATAACGTTATTAATAATGTGCAGCCTGAGCTGAGAACCACTTAACCAGTCTGTCTGTCCCCCAGCCCCCCTCAGCAGCACAGGTCTCTGCCCTGGCCTTTCTTTTCTTTTTTAAAGTTTATTTATTTATTTTGGCGGGCGGGGCGGGGAGGACAAGTCAGGGAGAGTTAGAGAGAGAGGAGAGAGAGGATCCGATACGGGGGCTCGAACCCACAAACCATGAGATCATGACCTGAGCTGAAATCAAGAGTCAGACGTTTAACCAACTGAGCCAGCCAGGCGCCCCTGCCCTGGTCTTTCTTTATAAATTTCTTCTTCCTTTTTTTTTTAATGTTTATTTATTTTTGAGAGAAAGACAGAGCACGAGCTGGGAGGGGCAGAGACAGAGGGAGACACAGAATCCCAAGCAGGCTCCAGGCTCCGAGCTGTCAGCACAGAGCCCGACGCGGGGCTAGAACTCACGAACCGTGAGATCCTGACCTGAGCCCAAGTCGGACGCTCAAGCGACTGAGCCACCCAGGTGCCCCTGGAATTCTAGGGTTCTTAACACCGAGTACTATCTGCTAAAGAGCAAATAAAAGAGATAGGCCTCAGACAGGGAGTTCTTTGAGATCTGGGCTTGGGACAGGCTTGGAGAGAGCGCCCCTGGATTTCGGGCTTGAAGAAACTGAAGGCGGCAGTTATCTGACCATGGGGGTGGGGGAGGGGAGGGGAGAGTTCCAGGCGGAAGGGGCTGAAAGAAGGGTGTAGCCTGACCACTCCGGGCGATGCATACTGGAGACATTTCTTCATCCAACGTGGCGAGATCCCTGACCACCTGAGGGGGGGGGGGTGGGGGGGGAGACAGTGAATACCACAAAATAGATGAGGAGTAGGAGTTCAATCTCTTTTTAAAGCACCATGAGCAAGCACAGTTGGGGTTACAGACACAATAACCCCATTTATTGGGGGGGTAGGATGCTGTTTTGCATAACATTTATTAAAAAAACAAAAACAAAAACAAAACAAAACAAAAAAAAAAAAAAAAACGGAGCCGGGCACGGCCCTAGTCAGTTTTCCCTGTGAGTGATACAAAATCATCTTTTATTAATCTTATTTAAAGTTTGTTACCGTTGTACATGATCTCAGTAGACCAAGTGGAGAACACATTATACAAATCAAAGGAATAAATGAATATGAAAGAAAAGACAATTATATGCCCAAATAAAAAGTTCTGCCCATTCCGTTACACTCTAAAGCGTTTTGTAAATGTAAATATGGCACATAAATATTAAATAAATATATTAATATAACCTTCCTCCGGGTTTCTTAAAATAAGAATCTCCGTGGGCACAGTGTTATCATTTCATATTTAAAAGTTCTCTCAGGCCTCTGTTTTCCAGCCTCTAGCGGTTCCCCCCCCCCCCCGGGAAGCCATTATCTCAGCAGAGACCACGAGGGTGAGGGCTGAGAGCATTCGGAGCGCAGGGAACTAGATGCAAGTCTCGACTGTTCCATTTCGTAGCAGTGTGCCCTTGGACAAAGTAGGTCCTAAGCCCTCGCGTCGAAAGGTGCAAAGTGTTACCATTTGTACAATGAGTTCCATGAGTACAATGGAATAAGGTAGAAGAATGGCACGGTGTGGTCTCATCAGAGGGCAGGGACGTGTGCAAGGATCACAGAAGACAGGCTCAGGGTAGACTGTGCCACGGTGGCTGGCCTCACACCGGAAGACTTGGCACGGTCATCGTGGCTCTTCATGGCTTTCTCAGCCAACCCTCTCTTAAGAACCCAGAAGGGAGAAGATCAGCCTGTTCCCAGCCAGTTGTATGTACAGCCTAGCCAGCTTGGCTTCCCGTTCTTCATTAAGGAATTTGACCACGACCTTAAGAATGGTTTCTGGAGAGAAGGCCTGTCACCTGGAAACCCAGAAGATGCCACCAATCCACGTAAATAGGAAACCAGCTGGACAGAGACGATTTACTTTGGAGAACTGTAAAGATTCATGTTATTCGTGATGGTGAAAGACATTCCACTTCAGGCATATTTCCTGTGCCGCTCCAGGGGTATCGGCATATCTTCCCTCTTTTCCATTCAAAACAAAGACGGTTAGTGGGTCAATTCGAAACAATAAGATCTGCGGCTCCTGGGTGGCTCCATCGCTAAAGCGTCTGACTCTTGATTTCGGCTCAGGTCATGATCTCACGCTTCCTGAGATCGAGCCCCACGTCAGGCTCTGTGTTGCAGGCACAGAGCCTACTTGGGATTCTCTCTCTCCCTTTCCCTTTGCCTCTCTCTCTCTCAAGAAAGAAAGAAAGAAAGAAAGAGTAGAGTTTATTCTAGGTAACAACTTGGAATATAAATTGAGGATGAAAAGGATACCACGATAAGGAATCATCCACAAAGACCTCCTCTGCCGGTGAGGTTACGCCTTCTGGAGTTTCACCGTTCTCTGTCCTGAGGTTCATTCTGCTTAGCGGACCTCCCATGACACAACTGATTAAAATAACCACAGTCTCACGCTTCCTGCTTTACCCAAAGGAGGGGGATGTTTCCTTGCCGACGTCATCAAAGATCTGGCGCGTCCAGATTAAAAAAAAAAACAAAACTTCGTTCCGTGTTGGATCGAAAAGAAAATGAGGTTTAAAACTCAGGCTGCTGCTACCCCTTACCAGACGCCTTTATAAACACAAGTCCTTAAGGGCGTTTGCGAGCACACTTCATAATCAACGTAGATGGATTCTCTAGAACGAAGAGCCTGCTGGATTTTCATGGGAAAAAAGTAACAAACCCAGAGGGAGGACATGGGTTCAAGTCCGAGGTCAGTCACTGAGCCGCCGACGGCCTTGGGCCTGGTCGCTTCACTTCTCAGGACGGATGTACTCACCTATAAAATGGGAGCGGTGACATTCAGATCGGGCTCCTCGAAGCGTTGTGGTGGAAATTACAACAGATGGGGTGTGCGGAGTGCTGTGAAAACTGTAGGAACTGTTGTGCAAATGGTATTGTTATTGCCAGTTTCTAAAGAATTATTGAACACCATATCCTCAGACCGCATCAGCAAGCTGACACCTGACAAATGAGAACTCATTACTGTGTCATATCCCATTGTCTGTGGCTGTTTTCATCCTCAGCGGATAGGGTGGGCCCATGGTGCCCTGTCGGCATAAATCCTTGGTAGAGGGCATTTCTCTAAATGCGGAAAGGATTTCTAGTTCCCGTCCCGTCCCGTATCTTCCCACGTACCCCTAGAGCCAGCTAAAGGCCACTCAAAGCACCTAAAGCAAGAAAAGAGACACACAGGAAGGATGTAGGCACCTCTGTTTCAGGTCTCTCCATTTTTGTCAAGATTCTCTAGAGACCCAAAAGGCCACTGCCTCAACTCCCGAAATCTCCGTGTCACAATCCCTGATTTACCATTTGTCGAGCACTTATGGGAGGGGGTCGTGGCACAAGCCCTCGGTGGGGAGTGTCTTACTTAACCGGCTACAACGCACACAAATACCGTTACTGCTCCAAATCCAAACCTTGGGAGACGAAGTCTTGCAGAATGCGGACAGCTTTCCTGAGGTTCCCTGGCTACCAGATCCCTGGGCTGCATGGCTCCAAAGTGCATGGTCCGGCCATCGTGTTGTCAAGCTTTTCCTGAAAAACGCGTCCTATTGTCACCGTTAGTTGTGTCTGGAATTCTACGTGGCACGTGGACCTCCTCCGGCATCAAAGCAGATGACGTCAAGCGATTCAGTTTTTCATCCAACAAATATTTATGGAGTGCCTGCCGTCTGCCGGGTACAGCACGGGAGAGAGGGGCCACGACTGTGAATAAATGCAGCCTCTCGGTCCCGTAGAACTTCCCTTCTCCCTGAGACCTGCTGGGGCACCTTGCATTAGGAAATCTCTTCCGATCAGAATACAGACTCAAGAGGACTACCGTTTATCAGAAGGTTTATAAATTCCCTTAAGTTCATTCATTCAATCAGTGAAACAATAAACCCTAGTCAGGGGCCTCTTAAGAGTCAGATAGGGCGCTAGCCAATCTAAACACAACCTTGTATCAATTACACCCTTTATTTACTCACAGTTATTCCAGAAATATGAAGGAACACCACTGATACATGTCCATTCTCAGTTAACCATCTTGATGGGGGAAGGAAGAGAGTTGGAATAAAAAGTGCACATGGACGGTTACACCTGTGTGTGTGTGTGTGTGTGTGTGTGTGCGTGTGTGTGTATCTTCCAGGTTTTATATACCTGGACCAAGAATTTGAGACTCTTTCCACTTGAAGCTTTTATAAAGAACTTTCGAGTTTGTTATCGATCCTCTTATTTTGTTCGTGGGAAGAAGTATTTGCAAACGATACGATGCCTAAGGGGAAAGAAGTAAAAAACAAAAAGTGAAAAGGCACATGAATAAGTCAGAAGCTGAGCAAACTTGTGAATAATCATCATTGTTTTTATTGTCCCTTCATGGTTTCGGAGCATCCACATCAAATCAATCTTACTTTTCTTTTTTTTTTTCTTTTTTTTTTTCTGAATGGTGATACCACTCTGGACTTCTCATAAGGCTTATTTTCGTATTTTGGGTAGCCTTTTCTTTGGAGACATGTAAACTTCCTGAAGGAAAAACCCCTGCTATATTCTTTGTACCCTCACGGCAAACAAAACGACTGGGGGCACATAAGAGGCACTGAATTCGTACTTGCTGATTCATGGATTAAGATTCTTAGAGACTTAACAGTGGTACGCGAAGAATTCCAGAGACCAAAAGCAAAGATATTACCTAAAAGGGTTCATCTTCCCATCCGCTAAAGGCGCTCAGCGTAGAGTGGTTAAGAAACCAAGTTCTGCCATTTTGTATTTCTGCATCTTTGGATGAATGCCTTCATCTAGTTGTACCTCAGTCTGTCCGCAACCGTAAGACTGAGTATAACACGATTGTCTACATCGTAACGTCGCTTCGAGGAGTAAATCAGTTAATTCAAGAGCAACATTTACCACAAAGGCACACAGAATGGATGAGAGATGTTAGCCACTGTTACTGGCGATTCTTTTCCCTTGTTTCTGAGAAGGCAAAAATCTTTCCAAATGAGAAAATAAGATATAACATGTTAGTTCATTCCAACGACAGTACAAACTTTAGTCTTTATCACCACGTAAGCTTAATTTAAACAATGAAATGCCAAGTCAACTTCTGGGTAAAGATGGACCGCTGGGCACACCTGCATCTATTTTCATTCCCCTCCTAACATGGCAGGAAACAATCTTTTAAAGGGATGAACCCGCAGGGATTTGGAGAAGGAGAGAGGAGACAAGAGCAACAGAGTTTCTTTAGTCAGCCTCATGCATACGGAAACTAGATTCCTAACAGCTCTGGCATTGATTTGCATAACGGTGGGGAAGGATGGAGTGGGGCGGGGGGGGACACAGCAGAGCATCCAAGAGAGGTGTACAGATAAAACATCTAACTATGGGCGGTTAGCCTGCCACGAAGAAATGATAAGGAGAGATAATAGGCAAGACTTCTTCTAAAACGAATGACGGATATCAAACGACCCTTCCAAGATACTCAAAGAACACCACGCAGAATAAATGCTCCCCTTCCACAAGAGCCCCCAGAACCCGGGGCGCCTGGGTGGCTCAGTCAGTTAAGCGTCTGACTTCTGCACAGGTCACGATCCTGCCGTTTGTGAGTTCGAGCCCCGCGTCCGGCTCTGGGCTGACAGTGCGGAGCCTGCTGGGGATTCTTTCTCTCCATCTCTGTCTCTCTGCCCCTGTTTCTCTGTCTCTCTCTCTCAAAATAAATAAACAAATGTAAAGAAAAAAAAAAGAAATGAGGTTGTTTGGGGGCATGTGGGTGGCTTAGTCAGTTAAGTGTCTGACTCTTGGTTTCAGCTCAGGCCATCATCTCATGGTTTGTGAGTTCGAGGCCTGACAGCACAGAGCCTGCTTAGAATTCTCTCTCTCTCTCTCTCTGCCCCTCCCCTGCTGTGCTCTCTCTCTCAAAAATAAATAAATAAACATTAAAAAAAAAAAAACCCAATACCATAGGCATGTTATATTGAAACTGCTGAAAACCAGAGACAAAGGGAAAATTATGAAGACAGGCAGGGCAAAAAGACACATTCCATACAGCAGAATAAAAATGAAAGCTAAGACTTGTCACAGGCTTCTTTTCAGAAACTATGCAACCCAGAAGGTAACAGACGATGTCTCTGTAGCTGAACAGCAACGAAAGTCCGTCAGATCAGAATCTTATACCCAGCAAAGATGTCTTCTGAAAAGAAAAGGAGAATTAAAAGGCTTTGCCGAACCCAAACCAATACCAGGTCGGAGTGAATTCATTGCCTGCAGGCAGACCCACGCCATAAGTAATGCGAAAGAATGTTCTCCAGGCAGAAGGACTGCAACGGCGGACAGAAACTGGAATCTACACAAGGAAATTGAGAACCAAATAACTAAGGGTAAATAAAAGTTCGACATCTGTTTTTTAGTGTTTTGAATTGCTCTGAAAGCTAACTACCAAAAGCAAAAATAGTAGTATTGTGTTCTTACAGCATATCTAAGAGTAAATATGTAGCAACAATAGAATAAGAATGTGAGCAAGAAATTGGGGGATGTACCGGTGTCCTTGTACTAGTCATAAAACAGAATATTAGTTGAAAGGAGACTTTAATTACCTAAGGCGTATATGGTAAACTCTATGGTAACTACTAAATTTTTTTTCAGAAGAGGTGTCCCAGGGCGCCTGCGTGGCTCGGGAGATTAAGCGTCTGACTCTTGGTTTTGGCTCAGGTCACGATCTCACGGTTCGTGGGATGGAACCTTGGGTGGGGCTCTGCACAAAGCCTGCTTGGGATTTTCTCTCTCTCTCTCTCTGTCTCTCCCCTGCCCCCCCCCACTTGCTCCCTCTTTCTCAACATAAATAAATAAATTTAAACAAAAGAGTCTCTTAAAAAAAAAAAGAGGTGCCCATGATAACCCAAACCCAATGGTGGATATAACGTTGGATCATAAACAATGCTCAATTAACCAAAAAGGGGCAAACAGAAAGGAAAAAGGAAACAAAAAGCAAAGGGAACAGACAGAAAACACCTGGGTGCGTGATAGGTTTTAATTCAAGCACCTCAATGGTCACATTAAATGTAAACCACACTAATTAAAATGCAGACTGTTCGATTAGATAAAAACCAAGACCTCGCTCTACACAACCTGTAGAAGACCAGCTTAAATATAAAGACACGGGTAAAATGAAAAGGATAAGGATGAAAAAAGACCTACCGTGTAGACACCGCTCAAAAAAAAAAAAACAAAAACAAAAATCTGAACTAGCTTTATTATTGTTATCAAATTTGGCTTCAGATAAGAAATATTACCAGTAATAAAGTGGCTTATTTTAGAAGGAAAAGGGTGTCACTTCTCCAAAAAGTGAAAAGCATTGACGATTTTATGCCTATAAATTCCAGGCTTAGTGCAAGTGGTTAAATTCCTTGAAAAGCACCTCTTACCAAAAATTAGCACAGGAAGAAATGGAAAAACTCAAAAAGCTTTAAAGCTATTCTCAAATTGGATTCATAATGAAAAACCTCTCAGCGAGGAAAACCCCAAGCCCAGAAATTCTATCAAAGTTTTAGGGGAAAAAAACAATACCAGTTTTACACCAAAGTCTCAGGGAAAATAGAGGGAAATGCCTTCTAAGCTCTGTTATGGGGCCAGCATAACCCTGCTCCCAAAACCTGACAAAGACATTACAAGAAAAGAAAAGTCTAGACCAACATGATGCAGGAATAAATATATACACAGAGTCCTCAATAAAATGCTTAAAAATCAAATTCAGCATTAGATGAAGAGGATAGATGTTATTCGTGAGTGGAACTTAGGCCAGGATTGCAAGGTTGCCTTCCCGTGATTTTTAAAAAATTTTTTACATTGTTGTATTTACAATACATTATTGTATTACTCTATTACAACCAATCCATAGTTGTAATTCACCACCTTAATAGAATCAAAAAGAAAAAAAAAAAAAGATCCCGATGCAAAACTTTTTGATGAGATTTCACACTCATTCATGAAAAAAACTCAAAAACCTAAGAAAAGAAAGGAATTTCTTCAGCCTGATAATGGGCATCTACAGAAGAATGACAGTTAATGTCCTACTTAATAGTGAAATGTTGAATGCTTCTTACTTCGGGAACAAGATAGCCACTCTCTCTCCACTTCTATTCAGTAATATACGGAAGGTCCTAGCTAGTACAACAGTGTAAGTAAAGGGATACAAACGAAAAAGAAGCAAACTTCACAGCTGGCATGATCGTATACATAAAACATTCTAAGAAACCTACCCCCCGAAACTTCCAGAACTGAAAAATGAATTTAGCAAAGTCATAGGAATCAAGGTCAGTATGTAAAATATAATTCTGTTTCAGTTTTTTACCAGCAAACAAATAGGAAATGAAATCAGAAAGCCATTTATTTACAATTGCGGGAAAAACATGAACTACTCCAAAATAAATTTAAGAAAGTACGTGCAAGATTCATATTCCACAAACTACTACATCTTGCAGAAATATGCTCACTAAAAACAAGCCACATAACATGCTTCGGAACTGGAAGAGTTTCAACTAGATCTATACAGTTCGGTGCAATCCCAATCAAAATTTCAGGAGCCTTTTAGTGGAAATTAAGAAACAGACTCTACGTGTATCTGAAAAAGTAAAACGACGAATCGTAAAAATACCCTTAAATAGAAGAACGCATTTAGAAGACTTACACTCCGTGCGTTTAAGACTTACTATAAACCCACAATCATTAAGACAGTGGGTTATTTGCATAGAGTTAGAGAAACAAGTCATGAAGCAGAATAACGTCCGGAAATAGATCCACGCGAATACGTCAGTTGATTTTCAACAAAGGTGCACGCATGCACGTGTCCACACACGTACACACACGCGCGCACACGCGCCCACGCACACTGAGGAGAGGAAAGTTTTTGTAACAAATAACACTAGAATAATTGTATATCCATTTAAAAAAAAAGATGACCTCTACCTCACACCGTATACCAACTTTAGAGGCTTTAAGGTAAAATCTGAAACCAAAAGCCTCGATGTTTTCTGGAAGAAAACATAGGAAATTATCTGTATGACCTTGTGGTCGGCAAAGATTTCCCTGACAGGATATGAAAAGCACTCATTGTGACCAAAAAAAAAAAAAAAAAAAAAAAAAAAAATCATAAATTGGGCATAATCAAAAATTGAAATGTGTGCTTATCAGACGCCACTAGGAAACAATGAAACACAGCCTGGGAGAAATGTTTGCCAAGCGGACTTCTGACACAGGATTTGTTATCTAGAAATACACGAACTTTCTGCAACCCGCTAATAGAAAGACAGAATGATAGCAAAAAAAACGGGAAACAATCGAATGGCCATCAGCAAGCACGTTTGTGAACAAACGGGGGTTTACTCCCTCAGTGGAAACTACCATGTGGCAGTTAAAAGGAAGAAATTTCTGCGTGAGCCTCAGAAACATCATTTTGAGCAAAAGCGATGCCAAAAATAAGGGGGGGGGGGAGTGGAGGATGTAGGAAGTTCTAGAGAAGGTCAACGTAATCTAGGATGATAGAAATAAAAGAGATCTCTTCGTGGAGGGACACGGACCGCAGTCGTGTCCACGGACCTCCCTGGGGTAGTGACGTACCCCCACAGTCTGACGGGTATACAGTTACATGGGCGCCTTCATTTGTCAAAACGTCGACCTGTACATTTCAGCTCTGTGCATTTCATCGTACATAATTATACCTTGACTTAAAAAAAGAAAAAAAAAAGAGTAATTAAAAAAGACAAAATGGTAACCGAAAAAGAGCAAGTCACCACAGTGTGATTCCATTTCTGTGGCGTCCAAAACCAGGCAAAGCCAAACAGGCTATTTCTCACCGTGAAATTAATTTCTAAACAATCTGCTGCGAGAGCCCGTAAGTGGTTGCCTCTGGGGAAGGGGGAGCCGGGGAGACTGCGATGTTTCCTCCCCACACTTGGGACCGTTTGACACTTTAAAATCTGTGCATGTATAACTTCAGCCAAAGTCAAGACCAAAAAAAAAAAAAAATCATACCCATTGCAGGCTGGTGATATTAGCCTCCATAGAGAATTGGCGACGTTCATTTCAGATAGGAAATTATTTCTGGTGGGTGAATCATGCAGAAACTTTCCGCCGTTAAGTCCAGGAGACTGTGTCCGTTTGCTGCTGGCTATAGAATAGGGGCCACCTTGTTACCAGTCAAGCATGAAAGACAGTGGGGGAGGAACTCGGCACATCAAGCATGACAATCCACCACAGCAACTGTGCCTTAAATGAGAGCACGGGCGCCGAATGGTGACAGGAACCCGCTCTGTGTTCCCTAATTGCAAAGTCTCACTTCCACCAAAGTGACACAAATGCTCAGTCAAATTAAATATTGTCTAATTAACCAGCAGAAGACGCAAGACTTCAAGGCTGGCGACTAGGTATTATTCGGCGGGATCAACAAAACACAAGGACTTGCAAATTCGCAGCCAACCCAGATCTGCCAGCGCAGCCAACTGCGACAAGGTTAGGCCATTTTGCTTTCACACGTCTCTCCTTTCGGGACTCTGCTTGTAATATTTACAGAAAAAGGCAATGCTGGTAAACAGTTTCACACAATGAGGTGTGAGAGTGGATAGGGTCCTATTCAAGCTCTGAACTCCCCTGATGAACTGCCAAAAGTTGTTATGAATGGCCCGGCTGACAGGGTGATGAGTGATAAAGGAAAAACAAACAGCTCGGGTAATTCATGAAAACACACAGCTCCAAAGACAGCTCAAAGTGGCGAGTGACAGTTAAGATAATGGAATTTTGGAAGCTTTTCTTCGGGGGTCCTCGCTATACAATTATTCTCTTAATAGATTCTCCCTTAATGTGGCTGGATCTTCGACTCGTTTTCCACCGAAAAATATTTATTACGACCGCTGGCAGAGAAGCACGGGCCTCGGACTCTGCAACGACGGTCAGCTTCTCGTACAAAAACCAGAGCAGGCTGAAGTTTGGTTGAGGCCGGCGTCTGCCATTTAAAGAAAGAAAATCTCCTATTTCCATTCTTATTACTAGAAACACCTCAAAGCGTTCTTCCCTCATTTCTTTCGTTTATAAACCATTTGCCGCAAACCTTTGATTAGAAAAGAAATATTGGTTTACACACTCAACTGCTAATATTTGAAGGGAGAACCACTTAAATGTGGTTGAAGGCAATTTCCAATTCACATAGCCTATTTGGGGTTCATTTCCTTAAATCAGGCGTGACCAAGCAAGAAAGTATCAATTTGTCAACGTTTTGCCTTTGTACCCAATGGTTTGTCATGAAGTACATTGTGGTTTCTGTAACAATGGCCTACTTCTCAATTAATGTTTTAGGAAACAGAAATATAGAGACATATATAAAGCAGGTGTTTACGCGCACGTAAATACCATCAGATCACGTGGCCAGAGGAAGACGGAAGGAACAAGGGAGGAGGCAGAGCCAGCAAGCCCAGGAGGAAGATTCAAGCTCTGTGCATTCTATTTTATTAAAAAAAAATTTTTTTTTAATGTTTATTTATTTTTGAGACGGAGAGAAACAGAGCATGAGTCGGGGAGAGGCAGAGAGAGAGGGAGACACAGGATCCGAAGCCGGCTCCAGGCTCTGAGCTGTCGGCACAGAGCCCGACGCGGGGCTCGAACCCGTGAATGAGGTCATGACCTGAGCTGAAGTTAGAGGCTTAACCGACCGAGCCACCCAGGCGCCCCTTGTGTGCATTTTAGAGCCTGGCTACTTGTGAGGTCTGGGGAGAAGCAGCTGGTTGGAAATGCAGAACCTTGTCCCACCCTAGCCCCCAACCAAATCAGAACTTGCATTCTGATGAGATCCCAAGGTGAATCATCGGCGTATCAAGGTTTTGAGAAGCTCTGTATTTTAGATGGCTGAGTTTTCCTTAACAGTGTAAGTTTATAGCTCTAAAAACTTACAAGGATGATGATCTGTGTTCCACAAAAAAAGTGGAAAACTAGGTCGTAAATTATTTACAGCTCCCTCAAAGTAATTTAATTTTTTTTAACATTTATTTTTGAGAGAGAGAGAGAGAGAGAGAGAGGGAGATTGAGAGAGAGAGTATGAACAGGGAAGGGGCAGAGACAAAGGGAGACACAGAATCCGAAGCAGGCTCCAGGCTCTGAGCTGTCAGCACAGAGCCCGACTCAGGGCTCGAACTCACAAACTGCGAGATCGTGACCTGAGCCAAAGTCGGACGCCCAACTGACTGAGCCACCCAGGTGCCCCTACTTCAAAGGCATTTAATGTCTTCCTTCAAATGTCTTCTTTTCTTCTCCCCGCTCCCCTGAGAAGTCTCAGAGTGTTCTTGAATTCATCGAAACTTCTAGAGAGGTTCATCCCTTTGCGAATCACTTTCCTTCTGCCCCAAATATTCACGGACTCATCCAGCACATTTTTGAGTGATAGGCATGGTCTTAACGGACCGGATTTTGAGAATTCAATCACCGCGGTGAACTATATGGCTTCTGTGGCAACAATAAAGACATGCGAAAAAATCATATCTTGATTGTAGTATCATACTGTTTACAGGCTAGAATCCAGAGGACTGTATCTTACAGGAGAGCTGAATCATTGGAAAGTTCTAGACAACAGAGGTGCCCTACACCTGCCTACCCAAGTCAGCAAAGACCGTCTATACTTTAGGTTTTGTGATTGTTAGTACAACTAGCTAATTATAGTCTTCTGTAGAATTGAAGGGGCCGTGAGACCCGGTTCAACCCTCAACAGCTTTTCTGGGTGTTGATAAATCTAAATACGGATAAATTTTGAAACGTAGCCTGGCCCCAGACACTCTAAATAAAGGCAAAAGACAGAAGATAAGTTGGGGAAGCTATCTGCCACCTACATTATAAGGGCTCATTTCCTTAACTGACAAAGGGTTTAACTAATTCAGTTTGAAAAACACACACCCAGTGGAAAAATGGACAAAGGATGGGCATCGGCAATTCACGGGGACAGGCACAAAATACAAACTGAACAAATGTATGAAATGGCGTTCAATCTTACTCGCAATTAAAGACATACGAATAAAGCCGCTGCGGAAGAATGGCTCTTAACCTATCACGTTGGCAAAAATCGCCGTGTTCAGCTTCGGAGAAGCCGGCTGGGAATATCTACCAAAATTGTGAATGCACGTATACCTGAAGCCAATCACTGTGCTGCTAGGAGTTTGATCTAAGAAAATATTGGCAAAAGCGCCTGAGGCTAGATGTATGCGGATACGCAGCGTCTTGGCATTATTGGATGTCTGGAAGCCTCTTCAAGGAGCATCCTGCCAGAGGGCTGGGTACCCCGTGACAATGCAGCCAGACAAGGGAAGACCGTGGCAGCCAACCAGAGAACCATCTCGACCAGCACATGCTGATACAGAATGATCTCTGAGATGTACCCGTCCTTGAAAGACAGAGAAAAGAAAAGCAGGAGACGGAGCAGTGCGTACAATTTCTAGGTGAAACAAAAACGGGTATATATTGGTCTATGATTGATTTTTCCGCCCCCCTGGAAATATAAGAAACAGCTAAGATTGTCTCCTTTTGTGGTAAGGCTGAGGGATGGGAGAAAGTCTTTTCGAATTTATCTTTCGAATTTTTAAAAAATAGTCAATACCTTGGCATGGAGATTAGAAGCCATTTTGTTTTATTAAGGCCCAGACACAAGAATATTGCAGAAAATTCTTTGGAGTGACACGATTCTCCATAAGCTTATCTTCACCATCAAATTTCCACAGGCGAGCAGATTTCTCGACCACAATGTAGCGCATGAATGAATGTCCAGCATAAATCACCAAATCTTTGCAAATAACTACCTACAAACCTGGTTTTTATTTTTATTCAATGTTTATTTTTGAGAGAGAGAGACACATCGTGAGCGGGGAAGGGGCAGAGAGAGAGAGAGAGGGAGACACAGAATCTGAGGCAGTCTCCAGGCTCTGAGCTGTGAGCACAGAGCCTGACGCGGGGCTCGAACTCACGAGCCGGGAGATCGTGACCTGAGCTGAAGTCAGACGCTGAAACCGACTGAGCCACCCAGGCACCCCCCAGCTGGGTTTAGTCCAGCCTGGGCAACACAACCGTCTCTCTGGCCCCAACACACAACCAGCGTGGATACGCTCTGGAGTCACGTAGAGGAATTACAATTTTATAAGCCCAGATCCACATGGACCTAACATGTGATTTCTGTAATCCAGAGCTCTGACTCCTTCCTTTAGCCCTCTCAGCCCTCTGGTAAATTCCCTGGTCATAAAATGGATCCAGCCTACGAGTGTAGATGGATAGTTGAAGTTAAGCCACCTAGAGTTGGAAGACTAAATACCATTTAGACATCCATTAACCCAGTTACCAACTTGTTTCTTCTGACCATCAGTTTGCAGGCTGGTGAGAAGACAATGAAAATCACACTATAATGTCCCATAGCAGCACACTCTGGGGGCCTTAAATGTTGCGTTCTGGACCTCAGCTCTTTTCAATTTTCTAACTAAAGAGATAATGTTAGAAAGAATAAAAGATGCCTGGTGGCCACAGATCTGAGAGGGAGTCCTAGATCAGTGTCCAAGAAATCATGGCCAAGTAAGCTATTTCCCATGAGACTCAGTGTATCAGTCAGGATAGGCTGGGCTATGCTTCAGTAACAAATGAACCTCAAAAAGCCGGTGGCTAGCTACAATACATGTCTATTTTACTCATATAAAGTCCCCTGTGAGTTAGGTGAGTTCGCCAGGGTGGCTGTCCTCCACGGAATGACTCAGCAATCCAGCCTCTATAATTGAATTGACTTTGCCAGCTCAACACAGGCTGCCGTGATGGGAAGACAGCGTGTAGGGCACCCGCACCCCCTTATTTGTGCTTCCTCTGGAAGTGACACGTGCCATTTCCATTTACCAGCGGCCAGAACTAGCCACGTAGTCCCAGCCTAACTGGGCAAGTGAGTTGGGGGGTACAGTCCTTAAAAATGAGACTTGCTCGACACATAGAATTGTCTCTGCTACATTCAATAACCTCGCCCGGAGAATGGGGATATTATCTACCCTACGGTATGGCCACAAAGATTAAATGAGAGTGCATGTAAAGAGCCTAACACACAGTAAACACTCATGAAATGGTGTCGGTTATTTTCATTGAAGCCAACAGCTCTGTCTGTGCTTGACCTTTAGAGAGACTTTTGAGTTGGGGGTTACCACGTCTTTAGGGAGTGAAGCACCATAATGGGTGAAGCACCCATTAGTCTGGCTGTTTATCAAAGGGAGAAACCACAGCCCCGTGGTATGACACTCAGGGCATCATGGGGCAGCGGGAACCTGCTCAGAAAGGCCTGGTCATCGCTCCCATGTGGTCACATTCCCATGAGACACCCAGACAGACGATACTTTCCTGGACTTACGCCAGCGGCCAACAATAACAGCAAATTCCAACAATCCTTCACGTGAATTATAAACTCAACTTAAAAAAAAAAAAAATTAAGTTTATTTTGAGAGAGGCGGAGACAGTGTGAGTGGGGGAGGGTCAGAAAGAGAGGGAGGGAGAGAGAATCCCAAGCAGGCTCTGCATTGTCAACACAGAGCCCAACACAGGGCTCGAGCCCACGAAACCATGAGATCATGACCTGAGCCAAAACCGAGAGTCAAACGCTTACCGACTGAGCCACCCAGGCACCCCTAAACTCAACTTTTTTTTGACAGCGATGGTGTCTGTATTTTTTTCTTTTACCAGTATGTTCCTCTAATTTGTTTTGCTATCATATGTATAATGACTGCTTAATCAAGTTGACCTTGTTTGGTTAAATATGTTCAATGTATGTATAATTTTGATATATATTTTTTATATATTATATATTAGATATATAATTTTGATGATACACTTTTAAATATGATGTGATTAATATTTAAGTCCTGGGTGAAGGGAGGAAAGATTAAAAACTAGGACTATTACAAGCCTGGAATTAGGTAATACGATCCTATTACATTTGTGTTTTCTAGTTCCCGACTGCCTTCTCTGTGCCTTCTTCTTAGTGCTTACGTCACTGTAAGCACTAAGCCTGAAAACGTAGGCACGTTGGCAAGTGAGACCATTTATTTCAACTGTTTTTCTAAATAAAAACAAACGGGGCGCCTGAGTGGCTCAGTCGGTTAAGCGTCCGACTTCGGCTCAGGTCATGATCTCACAGTCTGCGGGTTCGAGCCCCACGTCGGGCTCTGTGCTGACCGCTCGGAGCCTGGAGCCTGCCTCGGATTCTGGGTCTCCCTCTCTCTCTGCCCCTCCCCCACTTGTGCTCTGTCTCTCTCTGTCTCTCAAAAATAAATAAATATAAAAAAATTTTTTTAAATAAGAACAATATTCACAAAATAATAACCAAATATATAGATTCTCCAGTAGCCTACTTACCCTAAGGATAGACAAAGCATTTCTAGTAGTCCTCAGTTCATTCGATTTGACTTCAATTTGTTCTTAAACATGGAAGACCAGGAGTGCAAAAGGCTTTGCTTAGAAAGATAAGCCAAATTTTACCACTTAGCACGGGCTCTGATGGACCTCATTCTACAACATTCTGTTGGCCCGGTTTAGACCTCAGCATAATGGAGTGACTGCAGAGTCATTTTGGGGGGGATTGTTTAAACACTGACTTTTAGGGAATGATGACCATCTCTTAGAGTCTTTCAGAACTCCCCAGAAAATTCTTCAGCTGCTACAATGGCCTAGCATGTCACCTAACTCTACGCAAAGCCCACAGGTACACCCAACGCGTGTTACAAGCAGGTACTATTGGTCTGATTCTCAGTGCCGTGTCACATTTGTGACACACAGCCGATGAATTAAATCACTTTTGACATAGACACCAGGTTCTGACACGCCGCCAATGTAAATGACATAACATACTAAAAGTGATAATATTTTTTTTTAAACGTCTTATTTATTTTTGAGACAGGGAGAGACAGAGCATGAACAGGGGAGGGTCAGAGAGAGGGAGACACAGAATCCGAAACAGGCTCCAGGCTCCGAGCTGTCAGCACAGAGCCCGACGCGGGGCTCGAACTCACGGACCGCGAGATCATGACCTGAGCCGAAGTCGGCCGCTCAACCGACTGAGCCACCCAGGCGCCCCTAAAAGTGATAATATCTAAAAGTGTAATATATACATCCAAATAATTGACATGGAAGAACACCTTCACATGTTAAAACGCAGCAATAATCACTTTGTCCCCTTCCGAAAATACGTCTTTCTCAGCATAACAACGCGTAAATGATAATAGCGACCGACGTGTTTATTTATTTAGTTATTCACATTTTTTAATGTTTATTTTTTTGAAGGAGAGACAGGGCGTAAGCGGGGGAGGGGCAGAGAGCGAGGGAGACACAGAATCCGAAGCAGGCTCCAGGCTCCGAGCTGCCAGCAAAGAGCCCGACACGGGGCTCGAACTCATGAACCATGAGATTACGACCTGGGCCAAAGTCGGACGCTTAACTGACTGATCCCCCCAGGCGCCGCACCACCAACATATTTAATACCTGCTGCGTACAGATAGTATTATGAGGCCTTAAGGTACATTATCTCACATCCTCCTCATGACAGCCCTCTAAGGTTGGTATATTACTGTCCCCTTTTATGGACAAGAAAACCAAGGGCCAGAAAGGTGAAGTGACCTCTGGCAGGTCACACGCAAATGGTAAGGGGCAGACGCTCCATTAACGGCCTTGCTACATACACCTCCTTTGAAAGAAATCTAGAAGTTTTAATGGGCCTTCTCAAATTCACTCCTCATCAACTCAATTATATCTCTGATAGACACAACCGAGTAAGAAATACGGAGCGTGCAAATGGCATGTAGTCTTGCTACATGAAGGTCATCAGGCAAACGACTCAGCTTCCATGAACTTCCGTTCCTTTATCGCTAAAATGGAGACGATCGCATCCTTACTACAGACTATGTGACCGTATTTGGAGACAGGGGCTTAAAGAGGCGATTAAGTAAAAAGGGTGGGTCCTAATCCTGACTGGTGTCCTAAATGAGAATGGAAATTTGGGCACACAGAGACACCAGATTGTGGCCGTCTGCAAAAACCAAGAAGAAAGGCCTGCTAGAGACACCGAACCAGCCAATACCTTGATCTTGGACTTCCAGCTTCCGGAAGTATGAAAAAATAAATTTCTGTTGTGTAAGCCACCCAATTTGTGGGGTTTTTTTTTGTTGTTGTTGTTGTTATTGTTGTTGTTATGGCAGCCCTTGCAGACTGAGCCAAATATATTTAAAATGATTAGTGTGGGACCTGGCAAATAATCAGTGCTCAGAAAGGGTTTTACTATTGGGTCAGTTGTGGATACACACAAATACACAAACTTAATCCCTTTATTTGGGATTAAAGAAAATATTCAAATATACTCTGAAAAAATGCATCTGTCCCAATCAATAGACTTCATGAAACTTTAATCAAAGGACTGAATATGGTTCACTTTTCAAACTCTTAAGGTCTAGCTAGCACTGGTTAAAAGTCAGTGACGATCATATGGCCTCACAGTGTGATGTTAAATTGCAGATGACTTTGAAAAGCTCCTTTCCTTCTTGGTGGTCATCAGGGCATGTGTAGTCCGTCAGGGTAGGTTGGAAATTTGCGCCATGTTGAGGGCAATAGACAATAGTCACGAGGGAACGAGGGTGGGAATAGCCAAACACCAACCAGGGGTAGATCAAAGCAAGTAGGACACTGAAATGTCCTTGACCGAAGCTACCTAGATCAGAGCTGGCATCTAAATGTCATCGCAAGGGCCAGCCCCAATCACCTGACCTGACCTCTTTTGTTGAGAAAGGTTCTGTTCGCACATCCGGGCTCGGCGAGGGGCGCCACGGGAGACGAGGGACGCTGTTTGAACACGGGGAGAGAAGGGTAGGGGTAAGGGTGCTGTGTGGTGACTATTCAGATCTGGAAATTGGTGAACGGGCCCTTCTAACCCTCATCTTATAGGCTCAAGGCCTACCAAAGATTCAGACTCCTGTGCGTATTGG
This sequence comes from Panthera pardus, assembly GCF_024362965.1. Classification (NCBI taxonomy): domain Eukaryota; kingdom Metazoa; phylum Chordata; class Mammalia; order Carnivora; family Felidae; genus Panthera; species Panthera pardus. The sequence goes on from NW_026526743.1 coordinate 32,319,655, forward strand.
AGGTGTTGGAGTACCATAACTCGGAAATTCTGAACTCACTAAAAACTAAAGGTTTTTCTTTGTACACACGTGTCTCGTGACATTCCAGCTTTGTTATATAAGAACATCAGGAAGGAAAACATTCCGTCTTGAGCTAACGAAGCCCATCCGCGGAGCCACTTTTCACGTTGCTCTGACTCAAGCTGACTAACCCATAGAATCACACATTTTCAGAGGAAGACAAACTTTGCCTCAAGAAGTCACCGCGGTGGCCTTTTGGTCGCCACCAAAAAAATAGGCTTACAGCTCACACGTTTGCATCAATGGCTTCGCCATCTCCAGGTACTCGTTAGCTCCTGATAAGTGCTTATTATCATGGAGTAGGCCGGTCATGGGGTGTGATGTCCACGGCGCTGTCCCCTGGAATGTGAGAGGAGACATACTGGCCCCATAATACCCAAACTGGTTGCTTCTATGCCAAGGACCCGGCTCACGCTTTTAAGAGTGAGTCTCTCCCCCTTGGTGACTCCATTAGAGAAAGCCGTCGTTAAGGAATAATAATTAGCATCTATCTCCCAAGCGGCAAGCTGTCTAAAGAAAGGTGTGAAGGAGTCTAAGAACCTGAGTTTAAGCCCCAAATGGGCCAGCTGGCTTCACAGGTAGACAAGCAGAGAAATGTCCAGCTCGGCTCCAGCCACAGTCCCCCCTGCACGGTTAGAAGAGGGGAGGGACAGAGGGCCTGACTCAAGTTCAGACGGTGTGGCCCAGCTCTAACAGCAGGGGCCAATCGCAGGGCCCCACCCCCTCTAGTCCCCAAGAGAATCCAGACTCCAGAATCCAGAGTCCAGACTCCACGTGTATCACTGCAGGAAGAAAACCGAAGGGGATCTTCCTTGTTCTACGTGGGTCATTCCGTCCTACACACGTGATGCCCACAGTATCTAACGCAGCTCCTTACGCACCGTGATGGGCGACAGACAGGTGTCGACTGACGACATTCGAAAATAAAAATCAGTCTAGGGGCACACGCGTGGCTCAGTCTGTTAATATCAGCTCAGGTCATGATCTCCAGGTTGGTGGGTTCGAGCCCCGAGAGTTGGGCTCTGTGCTGACCGGGCAGAGGCTCCTTGGGATTCTCTCTCTTCCTCTCTGTCTGCCCCTCACCAGTTCTCTCTCTCTCTCTCTCTCTCTCTCTCTCTCTCTCTCAAGATACATAAATAAACACAAAACATTTAAAATACACTCTACGACTGTTCGTTTAATCTAACAAATTATGCCCACATCAAGTCCATCGGAGTAATTTTGCTTCTGGCGGAACCTATTGTACTATGCTAAAAATTCTGCCAAACGTTGGCACCATCTAAACAAATCCATTATTATGTTGCTTTAACATCGCATGCAAACTATCAAGTAGAACGAAATACGGACTATGTTGGTTTGTGTTCAGTACCGAAAACTACATAGAAGACTGTTAAGGGCCGCTTCGAGCTCTGAGAACCTCACCGGCAAAAAAGAAAAGCAAAGCAAAAATTCGACGGGCTGACCACCGTGACGGCTTCTCTGAACAGGGGGTGTCCAGCTAGCTTCTATTTATTCCAGCCTCATTCATGCTTTCAAGCTAGGCACAGCGAGGGTTTATAAATGGCGCATTTCCTGTCCGCTCTGTCGGCTGGCTTTGCCTCCACCCGTGGAACTGTCACGCTGGGGCCAACACTCCAAGCGGCTGCTGTTTCCCTGAGAGAGGGAAAGAGAGAGGCTTTTATATGTAACAAGGATGTCCTTAGCTGATTCGGCATACCTGTGCTTTCTGACCCTTGGACCTTCCCGATTGAGATTACATTTAGTTATGCTGTTTTTAGGACGTGGCTGCTAAGAGAACGCGACGTCTCCCTCGAGTGTCGGGGCTCCTAGCACGTTATCTGAAGAAACCCCTCAAGTTCCTCTGCCCTTGTGTCCCCTGCACGGCTGTGAGACGCAGCGAGCGCAAGGACGGAAAACGAATGGGGGCAGCGCGGGGGTAACCCTGTCCGTTTCCTCTTCTCTGCAAGCTCCTGGAATGCTTTTTGAAGTCCGCGGGAGCTCCATAGGAGGTGAGGGCTGACCTTGGCTGCTAGCAAGCAGAAATGTTCAGCTACTTAACGCTGGGCCCCATGTGGTAGCTACAAATACATCACCAGGAGGTGAAACCTACCTGCTTCGACGGTGCTCTCCTTGCCCTCGAATCTTTTCAAGCTTAAGGAACCGCAGAAGTGGATGAACTTGGGGGGGAGGGGAGGGGAAGGTGGGGAGAGATGTCTTGTGATTTCAGCCCGGAATTTGTCCCGTAGAGTCAATCTGGGAACCAGGTCCCGCTGTTTTTAATTCCACATGATCCCACGAGTCTGCGATCTCGGGCTGCTCGAGGGCTGCGCTTAAACACAGAGCCCAGGGGCGCGGGGGCTCTGGAAGGCCGGCCCGCTGGAATCTTCGGTGTTTAGCAGTAATGTTAAGTCAGAAGGAAACGCACGCCACAGCAGATCCCCCGAGGGTCTCCCAGGCTAAGCACTGTCCTTATTTCAGGGACTCCAGAGTGTAGGTTGCGTCATCCTGCGGACCAAGGGTGGAAGTGTGGTGGCTTACAAATGTCATTTTCTCCTGAGTGCCACCAGGAGTCGGGTCGGATAGAGGACCTGTACCACCTTGCCTTTCTCTGAGACGTCATGACTCCAGCCAGCGCTTCTGTGATGCAGAACCGGGAGGGAGGGGGGGACCTGGGTGGCTCAGTCGGTTAAGCGTCCGACTTCAGCTCAGGTCGTGATCTCACGGTTCGTGGGTTTGAGCCCCCGGTCGGGCTGCACGCTGCTTGGGATTCTCTCTCTCTCTCCCTCTCTCTCTGCCCCTCCCCCTGCTGTGCTCTCTAGTCTCTTTCTTTCTCGAAACAAATAAGTAAACTTAAAAAAAAGTTTTGTTTTTTTTTTTTAAAGAAGTGGGAGGGAGAACAGAAAGCCAGGGCAAACCATAGAATGACTGACTGTACCAGCAAAACCTCTGGCAGTGGGGACACACGGGCGCGAGTCCTAGCCCTTGCGTTCGTGAACCCAATGAACTTGCCTTCTGAGCTTCAGATGTCTTACTTGTAAAATAGGAATAACGAGGGTAATCTACCATCGTATGGGAATTAAAGGAGGTCACGCATGTTTGACACGAAGCACGGTCCCTGGTACACAGTAAATGCACAATAAAGGTGTGTACGCATTAGTTAACGTCACGAGTCAACTTCCAACCCCAGAGCATGGGTCTGCACACTTTTCTCCAAGAGGAGCAGAGATGAAACACAGACGTGGGGCGGGGCACGGGGAGAGAAGGAGGCAGAAGCTTCCTCTCTGCACGGATCCCGATGTCAACTCCCTCACGAGGGAGGACGTGGCTCCAGATCTGGCAACATTACAAGGTAACATACGTAGGTGCTTCTGATGGCAGCCTCCTCCAGCCGGGGACGCGGAAAACGGCACGCCTCTTCCATTCTAGAACCATCCGGCCCCGCCTCAGTTAGCCTGGTTTATTCATGCAACAAAGAGGTACCAAGCCGGTGCCAGAATTTGAGTCGAGCGTGTAAAAGACAGAGCTTACAGCGTCGAGAGCAGGAGGCAATACACACTGGAGACAACTGAGATCCAGGAAGGGTTTTCTGAGAAGGTGATCGTGGAGCTCTTCCTTCAGGAAGAGAACAAGAGCTCCAGGCATGCTCAACACAAGACCCAGAGGCTGAAAAGGGCACTGGCAGGAAGCAGGAAAAGTCGATCGGCCACAGCAAAACACTTAGGGGTGGCTCACCCGGCATCCATGGTCAAGGGCACCTCCTTCCAGAATCTTCCATACGGAGATCATTATCTCACCCTTCCACAGAGCTCTGAGGGGCACAAGCAGCCAGCAACTTTCAGAAGCTTCTCGGCTCTTTATTGGTTTCATTAAGATACTCTCTGTAGGTAGATCAGACCCGAATCCTAAGAGGTCTCAGAAGTGTGCACAACTGGAAAATTACCACCAGGGTGAGCTTCCCGTGCATCGGTTCAGAAAATGAGAAGCTGGTGGGGGGCCGGGGCCGGGGGGTTTCACGCACCTTTTTGCTTGCCCTGTCCCCAGCCCTTGTCCCTGTGCAGTTCTGCCCTTGGAATTCAAGCAGTAGGTGCAGAAAGTCTAAGTTGTACACTCATCACAGTGACGCAATAAAGAAATTTGATCCTAGTAGTCCTTTTCACTTGGCATGGGTTAAGACCAAAACCAAAAAATGGTGTCTTTAGCAAGCTACTGTTTATTCTGCCGACTGAGCCAGCCAGCACACGTCTGCGTCTCCGTGCACGAGTCTGTCTGTCCTTCGGGCCGCCCTGTCCTCTCCATGAGGGAGCATATAGGGAGCACCTGTTCCTGCGGCATTTCCAGATCAGCAGGACAGGACACGCACGTAAATCATGTATGCAACTGGCAACGGCCACCAGGACTGCCATGGGCCAGCATGACCAGGATCTTGTCCAAGCGTTAGGCAAGGGGGCTTACCACTGATCTCTCCCTGAAACCATCCCCCTTCCGCTATGACTCCTCGCGCATCCGCTCTCTCTTCCCTGAGGCTGTAAGCTCCGGGAGAGGCTGCTCAGGGGAAAGACGGTGTGTTTGATTGCGGGTGCATTTTGCCACCATCCCGGAGGCAATGCTCAGTGGCCACAGAGAGGGATGTAGATTTGGGGGGCGCTCCAAAAACAAGGCATCTTCTCAGAACCGTCCTTGCTTCCTGAGCTCTCCTGCTCATCTTAAAGTCCATCCAAGACTTGACCGGGATTTCACTCCGGTTAGATTTTCCTTCAGCTAGTCAGTCCTCTTTCCCCTGGACACGTCCATCCTTCTTCTACTTCTTACCCCAAACCACTTCCTCTGAGATGCGTCAGCATCAAGAATTTCACGAGCTGGGTTTTAATCTCCTTTCGTTTCCTTCTGCTTAATTTTTTTTTTTTTTCTAGGAACTTTCTGCATCTGTAACCATCGGACTGACTCATGATCTTTCAAATCCCTCTAAAGTAGATCTCTTCACTTGTGGACATGTCTGCTCTCTTCTCTAACAAGTGCTGACTGCTTGACCTAAATTCCGGACTGAGACCCTTCTAAGTTCCCGTCTCCCAAGTCAGCACGTCCCCCGCCCCCAGAAGCCGTTCACGTTACTGGCCTCAGTCTAACATTACTGACATTCCTCAGCTATTGTCTTAAACACCGGCACCCACCTTGTTGGTAGAAAGCAACGACTATAACCCACTCCCCATATCTAAAGTCAACGGGTACGTTGTGCAAATGAGAAAAAGACCCCCTGTCCTAGAGATGCTTTGTTGAAAAACTGTTAAGATAAATGCACGAAATCTACCATGTCCACAACACGAACAATGTTCTGGTGCAGTGCGCAACCTGCAGAACCATACGCAGCAGCACTGCCAAAGAAAGAAAGGGACTCCTCGCTAAAGGTGATGGGAAAGATCATCCTCAAGGTGTTAGGCCCTTCAGTTCGCCATTGACAGCAATTAGATGAGAAGGACATCCCTATTTGGTTCACCACCATATCCCTAGCAGGACTGACTTGTAATCTGTACAATAACCCTCTTACCTACCACCACTATAATTCAGGACTCCAGAGAGAGCGGCTGTATTTCAAAGAAGGCGTATTAAATTATTTTACAGCGGGTATTTACACAGACTCGAAGTACGTCGCTACAGGGTACTTATTGTTTGCAAAGAGAAAATTTACGGGGGAGAAACCTGGCCGACACCACCGTAACCAACGGATCAAGACACAATATCGTGTGCCTTCTGATGTGATGATCTGAATAGAACTCGGCCTCGCTTCTCAGGTTGTCCTATATTTATTTAATCATGAGAAAACATCAGAGAAGCCCGTCTGGAAGAACATTCTACAAAACAACTGGCCTGGACCCACCCCAAACGTCAATGGCATGAAAAAATGTTAAAGGCGTTTCCAGGTTGAAGAACACCGAAGAGTCATGACAACCAATGAGAAGGGTGATCCTCCATTGGATTCCAGGCTGGGGGGCGGGGGGGAATATTTTTCAAACCATATCGGGATATTAGTGAAATTAGTGAACTTTGCCTAGGAACGGAACATGCCAGAGCAGCGTTGTACTCCTGTTAACTTCCCTGAGTTTGATCGTTGTCCTGTGAAAGTAAGAATTCATCGCACTAGCCTCGCGAATTTCCCATCAGTTTGAAAATGTTCAAAACAAATACTTAAACCACGTTTTATGCTGCTTGAATCAGTCTATCTGGTAGGGAATACAAATCATGGCAGACTTCTGCTTCAAGATGATGAACTTGCGGTTTCCATTGGAGAACAAAAGAAGCAAACGCGTCTCCCACAGCGCCGTAGGCAAGAAAGGAGCCGTGGACAAATCAGACGTTAAAGGAAGCTCCGGACGATGGGGGGCAACTAGTTGAGAATGAACTCCAAAGATTTGCCCCTGTTTCCTAGAATCCCCTAAAGGTACTACAAAGCAATAAAAACGGTCCAAGTGTAGACGGAAAAAGGGAATGGATGAAAACATGACTGCATAAAAGGCATCGAAACCATTTTAAAGGACATCAAAACTTTTAGAAAGCAGAAATGGGTGAAGTCATAAACTGGCTTTATTATCTTTTTAAAAATTTTTTTTTAATGTTTATTTTTGAGACAGAGAGAGACAGAGCATGAGCGGGGGAGGGGCAGAGAGAGAGGGAGACACAGAACCCGAAGCAGGCTCCAGGCTCTGAGCTGTCGGCACAGAGCCCAACGTGGGGCTCGATCTCACAAGCTGTGAGATCATGACCTGAGCCGAAGTCAGATGCTTAACCGATTGAGCCACCCAGGCGGCCCCATAAACTGGCTTTAAAGAGTAAAGGCAGCTAGAGGTGTCTGGGTGGCTCAGTCAGCCAAGCGTCCGACCCTTGCTTTCGGCTTAGGTCGTGATCTCACGGTTTGTGAGTTTGAGCCCCCTGTCGGGCTCCGTGCTGACGATGCGGAGCCTGCCTGGGATTCTCTCTGCCCCTCCCACTCTCTCTCTTCGTCTCTCTCCAAAGAAATAAACTTAAAGAAAAAAGATCAAAGGCAAAAGAAGCTAAATTTTGCAGAGGGGAGCAATAATGAGAAAGAATCCTGTGGCATGAAAAGGCTTAGGAACAGGAGGAACCAGGTATGGTGGGGGGTGGGGGTGGGGGCTGACAAGGAGCAAGTTCTGGAAGTCTGTGTATGCAGTGGTCAGGCTCCCAGATGTCCTCCTCTCTTCTGTGCATCCAGGCCAACTGTGTGGGGCAGGGGAAATTAAACGAGAGGCTCCAGACTTACACATACAAGGCTTACAGAAGGGCTAGATCAAGGCACGGGGCTTGGAAAGGAAGCACCCTGAATGAGGAACTCCCTGGCCCCTTCTTCCTCCCTGACTCCAGAATGCCACATCCTCAGAAGTTCAAGGGTCCCCCCATACCCAAGATCGGCTTGCCACTTGATCGTCTGGAAGTGAAATTCATCCACCGACAAGCTCCCTAAATGTACACAGGGCTTCCAGTCTGCTTTTTCAGTAACTTCATTTAAAGTAGTATAGCTAATGACCACAAGACATTGGAGGAGATCCTCCAACATGGAAGAAAAATACCTATGTGAACAAAAATGGGATCTGGAGGAAACTGAGACCTGCGGGGAACAAAAGAAAATAGTATTTAAAATCAAATTGTTAACACAAGTCAAAGGAATGAAAGCAGCCGCCAGAAGCTGGAAGAGGCCAGAACAGATTCTCCCCTGGAGCCTCGAAAAGAAACCATCCCGGGGCGCCTGGGTGGCTCAGGCGGTTAAGCGTCTGATTTTGGCTCAGGTCACAATCTCATGGTTCGTGGGTTCAAGCCCTGTGTCGGATTCTGGGCTGACAGCTCAGAGCCTGGATCCTGCTTCAGATTCTGGATCTCCCTCTGTCTCTGCCTCTCCCCTGCTCATGCTCTGTGTCTCTCTCTCAAAAATAAATAAACATTAAAAAAATTTTTTAAAAGAAAAGAAAAGAAACCATACCTACCAATGCCTAGATTTTTAGCCATGTAAGACTCATGTTGAACTTCTGGTCTCCAGAACTGTATGTGAATAAATATCTACTGTTTTAAGCCATTAAGTTTGTGGTACTTTGTGATACAGCACCAATAGGAAACTGATATTATAGGCCTAGGTTTTGAATAAGATTGTAATTTATAAAAGTGAAATCCAGGAAATCTCTAAAAAAGAACTAATGTCAGGGTGCCTGGGTGGTTCAGTTGGTTGGATGTCTCACTTTGGTTCAAGTCATGATCTCATGGTTTGTGAGTTCCAGCTCTGCATCAGGCTCTGTGCTTAAAGCTCAGAGATTGGAGCCTGCTTCAGATTCTGTGCCTCCCTCTCTCTCTGTCCCTTCCCCATTCTCCCTCTGTCTCTGTCTCTCTCAAAAACAAATAAACATTAAAAAAAATTTTTTTTAAAGAACTAATGTCATTCATGAGTTATCAGTTTCAAAAACTTCCCCGGCTGGCTAGAAAAAGAGAAAATCCTTCCTAATGACTCCCCAGATCTATTGGAAGGCAGGTAAAATGAGATGGCACTTGGTGACAGGCCTATCTTCAAATTCTGGCTCTCCCAGAATTTGTCAAATTTGAGTGTGGACAATAATAGCCATATATATTTGTTGTCAGGATTTATCCCAGATGCTACCAAATTAAAAATAAGGCAAAAAAATTCTATCAAATTATTAATAACCTCAGAGAAATAAGAGAAGTTTCTGTATCTATGAAACAAGAACAGGCTGTTACAAAACAGGAATCAACAGAGTATAAAATAGAGCTTTTGGAAAAGTATGATACCTACGGTAAAAACACTTTCAGACAAAAATGTTTTACTTCCACGCATATTTCCTTAGAAAGATGTGGAAGGATGTGACCATGAAAATGAGAAGCAAGAAAGAGGAGGCCATAGAACCAAGAAAACAGAGTCCAACACACAAAAAAGCACAAAGATAATCCTTGACTCATAGCCCCATTCTTTCAACTGCAGAGCCAGCAATCAGCAAAGCTCAGCTGAGTCTGTCTCATATTGCATCACCCTGACGCTGACCTTTCTGCCTCCCTTTTGCACATTTAAAGTCCTTTGGGATTACACCGGCCCACCTGGATAATCCAGGATAATCTCCTTATTTAAGGTCAGTTGATTAGTGATTTCATTCCATCTGCAACCTTAATTCCCCCTTTGCCATGTAATGGAACATAATCACAGGTTCTGAAAATTAGGGCATAGACGTCTCTCTTTACCACAACTTTATACCTTTCGAAACTATTTGCATTGGTTAACATAAATCTGCACTGCTTTTATAATTTACGATTAAGAGTATTTGATAGAGATGGGGATGCCTGGCTGGCTCGTCAACAGAGTGTGCAACTCTTGATCTTGGGGTGATGATTCCAAGCCCCGTGTTGGGTGTGAAACTTACGTTAAAAAGAGAAAAAGAGTGATGTGTATTTGATAGAGGTTTTTTTTAAATTTTATTTTAAAAAGGATTTTGACTTTCTTTCATGTTCTAGTGGTAAAAAGTGACGTGGCAGGATTAGACAAATGGAATATTCCAAAGAACTGGCAAACTGAAGACATATAGAGGTGGGATATAGCATGAGACGAGTGTCATATATCAAACTATGGAGAAAAAAGAATGGACAGTTAAAAAAGGAACCTGTGGTCGCTACCAGGAACAAACGCTTTGATCTTTATCTCACACCACACACCCAAATAAATCCCACATGGGTTAAAGGTCAAAGCTTCAAAAAACTTACATGTAGTAGAAGAAAATGTAGGAAACCGTACTTGTAATCTTGACGTATCGAAAGGCTCTCTTACACCTCAATCCATAAAGCGACACTTGGTAATATTAAACTAAAACAAAGTAAAATACAAGCAACAGGCTTAGAAACAAAATTTAATGAAGTATAGCAAGGAGTCAATAGCCGTTCTCAACAGCGGTCATCTATAATTTGATAAGAAGACAACACTACAGGAAAACGTGCAAAGGACATGAACAGGTCACCTCTCCAAAGGAGAAATGTAATGGCAATAAATACACGTAACTACATTCAAACACACTAACAAGGAAAGGCATGTTACAAGGAAAAAACACAAATTATTTCTGCAGGCACGTTGTATTGCTTAAGAACTCATACTCTGGTGTGCCAAACCTCCAGGGTTTAAAGCCTAGCTCTGCTGGTTACTGCACTGGCGGCCTTGGGCAACTTCCTAACCTCTCTGTGCCTCAGTTTCCCTCTATGTAAAATAGGGATAGGGATAATAACATATCTTTTTTTTTTAGTTTCTTTATTTATTTTGATAGAAAGAGAGCACAAGCTGGGGAGGGGCAGAGAGAGGGAGAGACAGAATCCCAGTGTGGGACTCGAACTCAGAAACTGTGAGATCAGGACCTGAGCCAAGCTCAAAAGTCAGACACTTAACCAACTGCGCCACCCAGGGATAATTATGCATCTTAACACTTTATTATAAAGATGAAATGAGTTAATATATGTACAGTGCTTTGAACAATGCCTGGCACAGAGTAATCACTCACTGAACATTAGTTCCATATTTTATCATGAGACATCCACAAAGGTATACCCACATATGCCGCAAACATACACACAACTAGGCACACTCCAAAGTTCACTGTAACATCATTTTGCCCTAATGAAAATCTGGAGATGACTTTAAACGACATCAACAGGCAGTAGATAAATTTTCTACCTCCAGAATTTAGAATGGCGATTAGCTGTTAAAAAGAACAAGGAAGATCCAGGCACCAATATAAGCAGATGTCCATGATAAATTAAGCGGGAAAAAGCACGTCACAGATGTATACAGAATGACCCAAATTCTGTTCTTTAAATATATTATATGTAGTGTCTACGCAAATATATACCTGTATGTGCACATGTATACTACGCGCAGAAAGTGTTATGAAGGCTTGATATGTTATCAGACTGTTAGCAAAGGTGACCATCAAGGAGGTAAGTAGGATCAGGGGTGAAGGTGAAAGGGAGAGCTTAGCAAATAAACTTCTACACTTTTCTTGTCTCCCTTTTGTGTTAAAACAGCATGTGCTTTTATCAAAATGACAAAAAATAAAATAGATAAACATCACGACCCGTGAGGGTACATTCTGACATAGAGACAATGGTACGTGAAAGAAAATTATGAAATCAAGTCATTCTGCAACTTTTTTTTTTCAAGAAAAGATGGAACCAGTGGCAAAAGCATTAGTCTGATTGTGCTTCAAAGAGTGTCAGTTTCGCTGTGGTTTTGCAAATGCTTTGAATGTGGGCTAAACATGTCAAAGTCCCACATCTTTCAAGGACAAAGACTCCACAACAAATAGCCTGCATTAATTGTTTCCACTGTGGGTACTATTTTGTGAGTTTCACGTCCCCGGGGGAAAATGTTTGCAAAATTCAAACCGTGGGACTTCAATATTACTTAGATGACACAAACAAATTAAAATAAGGCCAACCTAAGCCAGTTGTGTTTATCAACCTGATCCCCTCTGAAAATGAGAAATGAAGTCAAATACCCTTTAATGCTATTTATTAGTGGAGTAATATAATACATTTTGACAAGATGAACAGTTGTAACAGGCAGCTGTTAAAGTCTCTACAGGGCCTGTTTAGAATGAAAACAGGCGGGAGAGACAGCTCTATAACTGGGTTTTAAGAACAGCTCAGCCATCAACTATATCCTAACCAAGTACTTTTATCCAGTTAATTTACAGAAGGAATCCCTTAGGGTCTCCAGCCGTCTACCAGCACAGCTCATTAGAGCCCAGCATCCAACTTTTCTCATTGTAACACTGAAAGCATTTATGCTTAAAATGTAATTAAACTTAAAACAAACAAGATCTTGATTCCCTGACAGTCCTGCTATTTTGAAATCGACAAGAGGCACGAACTTATATAGGATTATTTAGAAAGCACTATACATTTCAGCCACTTATGGCAAGACATCTTGCCCAACTGTTCATCCTGCATGCAATTAGGAATCTAAATACTTGGGTAACGGGTTTCCACTGGGAATTCAACTTGCAGATCTCTTACAAACGGGTAATGTGGTAAGACTTGCTGTCCAATGAGGTGTCTTATTGAAATATCCCTGGCCGGTTTCACTTGTCGCGGCTGTCGTCTTAGCCGCTCGCACACACAGTGTATAGCTTTCATTACGAAAATAGAAATTTGTGTCCTAAGTGCTGTTACATTACTAATGCTAAATATTTAATTCCCTGGGGTTCCAATTATGGTTGAGCACCAGCAACACTGATTCTACTCTTTAATAACAACTGTAAAAGCAATTTGAGCATTTTTCAATTAATTAAATACATAGTGAACGAGTAACCTCTTGTCATTTTGCCCTCCAGGACCTGAGCTAATTGGTGTAGAATAAAATGTTTTGAAAATTAACTGATATTCCGGTCGGCACAGTTATACCATTAAATTACAGTTTGCAGAATGAAGTTTGTCTTCTCATAGTTACACTCAATAGAGTCTGCAGATGTGAGAAGAAAGTACCTACATTTTATGTACTTAACGGTGCCGCTAATTAGAGCAGAGCTGAAAGTCGAGTGTAGTTTCTCTAAACACCGGTCAGTATCAATAACGCTTTGCATTGTTCACAGATAAATGCAACAGATTTCAACAGAGGAAGGTTTCCCGGATTTCATTCTGTGTATTCACAATTTAGCTTAGCCATTTCAAAAGCTTGCCCAGAAGAATTCCTATTATTAATTAATTGTACTCGCACCAAGAAAAAAAAAAAAAAAAAGCCCCCAAAATAGATTCTGACAATTTCTGTCACAAGAGAAAGTTCCAAACCCAACGTCTGGGAAAGTCCTTCCTTTTTCAGCCCTCTGGTGTGGTTTCTCCTCGTGCCACAGAACAATGCCATAAAATAAGTTCTAAATTGGTTTCTCAGCTTTAAAAGTATGGCGGGGATGAATCATAAAAGCAGATGCTGTTTTACCCACATTTTTAAATGAACCTTTCTCTGAAGTGCAATGAAATCTGATTAAAGAGACCATCTCCTTGTAGAAAAACGTCTCTGACAGGTGTTCATCCAGCTCTGAGTCTTGATTGGCCATAATCTAAAATCCATGCTCAGAAATCGAATGCCTTTTCAGCAGCTGTCTTTCTAACGGAGATGATCCCCTAAACAGGTTTCACTGAATTAGGAATCTCAGCAAAAGCATTATGGCTCATGGAATGAGACACGGAGAGTGAAATTAATCACTCTGGGAGAGAGGGGAAAAATAATAGGGAAGATGTAATCATTTCCATACCAATTTTTAGGGTTTAAGTCTTTAATATTTTGAAGATTTTTAGTAACATCTTGGAGAAATGAACTTTAATTACAGGATTAACTTGATAGTACCCGTCTGTTAATATAAATGGATCAGCCCAAATTGCTGATTATTGGGACTAAAGTAGAGAATGAGAGTATTTTAGAGGCTGGTGGGGGGGGCTGGGGTGACTCTTCACAAAGCATTTCCAGTCTGTCAGCAGATACCCGCCCACATGGAAAAAAGAAAAAGTACACATCGGCTTAAAGCTTATTTCAATATTATTCTACATAGAAGGGAACAGCTTCCTTTTGTAAGTTTCTTTATTTATTTGGAAAGAGAGGGAAGGAGAGTGAGTGGGGGGAGGGGTAGATAGACGGAGATAGAGAATCCCAAGGAGGCTTCGTGCTCTCCGTGCAGACCTGAGCCGAAGTCAGATTCTCAACCGACTGAGCCACCCGGGGTGCCCCTAGAAGGTAACATTGTATCAGACCTTCAAAAACGTTGGCTCACCATGGCCTGTCATCAACCATTCTGAAAACAAAAAGCCACAGAATTTGTAAACGACATCTTCAATCCAGTATTGCAAATTATCTTATTTCCAGCCCAAAGAACCGCTTAAATGTTAAGACTTAAAAATAAATATAAACATACAAGGGATAAAGATACTGGGTTTTTTTTAAAGATTATTTATGCATAGGAAATTATTCTAAAATAATTTACTTAGTTCTGAAAAATAAGGATTTTATGAACAGACCAGACCACTAGTTTGTGTCTGAAACACAACTAAATAAAACAATAAGTGGCTCCCTAAAACACTGGACAGTTATCTATACCTAAAACTGCTACATTTCACCCCAGGGTCCTTAAATTATCACACCCGACTGACCAGTTGGCCCTCGGATCCCCAAAAGGCAGGAGCAGGCTCACAGCCAGTTGAAGAGAGGAGACTTCTTCCCGCTCAGGATCACATGCCCATCAAATTCCCCTTCTCTTGCTTTGGCTGATCTGACGCTTCCTCTACTCGGAACACTCAGCATCCCCACTCTGCACACGGAGAACTAAGTCCCACCTAGTACTCACCGACACAATCACTTAGGAGTTGGGGGTGGGGGAGCTCCCCTGTCTGGGAACCAGAGGATCTGGGCTCGGTCCCGAAAGCAGGGACACTAGTATGACCTTGGGCGAGTCACCGGCTGCCCCTGTGACTCTGGTCGCCCGGTTCTCCCAGGGGGGACAATATAAACCCTGGGCTCTTCTGAAGACTGGATAAGAAAGCACGTTGAAAACACTGGAGAGGCTGGAAAGTGCCTGGAAATGTACGATAACCAGGACTTCCGGTCTACGGTCACCTACCGGCACTTTCAACAACGCGGTTTTCCTCCGGCTGTTGTGCAAAAAGCCTAATGTTAAGCAGGTATGTAATGCATCCATAATCACGTGCATTTAAAAGTTAGAACAATTAAGGGCTCCACAGTTTTCACTAGAGATTCTCTTAGAATTAAGGCTTCAGCTTTAGTCCCAATAAATTACAAGCCTAAAGAAAGTATGTTGAGCATCTTCCTAAAAAAAGAAAAAGAAGGGGCACCTGGGTGGCTCAGGCGGTTGAGTGTCCGTCTTCGGCTCAGGTCCTGATCTCACGGTTTGTGAGTTCGAGCCCCGCATCGGGCTCTGTGCTGACAGCTCAGGGCCTGGAGCCTGCTTGGGATTCTGTGTCTCTCTCTCTCTCTGAGCCTCCCCCACTCACACTCTGTGTGCGTCTCTCTCTCTCAAAGATAAACAAACACTAAAAACAATTTTTTTTTTAAAGAAAAAGAAGCAATAAGGCAAAGATGAAAAGGAGAATTAGCAGGATATTATCACAACACACGCTTCATGTAATTAACTATGAACTTAAAATGAGGTCCGCTTTAAACCTGATTTTCTTTTCTAAGGAGTGTTCGACTAGCTGCCTTCCTTTGCAGATGCGAGGCCCAGGGCTCCCCCTACCCTGTAGGGGACAGTCGGCTTCTGCACAGCCCTGCCAGGGAGAGAAGCATGTTGAGGGAAGGAGTTAGAACAGACGCCCCCCCCTCCCCCCAGTTGGCTAAAACACACAGAAAACAGACATGTTAAGGAACAAGGATTTTAACGGGGACAAGAGCTGCCTGCACGTGAATATACTGCTGCGGTATCTGAGCCGCCAGTGGGGCTAGAAACCCTTTCCCAGGTCTGCCTGTATTCTAACCAACGCCATCACCGGTCCCCAAGTCCACAGAAGCATCAGCGATCTCAAGGGCAGAGGAGGGACCACAGGCAGGGCTGGTGAAAACTACAGCAGCCGGCAAATAAAGAACCAGTTCTAACAAATGGCAAGGAGAACGGAAGAACAAGCCCAAACTCCCACGTCCTTTAGTGAGAGCGGAGTCTTACAGTACAATCTGGAATGATGACCGCGAGTTGCCGTCGGAGTTCACGAGACGCAGCTTTCAAAGCTTCATGGGAAAGGCATGATCCATTTGTAAGAGGTTTCCAACACAAATAGTTCATGTGAATTCTTACAACTTGGCCGTCTTGTGTAACCCACTCCGGGAGGGTTCCAGATTATCGTGGTTTCACTGTAGTTAGATAGTTTATGGTTAATGTACTGCGGTATAAATAAATATAGCTTAGCCTGAGCGTCTCCGCTGAAAATGTGTGTGTCATAAAAGGACAAATAAAATAGGTCAATAACCAAGACCATAGTGAATAATTGAAGCAATAAAGGACGTAACATTAGAATCAACTAGAACTAATCCTTTTCAAACTTAACAGTACGTTTATTCCAAATTCACTTCAAGAGGTAAAACTACATGTCCAAAGATAAACGGTGAGAAAGGGGGTATAAAATCACTAACTTACACCGTCTCGATAAAATCTAGATAATGACAGCGCACCCCCCATGAGAAGAGTCTGTAGGAAAACAAACCCAACTGACGTATCTGTGTGATGAGCAAGTAACATTCTACACCGTCCTTATTTGATTTTATATCATAAAGGTATACTAGGTGCTCAATAAATTGACGTTGAACTGAAATATCACTGACAAGTGGTTTGGATGTCCTATAAATAAGGTGGGAATGGCACCTAGATGGCTCAGTCGGTTAAGCGTCTGACTTCAGCTCAGGTCGAGAGCTCATGGTTCGTGAGTTCAAGCCCTGCATCGGGCTCTGTGCTGACAGCTTGGAGCCTGGAGCCTGCCATGGATTCCGTGTCTCTCTGCCCCTCCCCTGCTCATGCTCTGTCTGTCTGTCTGTCTCTCTTTCTAAAAAATAAATAAACATTTAACATAAATAAATAAAATCGGGGCGCCTGGGTAGCTCAGTCAGTGGAGTGTCTGACTTCGGCTCGGGCCATGATCTCACGGTTCGTGAGTTCAAACCCCGCATCGGGCTCCGTGCTAACAGCTTGGAGCCTGGAGCCCGCTTCGGATTCTGTGTCTCCCTCTCTCTCTGCCCCTCCCCCACTTGTGCTCTGTCTCTCTCTCTCTCTCTCTCTCAAAAATAAATAAACATTACAACAAATTTAAAATAAAATAAAAGAAAGAAACAAATAAATAAATACATAAATAAAAGATAGGAGTCATCAGGAAGATCATCCACGTTTCCTGGGTGTGGTTAGATATCTACCACACAAGAAAACAGACCGAGAAAAGTCTTAGATCTTAAAGGACATTGATCCACGGACAGCTACAAAGGACACACTGACTTCAAAAGCTGCTGGGTGAACCATGTCCTGCTCTGGTTACCTTTCAGAGTAGGGGACCGCGGCCAATCTGAAGATGTCACAATAGTGTCAGGAGATGATGAGGACAAAGTCAGGGCTCCAGCCACACAGCTCCCCCGGCACTAACACTGTTACTAGGCGGTCCTGTTCGGTCAGGATGACAAAACACGCCCCGATTTGTGACTTCGAGGGAAGAGGGAGGCAGGGGGACTTCCACAGAGCCCCTTGGGGGCACAGAGCAGTGACAAAGGCCATACATGGTATTTCTGTAAGCTTCCTTCACACCCCTGCCTGATCTGGCTATGTCAGGGTTTTAGTAACCCCATTGTTGTAGATTTTAATTGACGTAGCTATTTGGTTTGGGCATTTTACAGATTTTGCAACGGTGGAAACATACGTGCTTGCCTTTAATGTCCACTGGCTTCATTTATGCGTTGCTCGACTGTCTCCCCCTCTATTAGCTCAAAGACATTAGCAACCTGTGCAGTTTTGCACATGGGCTGTGAATTCTAGACGGTCTACCTAGACTACGGACACGCATGTCTTCTCAGTGCCAGCCGGACGCCCGTTTACGAAAAGTTTCACTTGGCCCTCCAGGTCCAAAATTCACACAGCCTGCCGAGCCCCAGGCACGGCCCTGCTGCTGTTCCAGAATCCCTTCACGGCAGGGTTTCTTTCCCAAAGGCTTTCGTAGTAGGAATCTGTCTGTGCCTATCTCATGAAGACCTGGGTTAAGGATAAATTTTACAAACACTCAGACGGTGTTCAGTGTTTGCCACGCCTCTTTCATTTTACCGGTAAAGGACGTTTCAAGCCTCTGCCACGGATGGGCAAGTCGAGGCAGATGACTCACTGTTTGTGCTATTTGGAAAGGAAAAAAAAAAAAAAAACCCAAAAAACAAAACTCCAGCGATTGAGAAACTCTAAAGGCCAACCCAGAGATGCCTCTGAATTGCTGTTTAGAGATGGGGCCGAAGAAGGGGGATACTGTCTCTCCTTCGAGCAGGGCTGGACAAACTACCACCGTGGGCTAAATCCAGCCTGCGGCCTGTTTTTGCAACTGTTGTCGGAACGTTTTTGGAAAAGTGTCGTTGGAACGCAGCCATACCCACTTATCCACGGCTGCGTTTGCTTTGCAGTGACAAAACGGTCGTGACGGACGTGGCCTGGCCCACAAGCCTAAAGGATTCACTGTGTGGCTCCCCAGAGGAGACGTTCGCGAAGCCCTGCTTCATCGGGCCCGTCTCTGAGAAGGATGGGAATCCCGGAAAAGCTGTGCCCATCCTAGAAAGCTACTTCTCCTACCACCGACCTCAGCTGGCCTCATCCCTGCTCTCCCCTGAGCTGTGAGATGTCCAGATGCTGGTTCCAGAGTTGTCTGGTAACTACTCCTACCTGATGGCCTAAAATTCGTTGCCCTCTCCGGTTGCGAGATGCCCAATGAAGAGCCTGGGCCATGGAGTTATCAGAGGTGTGGCTGAATTTGCAAGTGTCCTTCCCAGCCCCACGCTCTCTCAGTACCCCCTGAGCACCTGGGCCTGGCCTGTGCACTTGACATCGAGCACAGGAGAGCCTCAGAGAATCTGAAAGATGAAACGGGAAGGGGTGTGTGGGATTTCACCAGAAGAGAGGTGAGAGGAGGAAGGGCCTTGTGAACAGAAGAGGTGACAGGTGCATCGGCATGGAGGTGGCAGGGCCTGCTGGGGTCTCTACCCCAGGAAAGCCAGCCCCCCCTGGGAGGGGTGTAGAAGACCGTGTTAAAAAAGTCCACCGGTCAGGGGTGAGCAGCCTCGTGAATGGCGCTGAGGGGCTGAGGGACATTAGGCAGGAGAGTGTCTGCCTTAAGGATTTAAGCAAGGGTGTGACATGACCAGATCTCCATTTCTGGAGGATCACTGTGACAGCAGGGGTGATGTGGAAGGGAGGGGTGGGGATGTCCGGGTTCTCCCCGATGCAGCTGCACCATCCAAACCGTGTCCACTCTGCAATCCCCCAATCGTCCTTTTCTACATACTCCAGGCAGTTCGACCTTCTTCCCTGGGCACTCAGGGCACCTTCAGCTGCAAAAGTATATAGTTTCTACCCTAAATCATCATTTTTCTCATTTTGTCTGACGGTCCGGAAAAAATTGCAAGGCATACCGAAAGGCAAAAAAACACAACTTAGAGAGACAGGGCAAGCATCAGAACCAGACACGACAGAGATGTTGAAATTATCAGAATGGGAATTTAAACAACTATAATCAATATGCTAAGACTGCTAATGGATGAAGTAGATAGCACACAAGAACAGATGGGCAAGGTAAGCGCAAAGATGGAAATTCTAAGAAAGAATCGAAAAGAAATGCTAGAAATATAAAATGCTGTAACAGACTTGAAAAATGTCTTTGATGGGCTTATAAGTAGACTGGACATGTGCCTGAGGAAAGAATCTTGAGGATATCTCAATAGAAAGCTCCAAAATTAAAGAGAGAAAAATGACTGAAAAAAACAAAACAAAACACTGGAACAGAATATTCAGGAACTGTGGGACAACTGTGAAAGGTGTACATGTGTTTACTGGGAATGCCAGAAGGAAAATAAAGAAATGGAAGAAATATTTAAAGTAATAATAAGTGGGGGCGCCTGGGTGACTCAGTCAGTTAAGCATCCAACTTTGGCTCAGGTCATGATCTCACGGCTTGTGAATTCGAGCCCCGTGTCGGGCTCTGTGCTGACAGCTCAGAGCCTGGAGCCTCTTCAGATTCTGTGTCTTTCTCTCTCTCTCTCTCTCTCTCTGCCCCTCCCTCGCTCACACTCTGTCTCTGTCTCTCAAAAATAAATAAACATTAAAAAAAAAAGAGTTGACAGAAAAAAAAAACCCATCAATCTAGAATTCTGTACCCTAAGAAATTGTCCTTCAAAAGTAAAGAAGAAACAAAGACTTCCTTAGACACAAATTGAGATAATTAGTTGCCAATAAACCTGCCTTGCAAGAAATGTTCTAAAGAACTTTAGAGAGAAGGAAGGGATATAGTCAGAAACTCAGATCTACATAAAGAAAGGAAGAGCATTGGAAAAGGAATAAGTGAAGTAAAATAAAAACTTTAATTTTTCTATTCTTTTTTTAAATATATGTTTATTTATTTTTGAGGGGGGCGGAGAGGGAGAGAGAGGATGGACGGGGGAGGGGCAGAGAAAGAGGGAGACAGAGGATCTGAAGCAGGCTCCTCGCTGACAGCGGAGAGCCTGATGCGGGGCTCCAACTCACCAACAGCAAGATTATGACCTGAGCAGAAGTCAGACACCTAACCAACTGAGCCATCCAGGCGCCCCTATTTTCCTATTCTTACTTGACCTAACAGATAACAGTTTGTTCAAAATAATAATAAAAATTATGTATGCACATATATGCTTATGTATGCATATGTATAAGTGAGCTGAGTGACAGCAATGATACAAGGGACGAGAGGGGGAATTAGGATTATTTTGTTATAATAAGATACTGGCACTACCTGTGAGGTGGTATAGTGTTATTTGAAAGTGGACTCATATTAGTTGTAAATGTACTTTGCAGACTCTAAGGCAACCACTAAAAAAATTTTTTTTAAAAGAGGTATAACTGGGGGCGCCTGGGTGGCTCAGTCGGTTAAGCATCCGACTTCGGCTCAGGTCACGATCTCGCGGTCCGTGAGTTCGAGCCCCGCGTCGGGCTCTGTGCTGACTGCTCAGAGCCTGGAGCCTGTTTTGGATTCTGTGTCTCCCTCTCTCTCTGACCCTCCCTCGTTCATGCTCTGTCTCTCTCTGTCTCAAAAATAAATAAACGTTAAAAAAAAAATTTAAAAGAGGTATAACTGATACACTAAGAAAGGAGGGAAAATGAAATAAAATAAAATGGTCGATTGAAACCATAAAAGGCAGGGAAAAAAAGTAGAAGACAAAAACGGGGACGAAGACCAAAAGCAACAAATAGAAAACGGTGATGAGTATGGCAGATACTAATTCAACAATATCAAGAATTAGTCTCAACATCAAGGTCTAACTCTACCAATTAAAAGGCAAATGCAGTAGGAATGGATTAAAAAAATAGTAAGTTGAAAAGAAAAAAACAAGACCTAAGCTTATATTGTCTCTAAGAAACCCACTTTAAACGTAAAGACACATACAGATTAAAGGCAAAGAGATGGAGGAAGATATACCATGCAAACACTTCTTAAAAGAAAGCAGGAGTAGCTATATTAATTTTAGACACAGCAGATTTCAAAGCATGGAATGTTGTCAGAGATAAAGAGGGACATGACATAAAGATAAAGGGGTTAATTCTTCAAGAACACATAATAATCCTTAACATGTATGCATTTAACAATAGAGTCAAAATATGTGAGGCATAAACCGATAGAACTACAAAGAGAAATAAATAAATCCACTATTATTGTTGAAGACTTTACCTTCTATCATAAGTGAACAGACCCAGCAGGTAGAAAATCAGTAATGACATAGCTGAACTCCATCACCATCAACCAACTAGATATAATGGACATCTATTGATTATTTCATCCAACAACCACAGAATACTCATTCTTCTCAAGCTCATATGGAACATTCACTAAAGTAGACCACATTCTGGGCCATTACACACACCTTAACAAAGTTAAAAGAATAAGACTTATACAATATATGCGCCCAAACCACAATGGAATTAAACTAGGAACCAATAACAGTTGGAAAAATCAAATACTTCAATATTAAACAACACACTTCTAAATAACACATGGGTCAAAGAAGAAATCACAGAGGGAATTTCAAAACATTTTTAACTAAAGGCAAATGAAAATACAACTTATCAAAATTTGTGGGGTGGAGGGAAAGTAGTGCTTCGAGGAAAATTCATAGCTTTTGAGTCCACATATTAGAAAAACGAAAACTCTAAAATCAATAGTCTAAGTTTTCAACTTGGGACATTAGAGAAAGAAGAGCAGATTAACTCCAAAGTAAGCAAAAGAAAAGAAATAATAAAAATTAGAGCAGAATCAGTTAAATTAAAACCAAGAAATCAATAGAGAAAATCAATGAAACCAAAAGCTGGTGCTTTGAAGAGATTAATGAAATTGAAAATCGTCTAGCCAAGCTAATTATGAAAAAAAGAGAGTGGATACAAATTACAAATATCATAAACGAAAAGGGGACATCCATATAGATATATGACACTAAAAGGGTAATAAACATCATGAACGTCACGTTCACAGATTTAATAACCTAGAGGACACAGACCAATCCCTTAACAGATACAATCTGCCAAAACTTACAGAAGAATAAACAGACAATCTGAATAGTCCTATATCTATTCAAGAAATTGAATCAATAAATAATAATCTTCCAAAACAGAAAGCACTAGGGCCAAATGGGTTCATAGGTGAATTCTACCAAACATTTAAGAAAGAAATGATACCAGGGGTGCCTGGGTGGCTCAGTCGGTTGAGTGCCCAACTTCGGCAGGATCCATGACAGAAAGGATCGATAATGTTGGATTTCACTAAAATTAAAATTTTTTCCTGTGAAAGACACTGTCAAGAGAATGAAAAGACAAGCCACAGGCTTGGAGAAAACATTTGCGAAAGACACATCTGATAAAGGGCTGTTATCCAAAATAGACAAAGAACTCTTAAAACTCGTCACTAAGAAAATGTGCAACCCAACTTAAAAAGTGGGCCAAAGGTGTTAACAGTGGCCTCCACAAGGATATACAGGTAGCAAGTAAGCATATGAAAAGATCTATACGCCATACGTCATCAGTGAACTGCAAATGAAAACATTTATGAGCTCCCACTACGCACCTGTTGGAACGGCCAAAATCCAAAGCACTGACACCACCAAATGCTGGTGATGATACGGAGCAACAGGAACTCTCATTCATTGTGGATGGGGATGGAAAATGGCACAAGCACTTTTGTGAGACAGTTTGGCAACTAACTATAAAACTAAATACTCTTACTGTACGACCCAGCAAAGGAGCTCCTTGGTATTTACCCAAAGGACTTGGAAATGTATGTCTACGCAAACACCTGCACACAGCTGTTTATAGCAGCTTTGTTCATAATTGCCAAAACTTGGAAACAACCGAGACGCCCTGGATGAACTGGGCTCCATTCAGATAATGGAATATTACTCGGCCCTAAAAAGAAATGAGCTCTCCAACTCTAAAAACACATGGAAGAATCTTAAATGCGTATTACTAAGTGAAAAAAGTCAATCAGAAAAGGCTACGTATTGGGTGATTCCAACTATGATATATGGAAAAGACAAAACTATGGAGACGGAAAAAAGGGCAGTGGTTGATAAGAGTTAGTGAGGAAGGGGGGGGGGGCGTGAAAAGGATTTTCACTGGATTTTTAGGGCAGTGCAACTATTCTGTATGATGCTGTAATGGTGGATACATTTGTCCAAACCCACAGAATGCACAACACCAAGAGAGAACTGTAAACTATGCACTTTGGGTGACCATGGTGTATAAATGTGGGCTCATCGATCCTAACAGATGCCCCACTCTGGTGGGGAATGTTGGTTTTGGGGGAGGCTGTGCATGTGTGGGGCAGGCGGTACATGGGAAATCTCTGCCTCTTCCTAAAACTGCCCTGCAGTCTGTGGACCACACTTCGAGTTGCACTGTGTAGACTGTGGCCTTTCTAAGTACAGAGACCTTGATTCCTCAGCCCTGTGTCCCTAAGTACCTGATCGCAGGGACAGACTAAGGGGTGGGATTTAAGAAGTTTTAGAAGGTAAAATTGACCTGACCTCACAGGAGCATGAAGTAACACTCACCTGATTTGGTAACTAGGGCAAGAGCGATGTCATGAACCGATACAAAATGTTCAGGAGGGCATAGAAAGAAGGAGGCTCGGGACAGAGAGAACAGAGGAGGGGTGATCGGGAGCTGTCCCAGGAGACAGCTGAAAATCTGAGACCAGGGTTCCAGCAAGGGAGCCCGTCCTGAAGGGAAGGCAGCACCTCGGAGAGTTGGTAAACTTTGTGTTTACTGTCACATCAAGGGAGGTGGCCTACAGAAGCAAAAGCGGCAGAGGCCAAATAACCCAGGGACAGCAGCATCTCAAAACCAGAGACACTGCTACATGCACACCATGGTTGGGTCCAGTGAGATTGAAAACCATCAGATCCAGGCTTTTGAGTAACTAGAAAACCAGATCACGTGTGATGAATGGAGAGTGGAGGGAGAGTGAGAAAGCGGGAGTGGAGGGAGCGAACACAAAGCCCCGTTTCTACACACACATCTTTCTAGGAGCTCGCCAGTTAGGGAGGGGAACGTTCTGAGTGGGGCTTAGAGGGAGAGACTGAGTCTCCAGGGAAGATTTCAGAACAGGAGCAATTTGAGGGCAAGAAATTAAGCGACAAGGGAGATTTTTACGATCCAGAAGACGGAAATCAGGAGAAAAGGGAAAAGAGAAAACAAGCGGTTAGCTAGACAGGAGACAAGCGACCCATTCTGGAAAATGAGGGACAGTGGCAAGTAAGGCCGGGTACAGAAGAGGCATAGAAATAACGTGCTGTGGTTTGCTCCAAAAAATGATCTCCTTCGGTTTTACAATCAAAACGTGCATTAATTCAGCTTCTCAGTGGATGTCAAGGTTTTCAAAGGCAAAAATTGGAGTAAGTACCAAGTTCTAATTCCCTTCTAACTCTAAAATCTGGGTATTCAAGCTCAACTATTTTTGTCCTCACCCTTCTGAGCAAACAAGTTATAACTCTCTATTTCGTAACCACTCAGGAAGAGTCAGGAACGATGGTCCGTACCTGCTCCGGTCTCTGCTTCCCAGCAGCCCCACCTCATCAGGTAGAAAGTCAAAGTGGCACTGAACCCTCTTTAGTTTTCTTCCTGGGAACATGCCAGCGCCCTCCGGAGGTGTAAATGTTCGCTATCATGGCTTCGTGAGTCCTGAGTTGTCCTCATGATGTATGTCAACGATTACGTTAAGCCGATACATCATAAAAAGCTACCTTCAGGATTAACAATCCACCAGCTAGTCTGGAAACTCTGTGAGGGAAGGACCATGGCCACTGTGGTCTCCACCCTGTGACCCCTGCTGTCCAGTCTCCAGTCCCCAGCAGGCGCTCAGTAAGCAGCCGTGGCTCACACGCCCGAGGTGAGAAGAGCCAGAGAACAGTCCGTGCTAATCACCGAAGCATACGTTGCAATCGAAACTCATCACGCCTCCCAAAACAAGAATATTCTCCAGTGCCTTTTTGCTTGGAAATGTTTTGCCTCTCTCCACCTTAACATTTCTATGCATAATTGAAATTTAGTACACTTCACGTTTCGGAGACAACTCCGGGACGCTCACGTCACTTCCTTGACCTATTTTGGAACCCCGTCTTTTGCAAAACCAACATTTCCCAGTCATATTGAGCAGTTCATCTTGGACTTGATTTTCACAGCTGTATCTCCACCTTAAAATTTCTATGCATAATTGAAATTTAGTACACTTCACGTTTCGGAGACAACTCTGGCCGGGAACGCTCACGTCACCTCCTTGACCTATTTTGGAACCCCGTCTTTTGCAAAACCAACATTTCCCAGTCATATCGAGCAGTTCATCTGGGACTTGATTTTCACAGCTGTATCACCTGCTTTTAAACACACACACACACACACACACACACACACACACACACTTAATAGTGAAAGAAAACACAGTTTTTGAGAAATTTTCTCATTAAGAGGGAAAAAAAATTGTGCCACTGTTGGAAGAACAGATATGTTCCCTGCCTACTTACTAGATAGGCTGTGAGTTCCAAACCCCTGGGCTATTGTACTATCGCCTCGAAACCGACTGTCGGGACCACCCCGCGCCTTTTCTTCCTGGCAGACCTACTCTCCTGGGATCTCGGTCTCAGAACACCAACACCACGACCTGATGGTTTAGGTCCTGTGGACACCCTCGTTGCCATGTTTTTCTTTGACCCTCGTAGGAGACCAGTCACCAAGCCCTTTGATGCCTGGCACCGCAGTCTTTACCATCAATCCTTCAACACCTCCCCTCCCCTGGCCACTCTCCGAGCTCGGGCAACTGTTTCCTCTCGCCCGAACACATACCCACAACCGTCACCCAACTAGCCTCTCGCCACCAGATCTCACTGGCCCCCCAGCGCACTTCCCCCCCTCCAGCACCAAAGGCGGGATGTCTAAAATACACACCTGAACGGGGGCACCTACGATGGAGCCCAAACTCCTCCTCGTCAGGCAGATGAAGCATCCCCTGAAGCCCCGGGCCCTGCTGCCTCTCATCTCTCTTTCCCATCTCCACACACACCCTTCCTGCTCTTCTCAAACTTCTCACGCTCCCAAATGCACCCGGCTCTCCTGGTCTTTGCTCCCCGCGCCTGGGGCTCTCTTCCTTTGGGGCTCAACCCTAATGCCCCTCTCCTCCAGGAGGCCTTCCTTGACCTTGTCCACCCTGGGGCAGGCTTGGTTAGGAATTGTACCCCTGTGGTCCCATGGCATCTGGCCTTCCCTGCCACCCCGCTGCGCTGAAATGGTCTGTTTCTGCCCCGTCTCAACCGCAGAGGCCAAGCTCGAACAAAGCTCCAGAAGCAAGCACGATGTGCTGTCCACAGATTCATCTCTAGGCCTGAGCCTGGTGCCCGCTTTGCTGAGTTCAGGGAATATGTCATATTCATATTTGGTTCCCTGGACTTATCACAATGCTTAAGTACAGCAGGTATGTAGAAAGAGCCATGCAAGAATGCAATAGTCTATTGGCGAAAATTCAGTTCTGAGATTAAC
This sequence comes from Panthera pardus, assembly GCF_024362965.1. Lineage (NCBI taxonomy): Eukaryota > Metazoa > Chordata > Mammalia > Carnivora > Felidae > Panthera > Panthera pardus. The sequence continues at coordinate 32,346,525 of NW_026526743.1, forward strand.
ACACTTGACCTTGCGACTTACGCCCACACTTGGCGCCCCACCGTCGGCATGACTTACACAGGCGGCATTTATCTCTGACATAGGTAGAATAAGATGCACCAAGAATAGGGCTGTGATACAAGCATCCTTAAATTGAATTTCCAGAAGCGGGGACAGGCATCTTCAAGAGGCCGCGTTTGCTTTGGATTCTAAAGATCCTCGTTATTACTTTGTAGCCGGTCATGTCATCTTCCTGGGACTCAAGTTTCTTCATATGTAAAACGAGTCTTGTCCAGCTTCAAAAGCCTGCAAGAGGAAATGGCCTGCAATTTTTATGCATTGAGTTTGAAAGGTACTTTGAATAAGAAGGCTCCTGGAAAAAATAAAATACTCCACCAACGTATCTGGCAACTCACACTTTAGTGAATTCATGCATAAAAGCTTAAAGATGGCGAGTGGGTTAAGGTAATCTAGCAATAAGTCGCTCTAAAAACATTTTGCGGAGAATATACATATAAACAATTATAGGCAGCATTACAAAGTGCCTGGCGTTTTAAACGACTGTACAGGGAATCAGGGCAGAGTCGGGAAGTCTAGTGGGAACCAACCTATGATTTGCAGTATTTGTAACAAATTGTTTTAAGACACCGACTGAAATCTCACGGCTCTCTTTAGTTTTTAAACTGCTAAACAGTATTACCAGATGATTCTGCAATGCTTCCTCTTCATGCCTACTCAAGACTCTGAAGTCGCTGACCTAGAGTAGCCCCTTTGCAAAACACGATTCGTTTTGGCCTCCTCATCGGCAACAGCACGCAGTTGGGTATATCGGGATCCATATCATTACACGTAAAATCCCGAGTACCTTAATGCTGATGTCTTTTATGACCACTTGGCTCAAATCTACGATTTATATAAAGGTAACGATCCTTAGGTCTCTTCCTTTTTTCAAGTTCCCCAGTTAAACGGGCCTCCGTGCTAGCAGAACTTCCTATTTTCGCTTCCTAAAATCGGATGCATATTTAAAAAAATTTTTTTAACGTTTATTTATTTTTGAGACAGAGAGAGACAGAGCATGAACGGGGGAGGGTCAGAGAGAGAGGGAGACACAGAATCCGAAACAGGCTCCAGGCTCTGAGCTGTCAGCACAGAGCCCGACGCGGGGCTCGCACTCACGGACCGCGAGATCGTGACCTGAGCCGAAGTCAGAGGCTCAACCAACTGAGCCACCCAGGCGCCCCTGGGATGTGTACTTAGAAAGGCTCTTAACTCTCTTACCACCAGGAGCACTTTAAAAAAAAAAAAAAAAATGATGCACAGAAAGACTTGTATTTGCTTAGCTTACTCAAAAGAGTCCCTGGGTAAAGCCGTCATTTCTCTCTCTGCATTACAAATCTTTTCTTTAGGTAATGTTTTATCTATATGTGATCTTGCAGTTTTCATTTTGGAACTCTTCCAAAAGAACTTTAAGTTCTTTTGTTATTTGAAGCCTAAAACAAACTAATACTCTAAGAAGTAGGATAGTTTTATAGATTACGCATTTCAGACACCGGAAAAGTATCAAACCTCTGATTCCTTATCAAACACAAAGGGAGGACAATAAAATATTGTTTTACACGTACACACCCACAAACAGATGGAGGCCTACACGCTAAAACGTAGGTCCAAGCCCATTTTAGGAGGAAGAGTATCCATTTGCTTTTCCCCTCAAACCCACATCTTTAAATTTAAATATTACTCTTAAAAAAAAAAAGAAAAAGAAAAGCATGCCTCATTTCTGGCCAGTTCCTAAAACATAGGAAGCTGTTAAACAGACTTTTGGGCAGTGACGTACCCGTCCGATGCCCCCGGGAAATTCTAGCCAGACCAGATTCCACCCCACGTTCAACAAACCACACAAGAGCTCATTTCCGTCTCCTTGCCGATACCCTCCTCCGCGTGTACAATACATGCTCCTTCGAAGTTCAAGTCCGCCATCTTCTGTGAGGCCCGCGCCAGCAGTTCCGGCGGTCTTGGGCCTTCTCCCGAGTTCCGAAGGTTCTGGATTTCTAGGCATGCACGGTCATGTTGGTCTCTCGGTTTCTTTTTACTTTTTCCTCTGTCCCCACCCCCTAATCGATGCACTATGAGAACCAGACTATGAGAAGCGAGGGGCGGGGGGGGGGGGGGCGGGGGGGGGGTGTTATATTGCCTTCTTTACTGTCAGGGTCCCAGTGCTAGAACGCGAGGCGTGTCAGTAGCTGCTTGATGATGAGTGACTACTGGTATTTAAAGACTGCACGTGTGCATGCTCTCTTTTTTCCAGGCCATTTTTAAGGGCAAGGACTACTTTGTTGTCTTAGGTCATTTATATCACTGTGGTCATGAACATGAGGGCTGGAGAGAGAAACTGTATTTAGAAGCATTGAAAGATTGGGGTCCCCTGAGCCTAGTGCCTCACTGGAAAAAGCTAAAGATTTGTAATACTGACTTTCGTTAGCAGGATCATTGTAACCAGTGCGTGACCCCCAACGTTGCTACAGAAGGAAATGGAGCTCGGTCTTCGGTGACAGTTCTAAAGTCCACATGTATAATGGTGGCAAATCAGAGTAAGAATCGTCCTGGGAAACCTTCTCATTGGCTCACCCCCAAAATATAGCATCCGTGGTTTTGTACACGTCTCACTACGTCAAGGTAAGTATAATAGAACAGTGTAATTTCCACCAGCGCTGGGACGAGGGCGGTTTCTTCCAGTTAGCACTGCATAAAGTAGCTGGGATTTTTAGGGGTCGTGTATTAGGAAAGGGCACGTTTTCATTTTCATTTCCTTCTTTTTCTTCCCACACCAGTCTTGGAGTTGAATTAAACGATCGTGAAATGCAATGCCAATGAATACAAACGGTTAAGATGATGAATTGATTCTACAACTAAAAACTGCAGGCAAGGTCGCAGTTTTTGCACAAAAGTTCAAGTGTATCAATTCGGAAGCTGTTACGACACATCCTCGAGCGCCAAGTCTCTGCTAACACTTGGAAACCCCCCCCCCATTTCTCCAAATGACCCGTCAGCTTTGCGGCACCTTCTCTAGACTATATACTTATCTTCATCCCTTTACATATGAATTGTTCGCAAAAAAAAAAAACAAAAACAAAAAAAAACAAAACGGGGGGGGGCAGCAACTTTTTTCGAAAGTATTTCTCTCAAAATAAGAGCAAAATCTAGGTTGTGGAAAAATGCTTTTGACATCTGGCTAAAGGTTATTCAAGAGAGTCTGCATATTTTTCAAGTCAGACGCAAACCCAGTTAAAGCAAAAACACCGCAAAAATGTCGATCTCTGCCTGGTCTCTCCTTCCACACACACACAAAATCAAGTCTAGTCACAAAAAGAAATGCTCTATGTAATTATCGTATGACCCACAATTGCACTACTGGGCATTTATCCCAGGAAAAATGAAAACTGATGTTCACACAAAAACCTGTACACGAATGTTTGTAGCGGTTTTATTCAAAAAGGTCAGAAACCGGGAACCACCCCGAAGTCCTGACTGGTGGTTAGACAATGTGCGGGACTGCCGCACCACGGAACACTACCCAACAATAAAACAGAACTACTGATTCGTGCGAGTTGAATCTCTAGGAAAAATGTGCTGAGTGAGAGAAGCCAGGCCCAGAGGGTAACATACTATATAATTCCACTTCTAGAACATTCTCGAACAGACAAAATTATAGAAACGGAGAACAGATGAGCGGTTGCTAGGGTTGAGAGGGGCAGGAGACGAGGAGATTGGATATGAAATGGTACCATGGGGGCTCCCTGTAGTGATGGAAATGTTAGGTACCTTGACTCTATCGATGTTAACGCCCACGTTGTGTGATGTTACGCTGCATGTTATAAATGTCACTATTGGGGAAAACGGGATAAAAAGTACAAGGGGCCCCTCCCTTAAGTAGGACACCCGCATGTGACATCTATTATCTCATAAAATAAAGTTTTATTAAAAATTTGAGAAAAAGAAATTGTTCTAGCCTAATAAATTTACTTTGCGCTATCGAGAGCTCTGATTCTTGGTAAAAACTATGGTAGTGGATGAAGTACGAACTGGGTCAGTTGCAAAAGAGTAACTGACCACATTTCCACGGGGGTCACCGGCATCCGTGAATCTCCCCAGTCCCCCCCGCGGAGGACACTCTCTGATCAGACTACACCCTCACACACCGCAGAGGCCAGAGGAATCCTCCCACTGTCCTACCGCTGCCCCAGGCCACAACAAGGAATTTCCCAATGGCAAGGCCACCCGTTATTATTCGGTCCACGCAAATAACTCTGTGAAAGGACCGGATGGCACCTTTCTTTACGTAAATCAAATATTCAAACAATGTAACAAATGATCTGCCAGTTAAGGCGGCATCTTCTGGTATCCCAGTTGAGCTAATTTATTTTGGAGGAGAATGTTCCATTCCAGGGGGACTAATATAGAGCAGTGAAATATACGTATGGATACCCTGCAAGCTTTTTTTTTTTTCCTCCCCTCAGCGTAATAGAGTCACATTAGAAACTGATGTTGGACTGCTGGGAGAGTCGCTATGATGGAGACAGGGATTTTTCTTGGAACCTTCTTTTTCAAGTAGAAACATCCATTCAATCCAAGAAAGACATTTTGGAAAAGAAGTCAACGTATAGAATTGATTTTATTCTTTCTATGCTCGGATGAAAACAGAAACTGTTTGGTGATACTCTACAATACTAAGCATTTCAAGTAAAATGGATGGACCAAGAAGAGAATAACCTTCTTCTGCATGACAGCTGAAGGTCTTAACCGGAAAAATAATGCAGTCTATCAAGGGGAACACCCAAAACACGCTTGGACCTCTTGCGTACTTGACTGCTCCATGTCCTTTGCATCCAGGTTGAACAGACCACAGGAAATTTCAAAGACCGACAGCTGAATCTAAAAGAAAAAAAAAAAAAAAAATCCATTTAGTTGTCATGATCATTGTCCCTGTCAATGTCTAGTATCCCAAACTTCACCCACCGCACTGAACTTTGCCATACTGCTTTGTGCTTGGGAGAAGACAAATCGCTAATCAATTATGTATACTAGTTAAAAAACGCTACCTTTGGGGCGCCTGGGTGGCTCAGTCGGTTAAGCGTCTGACATCGGCTCAGGGCATGATCTCACAGTCCGTGAGTTCGAGCCCCGCGTCGGGCTCTGTGCTGACAGACAGCTCAGAGCCTGGAGCCTGCTTCGGATTCTGTGTCTCCCTCTCTCTCTCTGACCCTCCCCTGCTCGTGTTCTGTCTCTCTCTGTCTCAAAAATAAATAAAAACATTAAAAAAAATTTTTTTAAATATGCTACCTTTAGGAGGCGTTTTAATACCGTAGTAATAAGGGTGAGTATTTCCTCTAACTGCCAACTTTGACACTTTCGATATCACATTAGCCAGGATGCGCTGGACATTTGCAAACACTTAATGCTACACTCCACGTATGCTATCGAATTGCCCTCCAAAAGTGGTGGTATGGTTCTGCAACTGGTTGAGGTCACATGGAAAATAGAATTATATGCTAATTTGTTCCTACATTAAGTTATCATAGAAGGTCAGACCAAACATGGCAAAATGAATTCTGGAAAAAAAAAAAATTAACTAAGTAGATTGGTATGCACCGTAGCAAAGTAAACTGTTTATCTTAATAGATACAAATACGAGAAAGATTTTTTTTTTTAAATCTTTCAAAAAATAAAGGCTTTAGCCAACCCCAGGCAATGACTTGCATGATTTAAAAACACTCTACGGAAATAATTTTTCCCTAAAGAAGAACAACGGCAGCGTATTTTTTTCAAGGGAAATAAACATGGAGAAGGGCCTAGTATCCAGAAGAGAGGAATTTCCCCAGAAAAAGCTCCACTCTACCTACATATTTATCGGAACTTCATTCACGTAAGTAGCTATACCCACACACTGTAAGATGAACACAACGTTTAAACTACACGATGGGGTCAAGAGGTGCTGAATATAATACCTTTATTATTTAACTCCAAAATAAACTAACCAACAATATAGATGTTTTCCTTAGCCTCGATTTGTCCGAAAAAAAATACGCTTTCTTTAAAAAAAGTTACTGAGGGAAAAATAAAATCTATATTCATTTCTTTTTCTGGAAGGCATACCTACAGACATCGCCTTGTCTACGGGTAAGTTGATCAGATGCTCCATCAACTTCAAAAAAAGTACACAGCAAATTAGTGATTGAAGAATCTGGGCTACCAGTTTCATATATGATGATGGTGTAGCCCTCACATTTCTATTTTCAAAGGTCTGTTTATAGAAAGAGGGAAAGAATTGGGGGGCGGGGATGGAGAAATCCAATCTTACAGCATCCGAAACCATGGGGTGAGTATTTTCTAAAGCATCGCGTCTACTGTAGAGCATACTGAGACAGATGACAAAGATCATCTCTTTTCCACGCCCTTAGGTAAATTCTTGGGGCGGGGGGGGGGGGGGCGGGGAGACGACGATAATTTTTTGTTCCAGAGTCTATCCTTTTTTCCATCGAAAGAGATGTTTATATTTTTCCTTTTATTGTAACGTTTCCAATGGCATCCTGCAAGAGAACTAGCAGTCCCCAAGAGCCATCTGAATTTTCTTTCAATCGGAACTCATTTCTACTTTTTAAAGGGACTTTGCCTACTGCTTTTAATAAGATTCTATTACTATTAATTCTCCCGAAAATACATTGGATTCCCATGAGTATCAGTTTGACGTCTTGTTCAAGTACTGACTTTTCCGCTATGTATTACCAGCAATGTTTACCCTATTTTCTCCTTACCAAGTTAGATATGAAGATACTTATTCAGGCACCCAGTCTTCAGGCTCCTTGATGGACTACAAAATACAGCTATATACTTCGCTACTATTATTGCTGGTTTGAAAGACCTTATGTAATGGGATCTTCATCCATAAAAAGTTGAGAATTCCATTTAAAAAAAGGGGGGGGGGGGAGTCAGACAAAAACGAAAATATGCACTGATGCCTGAGTAAATTAATCTTCATTCCCACTGAAAGCAAGCTGATGTCCAGGGACTGGGAATTATTCTACCATAAAATACGGCACATTAAATACTACAATAACCCATTTGAAATGTCTTAAGATAATTATTATGTCATCCACGAATGATTGTACACATAGTTATATTTTAATATTCGGTACTGGAGGTGCCCATGCAAAATATGTCGCCATTGTGAAAATACGAAGTCGGGTAAAACAGAAGATCAAGCAAATCAAATTCCATGACTAAAGGTAAGACTCCAAATAAGATGTGAAAAACGGATCGATAAGAGGAAGGGCAAAATATTTGGCCCCTGGTTGTCATCACAAACAAACACTATCACTCCTGAAGGTTTGCATAGAAAACTCCTTATCTCCACGAGCTCGTTGAAAAGAATGGAAAGCTTCTTACAACCAGCTAAAAAGAAAGTCTTTACCAGGCTCCTGGAAAAAGCTCATTTTCACATTACTCAGGCTTCATTATGCTAAATCAATATTCGTTTAGTCACTGGGGTTATTGACATATTTTAAAATAAAAGTATACCCTTCAGCTACTGCACTCATTACAGGTAATTTGTCTTGTCAGAGAGCAGGGAATATTATCCCAGTCTTTCAAGGGCTGACAGCCCATGGAAATACCTCCCCATGGTTACAACTGTAAATAATTTTAAGGTAAAATATTGAAAAATCAATGACTGTTTCCTGCAATCTGTCACAAACAAATCAATCATAATCTGTACTGCCAGAGAGTATGATTTGAAGGAGATGGGAGCAGATGTAATTCTTGGCTGAAATCTCTCATTTCAAAATCACTTCACATAATGGTGTCATCATTTAAACACTTAACAGTCAGTGCAACTGCCACTGTAACATCTAGTTGGACAAAACCACAAGGAGGAGGAGGAGAAAACGCCATCGCTGTTATGTTAACAAACATTTAATTTAAATGGTTGCTGCATTAGTAAATTTCAGCTGAAAACACTTTCACCTGCCCTCTTTCACAGGCCTACATTAATCAAGGCGGCTTTTCTCCGTACTAATGCTTAATAAAAAATTAGCCTATGCCTCAAAATCTGACTCTCCCACCTACACCTTTTATTCCAAATGTCCATTATGGAGAATAAAATTTAGCATTAATAAATAAGACATCTGGATTGATTGTAGAACATCCATAATTCTACCCATATAACAAAGACAAAAAATAGTGTCATAGATGTCAAGATTATACTTTTAAAGTAGGTTTAGAGGTCTCCGTTGCCCGGATATTAAATTTTATATTTTCCTTCTATTAATACATATTACATTTCAACTTTGTGATACTGTAGCTGATTTTAAGACGACCAGCACGACCTAGTCAATTCGAAAATACCCTTGCGTTCTGCACACAAGCTCTAGACTGATATTTTAAAAACGGAAGGAGTAACCCGAGTGTCTGAAGTGTAAAAGTTGGTCAAGGTCATAATAGTGAATCGCTTTGTAAATGTAAACTGCTTTCCAAGTAATCACTTTGATATCACCATTTTTTTCCAGGCGGCATTTTAACGGCTTCCTTGGCTTACAACCTCTACCTAGGCATCAATACAAGAATCTGAGATTGGTATACTTCCCTTTCTTGTTGTGTTAACCAAATACATCGTATGATTTAAAGATTAAAGAGCCTTCTTTCTGCAGGTTTTTTTTTTTTTTTTAAATGCACACTAGCCCCTTTCATGGAAGAACTTGATTTTAGCTACCACACTGCTTACGGATTTCCTAATTATATAATCGGACGGACACCATGAAACCCCTTATTGTCCCATTAATATCCTTCCATAGGTATAATTCAGGAAGTAGATATTTTTGGTGACTAGAAAAGTGTATCGTTTGTCTTAAGAAGGAAAGAAAACAGATAGAAATACCATTCCACAACTTAAGCCTATATAAACATTCTCAGACACAGTCACTGGTCTTTTATAAAGGGGTTTTACCCCGTTTTTAATTTCACCTGCATATTCCACATGGCAACCCAGCTCGAGAAGACAGAAGCTTTTCTTATTGATACAAACCGAGCACAAATTTTGTTCTTCGAGGATCTTAGATTCGTCCTTTAACCCTAACATTGGACGTTTGAGAATGACAAAAAAAACCACACGGGTCAATTATCAAAGATACCATCCAGAACACAACCCAGGCCTCCATTCCGTGTGAATTTCTGCAACAGCTGCAGAGGAAGCAGCAAGCCAACCTAGTGAGAGGAAAAGGAAAATGTGACCCGTAGCCCGGGATTACGAGGAAAATGCAAAGGGACGGAAAGGGGTGAACGAGGAACAGGACCCGTGTGCGTGTGTGCGTGTGTGCGTGTGTGCGTGTGTGTATGTGCGCGCGCGCACCCCTGCACTGGAGCGGCCCAGGCTGGGCCCAGCTCGCTCCCTGGCAGAGCTCTGGAGCCACTTGTCAACCGCCAAGTCTCCCGCTCCGAGTTTGGTCGAGGCTGGCAGCATATCGCCCTGCAGAGAAGGCAACACGGAAGACGGCGAAGCAACACGCTGAACGCACGCACACCAGCCACAAACCAGAATGATGTCTGCTTGCGCTGGGGAGGCCACCATCACGGCTCTAATTCTCAGAAAGAAGCTATTTTAAGGGTGCTGAGTATGCCTGGCTGAGATTTCTCAGCTCTCCCGGCACAGCCCGCAGCCCTGGGAGCGGCAGCTCACAACTCAGCACGGGCAAATCAGATCCTTCCATACCCCGCATTTAAAGACTTTGCTGTCTGGTAGATAAAGTTCTTATATGTAATAAAGGCTCAGGATTACAGAGGAAAGTATTCTTTTAAAAGAGATAATATTACCTCCCTATCTTCAGAATCTCCTCCTTCCGACAGCCAGTACAGTTAGCTCCATTATGAACTGCGGATTCTTAAAAAGAAAAACAGCAATAGTTAGCTGCGTCTTTCCCGCCACTTCCTTCCTTCATGGAATTACAGTTTAATTACCAATACTTCAATTGATTTTGTTCCTGAATGACACATCTCTCAGAAAGCATACCCTCGCTATTTCCACTGGAGGTCACTTAGTACAACCTTCTCAATGAATCAACCAGAACTCATTACTGTTGAAAGGACGTGTTTTCTTCGTAGTTTTTTTTTTTTTAAACCGGGACCCCCCCCCCCCCCCCCCACACACACACACCTATGTGATATAAAAGGGATACGAGTTTCAGGACATCTGGACAGCACTAATATACATGAAATACGAATCTTCATAATAAATCTTGGCTGGCAACAGAAAACAAAACCAATGTGCATATATGTTTAGATTTTTCCTATTTTAGGCTTGGGGGGGGGGGGATCTCGCCCAATCTCTGGCTTTTAAATTCAACAACTTTACACGTGGATAAAAACAACCACACAAAAGTTTAGGCTTTAAAGGCAAACAGAGAGGAGGAATCAGGCTGCCCCCTGCTTAACATTTTCCTTACATATGGGTTGTGTATTTTCGAATTTGTTGTGACGCGTCCCCTTTTGGTCATACCTGACACCTCGTCTCTGTAAGACCCAATCAGAGATAGGGGAATGCACTGTGTTATTTAAAAATAATTGTATAGTGCTTTATCTTCTGTTAAAAGTCACTTTACCCTCTCTGAAAGTTTTCAGAGAAGCATTTATTGTACTAAGTAGGGTTGCCTTCTGTTTAGTCTTTTTTTTCTTTGGTCATACAACCATTTTTCTTACTTGATTAACAAAATGTTCTTTATCACTGAATCCAGTCCCTTGCTCTCCCCAACAGACTACACAAATATTCTGCAAAATAATTTTTTCCCCTACTTTTCTCATCTGCTTGTATTCAGCAGCCCCTATTTTGATGAGAAATGACAAGTTTTACACACACCTCGCATTAAAGGGGTTTAGTATTCATGCCTGGAGCTGATACTCCCATAAAATTTATTCTTAAAAGATCTGGGTAATGAAAATAATCAAAAAACTCTAATTTGGCATAAACAGATCATTTCCTTTAAATAACGATTCCATTTCTATCAAATAGAAGCTCAGTCTTGACTTCCAAGAAAAGCACCGAGTTTATAAATGTCCCCATCCAATGACATCATTAAAAATAAATTACCCAGTGTATTTCCACGAACCAAACATTTTTCTATTTTACTGAATGTTTAATGCATTTAGTAAAATTTTAATAATCAAAGGCCTCAAGTGACATTCTTTGTATTCTGACTTAGTTCCTATTACCAATATAAATACTTTGGTAAAACCAACGCGGAGGCTATTTTGGGTTTACTTCACGCACACACTGTGTTGCAGACATTCACTTGCAGATGAGCTTGGGGATATGTAAGGAAAAAATTCAGCCAACATTTGGAGGAAACCCATAGTTCAGAAGTCAACTTGGCTGAAAACATCCGAATGTATTAGGGAAGCATCATACTTATAACCTGCACACAAAAATGGAAATGATTCTGTTTCAAGAAACACAGCAGGCTAGTTAAATACTTTGGGGATATTAGGTATGAATACCTAATCTAATTTCCTCCAAGGTATCACTCCATATTATGCCAAATAAACAAATAAAGGCTGTATCAAGGTGTGGAATATCATTAGCCCGAGAAAAGGCTGGAAAAAATGAATTACGTAAATGACAACTGCAGGAGAAAATTACATTTCCTTCTCCTGAACAAATGTTAAGTGCATCCTCACTAATAAAGATTTAAACTCAAACTACATTAGAATATACTGGTTTTCAATTTTGAAGCATCTAAGTTAATTTGCCAAGCTAAACTGGTGCTTAGGTATACTCTAGCTATAAAAATCCTGCACATTTATGTGGAAATAAGTTAGAAGTATCACACTTCAGAACTGTGTTGTGACAGCAAACCACAGTCATTACTGAACAAGCAAAAAACAATTCCGGGATTGTACGTCTTCCTGGAGGTACATCGGTTGCATCTTTTAAGCAGAATTGTTCTCTACAAAACAGCTAATAATATACCAAAAAGGTGTTAGAAATAAAGGAGCCAATAAAATGTAGAAATTGTAGGGAAATACACACAGATAGTGAGCTGTTAACACCACAAAAAAGGCCTTGCTATCTCAGAGTTAATTCGTATTTCTATTTTTAAAGGCCACGTTTAATTTAATTCACTTACGACTACATGATTGCATTTACTTGCATGTTATCAACTTACATTTTTCCTAAGGTTTCTATAATGCAGAAATATGTGAGCAAGTATTTGGTGTTGTTCATTGCAACAGACAATAGGCAATTAGCTCCCACTTGTACTTGATTTCTTTTAATACAGCATATAAAATTTGAAAAGAATACACGGACAACAGCACAGGGATGCTGATCTGAGCTGCCAGAACAAAAATCTTCAGGGGGAGAGTTGGGGGATGAGGAAAGCAATTATGTCAAAATTAATGCTCTTGTTTGAGTTTTAGCAAACAAATCTAAATAAGCCTTTCTCTGATTTTAGTTTACCATGTAATTCTAGCCAGCTAATTATCCTTGGAGTCACGAAGGAGCTGTGACTCCACCTGGCTTCTCCGATCATATGCCTATGGCCTCCTCCACTGTCATTGCCTCTTTCCACATTGAGTTTGAATATTAAAGAAAAACACTCACACATCTTACGTACACACTGATGGACAGCCAGCTTCCAGGAAATCATGAGCTACAAAGGGGGGGGGGGGCGGGGATCTTAATGCAATACTTATGTTAAAGGGTATTAGGTGCTGGGTAAGCCAAGGGTAATACAATCAGCAGCATCCGTCTTGCTATTGTTTTTGCATTCAGAAATTGGAAGTAAAGGAGAGTAATATTATTTTAGTGGTCACCCAGGTTATGGTCCAGATCCTTAAGCTAATAAGAGGCTAAACGCACTATTTCCACTGGCTCATAATTCGAATTTGCGGACAACATTTTGGAAGAAACAAAACAGTTGTTTGTTTGTTTGTTTTTTCTATTTCTGGAAATTAAAAAAAAAAAAAGGCATTCCATAAACAACTAAGGTAAGTACTTGATAATATGAAGAGAGAAACTCCTTTACACCATGAAAACATTCTAGGAGACGGTTTTCCCCAAATATAAAGTGGCATGAATTTCTCATATATTTACAGTTCAATTAGATCCTTGATTGTGCACATTAAGCGCGCCTCCATCTATAGATTGATTCTGCACACTAATAAATGTGTGCTTCACACGAGGCTGTCCCATGTATGCTTTTCTTTCTAAATTAGTAACCATCACTCCACAAAGATGGAGCACAAAGAAAGCTGACAAAGGCACTGGCCAAAAAGCCACAAGTAGCACTGCCACATGCCAGAGCACTTAACACGAACCTACCCTTTCTCTCTAAAACTTCTGTTGCCAAAGTGCTCACAAAATCTGGAAGCTCAAAGACGGGTTTCAAGTGCAATTAAATTCTCCCAAAGCAAAACTGTACCAAAACATGCCGCCCTTCTTATGTCACCATTTTATAGACAACGTGTTCTCAGGATCTTAATGAAGATAACGATGCACACCTGTGTCAACATTCACTGGCAAGACAGCCTTATCAATCATAATCCCTTAAGTACACTCCAAAACAGCAAAGCGATATGACAGAAGCAATCTGTTGCCTTTCCTGGTGCCGGTGTCGTGTCTCTCCCCACAAGAATGATGAGATCTTTAAAACACAGCAGACCTACTTTTAGGAGTCTTTAAAGTTTTAACTGTAAACAGCTATTACACTAAATAAACAGGAATAACCTCTTTTGCACTTCATTTGCACAACGACAACTGTATAGCCAAAACTCGAAAAACAAGGTCTGCGGCCACGTCTTAGCAATACAATTGTGGATCTTATTTTAAAAGCTTTAAATGTTAGGAGTGAGGCATAACTGGATCCGTGCGGACACGACAAACCAATAAACCTTTAGGGAGGCTTAAAGGCAGAATTTCTTTTAAGTCCTACGTCAAAAAAACAATCAGGGCATATCTACCCCTAGTGTGTGTTAAATGCTCAGGAAAGGTACGAACGCAAGAGTAATCCCCCCCACGCCCTGCCCCGTAAGAAAAAGAGTCATCTTGGTAATCTGAAATAAGAGGGAGATAGCTCCCGCCTCTGCTGGGGGAGAAAGCTTCAGTGACCAGAGACTAGTGAAACTACAGCTAACAAGTAAGCAGGTTCCCAAACGGGAGAAGAAAGGGAGGGGAGAGGGGACCTTAACCGTCACCACGACCAAGATCAAAAGGTAAAAACCTCGTGTTTGTCAGCAAAAACGTGAAAACTTTCACATGAACTCCAAGAACACCCGCCAGATGCTATCTGAATCCCATCTGCCTGCTAATGATCAGTTCTTCCATTTCACGTATTAACACAAGTCTGAGACGCCGGGCCAGGCGGCTGTGGTCAGCCGAGCAGCAGAGCCATCAATGTGCAAATAAAGCAGAAAATAGAGACATCCTTAAAGAAATGAGTCTTAAATTTGACGCAGAGCGGAGGTGACAACCACAGCAACAGAACCATAAATTCCAAATGCTTCAAAATCTTTCAGGATTCTCTCCAGTCCTTGACACCAAAAACAAGACAGTAAAAGGAAAGGGGGGTGGGGGTGGGGGGGGCGGAGAGCCTAGCAGCCCAGAGTGGCAGAATGATGTAATGAGGTTGTCTGTGTGACAGACTCCGATTCTCGGTGGCACAAACCTTCAGAAAACGGCATCCTGGACGAGAGCCGAGAAGGGTGAAGGGGCCGCGCGTGGGTGAAGGGGATACGCCCACGCGCGCCCGCCCGCGGACCGGGACCTCAGGAGAGGCCAGCCCGACACTCACCCGGCCCATGCCCGCCGGGGGCCCGGCGGCGCGCGGGGCGCCGCCGCGTCCATCCGGTCCACGAAGGGACGCGGACGCCGCTCGAGGGGCAGGAGTCCCCGGCCGCGACCGGGGGCGGGCACTCGGCGGGATGGAGGACCCGGGACTCACCTCGCCTCCACCGCGCGGGCGCGCGGGCCGCGGACGCTCCCTCGTGGCTGGCGCGAGCCCCCGGCGGGCGGCGCGCGCGGGCCGCTACCGACCGTTAGTTAGCGCGAGGGGCTGCGGCGGCGGCGGCGGCGGCGGGCGGAGTCGGGGGCGGGCGCTAAGGGGCACCAGAGCCGCGAGAGGCGGGAGCGAAGGGAGCGGGGCGGGGACGCTCCCCGCGACCACCCGGCCTAGTTGGAGCCCGAGAGGACAGCTCCCTTGCCTGCCCGCAAAGCCACCACTGGCCAGCTGCGCGCTCCCTCCCGATCGAGCGGGCCCGGCCGCTCGGCCTCAGTCTCAGCCGGCTCGCAGGCAACCGAGCCCGGGTGCGCCCGCCTCCGCCGCCGTCGGCTTCTCGTCTCCATGACAATAGGGAGCCGACGCCCCGCCCAACCCCACCCCCTCGGCGCTGTGACTCGGAGGGAAGCGGGACCGCGTCGCCGAGGGGAGGAGCCAATAGAGGCCAGCGTCCAATTAGGGATGGAGGCATGGAGGGATTGGGCGGGGCTGACCGAGAGATTCGCCGAATGTCCACTCGAGGGGCGGAGCCAGAGGGAGAGATGACGGAGGGGAGGAGTTAGCGCGCGTGCGTGAAGTCCAGCCGCCAAGTGTGTCCGAGGGTACAGAGTGGGTTAGTGTGCGGGGACTGAAGCTCCGGAAATAAAGTGTATCCTACTTGTGAAAGTCATCGCGGGAAGCTGTGTAGTTGTGCTTCGGATTGCGTGTGGCCCAATTTTATATAAGGCCACGAAGTCCCTGACATACTGAGTTCCAGTGGGGTGCCCAACACTGTGCCTGCCCCTGTTTTGGTTCACCAGCGCCCCTGTCTGTCCCAGAGTTCGAGTGCGTCTGTGGCTTGTGGCGGCGCGGGGTGGAGAGACAGGCAGGGGGTCTGTTTTGTATTCTGTGTGGCCGTCGTGGGCAAGAATTCTGCCTGTGACTCAGTTGTGTGTGTTTGCCTTGCCAGCGCCTCGCTGAGCAAACAGGGGTTGGGTTGGGCAATGCGGAGCGTTTACAATGGAGCGTGGGCGGGTGCTAAAGTGCGTGCTAAGAGTAAGGGGACCCGCACAGTCCACCACCACCACCGGCCTGGCAGGGGGAGCTGCGGATGGAAAGCCGGGAGAAGGAGGCGGCCATTCATGGCCGGGGGCGGGAAGGGGTGTAGTGGGGTCCGGAGACCGACTCCGGTATAGCTGCTTCTCCGTCTTGCGCTTCTCGCCCACTACCTCTGCTCTAGAGAAAGGCTACCCCCGTCGTCCCGCCTCCCCCTTCCCTCGCCGTTTGGCAGGGAGTTAGTTGGTGGAAGGGAGGCCGGGCCGGAGACGTGCAGATGTCCAAGGCCTGTCTCTCGCCCACCTGCTGCTGCTGGCGGAAAGGGACAATCATCTCGCACTCCCTGCGCCCTGGACGCGGGCATCCCTCCGTCTCTCCCGGGGACCTCCATTTCAGGTCTCCAAACTCGCTCTCTGGTTCCCTGGCTGGGGGGAGAAGCCAGGGGAGAGTAGGCGGCGATCCGCCTCGGAACCCAGCTTCTTGGCGAACAAGAAATCCGCTAACTTCGCGGCTTACTGTGGCAAGCACAGAGCAAAGCGTTCGCCGGCTCGCCTTCCGCCGCCTGGTCGCCTTTTGTGCTTCGGGGCGGCCGGACTGGCCCACCGGGGCCCGCCTTGTGTCGGAACTGCCACTCCACCCCGACTTAGCAGGGAAGGAAAGTTGGAAGAGATCGGCGCGCCTGGGATGTGATTGTCATCCTGGGGCCGGCGCTCGAGAGTCTGAGAAAGAGAGAGAGAGAGGGAGAGAGACCCGGGAGAGGAGGGGGGAGAAAAAGAGGAGGGGGGAGAGGAGGGCCGCGGTGGAGAGGCGGGCGCGAGGGAGGGGCGAGGGGAGCGCCAGCGAGCGGGAGAGGGAGCCGGGGAGGAAGAGGGAGAGGGCGAGGCGCGCCTGGCGGCCGGGTTGGCTGCGGCCGCCCAGAGGTTCCTGCCAGTCCTCCCACCGACTACACCCCGGGAAGGAGGAGCTTCAGGCGCGCACAAGGCGTCAGAATCCTCAATTTCCAACTTAGCATCTTGGCAGGACCTTTGCGAAGCCAAAAGCAGAGCCCCCCAGTGCAAAGAGCGAGGGGGAAAAAGAGAAAGCAGCAAGGGAGGGCGGGGGGGAAACCCAGCCGGGGCGAGCGAGGCGCGCAGAGGAGCGGGCTCGGCAGTCGCAGCCGGAGGCGCGCGGGAAGCCAGCGAGGAGGCGCCGCGGGCCGGAGCCCGGGAGCCGGGGCCCGAGAAGCGGCAGCCGGGGGCAGCCGGAGGCCAGGTGCCCGCCCGCTCGCCCTCGCAGGGCGCCGCCCGGCTCGTTGGCGGCCGCGGCGCGGCGCGCCCCATGCCCGTGTGTGGCCATGTCCTACCCGCAGGGCTACTTGTACCAGCCGTCCGCCTCGCTGGCGCTCTACTCGTGCCCGGCGTACAGCACCAGCGTCATCTCGGGGCCCCGCACGGATGAGCTCGGCCGCTCGTCGTCGGGCTCCGCGTTCTCGCCCTACGCCGGCTCCACCGCCTTCACGGCGCCCTCGCCGGGCTACAACTCGCACCTCCAGTACGGTGCCGACCCCGCGGCAGCCGCCGCCGCCGCCTTCTCTTCGTACGTGGTGAGTGAGCGGGAGCCGCGGCGGGCAAGGGCAGCTGGGGCCGCGCGGGGCGGGCGGGGGCTGCGGGGGACACGGGCCTCGGCGCCACCGCGGACCGCCCCCGCCAAGCTTCGCGGCCCCTGCAAACTTGGGAGAGACTGTCTCGGTCGGCTTCGCCCGGGCCTCCGGCTCAGGAGTTGCTCGGAGAGCAGAGCCGCCTCCTGCTTGGGTCGCGGGGCTGGCGACGAGGGTTTTTCGGGGGAGAGGTCGCTGCAATTAAAGAGCAGCATTTGGTTCAAACGTGAGCTCCAGGCCGTCCTGCACATTTTATTTCATTTTGTGTTTTTGGTTTTGCCGTTTTGGAAAAGTAGTTCAAAAGAAATGGACCAGAAATCTGAGCAGAAGCGTGCTAAGTCTATGTAAATGTGTTTGGCCTCGCCTTTAATTAGTCCTCCAAAATGTTGCAAATCCGTAATCCTATCTTCGCAATCCGATTTGGAGGTATTAAATTTCTGAAAAGTCGGCCGAGCTGCGGTGCATCCGGGATTTTTCGGCCGGGAGCACTTTTCTGGAAAAGCGCCGTGGCTTCGGTTTGGGGTAACATTTTTGGAGGGGTGGGAGTGCCGGGGCAAGGCTTGGCTTTTCATTTGCCTTTCTCTGTGGGGGTAAAAATGCCCTGACTTCCCGTGCTCTCCCTCTCTGCGCCTAGCGCGCAGCCACCCGGGCACGAAGTGGGGAGTCGCCACTGCTGCCCAGGCCTCTGGGTGGAGGGCCTGGCCACGGCGGCCGGCTCTGCGCCTGGGGGGCGGACTTGCCCCGGCAGACGGGGGCCTACAGGGTGCCACCGAGGCCAGGACGGCTTCAAGGGCTCCCTAAGGACCGGAGTCAGGAGTTGGCGCCCCCGCTGCCTTCCGAGGAGGAGGAGTTGCCCCTGGGTCTGAGCCCGCCAGCCCTACCCCAGGGAAAGCCCGGAGTTCGGGCCTCGCAGCTCGCGGACCCCTGGGCGCAGGGAGAGTGTGCTTCGGTCCTCTAGGTGGTACTGGGAACCAAGGCCCACTCTCACCTTCTCTCTGCCTGTTCCTCGCAGGGCTCTCCCTACGATCACACACCGGGCATGGCAGGCTCCTTGGGGTACCACCCATACGCGGCGCCGCTGGGCTCGTACCCGTACGGGGACCCCGCGTACCGGAAGAACGCCACGCGAGACGCCACCGCCACGCTCAAGGCCTGGCTGAACGAGCACCGCAAGAACCCCTACCCCACCAAGGGCGAGAAGATCATGCTGGCCATCATCACCAAGATGACCCTCACCCAGGTGTCCACCTGGTTCGCCAACGCGCGCCGGCGCCTCAAGAAGGAGAACAAGATGACGTGGACGCCGCGGAACCGCAGCGAGGACGAGGAGGAGGAGGAGAACATTGATCTGGAGAAGAACGACGAGGATGAGCCCCAGAAGCCGGAGGACAAGGGAGACTCCGAGGGCCCCGAAGCAGGTTGGTGGACGCGGGGAAGGATGTGTTGAGCTGGAGTAAGGAGGAAAGTGGGGGGGGGGGGGGGAGGGTGTGGGGGGAGCCTGGAGGTGGGGGGCAAGGGTCTCTCTGCCTTTGCGGCCGGGCACCTGGGCCCCGCCGCTGGGCCTCCGCGCCCCTTGACGGCCTGGGGTTTCTCCCGCAGGAGGAGCGGAGCAGAAGGCGGCTTCGGGCTGCGAGCGGCTGCAGGGGCCGCCCACCCCCGCCGGCAAGGAGACTGAGGGCAGCCTCAGCGACTCGGATTTTAAGGAGCCGCCATCCGAGGGCCGTCTCGACGCCCTGCCTGGGCCCCCCCGCGCCGGCGGGCCCTCCCCGGCCGGGCCAGCGGCAGCGCGGCTGGCGGAGGACCCGGCCCCTCACTACCCCTCGGGCGCGCCGGCTCCGGGCCCGCACCCGGCCGCGGGAGAGCTGCCCCCCGGTCCCGGCGGGCCCTCGGTCATACACTCTCCGCCACCGCCGCCGCCGCAGGCGGTGCTCGCCAAGCCCAAACTGTGGTCTCTGGCAGAGATCGCCACATCCTCGGACAAGGTCAAGGACGGGGGCGGCGGAAGCGAAGGCTCCCCATGCCCACCGTGCCCCGGGCCGGTAGCGGGGCAAGCCTTAGGAGGCAGCCGCGCGTCGCCGGCCCCGGCGCCATCGCGCTCCCCCTCGGCGCAGTGTCCCTTTCCAGGCGGGACGGTGCTGTCCCGGCCTCTCTACTACACGGCGCCCTTCTATCCCGGCTACACGAACTATGGCTCCTTCGGACACCTTCACGGCCACCCAGGGCCAGGGCCGGGCCCCACAACCGGTCCGGGCTCGCATTTCAATGGATTAAACCAGACCGTGTTGAACCGAGCGGACGCTTTGGCTAAAGACCCGAAAATGTTGCGGAGCCAGTCCCAGCTAGATCTGTGCAAAGACTCTCCCTATGAATTGAAGAAAGGTATGTCCGACATTTAACGCGGGCTGCGTCGGTCCCGGACTTTCCTAATTTATTAAGAAACATGGCCTTGGCAGTTATTTTTTTCCATCACCAAGAGAGAGAAACAAAACTACCCCTCCTATTAAAAAGTTTATAGTTCTTGGAGATGGGTAACATAAAAATGTAAACATCTCCACACACAAAAATGTCTTAACCAACCGAAAAGAAAAATTTAAAAAGGATTTGTATTAAATCTTATTCTGTATATTTAATGTAGCATTTTTGTATTTAAATTGATAATTCAATATCTTTGAAGTAAATTATGAAATTAAGACACCTGTACAGGCATTTAATGTTTTTTTTTGTAATATAAATATATACATTTGTGTTTCCCCCGAAACTGTTTCATAGTTTAAAAATACAAGTTTAATTTAATTTTTTACACCTATTGATTTTTCTGGATATGAGCTAAAGTATTATTACAGAAAGGAAACAGGTTATACTCTTAGATTTAAAAAAAGTAAAAGAAACTGCAGCCGCCTTTGTAAAATGCAAAATATTTAATTAAAAGAGATTTTAACATAATCAGAGCCACTCATTACTTTTTAGAAGCCTCAATAAACTGTCCATCGCCTTGGACAAAAGGTGGAGACTGCAACTTTCCCCCCCCCACCCCCCAAGTGGGCAATGAAAGGTTCCATAGAACTTCGGCGTGCCAGGGGGGAAACCGTAATTAGGCGGCAAGCCCCGGGGACCCTGGCCCTGAGGGGAATGCAGATTTGGATCACTGATGCGGGCGGTTTGGGGGAGATTGGACCCTGGAGGAAGGAGGAGAGCGACCCAAGTGTGTGCCCAGAAGGGAGAAAGGATCGCAAAGCCTGCTAGAGACACGCACCATCCGAGCTCCATCGCTTAACCTAATTACTTCCAATCAGTGTCGTGTTTTATGCAAAGCAATCAGCTGGTGAACTTTGCTAATGAGTTCGATTTTATGCCGGATTTAGCCCTTATTACTATTTCAAAGGTGCTATGGGCTAATGGCGGGAGGGGAGCGTAAGGGGATGCCAAGGAGAAGGCTTTCCCAAGTCACTCTTTTCCCTTCCCCTTCAAGACTGGGCATTGATCTCTTCCTTGGATTTGATTAAATTAGTAAGTGTTCCAGCCGCGCCAGTGCGGGTGGGAGGCGGCCCCGTAGATCCCCGCGCAGCAGCGAGGCTGGGGCCGCGGGACCGTCTAGGGGACGGTTCCCCCCTTTCACAGGTAGGTGTCACACTTGTCCTGAATTACAAGCCTGCACTTTGCAGAGTCGGAGACTGGAAGAGAGTGGGCGGAGTGGGGGAGGGAGCACCACAGTCGCTTGGGGGCAGTGAGGGGAGCCCCGAAGGGCCCGGAGGGCGTCCCTACTCCCCCCTCCCCCCCTCCCGCACGAGCCCCCTTTCTGGACGAGTGGCCTTCAAAAGTTCGAGGACACTTGCCTAGATAATGAGGCTGTTGTGGACTCGATCGGGCTTGTCGCGTTAGCACTTTTCCTGTCGCTGATTCAAGAGTCCAAGTAGCTACAAAAGTATTTCTGAGGTTTTATTTTCTCGTTTGAATCCCGCATATTTCATCGCAAAATGAAACATCAGGATGAGTCTCAATCCCAAATGAGGAAGAGACACCGCCCTGTGCCCGAGGCCCGCCAACACTGTCGGTGTTATGGTCTCCGTTTTGCGAGGGAGAGTTGGAACCGCGGACGTGTTTTTACTTCGTGGGAAATTTTCGGTGGTCGGGGGAGGGGAGGGTTTATAGCAAAAACATACTCCAGCGAGGGGAATTAATTTGCTCTATTAAGCCCAAGCCTGAGTGTAGAGACAATGTGTTTGCACATAACACCGGTTTAATTAGGCTAAATCAGAATGCACATATTTGCATTTCTGCTCAAGATTACTTGAACCCTGCTTGTTTTTTTTTTTTTTTTTAACACACCCCAAACTTTCACCGGAGTTTTAACTTTTGCTATGTTTTTTTGGTTTTTTGTTTTGTTTTGTTTTGTTTTAACGTGTGACGGGGCTCCATTAGCTTATTCGAATTTAAAACAAGTTTGAAAACTGCCTTGTCCAGATGTTTTTGCAAACAGCGGTCGACTTAGGAGTTTAAATTAGTGAGAAGATTCACGCAGGGAAAGTGGTTTCAAAGCTGGAAGTGTGAATGATTAAATATGCATGAGACGATCGTATTTTATTTTGTCCCTTTAATTATAAATGATTTTTTTAAACAATCGAATTCCAGAGATGACTAGCCCCACGACCGCCACCCCCGCCTCCCGCGCCCCAGCCCCCTCCACCCACCCCGCCGACAGCCCGGTTCACAATCAGCTTTTCCCCCCTGTTGAATATGCAGCCCCAGGAGCCACCTTGTCTTCTAAAAAAGTCAGAAGAATAGGCCAGTCCCCTTCTCTTAAGAGAGAGTTTAAGGACGACATCAACTCTGCGGGGTTTTGGAAGCGCTGGCCCTAAACCCTGCCCAACGATTTTAAAAAGAAAATTACAGGCCTCCTTGTGTTCCCGGGAATATGCAAATGGCGCGGCGCGGGCCTCCCAAGTCTGATCGCGGAGGCTCGGGGCTGGGAGCCGAATGCCCGCGGGGCTGCCTGGGAACGGGAACCGCGCACCGGGGAGCCCGCGGCGTTTCTCCCCAACGAGGGGCGGTGCGAGGAGCCTCCCGGCCGGGGAGCGAAGCCACCAGCGGCTGGAAGGCTGGTGCCCGAGCCGTTGCCCCCGGTCCGTATCCCTCCTGCCCTTGGCCTCTGCAGGGTCCACGGGTGTCTTTGCGCCCTTCATCTTGAATACAAGCCTCCAATTAAAGTCTGGGGTTTTCTCCTTGCACAGCTGGGTTTCGTGGCCAGTGGTTTTTCTGGTGTCCGGAGACTTTCCAGGGTGGGGGAGCCTGCCCGGCAGTCCGAGGTTTAGGTATTTAGGAGCTGTCTCCCGCGCTTAATCCCCGAAGTCATTTCGTGTCTTTACTGTCCCAAGTGCCTCCTCGAGCCCCGCTTGGCCGTCTCAAGGGCACAGAGTCTTGGAGGCGCTGGGGCGAGGGGGGAATTTCCGGCGTTGCAGTGGGGTCGAGGTTTGTTCGCAGGCTTGGACTGGGGCGCGGAAGTTGCGCGAGGCCGCACCAAAGACACCTGGGCGCTGGGGCCGCGCGGGCGTTTGCCACCTGCGCGGGACTGCGCTGGTTCTGGCCCCCTCGAGGAGCGTTTAGCTTGGCACTTAGGGGCTAGGAGGGCTGAACCCCAGGCAGCGAGGGCAGCGGGATCGCCGCGTGGGGTCTAGGCAGTCAGCCCCCTGAAGCAGCGCCAAACCGGAACGAGCTGGGTCCCTTTCCTTACCCCTCTATGGGGGCCAAATCAATTCATGGGACTTGGGGGTGGAAGAGACAACAGCCCAGTCAATCCCGGAGGGCGCATAAGCGCATACTGAGGAGAGACCGCAGAAAGGGGACCTTCTTGCTTCCCTTCCTGCTCCTCGGCTGGGGGTGCTAGGGCCCGAAATGTTGTTCCCTGGCCTGGGTACTGTAGGGCCTGCGTCGAGGCCTTCTGGTTTGCAAGCTTTTCGGGGCCTGTCCTTCTGCGAGGGGTGCGCAACTCTTGGAGCCTGGAAGGTTGAGGGGAGGGTCGTACGTGCATTTTCAGAACCGGCCGTGCCTCCCAGCCCACTTGTCCCCCACAACTAGCTGCCAACGCCGGCAGAGGCAAGGAACAGCGCTCTGCAAAGCGCCCAAAGTGAAAGGAATGTGATTGCGCTCCCGAGAGGGAGCCGGACGCGGATGCAGTTTAGGAAGGGCGCCGCCTACTGGTCCCCGGGCGCCACACGGTTCACAGAGAGGAGGAGTTAGGCAAGACCCGGCTGTGCCCCCCACCCCCAGCAGGGTCTTAGCTCTGAACCCCAAGCGGGTCAAACTGAAACTGTTCCTCCACGCCACTCTCTGCGGCGCGGGTCCCACGACCCAGTTAGCATTGGAGATCTGGAGAGCAGGGCCCGCAACCAGAACACTTTTAACCCTCCAGATGCCCGCCACGGTTTGGGCACAGTCCCGGAAACCAGGCAGCAGGCAATTGAGAAATATGCCGACGGCTGAAACAAGTGTGCGGGTGGGGGGGGGCCGCAGCAGTGCGCGGCCCAGGCAGTGAGCCAGTGTCCCCGCTCGGCTTCAGGTGCGCCCTTCCGCTTCTGCGGGCCTTTCCACGTCGGGGCTCTGCACGCCGCGCGGTTTTGTTTCACCTGCGGTTTGGCATACCTGGGGTCTACCCCGCAACCGCACCCCCCCCCCCAAAACCGTTTCTGCCCTTTGACCTGGGGGTTGGACATCCATACGAAAAGGAAAAGCAAACAAAACTACCTTCTCATTCTCAAAAGCCTCCTATTTCGAAAGCATCTTTAATGAGGTCGGCGTGGCCAAGCAAGGGGCGCTCGCCTGGGCGTCCCCTGTCGCCCCTCCAGAAGCGCTAAGCGGCAATATTGACTGGTCTCACCCTGGTGCAGAGATCTTGGGGGAAAGCGGAGGCGCGTCCTCGGCCTGGCTCTTGGAATCCCTTTTCACTTCGGCCACCGAATAGGAAAATCGGGCCTGAGTGAGACCTTGCCACCTGCCCGCCTTCCAAACTGGCCAAAGCTGCGGGACTGTCCCTAGACCTACTCCGCAGGTCACCCGCCGGGACCAGGCCAGAGTTGGTCTCCTTTTCGTTTTCGTTTAAATGCGACTTGAGTCCAGGGCCCGAGGCGGGGCCCAGGTTGTGGCCTAACGGAGGATCGCCTCTGGGGAGGGGTTGGAGCTCTGGCTGCACCCCCTGCCCAGGCCGACCCCTTCGGACCTTGAGCGGGTCTCTGGCCTCCTGTCGGCCGCAGGCCCCAGCTCCGGGTTCCCAAGGCCGCCCTCCGGGCTGCGCTCGTTTCCCGCGCCCGGACGAGCCCAGCGCGCCCAGACGCCACTTTTCCCAGTGAAATCTGCTTTTATTTGCTCCGAGCAAACCCCGGGCTCTCAGCGCTCCCGCCTGATGGATGCAAATGTAAATGTGCACTTATTTAATTGGATCAGGCCCCAAGATAAAAGAGATAAACGGCTCCCCGTTTGCTAACTTATTTTCCGAGGCATGCAGCGCCGCGGAGGGGAAGCTAATGAAGGAGCTGCGCGTCGCTCGGCGCTCCAGCTCTCCACGGTCATAGTGCGCCGGCCGGTAGGCTCCGCTTGGCCTGCGGCTCCTCGTCGACCTCCTTTCCACGGGCCCTGCCCGCCGGGTAGGGCGCCCGTGGGACCTTCTGTGCTCCAGGATCAGAAAGTGAGAAGGCGCGGCGCTGGCTTCGCGTTTCCAAATACCCCACTCCTCGCCACAATTTTCTCCGGCTCTTTCCCCTCTCCTCTCTTACCCTACTCTCCGTGCTGGAGTCAAACCGGCCCGGCCCACTCGATAGAAAATCCTTTCTTGCTCTCCTCCCCTGGCGTTATCTTTCACTCCAGGAGGCGGTTTCGGAGAGAAAGACGCCAGGGCCACGCGAAAGGCTAGGCGAGCCCCACCCCCATCCCCGCCACCAGGGTCCGGCGGAGCCGCCCTTTATACAGAAGGACCCCCTTTTCTGTTCCCAGATGGCTCTCTTTTGGAGCCTGGAATTTCTTTCAGAATCGTCAGGAATGGATTGGAGCCATGGATTACCCCCACCCCCCAAAACGTGCGCACGCAATACCCACAGCCCTTCAATAATTTCAAGGGGTCACGGGACCCCGACATCTAGACATTGGGGTTGGGGGGAAGGGGCCGTTTGGCTCTCCCCTCCCCGGGGCTGGAGTTCGGAACTTCAGCGCCAGCTTATCCTCCTCAGCCATCCTTGGTTCGTTACCCAATTTGGGGCCTGGGATTTTTTCCCTCCGCCAAATTTCTCTTCTGTTCAGAAGGGCTGGGGAGGAGATCGAGGTGGCTGAGGACTGGAGGCCGGACGCCCCAGCCTGCGGTGCATGGGTGTAAAGGAGCCAGGGAAAGGGGCGCCCTAGTCGGAGACCTTCGCCAGGTAGCCCCGGGAGGCGAGGCTGGGCAGGGCTGGGAGGCCGAAGCAGGGGAGGCTGGCCGGGGCTGGGCCGGGTGAGGCTGGGCGGCCCGGCCGCGCCCCATCCCCGACGCGCTGATGGATTGGCTTGTCAGGAGGGCTCTGTGCGCGGAGCCCATCAGAAAGCACTTACCTCGCTATACTGAAATTACTGTCTTTTCAGGGGCTAATTTGTGTAACTCCCATGGAGGGGCTTGGAGGGGGTTTGATGAGGCATAAAATGATGATTAATGAATTTATTGGCCGCTGCTCATCAAACAAGGGCTGGAGAGCTCGCGTCCGCACTGGCGGCCTGGCGGCGGCGCTCGACACAGCTGGGGTTCGGTCTCGGGGGGCAGGTGGTGGAGGGGGGTGCTCAGCGCTGCAAGGGTTTCCCCCGGCGCCTGGCCCTGGCCCTGGGCACCCTCCTTGACCTTAGCTGCTTTCTGCTGGCCAAACCTGCATTCCGGGAGACTCCAGTCTTGCCACCATCGTCCCCAGCAGGCGGGCGTCTCAGGCCTTCGGGGGAGGCCCAGCTCCTGTGGATGCAGGCCCAGAGAGGGTGTCGGCTTCTCCAGCTTCAGGCTCTTAATAGCTGGGAAGAGTGTGACCAGGGAGTCCCAGGCATCGTGGGGTTGGAGGGGTAGGCTGTTGCAGCTTCCTGGTTGGGTGCTTGGGCCTTAGTGGCTCAGTACTACCCTGCAACTTACTAGGTTGCATGTCTTAGATCAGATAACCTCTCTGAACCTCAGCGGCCTCATCCGTCAAAGGAGGCCTGCATCACCCCTGGTTTTGTGAGGATTCTAGTGAGTGGCACATAGATGTCCTTCAGTATGTCACCCCTCCCGAGAGTCCGCTCTGCCTTTGGTTCCCCAGGACATCCTGCCCTGGGGAAATAGTGCAGGAGAGACCTTGGCATTGACCTTTTCAGTGGAATGCTTAGGTTAGCCTCCAGGTCAGTGTAGTTCTGCTTCAACTATTCTGTTCCCTTCCTCCGATGGATGCTAATTGAGCACCTACAATATTCCAGATGTCCCGTTCCAGGGGCTGATGATGCAGCTGTGAACAAAACAAAGCCCCTGCTGTCCTGGAGCGTAGACCCTGGAGGGGGAGACAGGAAGTGAACAAATGCCTGTGATGCTGGCTTCTCACAGTGTCCCGGTGATGAGCATTAGCAGAAAAATTAAGTAAGGGGAGGACCCAGAAGGGAGTGTGCTCTCCTAGCGAGGGCAGTCTGGGAAGCCTCCTTTGCAAGGCATGCTTGAGCAGACACGGAAAGAGGTTGGGGCCTAGGCCATGACGATATTGGAGGGGGGGGGATTTCTAGGCAGAAGGCATATAGCAAGTGCAAAGATCCTGAGGCAGGAACAGGCCTGAGCCACAGCCAGGAGATCTTTGTGGGAGATGATGAGGCCGAGGCAAAGCCGGGTTCAGGTTATATGGGGCTTTATTGGTCCTGGTGAGATCTTTCGGTTAGAAGCAAGGTCCAGCGAGGGGGCTGCTGGAGAATCCAAGGGGAGGTAGCACTGTCATGGACCATGTTGGTAGCCAGAGAAGTGGGGAGAAGTGATCAGGTCTAGGCTATTTTTTGTAAGTAGAGTCAACAGGCTTTGCTGATGGACTGAAGGCGAGGGGTGGTGAGCAGAAGGGAGTTCTGGATTCCTCCAGAGATTTGGGCCTGAGCCCCCAGGAGCTTGGGGATGCCATTTGCTGAGATGTCGTATATAAGAGAGGAACAGGGATTTTTCTTTTTTTCTTTTTTTTTAGAGAGGGGGAAAGTGGACACTATTCGACCTGACTACCAAGCGTTTTGACCCAAAGGAACGGCTCTAGGGGACAGTGGCAAAGCGCAGAGTCGAGGGCAAATCCTAAAATGAACAGACCCTCCTTCCAGAAAGCAGACACTTCCGAGTTCTCTGACCACCACCTCTCCCCTTTTATTTCTGTCTTTTTTCTTGGGTTTTTTTTTTTTTTTTTTTTTTTTTTTTTCAATCAGTGGAGACACTGAGGTTCGGAGAGTGAAAACGACTCGCCCAAGCTCACAAGGTGAGTTTCCAGGCAGCACCGAGCTGGAAATCCAGGTCGTTTCACACGTAGGCGGTGTTCCGTCGGTGCCTCGCCCGAGCTAAATTCTCTGGGATATCTGTATTTTAACAGAGAACTGGAAACAAAATGCCTTAACAGAGAGGAATGAATTTATAATGGTGCAATCTCAGACACGGTGACAGGCTGTCAAGGGAGATATTTTTAGGCTGGGCCAGGAAACATCTTAGCCCTCCTCCGATGCTGCTGGAGGACGGCTGCCTCTTCAGGACTCCCTGTGTGAAGCAAGGATGAGGGAGAAGCTAGGAATGTGCTCTCTCTCCCAGACACTCAACGACAAGGAGGACCTAAGACTGCTGCCCCCCCACCACCACCACCGAGGAAGGTTTTCTTCCCTAAATAATTGCTATCTGAAAAGATTTGCTCGCTTCTTCTGTTGGAAGTGACTCTGCCCGCCCACCATTATCCAGATAATTCAAGCAAAACCGTATGTTCCCGTGCCCATAGGTTTACAGACCAACTTCTATCACATAGAGATTTTTGAGTGGGGGGCAAGGCCCTGAATCTCGTGGATCTTTCGCGCGTTTATTTTTGCATTCCTTCCTTCCTTCCTTCTCTCTTTCCTTATGTCTCAGCTTGACTGCCTCTTGTTTGTTTGTTTTCAATTCTTTTCTTGATTCCTTGTAGTAGATATATGGTCGTCAGCGGGGGCATTTTTTTTCTTTTTCCGTAAAACTACCAGTGGCTTTGTCCCCAAGGGAACCCACAGGCCCCTAAGAACAGCGTCTTGACATCTTTCAAGCAGAGTGAGACATCTGTTAGCCCTAGATTCCAAATACCCTCACAGTTCCATAGCATCCCAGACACCTTCCCAGCTAACTCGGTTTGACATCAGACTCACTGCATAGTTGTCATTTCTGAGACTTTTTTTTTTTAGATCCCAAACCACGAGGTTTTTTTTGTTTGTTTGTTAGTTTTGTTTGCTCTCTATTTGTATCCACCTTCTAAATCCCAACCCTGCGGTAATAGGTGACTCTTCTCCAAATACTCATACGTGCAGAGACGTTCATTGGCCGTCGAGGACCGATTTTCCTGGATCACATAAAAGCGCGGATTAGTGGCAACTTGGAGAAAAGGGCTCATTTAGAATAAACACCACCTCTCCGCTCTCCTGAAGAGTGCGGTAGAAAAACCATTGGCCTGGTTTATTTTGGTCGGTGGAGTTGTTTTTCTCTCCAGATTTTTTTTTGCCCCCTTCCTTTCTTTTTCCTTTTTAATTTTCCCTTCTAATCTGGTAAGCACTTGACAGGTCCTAGACCAGGTAGAAGGGATGTCTGAGAAGGCTCCACAGGACTTGGGTCTGTAAGGAATGAGCCCTTGCTTTTGCCCAGTGCTCCTCAAAACCCTCGGTGCTCCCACCCTCCAGTCCTTGTCATAACCTCTGACACTTGCAACTACTGTGAATGTAATAACTTCCTTTGGGTTCTGTCTCCACTGACTTATTTTGAGAGGAATATTTATACCTCTGCTGTAATGGAAAAACGAGTGTCATTTGCCATCGGCAGAAGACAATTATAAAAAGCGAATTCATTCAATGAAGTCCTTGGTCCCCTGGGCTTTGAAGGTGACCAGCATCTCTCAGGCTCTCGGGCTGCTCCCAGGGGCTCCCCCAACCCCACGCGACTCCTTTGCGGGCTGCCTTCAAAGTGATGTGGGCCACACGAGCGTCGCGTCGCCCTAACTAACGTCATCTCGCGTGGCCCCAGAGATGGGCTTACCGCCCTTTGGAAAATTCTAAGTGTTCATTTTATAGAACGGAGGCCCTGACTTGTTCAGCGTGCTCGAGCTCACGAAGCTGGTTGGTGACAGAACCAGGGATGGCTACCTCCCCGTGCCCACCCTGCTCTCCCCTCTCCCCCTTCTCCCTCCCCGTGCTCCTTTCTTAATAAATCCCTTGGGCTGCCACCCACATCTCCACACCTGCTTTGGAGGAGGCGAGACCAAAACCTGGAGGATGTTTGCAAACATGCTGAACCGTTTCCTTCTAAGCCACCAGAACTGCAAGGCCTAAGCCCCTTTTCTCTTGAGCGTGGGTCACTCTTTTTGGGGGGGGGGTGAATGGCCAAGGCCAACAACCCACTATACCCTCCCATACCACAAAAGACTCTGGACCTTCTTTCCTTCTTCAGGGAAAGAAGAGGGGGCCGGGCCCTCCAGCTTTGAACAAAGTTGTGGGGGTCGGTGGACTTGAAGGGGGTAGATGCCGCCCCTCTTTGACAGGTTCCTGCCCCTAGCAGTCCCAACGTGCCCTTTTTCTCCAGCTGCTCTCAAGTGGGAGGCTCCCATCCCACTCTCCTCTTTCCTGAAGCCACCCACGGTGACACACGGTAACCCCGTTTACTGCTGCTAAGTGGGGGACTGTTGGGTCCTCGCTGTACTGTCACTCAAAGGCGAGGCTCCCCACCACATTTCACCCCTCCCCCTTTTTCTCCCGGTGTGGGGGGGAAGACCCTCAGCACAGCTTGCTCACCGGGCCGACCCTCCCCTCTCCCCTTCCCTCCTTGGAATTACCCAACACACCTCTCTTTCCTCTTATGCCCTCCCTCCCCAGGTCCAATAGATCCTTCCAGGGGATCTCATTCAACCGCCTCCTGTCTACTGCTCTGGTCTGAGACTTCATCATCTGTTGCACGGACTATCACATATGATCCTGACGGTCCCCCCACCTCCCCTGCCCCGGCCCCAGTCCCCTTCATAGCACCCACCTAGAGCCTAAAGCCTCGTGTGTCCAGAGTATTCCATGTTAGTGGAAATGAAAACAGATGAGTGGATCCCATGCCCACGCGCTGGTTTGCACTTTCCCACACACGTGGGCATTTTGAAACAGCTCTGGGGCCAGACAGATGTGAGTTCAGATCCTGGCTGCGATCCGTTACCTTGAGTGTATCCGCGAGCCGGATTAAACGGCTGAGAAATCTAAACAGCGAGGCTCAGGAGGCGCGGTGGTGATTGAACGGGTGGGCTCCGAGGCCAGCCTGCCTGGCCTCCGTTGCCTTCCGTGCCGTTTGCTTGCTGTGCAACCCTGTGAAACGTCCTGAACCTCTCTGAAATTCAGTGCCGTCGCCTCTAAAACAGGGATAACAGCAGAATCTACCTCAGAGGCGGGGGTTAAATGAGATCATGTGGGCCAAGCTCACCGAAGCACATGGTTGACGCTCCATGAACGTAACCTTCACCTCACATTACTCAATAAATATGGTGTCTTTTAATGGCAAGCGACTCCACCTGGGAATTTCTAAAATCGCGGGGTGTGGTTTTCCCACGGCTTAACTGCTTCCCCTCTTTTTGCTGCCCAGCAATGGTTAAGATGTCTAGAGTTAAGGAGGAAAAAGAAAAAAAAAACCAAACCACCTTATTTTAAGAATCGCTCCTCGGAACATTATTTCATTACTTAAACTTTCTGCTGACTCATCTCGTCTTTGGTAACTGAGTCTTTCTTTACCAATAACCTTAATTACATCAATCACTCATTCCAAAAACCGCTGAGTAATGAAAAACTTGTAGAGGTGACACTGGACCTCTGTCACACAAGCAGAGGCTTGCGGAGGGGGAGCCGGTTTTCCTTCCATTTTTTCTTTCTTTCTTTCTTCTTTCTTTCTTTCTTTCCTTTTTTTATTTATTTTTATTTTTTTATTTTTTTCTCTCTGTAAACTTCCTTCCTTTTTTTTTATAGCAATCAGTACTTCAAAGAGAGAAAGCATATTTAGCTTTCATGATTCACTCTCTGTCCATCTATCTCCCCATCCATTTATAATTAGCAATCTCCACGGCAGGAAGAATGACAATTCATAGCTTCTTGAATGGAATGGAATGGAATGCGTTTCATCTTCTGACATATTTTTTTTTTTTTTTTAAGTCGTAAGGCCCGTGCCCCCACCTTGCAGGGGAAGGGCTATAAAATACATGATGTTTGAGATTTTGACACCAACTCTTTTGCTGAAAGCCGCTAATCACATGGTTGAGAGGCTAACATATTCCCTAAACAATTATTTTGTTATCAACAATAATAGCTACCTTACTGAGCTCCTAGTATACGCCAGTTATTATGCTAAAGGTTTTACATACGTGATCTCGGGGGAGCCTCATCAAACCTATGGAATGGGTACTATTATTATCCCCATTTTACAGATGAAGACACTAAGGCATTGAAAGGTTTATTTGCCTGAGCAGGTGTCCAAAGTGCGATACGAGCCCCCAGGAGTGCCTGAACCCTTATTTTCTGTGGCTAGATGGAACCAGGAGGGAGTTGAAATGGAAACCGGTGGCGGGGGGGGGGGGCGGGAATTGAGAATGGAACCTGGAACCGGAGGGGAGTTGAGATGGAACCAGGGGGGAGTTGAGATGGAAACCGGGGGGGGGGGGGGGGAATTGAGATGGAACCTGGAACCGGAGGGGAGTTGAGATGGAACCAGGGGGGAGTTGTTTGGCTGCTTTTTTGCTGCTTTAGGCAGTAGATGTTTTCCCGGCTATCCACAGCTCACTTCTGTGGGTAGAAGAAGGCACCTGCTCATCGCTAAACTTGAAATGTTGTCTGCTGCTGCAGGGAAGCGGTGACCCTTAATTTGATGAGGGTAGTAGGATGCCAGTGGGGGGGGGGGGGCGGTAGGGGACTTCACACAAAATCCTGTCCCAAAATGCACGCTCTTCCTTTCTCGTTCCCCTGCCACACCGTGTGCTCTCCCTCCTGGACTGTGACGTCTAGTAGGTCTCTCTGTCTCCAGTCTTTCCCCACATCTGCATACTCTTCCCTTCTTAGCCAAGAGACCGTAGCCAGGGGAGCTACAGAAGGTTGTAGAACAGGAGAGCAACTTCAAAAGTCTCATCTCCTCTCTGTCATTTGGGACTCTTCATCAGTCTGAACCCTCTCTTCTGTGTGGGCTCCATCTCCCAAGACCCATCACGAGTATCCTGTGCTCTGGTCCCACTGGTTAAATGAACCCTCACTTCCCCAAGCCCTTTTCCTGGCTGGTTTCTTTGGCTCAGAACAATCCATCCCGGTCACCTACCTAAATCCACTCATGCTTCAGAGATTGAGCTCCAGGGCTTCTAGAAGCTTCTAGGCTCTCTCAATGGCTCCAGCCCATACTACTTTCTGTCCACGTGAGGCTGTTGCTGAGGAAGAGACAGCAGAGCGTATTGGCTCTGGGCTTAGAGAAAGCTGGGTTGGCCTCCCACCTCTGCCACGCCCTAGCTGTGTGACCTTGGGCAAAGGTCTTAACTTCTCAGAGCCTGAGTTGCCCCACAGTAAAGTAATGATGATGGTATCTGTGTCCCGGAAGGAGTCTGGCTGGAATAAGTGGGAGCCTGTCTGCAGGGTGTTTTAGGAAGTCACTCATTCTAGCACTGCCTATAAGACCGACATGTTCGTTAGTCACCTACGCGATTCCAGAAAGCCCACACTTCTGTGAGCTTTGAGCTGGCTTTTCATCTTGCACGTATGCTTCCGTAAACACGGAGTGGGTCTAGTCTCTCGTGGTCTATTTGTCTTTTTTTTTTTAATTTTTTTTTTTAACGTTTATTTATTTTTGAGACAGAGACAGAGCATGAACGGGGGAGGGCCAGAGAGAGAGGGAGACACAGAATCCGAAACAGGCTCCAGGCTCTGAGCTGTCGGCACAGAGCCTGACGCGGGGCTCGAACTCATAGACCGCGAGGTCATGACCTGAGCCGAAGTCGGCCGCTTAACCGACTGAGCCACCCAGGCGCCCCTCGTGGTCTATTTGTCTTAAGCAAGTACTGTGCCCTTGGTCTTACTATGGCTTTGCAGTGTCCTGACTCTTGGTTTTTCCTTTTTTGAAACCATCTGACGTAGCTATTTGGGGCCGTTGATTCTTCAACAGAGGTTTTAAGATGAATTTGTCAAGCATTTAAATCATTTATCCTCGTACCCTTTCCATACAATACTGTGAGGGGCACAGAGGCTTAGCTTCAGGGTTATGGGGCTGAGAGCGGGCAAGTGAGATGCTGGGAATACAGACCAAGAAAGCAATAAAGTGCACCCCAGAGTTCTATCAGGATCTCTATATATCAGGCCCCCTGGTAATCTGTTCTGAGGCCAGCCTGAGGGCTCAGGTGCCTTACCTTGGGTGGAAGGGAGGGGCAAGGGCCCCCGGTGGCTCTGAGGCAGGGTCCAGAGCTGGCTGCGTGACGGCTTGGGAAGTCCAGCGTCCCCGTATCCAGTGAGAGAGGTTTCCTCACTTTGATCAGGGTTCCCTGAAGGCCCCTGGCCCAGTCCTGAGTCCCGAGTCCGGAGCACGTCGTGATTAAGAATGCGCGCCTGGGTTCCAGGCCGCCTGGGTTCCAGTCCTCCCTGTTTACCTCCCACCTGCCCCACCCGCGTAAATGGCACCACCATCTAGAAAGCTGTGACGCAGCCTCAGCTTTTCCCAACTTCTCCAAATTGTCACCTCCAGTTAGCAAATCTGGATTCAGATTTGGGATTCCACATCTCCGGTTGTTCCCTTGAATCTCTACTTCCCTTCATTTCTGCCACCAGCGCTGTGGTCCAGGCCACTGATCACTGCCACCTCCCAAAGGCCCCCTGGCTCTCGTCCTGGTCCTACAGTTAGTTGATCTTCCCCCACTGAAGATAGATTGCATATGGGATGATATAATTCCCCACCTAAAATATTTGGTGGCTCTCCAGGGGCCTCACACGAGGCTCAAACTCCTAAGTACGACGCTCCTTCAGACTTTATACTCTAAACCTGTAAAACTGTTTTCCATTTCTATGCACTGTTTGGCCACTGGGCCTTTGCACATGCTGTTCCTTCTGCCTGGCGTGCCCACATCCTCACTCTGTCCCCACCTTTCTATAGTCAATCCCTATGTAGTAAAAGGTCTGTGTTTGAAGCTCTCCCCTCCCTCAGCACTCTGTCTCTCTCTGTGCTAAAGGCATATGGTAAAGGGTCAGCAAAATATACTAGCTGTGTGACCTTGAGTATGCAATTCATTTCTACAGGTCAGTTTGTCCATCTGTAAAAGGGACGCAATCAGTGATAAGTCCATTGCAGGTGGACACTTTATTTATTTTTAATTTGTTAATTGTTTTTAAAAGTTTATTTATTTATGTTGAGAGAGAGAGGGAGGGAGAGGGAGAGGGAGAGAGAGAATCCTAAGCAGGCTCTGTGCTGTCAGTGAGAGCCCGATGTGGGGCTCGAACTCACGAACTGTGAGATCACGACCTGAGCCGAAACCAAGGGTCGGTCGCTTAACCAGTTGAGCCACCTAGATGCGCCTGTTGCTTTTGTAAAGTCAAGTCTATTCCCAATGTGTGGCTCGAACTCACTACCCTGAGATCAAGAGCCCCACACCCTACTGGCTGAGCCAGCCGGGTGCCCCTGGGTGGACACTTTAAAAGTCAATGTATGATTCATCATCTCGTAGGATTTGGGGGGAGAAATGAAGGAGACAATTGCAGGCAAATTTCATAGATCAGTGAAGGAATAAACAGAGGCACATGGGTCAGCTGTAGCCTGAAGGAATTGTCAGTGAGATCAGGCTCCTGCCTCCATAGCTGACAGCTCCTTGAGGGCCATTTCCTTCCTTCTTTTTTCCTGAAGGAACCCCGACTTTGTTTGGGGGTGGCAATGTGCCCAGCCTTAGGGATAAGCTATTTATGACTAGGCCGGTTGCGGTCATCTCATTCCCCTTTGCTAGATGCTTACTTTCCCAGCATCCCTCGCGGCTAGGTGCCCATGTGACTAGTTCTGGCCAATGAGACATGAGGAGAAATCTAATGTTTCTGGATCTCCGTCTCTTCTAAAATGAGGAGGTGGGAATCAAAAAGCAGTAATGTTTGATCTCCTCTCCTCCCCCCCTTTTAAGCAGAAGCCCTCTTATTTTGGCTCTAAACACAGTTTTAGGTGGAATCCTAATATCTATAGCAAATAAAGCACAATTGCTTGGATTGAAAGGGAAATGAACAGAGCGCAGGAACCCCGTCCTAGCCTTCATAGGCAGTGCGTGAAGCGCGTCTACAAACCATTTGGAAAACCACCGGGTGGGGGCATCTCCACATCCTGCAGTGGGCGCGTATTGTTTCATTTGTTTATGTCTTTGAACACCCATTCTAGCCCAGCATCCCGAGTTTTCCTCAAGAACCACCCCACCCCTCCCCTCGGTCCATACAATTCTGATGAAGTGAATCCGGGTCTCGTTCCCGGGCTGGCCATAGGATGCGGGTCATTCCAAACATTCCATCCCCCTGGATACAGTGACTGGTTCAGCTGTGTGCCCATGACCCAGTGTGGTCCAACGAGATTGAGGCCTAGGATTAAATACTAAAATGGAAGCGAGGCAGAAGCACTCTTTTCCCATTGGACTTGAACCCCGGTACCATGAAACCCGAGAACAGAGTCCACGTGGAAGGGAACGGAGCTGGGAGATGGAAAGCGAACAGCCTTTAGAGACTGAACCCTTGGATTAAGCTTTGCCTGAAGGCAAACAGAACTACTGCTGGATTTGGGGGTTTGTGACTTCAATTCCCTCCTACGTAGTTTGAATTTCACCTTCAGTGCAACCCAAAGCAGTTGCCATAGGGGACCCAACCATGCAACCCAACTAGTACACATCTTTTCCAGACTCAGACTCCCCGAAACTCTGAGAGCTACCCTTCAGAGGAGGCTGTTCACAGACTCTCCAGTTTTCCTCCTGGGCAGGCGGTAGGATTGCGCTCGTTCCGGGCATCCTGAGCGAGGTGTGGCGCAAGGTTGCCTTGGCCAACGAAACGTGCAGAGAAGCGATGCGTCTCACTTCTAGGTGGGGTTCCTGAAAAGTCAGTGCATGATTTACCATTCTCTCTCTCTTTCCTTCCCATGATGACGTCCCAGATGGCGGAGGCTCCATCAGCCTGGGTCCCAGACTGAGGACAATGTGGAGCAGAGAGCCCTGCTGACCCTCGATGGATCTGTACCGTGAGCAAGAAATAAACCTTTGTTGATTCCACCCGTTGAGATTTGGGGGTCATTTGTTGTAACAGCGGACCTTGGCGTATCCCAGCCAGTATACTCAGAACTATTCTCCTTCTCTTCCCCCCTCTTCCCCGCCCAGCTCCCTCCCTCTTTCTCTCTCCCTTCCACTGCCGCCCTGCTCCGCCCGGCAGTCTTACATAACTCTATTTCTTAACTTACCTTCTGTCAACAGACCTGTAAAGGTTTCCATGATTGTTCGTCTACTGCCTTCCCGGCGACATCCAAGTGGACATTGGCGGGAGATAACCAGCCTGCCCCAACAAAGCCCTGCCCCCTGGCCTCAGTGCCAGCACCAATCAATTACAGCAGTCAGCCAGCCATCCTCCCTGGCGCTGGCCTCAGCAGGCCAGCCTCCTAATCATATTACTGAACTCACACGGCTCTGAAGCAGGCCTTCTCCCTTCATTATATTATGAAAACTGACAAACCCCTGAAGTTTGCGCTGTGGTATTCATCGCATAACGCTCTGCCAAGGTTTAAAACGTCAACAATTAAGAAAAAATTATATACGTTGGCCCTCGTTGTTTCATAAGCCATTTCTAGAGCCGATCGGTTAATTAGGCCAAGGCACAAGATCCTGTAGCCGGGGTGGAGGAGGCTTGGCAATGCCTTCGTTCTTTGGGAAGCAGGAGAGTGGGAGGAAAACATTCCTGCAGCTCGAGCGTGAT
Source organism: Panthera pardus (assembly GCF_024362965.1). Classification (NCBI taxonomy): domain Eukaryota; kingdom Metazoa; phylum Chordata; class Mammalia; order Carnivora; family Felidae; genus Panthera; species Panthera pardus. The sequence continues at coordinate 32,384,364 of NW_026526743.1, forward strand.
CATCGGCATCGGCATGCACGACGCTCGGATTGCTCAGGAGTCTCAAACTTACCTGCCAACAGGGGCCAGACAGCGTGGAAATGAGCAAAGCGGACCCCACAGGAGGGGGTGGGGACTGTAGGATGCCTCTTCAACATTCAGTTCTAGCCGATGGCCGCCATACACGAATCCGGGTCCAGTGTTGCTAGCCCCCCCCCCCCCCCCCCCCCCCAGGGCAAGTTGAAATCCATGTACATTATCAACTCCATCACATTGTCCCTAGAATACTGTTATATCCAAACTTACTGGGCAACTGCAGGTGGAATGTTCGATAGCCTCTGACACGGTCACGCTGACGATCCCTTCCCATTCTGCCTTAGCTCCATTTTACAGATTAGGCCACTGAGCCTCTCAGAGGTAAAAGGGTTCGCCCAAAAGGACACAGCCAGACTCTGAAAGCCAAATCTGTACCTTCTGTCTCCAACTCAGCCTAGATCCCCGCTGTCTCCTCACAGCTCAAGGATGTGGCAGAGAGGTTGATTGTCCCCCTCCGCCCCCAGATCCACGCTTCCATTTCCCTGGTCTAGGCGGTCGGTGGCGGCAGCCACAAGCCGGAACTACATTTCCCAGCCCGGCCTCTAGGCGGCGTCACCTGCCGAGTTCTTGTTCACGGACTCTGATAGGAAGCGATACCTCCGAGAGCTCGTTGTTAAGAAGTGACTGTGCCCTCCCCGCCCTCTCTTTCTCCTTTCACAGCTTGTTGCGGATGAACACAACCACCTTGGGAACCAAGAACCTTGGAAACCAAGAACCTTGGAAACCAAGAACCTTGGAAAATAAAAGCACCTCAAGACAAGGAATCTGCGGATTCCTGAGTCATCTTTTGGAGGAAAAGCCACCTTCGACCAGGAGCATCCATTTTGGACGTGACGTCAGGAATAAATAAACTTCCATTGTATCTGAGCCGTTATACATTTCTGGTTTTATCTGTTACAGCAACTAGCATGGCCCTAACTGTACAGAAATGAATGGATTTTCAAAAATCGATTCTTCTTTCTCCTTTCTATTCGGTGGGAGGAGTTTATAACGGACAGGGTCACCCACTCCAATCCAGCGGGCTTGGGTGAGAAAGTGAGTTTGGTTTCTGGGGATGGGGGTGTAGTGGCCCCAAGTGTCACCGAATCTTGCCCACCCCTCCACCCCAACCTGTCTTTGAAGAGGGACTTGTTCAGATTTCAGCTGGAGGTGAACATACTATCACGGAGCCCTCCTGGAGGAAAACGAAAGACAAAACAAGCATTTGGCCTGTCTGGGCCACACACCCTCCAACAAGATAGGAGTCAACATGTTTGGGAACATCAAAGACAGTGTGATATCTTAAGCATAAGGAGATTAACATTTACAAAGGTTTGCCCCTCGGCCTGTTCCCAGGAATCCAGCAGACAGAGCCAGAAGGGACAATTAACGTCACCCATCTGCATTGGGGTCTTCTGGCGTTTCGTTTTCACGTTTTTCGGTTTTTGGGGGGTTTTTTTTGAGCCTCCTACTGGATGGGGTAGAGGCAGGAGGTGAAGTCTGGCGTCATAGTTGGGCAAGAACCCTTTGGCATTCAGGGAAATGCTAACACAGACTGAAAAAAATGACAGCCCAGGCCCTGAGTCCTGGGGGAGAATTCTGCCCCGACAGGTACCAAGCCACTCACACTCAGGAGGAGAAGGAGAGGGAGAATCTCTGCACATGTTCTTACAGTCGGGAGCAGTCAGGGCCTCCCAAGCCAGCCAGCCGGTACAAACCGGGGCTGAGACAGTCTGCAGGAATGGGGGAGGCGGGCGGAGGGGGGGGGGGGGTGCGGTGAGGCACTGGTTCGTCTCTTTGAAGCCAGAGGCCAACAATATCTCAACACACTCCAAGTACAGCAACGGTAGGCAATGGATGGGGACCAAAATCCCTTACAGCTGTTGGAAACCATACCCTATTCAGAGATAATTGGCAATTAGTTAAACAACTCCTGTTTAAAACACTCCTCCTCCCCACCCTCAAAGACAGCTGTGTTTAAAAAGGGGCGGGGAGAGAGTCCTCCAGAAACGTGGAAACCTAATCTTCAAGTCAATAAAACAAAACAGGGCCCTGGGAGTAAATGGGTTAGAGGCTTTAAAAAATACGGGTAGGCGGCGGAAGGCCTTTTTGAAAACCCGTTGGCTCTCCGTTTCGCCGGCGGTGTAACCCGTGGTCGGGCGCGCACGCCTTGGGGGCGGCGAGGCCTAGGTGTGATTTTCTGGCCATGGGAGCCTGGCACGGGTCTTCCACGTTCTCGGGCTTCAGTTTTCTCGTCTGCAGAATGGGGCAAGACAGTCGTTGCCCCGCGAAGATCCCGCCAGGGGGTGCCTGAAGCCTGGCACCCAGTAAGCGCCCCGATGTGTTAGCTCTGGGGCATCCACGCTTATTTGGACCTAGATGCCTTAGCCTGGCATTCAAGGCTCTCTGCAGCTTGTCCTCAACCTACCCCTCAGAACTCTTGCCCCTTTTCCCATTCCCTGTTAACTGGCAGCCCAAAGGAACCAGTCCCCTGGGCCTCGGCTTAATGATCTGAGAAATGAAATGGATTCCCTCTAGGGTCCTGACACGTCACACATCACTCTTACCACGTCCTCAAGGTCAGGCTCCCCCACCAACCGTGAAGCCTTCCCTGGGAAGGAGTTGATTTCTTCTTGCAAAGCTCAAAGCAGGGTTGCAAACTGGTTGCCCTTTTGTTTGACTTGCGCTCTGTTTTTAAAAATCGGAAAAGATGGCAACAAAATCCGGATTTCCCGCTTCTCCAGAAAGAAGTCAGAAGGCTCGGTGATCCCGGCCCCGCTACCGTTCCCCAACAAAAGCAATTGCCCGGAGATGGCTCACTGCTGCCCCCTGCAGGTGGGGCAGGCATTTCTAGATTTTTTTTTTTTTTCCACCTCTGATTGACTTTAACAGCCTGAGCCCTGAAGGCAACTGAGATCTCTCCTCCCCCGCCTTATCCTCCCCTGCCTCCTCCTCTTCCGTCTATTTTTATCTTGCAAGGGCTATTTCTTGCTTTCCACCTTAGGCTGGAATTATTGATGTTTACAGACATCTTCATTTCCCCTGCTGCAGACTGTGAGATCCTTGGGAGGGGGCTCTTTTATTCATCTGCGAGGCCCAAAGGCCCTGGCCCAGGGTCAGGCTTCAGAAAGGGAAGGAGCGGGACGCCTGGGTGGCTCAGTCGGTTGAGCGTCCGACTTGGGCTCAGGTCATGCATGAGCTTGCGGTTTGTGAGTTAGAGTCCCACATTGGGCTCTGTGCTGACGGCTCAGAGCCTGGAGCCTGCTTCCGATTCTGTGCCTCCCTCTCTATGCCCCTCCCCTGCTCATGCTCTCTCTCTCTGTCTCTCAAATATAAAATAAAACATTAAAAAAAAATTAAAAAAAAAAAAAAGAGAATGAGCAAGGCCCCTGATACATATAAGGGTCATCCCCTCGTGTTGTGCAAACCAGTGCTGTGACTCAGTAGCAAGTGAGTCGAATGATGAATACACGATGCAGACGTGCACTTACATAGCACCTACTGTATGCCAGGCGCTGTGCCAAGTAATTTGCAGATACTAATTACTCGCGAAATGAGTGTGCCTACGGATGACTATCAAATGCATGAGTGCCTGGGCTTGGTTCTCAGCTCCCGGCCGGAGACCCCTTGTCCCTGCGAGACGCGGACAGATATGGTCAGCTCTGAGCTTGGTAGGTCTGGGGACTGTGTCCATTAGAGACACTACTCACAGCAGTGGAATGGGGATCGGGGCGACTGTGATTGTTCCCAGGCTGGAAACATTGTTCGTTGTCCAAGGAGCTGCCCCGGGCCTCAGTGGAGCCCCGGGAACCAGTAGACAGGTGACTATCACCTAGCAGAGCCAGATTATCTTCCCGATTTCCTTTTTAGTGTCACCCAGAGCGTCAGTTAGAGTCCTGTTCCCCCGAGTGGGAATAAAACACTGCACGTTTGAAAATATTTGTAGCCATCTGTTTCGCGTGTCGGTGTTTTAGACCTTCAAATTTTTCGAGTCCCTGGTTAATCCACTTTGATCTTGAAGAATGACCCATTTCTCTCCCTCCTCATCGTGTCCGTCAAGAGGCACATAAAACATCCATGACTTCATACCCGTTTCACAGATGAGAAAACTGAGGTGAAAATGGAGGGAAGGACCTGCTCTGGGCCTGGATTTCTGGCTCAGAGCCCTTTCTGTGTTTCATTGCCAAAATGTACTTAGGTGGGGAAAACAGACCAATCCATTGGGCGCCGTTGTCATACCAACGCATAAGTCATGGTGGTTATGTAGATTGAAGTGGCGAGCAGGTGTAGGAAAGGGGGTCCTGATGGGACTGTAGCTGGGGAAGGCCCCGAGGGCAGGGGGTGGGGAAGGAAGAGCGCAGAGCCCCTGGGAACAGATTCTAAGAGAATCAAAGAGGAGGAGAACAGGAAGGGGCCTTGGGACCCACAAGGGGAGCGGGACCGAGGGACCAAGAGCACAGTCTCTGGAGCTGGGCGGGTCTGGGTTTAGATCTCCCTCACTTCTAGCTATGTGATCGTGGGCCACCGACTCAACCTCTCTGAACTCGGTTGGCTCCTCTGTAAACAGGGATTGTGACTGTCCCCATGCTGTTGTAAAGATGGACTGAGGCAGTACATAGTAAGTGCTCAATAATTGCTAGCTGTCACAAATACCAGCCACTTTGATCTCCTGCCTATGCCTTTGAGGGAAGGGAATGGGCTTGTCCCCGGTCACACAGCAAATAAGAGACAGAGACTGGACCTCCTCCTGCCTTCCAGCCCACTGCTCGATTTTTTTTTTTTTTTTTTTTAAGTTTTATTTATTTTGAGATAGACGGAGGGTCGGGTGGGGAGGGGGAGGGGGAGAGAGAGGGAACCCAGGCAGGCTCCACGCTGTCAGCGCGGAGCCTGATGCGGGGCTTGAACTCACGACCTGAGTTGAGATGGGACGTTAAACCCGCTGAGCAACCCGGGTTCTCCCGAGCCACTGCTGTTCTAACATACCGGGCAGCACTCTGGGTGGCTTCTCCGGAGGCTCCTGAGCGAGGGGGGCCCACTGCCCAGCAAAGCGATGCCGTGCCCACTGTCTTCACTACTGACGCCTTACCCCCATCTCGGCACAATTTCCCGCTGGCATAAAAGCCAGGGCAGAAGACCCATTTCGCGTGACCCTCCGTTCCTTCCCGCTCCCCCAGAAATATGTTCCTTCTTCCCAGGTGGCGAAAATGGCCCCTGATGGCCCCCTGCCCCCTGGAAACACCCCAGGACAGCTCAGAACCCCCCTGAGCCCCAGCCCACGCCCCCCCCCCACCCCTTCCGGCTGGCAGCGGCCGCGTCCCTCTCCTCCCGTTACCACCCCTCTTCCTGAGCCCGCTGCCCCGACCCACGTCCTCGCTGAAGTTCAACCGCACCCCTGCTTCTGAGGCTGGGAAGAGTCAACCGTCGCAGGGCCACGGACGCGTGCAATAGAAATCAGCCGGAGCCAGAGAGAGAGGCAGATACATAATTTATGGTCTGGCGGAGTGTGAGTGACAGGCCGCAGCGGGGGGCCTCAGCACCTTATCGATCCTTTCAAAAAACCTGAGAAAGGGCCCCGTGCTGAGGGCCAGGGGAGGCATGGAAGGTGCAGGCGGGGGCAAGGCCATTAAGGACGCACTGCGACCAGGCCCGCTGCCGGGGTGGGCGGGGGGCTCCGGCAGGTGGGGCACACACGCGTGCCTCCGATCGATGACGCCATGTCAAAACATAAAATGTATGCTTCGGCTCTTAAGCCAAATGTGCGTGAGATTTTTTAAAAGCATTGATTCAGGATGGATCAATGGAAATCGAGGCATATATTTTTTTTTTCCTCGTGCAAAAAGGGGGTTATAGCACTTTGCAGAGAGGCCCCCGCCAGGGCTGGCAAGAATAAATGTTCTGCGAGGAGTGCCTTCTTCTCCACTGGCCACCAGAGAGCTCCGGGGGGGAAGGTCAAGGTGTTCTCTCCCACCGTGGAGGCGCCCGCCTAGCTAGGGGGTGAGGGCTTCCACTTCTGCACCCCCGGGTGGGGACCTGCCTGCCCTTCACCCAGCGCTCACTGGGTCATCTTTCAAAGATAATTCTAGGGGCGCCTGGGTGGCTCGGTCAGTTAAGCGCCAGACTCTTGGTTTGGGCTCAGGTCATGATCTTGGGGTTTGTGAGTTCGAGCCCCGCACGGGCTCTATGCTGACAGCTCAGAGCCTGCTTAGGATTTTTCTCTCCCCCCTTCCCTGCCCCTCCCGGGTTCTCTCTCTCTCTCTCTCTCTCTCTCTCAAAAACAAATGAACAAACATAAAAAAAGATAATTCTACTCTTTCTCTAATTTCTAAACAAATCTGACCAACTCTACTTTCAGAACCTAGCCAGGCCCCCCCTTCCCCCCGTTTACCATCTCCAGCTGGCGCACGGCTCACCTGGGTCCTCTTCCCACCCAGCAGCCAAAGACCGTCACCCTGAGTCGCACTGGTCCCCCACGAACCTACCCTGCGTCTTGCCACCCCGACCTCACCTCCCACCCACCATCCCCCTCACGGACCCCCTCTGAGATGCCTTTCCTACTGCCCAGCCTTGTCGGGCACCAGCCCCCCCCCGCCCCACCCATGACCCCCCCCTTTTTTAAATAAATAGCACCGAACACTATTTATGCTGTTGTCTGTGGGTTTATTTATGGTCTGTCATTTCTTACAGGATACAAACGACATGAAGGCGGGGGCCTCGTTCGTCTTCACCGCTACGTTCTCAGACCTTGGGACAGGGTTCGGCAGAGCAGGTGCTCAGTAAATGCTCGCTGAAACACGGGAGGGAGGAGGGAAGGAAGGAAGGAGGGAGGGAAGGAAGGAGCCGTACGCGCCGTGTGAAGCTTCTGTTAGGACAAAAGCCAAAAGACATCCCAGCAGTCACGATCTGCAAAGACTTTCACAGGAGCTGGTCACCTGTAGCTAGGAGTTCTAACCAGAAGGTCTGCCTTTGGGATTTCGAGTCATGGAAGAAAGCCCGTTATCCAAGTTGCTCTTCTGGGGGGTGGGGGTGCGGGGACGGGCTTATCTTTTGATCACATGAAACTCACGGAGCGTCAAAACCCTGGCATCCCCCCTGCCCAGCTTTGTTGGAACAGGGGCGCCATTAAGGGTGAGCCTCTCTCTCCTGGGGTCCAGAAGAGTCGCAGAGGCTCCTGGCCCTAAAACGGTGGGGCAAAGGGCGACAGAATCTGTGGGGGTCTCAGGGGACCCTCCTGGGCTCCCTGTCATCCCGGGTGCTGGCCGCTGGGCTCCCACTCTGGGATGGAGGCTGGAGACCTGCCTTTTTTTCTCCGCTGCCCTTTTCGAAGCCACATATCATTTTTCACTGTCGTGAGCACTTACCTGGCCAGGACAGCCAGACCCGATGATGAGATAAAATGAATCTTCACCACCCAGGAGAGAGCCTGAGAGGTAATTCCCCCAACAGGCCTGTGACCTGGTTCCCCTTCTCTTTCCCCCCACCACCCCAGCCCCATCCTGGGCAGGAGAGGCTGGAGAGAATCGTTGTAATTCGGCCCCCGTGCTCGCGAAGACAATTATGTAATCATTTCCCTCAATCATCCGCCAGGTCGCCAGTCTCATTCTGTTTGTTATTTATAGGATGACGGTCACCAACTTCAGTGGGGGGAGGAAAAGAAGGATGGGATGAGAGGCGTGGGGGAGGGGGAGATGGAAAAGTGCTCGCTCACAATTACTCTCTCCCCTTCTGCTTCCCCCCCAAGTTGCTTCAATGTGCCTCTCTCCTCTTCCCCCTCTCTCTGAATCTCACTCCCGCCCCCTCCCTGCTCCCCCCTCTTCTGTCTGCTTCTCTTTCTGCTTTAATAGCCCCCTCTCATCTTCCCGCTCCCCTGCCCCGGCCCCCAGCCTGGCTCACAGACAAACCTGACCCCTAATGGTTTCTGACGGTGAGATCACCCCTGTGCAGAGCAAGAAGCCTACCTTCCCCATCAGCCACATCTTCCGTTGGGTACACCCTGTGGGTTTCCATTAGTGACCCCGGCCCCTGGGACGGAGGCCGGGTGGGGTGGTGGGCGTCAGACACGAGCGTCTCATTCTCGAGTCCCTCGCTGTCCCAGCTGAGAGTGCCCCCTGCCCCTTGATCTGGGCTCCCCGCTATTTATCTGGTGTGGTTCAGAGTCGAGGAGGCCAGTGTTCCCCCTAGGTCCCTCCTCCCATCCCTAGATGCTGTTCTTGTACAGCGTTCAGGGCCCCTTGGGCCTCAAGGGGGCTCTTGTCTAGGAGATAAGACAGAAAAGCAGAAGGACTCTGGACCAGACCGCACCACTTACCAGCTGTGTGATCCTGGGCAAACCACCTAACCTCTCTGGGCCTCATCTGTGATGGCAGTTAAGTCGTACCTTCTTCATGGGGTTCGTGTAAGGATTACATGTGTTAATACTTGTAAAGCACTTAGAACAGTAGCTGATACATTTACAAGTACACATCCTGTATTCGTTGTCGTTATATCTGTCATCTCATGTCTCAACCTGGGGATGCGGATGTGAGGCATGGGAGGTGCCGTCTGGCCGGGACCCAAATAGAACAAGCCTCTTAACCTGCCGCTAACAAGTCTTAAACCTTGGGCAAACCACATTTCCTCCTTGGATCTTAGTCTTACTATCTCTGCAGTACTGAGAGTACCTGGTTACGGGAGTGCTGGGAAGCTGAAATGAGCTAATGAACGTTACGAACAAAGCTTCTAAAGCCAGACCTTCTGAGGTCAAGTCCCAGCTCTATGACTTAGTAGCTGTGTGACCTTGGACAAGTTCCTTAGCCTCTCTGAGCCTCAGATACTCTGTCTCCCTATAATACTGTCACCTCTGCCCCCCTCCCCACCTCCACCGCCAACCTCATAGGGTTATGGGGAGGATGAAGGGAGTTAATTTAAGTAATTTAGCACCAAGCACGACCTGGGCAGGGGTTGGTCATTATTGGTTACTGCCAGAAAATGCTTCTTTTCTGCCTCCTGTCTCTGAAGGGTTTCGTCTCCTCTCCTCACTCCTTGTGTTGGGTGGCTTGAGGCAGGAGGTCTTACCTTTTGACCAAACCCAAGCCCTTCTGATGGACTCAGGCTAGCAGCACCACCTCCGGAAGCAGAAGGGGACTTGAGCGCTTAGGCGGGAGCTCACGGTAGCGATACCCTGGGCAAGGCGATGAGGAGTGAAGTCCTAGAACCGGGCCTCACGGGGCAGGTCCTGGTTAAGCCAGCAACTCCCTGTGCGACCTTGGACAAACTCCCTCTTTTCGGCCTCAGCTTTCCCATCTGTCAAATGGGAATGGCTGCTTGCCCGCTTCCCGCATGACCGCAGAACTCCAAGAAAATAATCAGGAAGCAGACGTCCTGAGATCAGAAGTGCGTCAGAGCTCGAAGTTGCTTGTCCCATTTGGGTTCTACTGGTGGCAAGAAAGTGCCTCGCTCAAGGGGCCTCGTGTTGTGGAGGGCACCCAGGCAAAAACCAGAGAAAGAAGGACAGCTTCCAGAAGGGCAGGAATCGAAGCGAGGCTCCCGCCTTTAGTCACGAACGCGTGGGTTATATCTCTATGGCTTTGCCACCCTTGAAGCCTTGCGGACGGGCTATTTCTTCAGCCTCCAAGGAAGTTGTTCCCCTGCTCTCAGACCTGCTTTCTCAGAGCGTTTGCTGTCTTACAACATCAACTCGCCCTTGCTTGGCGTCTAGGCCCTTTCTCAACGCCGTGGGTCACAGACGCACTTGCCCGTGGGTCCAGGCAGCTAACGTAACGGGTGCCGTGGGCCAGGTGGCAGGCGGCTAACACCTCTGCCCTTGGAAGAGTGGGTTGGTCATTCGCCTGTTTGCTCTCAGACCGGTCCCCCTTCCCTTTCCGGCCGGGTGCTGCATCGCAGGGTGGATCCCTGTAAACTACATTTCCCATGATCCTTTAACAACCGGCTTCCAGCTAGGTTCAGCCAATGGGAGGTGCTGGTGGGAGACTGGGGGGGGGGGCGCGGTTGAGAAGAAGGGAGAAGTCAGGGTATTTCTCCCCCTCTCTCTCTTGCAGATAACTCCTCCTCCTTCTGGCTCGCGACCTCTCTCCACTAGCCTCACTTCTGTAGGGCAGGCCCTCCATAGTTCTAGATTCTCCCAGGAGTCTCTATGCCTGAGCTGTGATAACATCGCCTCCTCCCTCTGTCCCTTTTGTCCCAGTTGCTAGTCTCAGGATTGCGTCACCTTCTCCTCATTGATTTTTTAGCTCTTCTAACACCTTCCTAGTTAAATACCTGCATTAATTCCCTCCGCTGAATCCCTAGCATGGGTTTGGTCTTCCTGGATGCTCTCTGAGTGACAGATACAAGGAGCAGTCGCTGCTCAGTGCCTGCCAATGGTGGCCCGACAGGCATGTGGGTCTGTCTGATCTGATCTCTCCAGCAAAGGCAGGTATCCAGATTTCTCTATGATGTCTGCTTTTCACATGTTAGCCACTAATCTCAGTTCTAAGCTTTTATTCTGAAGGCCGAATGAAACAAGTTTGCACGTCCTAGTCTGCGGCTCTGCTCTTTATCATGACCCGGTGTTGCCGCAACGCTTCCTTCCCCTGGTGTTTCCTGGGTCACATCCTCGGGAAGGACACGGGACTGGTTTAGCTCATGTGCTTAGACAGGGTTACTGCCCCCGCAGTGGATTTGCAGCTTTGGGATCAGTTACCCTCTTTTAACCAAGCAGCCGAGGTTGGGGGGCGGTCACGTGGGACAAAGGCAAGTTGACTCAGGAATGTGAGGCTAGATACGTGAATGGGTATAAGAGGCCATTCGGCAAAATGCTTGAGTCTCACTCCGGTCCTCCTTCCACTTTATTACTTGGACCTCCTCTGGTTCGTCAGCTTTTTGTTTGGTCCAGAATCAAAAGCGTTACTGTAAGCCGGGTTTCTGGGCTTGGATGAGTCAATTCTGGTCTCAGGACTTCAGCTTCTTTCTGAAGATTACTCGAGACCTGGTAGTCTATGGTTCTTCAGTTGCTTTTTCCGTGACACCCATCAATGTATGTCCTCATCTTTCTATCCATCCATCCAGCCATCCATCCATCCATTCACCTACCCATCCATTCATTCAACGATTATTCATCGTCTCCTGTGGACCAGATACTGTAGCAGGTGCTGGATAAAATAAGACGGACTAGGCCTGCCCTCGTGGAACTACATTCTAGTCAGGGGAGAGAGATGATAAACAAATAAATACATACAGCAGATAATTTTTCATAGTTACGGGTGCTGGATGGATCGACAGGATTCAGAATGGAGGGACAGTTTTGGCTGGCCGGTCAGGGAAAGCCTGTGTGAGAGGTGACGTTTGAGCTCAGATTTGAAAAAGGATCTGTGGGGAGACTATTCTAGATAGGGGATGTGCTAGGTGGAGGGTTCAGGGAGCTCAAAGGTCTTGAGAAGAAAGGCAGTAGCCTAAAGGAGGCCAGAGTGGCCGAAGCAAAGAAGAGGGAGAGTGCTGGGAGAGAGGGTTGGAGATAGAGCGGGGGCCAAATTTCCAGAGCCTTGCGGGCCACAGAAAGGACGGGCGGTTTGATCCTGAGCCCAACGGGAAGCCATTTCTGACCGGTGCCTGTCGGGTAGCTGTGACCACCGTGAGGGCATCATTTCTTCTGGGACCGACCAAGGCCAGCAGCTGCTGATGTTGCCAGGACAGTTCCCAGAAGTGGCCGTGTCAGGAATGAGGGAGGCCCCGGGCGTCCTGCCACTGAATGCTGGCCAGAGCCAGACTGACTTAGGCCAGTCTAGAGCTGAAGAGGGGGTGTGCGGGGTCCACAGGGCTCTAGACATCCAAGTTGACCCAAGTGAAGTTCTGGAAACTCCCCCGTTTCACAGGCCCTGCGCTTCAGGGCTGGGGAGGGATATAACACCCGGCAAACACGGAGTGAGCCAAGGCTCAGCTAGCCTGCTGCGCTATTGACTAACTGATGACCTTGCACAAGGTACCTCCCTCCCTGAGCCGGTTTTCCCATCCGTAGCAAGGACACAATCGCAGCGCCCTCCCATGGCCATCAAAAGAATCCAGCGACAATGCCAAGAAAAGCAGAAGACGTGAGAGCCCAGTACATCTTAGCTATTTTTCTTCTTCTTCTAGCCTTGTATCATCACCAAGCCCCGGCCACGCTAGACAATGTCAGGAATAAAATATTCTTCCCCATCTTGACCTGTGAGTCGGTGACCTTGTAATTTTCTTCCCACACCGGGGCAGGGGACAAAAGATGTCAGCGGAGACCTATAAGGTCCTATAGGATCTGGCCCCCACCGACCTCTCTAATCTAATTTCTTGGCGCCTTCTACCTCATTTAAACTAAATGGCCCACTCCTGGCTCCACAGACGTTCTGAGTTTCTTCCTACATTGGGATACTGCCCAAGACTTGGAGGATAGGCCTTGTCTGGGGCAGGGGGGGGTGGGGGTGGGGGGGGGCCGGGCGCTCCAAGCACTTCCTCTGGCCCTCATCCAAGGCCACAGGAACTCCTCAGAGTCTTGGATTAAGTCCTCGGGGGCCCTCCCTGCAACCAAGCCTAGAGCAGAACAAGGTCTCTTTTACATTGTTCTTTCTCTACACATCTTTTATTACAAGGGCGATTGTCCTGTGATCCATGTGATTGCTATTTTCTGACCCTCTTCCCAGCGGGCTCGGAGTCCCATGATGTCAGAGATCATGCCTGATTCACTCGCGTGTATACCCTCGACACCTCACACGGTGCCGGCACACAGTAGGTGCCCACTAAGTATTGATCGAGCGGATGGGTGGGTGCCTGATGGAGCTGAGATCCCAGACCAGCCTATGCTCTTCCCACAGCCTCATTCTGAGACCACCAGCCCGGGTTGGCGACGCGGATCGTATGCAGGCTAGAGAAGCTCCTCGTCAAAGGCAAGGCCAAGATCAGCGGGAAAGGACCAGGTCAAAGCAAAGGATCCAGATGTGCAAATTCCCTTCAACGAGGCAGATGTGACCCGGCGATTCCACACCAGGCACAACCTGGTTGCATCTGATCCCTCGTTTCCATTAAAGGAATTGTAGCAGGTGCAAAAACTGGAGATTATCCCAAGAATTAAGATATGAAAAGCATGTTAGATCACTAAATTCCAATTAGGGAAATTAAATTGTGCACACTCCCCTCCTGACGCAATATCAGGAGCTTGCATTAGCTCTGGGCTGTGGTTCTAATAAAATTAGAGAATAACACTTTAATTGAATTGTGCTTAAAAGGATCACGCTGACAAATGTGATTGTATCTGGCTGGGATGCACACCTTCTCCGGCAATCATTAAATCCGATGAAATGCCAGTCTCGGGATCTTGACAGTTTTCTGAGACAATCTGTGAACCGTGCTGTATCTTGGAGTATCTAATCAATTTAGAGCCGCCTCATTAGGACTTGGCTGCTAACGGATACTTAAAAATCAAAGCAAATTACTGCACTCCATGGATAACTAGCTAATCATATCGATACAACATGGCTAGATTGTGTTGCAACAATTCATTTCCTCTTTAAGAAGCCACTGTCACCCATAATTTAGGGATTGAGATTCATAAGCCTGGCGCAGACAGCTCCGATGTCAAGGATTTTCCTGAGCTCAGCACCAAGGAAGGGGCAGATGTCACCCCGAGTCCTGGGGTGAGCCAGAGCCAACCCCTTGACTCTTTTGCTTCACGTCCCACGAACCCCAGGCTCATTCTCCGGTAGCAAGCCCAGGAGCGTTATTGCACAAAAGAGGAATCAGATGATCAGAGACAGACGGCGTCTTTCCTAAGATCACACAGTAACTTGGTGGGAGCGCCAGGATTTACCCTTTCTGGACGGCACATCAGATTTTCTTATGTCGTTTTCATAGCAGTTTACGACGGCACTTGTACCTTCCTCGATCGCTTCCTGGGGTCCTTTTTTAATATTCTGACTACTGAGAAGCCCCGCGACCACCACCGTCATCCCCAAACAGTCAGTCTATACTTCTGGAGAACTTACTGTGAATTTAAATCATTTGATATTCACAACGACCCTAGAAGCACATCCTCTGATTGGTGCGGTAGGCACGAATGCTGGCCACCGGGTATTTTGGACTTTCCCCCTCTAGGACACACGGTGGGACTACACTTCCTGGCTCCCTGTGGTTGGATGGGTCAGGGGACGGGTTCCGGCCAACGAGTGTGGACAGAAGGGACACGGGTTATTCACCGACTAGAGCAAGACCTTCGCCGTTCTTTGTCCCTCCAGGTCAGCAACCAGCAACCTTTGAGCTCGTAGCTGTTCCGAATACCGCGAGCAAAGACTCCTGGCTGACCCGCAGCGGACTTGGGGCACGAGCGAGAAGGAGACCCGTGTGGTCGGAAGCCTCTGAGCTTTTGGGGTGGTTTGTGGTTTCAGGATGATCTGGCTTGTCCTGACTGGTAGAGTTTTCACCCCCGTTTTACGGGCGGGGAACGAAAGCGACGATTAGGTCGGATTCAGGCGCTCCCAGTGGATCTCTCGACAGCCTAGAAGTTTCCTTGGCTCCCGCTCTGTCTACTTCCCAGCCTCTCTCCTCATTCCAGGGTACCTCCTTGACACCAGTTTCTGGGCCTGCGAGGTGTACAGTGGGGGGGGGGGGGGGGGGGGGGAGTTGTGTGTGCCAAGAACTGCTTTTCAGAGACCCAGGTCAGGCCTGTCCCGATCCCCATTGCCTGCCACTCGGCTCATGCCCGGACAGATATACTTTTGAACACGTGCCTTTCCAGGCCTCTGAACCGTCGGCTTTCCGTGTAGACGTGCCCGAAAGCTTTCTTTTGGACGGAGGAAGTCCAGGCACGGTGAAGGTCTGGCCAGGGACATTGGACGGGGACTTTTCTGCGCCGTAACTCCCCCTCCTCGAGCCTGACCAATTTGGCACCGTGGATGTATTACGGGCGAGGAAGGAAGGTTCTGCAGTGATGTTCTCTTGAGCGTGCCTCACCACTGGCCTCGCAGGGTTGCTGGAGGGAGGGAGCCTGAGCCCCCCAGCCCTAGAAGAGGAGGGGGGGGGCGGGGAGAACGTTTGCAGAAATTGTATACAGCTCCGGGAAATGTCTACCCTTTGTGAACCATATCTGAGTCGGTTAAGACGGTAATTGCAGACCTACCCCGACATAGAGAGAGGGCAGGATGGCAGGGCCTGCTATTAACATGTTCTCTCAGGCACAACAGCTTGTTGACAGGAGGGCTGCGGACTGCGGGGCAATTGTCTGGTGGCTCCGGGGGCCACGGCTTCTCGCCCCACCCCCTCCCTGGCTGTTGGGTCCGTGGCCAGCAACCCTAGTGACCGGTCTTGGGGTGCCCCTTGCCAGGATGCTCAGAGGGGTGCAGGCACCTAACGAGGTTCCACTACCGGCTCCTGGTCACGGTCATGTCCGTCCCACCTGCCACAGCCCCAGAGAAGGCCAGTATGCCCCCCCCCCCTCATCTGGGCCGCTTCGTTGGAAGACACTTGAAGCCTGAAGGCAAGCAGTCTGGGTCCTGGTCTGGGCTCACCCACCAGGGGACCCTGGCAGGTGCCTTCCTCTGTCACATCGTCAGTCTTTCTATTTTAAAAGAAAGAGTCTCCCTAGAGCAGCAGTAATCACATTTAGATCATCTAATTTGTTGGCGGGAGGCCTCTTGCGGATGTGGAGGTTTGACACAGATGATTTTTATTTTAATATGTATCACTTCAATATTTGTGGGCAGGATGCAAACAACAGAAAAAAAATGGTGGCTCGCGAAAGGAGAAAACGCATTCATGGAAAGATGTAGAGGGGCTAAGAGACTTGCCCCGAAGACCAGAGAGTAAGAAAAGGAGTCCCCATAACATCATTAAAAAAAAGCAAAACTGGGGCACCTGGGTGGTTCAGTCGGTTGAGCGTCCGACTTCAGCTCGGGTCACGATCTCCTGGTCCGTGGGTTCGAGCCCCGCGTGGGGCTCTGGGCTGATGGCTCAGAGCCTGGAGCCTGCTTCCGATTCTGTGTCTCCCTCTCTCTCTGCCCCTCCCCTGTTCATGCTCTGTCTCTCTCTGTCTCAAAAATAAATAAAAACGTTAAAATAAATAAATAAGTAAATAAATAAATAAAATTAAAAAAAAAAAAAGCTTCTTAGCCAAATCTGGTGAGAGCGCATCTGATTGGTGGACCCAGGTCATGTGATTGTCCTCTAGCTGCAAGGGAGGCCGGGAAAGCAAGTCACTGGCGGTTTCAAACTTCTCCATTTGGAAGCAGGCCCTGGCGGCAAAAGAGATCAGCAAGTGTCCCTTGCAAATTACAAATGTAAAACTACCGTGTAGCCCGCATATAGCTGTATAATGCAAATGCGCTGATGAGTTAAAGATAAACTTAGCCAAAAAAGCAGTGGCGTTCAAATTTCAAAGTATTGACATTCAAATTTTAAAATAAAAATATTTAAGAGGAAGAATAATTTTGCTTTACAGAGCCAAATCTCACCTGAAATGCGAATATGGCTACGCCAATGCTCTTCTGGAGTTCTAGAAGCATCCCATGATCTGGCGGTTGGTCCTCATTTGCAACCACTGCATCCTGAAGTTTCTCTGTGTTCTTTTCTCTTTAGCCCTCCGTGATTACAGTTGTATTTTTTCTTTTAGTTTATTTATTTATTTTGAGAGGGACAGAGACAGTGCGAGCGGCGGAAAAGTCAGAGAGACGGAGCGAGAGAGGATGCCAAGTGGGGTCTGCATTGCAGAGCCCGACGTGGGGCTCGCACTCCCCACGCGGTGAGATCTTGACCTGAGGCGGAAGCAAGGGTCAGATGCTTAACGGACTGAGCGACCCAGGCGCCCCGACAGTTGTGTTTCTTGGCACTAATGTGATTATAAATGCAAAAATAAGCACGGCATTAGACTGTGTGGCAGTTCTCAGTTGTAAGGTGGTCATCCCTTTCAGTGACCAGAATATTCTCAGAACAGTAATGAATAGGAAAACTCTTCACAGTCTCCAAAGCCCCCTCTGATCAAAGGGATTCTCCCACATGCTTCTCCCCAGACTCTGGTTCTTCTTTCCTTCCAGACGGATGAAGGAACTGCCCTTCCTTCTCCCCTTAGAGTTAGTGTGGCTTTGCAGCCTACCCAAACCAATGAGTGTGTCACTTCTGGGCAGAAGCATCTCAGAGTTAATTCGTAAATCTCCACATTTCGTTTCACCCTGTCATGATGGCCAGTGGTATTCCAGTTGGTGCCTCTGTCAGCCTATGTGGATAAATATGATAGGGAGCACAGGCTCCTTGCCAACATGTGATGGACATGTAGTATTAGTGAGCAAATAACTCTTTCTTGTTTTAAACCACTGGGATTTCGAACCTGTTTGTTATGCAGCATGATCTAGCCTGTGCTGACTGATACACTCAGTAAGGTAGGGAGTACAATCGCTGTTATCTCATTTTTACACGACAAAGGACTCTGGTACAGGGAGTTTGAGTACCTTGCTCAAAGTCAGACAGCTAGGAACATTCAGATGGAGAACTCAAGTCCCTGTCCCAGTCATTCCAAATCTTATCCTTCTCCCAGTGACTCACACAGCTGGGAATGCAGTCTCTGTGACAAGCAGGCAAGATTGGGAGAAAGTATGGCACGTCTCAGTAGCTGGAGCATAGAGTTTTTGAGCCACCGATGTAAAAGATCATTCCGAGTGCCAAGTACATTTCCACTTCAAAGTGGCCAAGTTTAAGAGTGAGCCATTCTGAATGTTTAAATTTAAAAAGTCAGTTCTCAAATTTCCCCCAACAGCCAGGGAGGTTGACAAGATGATAGATGCATTTGGAACTGTCGAGCTTCCGTTCCAAGAAGCTGTCACTGGCTGTAAACCTGTTCACAAGAGTGATGTGTGTCCCCATGTCTGTGGGTGGCCACTCGGTGCGAAGGGGAAGGACTCTACTTTCTACCTGTGGGTTCCATCCACCTCCACTTGAGCAGCAACCATCTCATCTGAAGGCAGAAAGTGTGGCTTGTGAGACAGGTGGCTCGGAAAATCACCAGGTCTTACCGCAGAGTTCACGGTCACTCCAACTATCACGGTCATGATATTAAGGGAATGTGACTGGAAGTCAGCACGGGTTGCATAATTTAGCCAGTGTTTTCTCCAAAGGCAGCAGCATTCATTGGGGGTTCAGACTCCATTTAGTCTCATCTTTTGAGAGTAAAATGCTTCCTGCAGGTTCCTGAGCATTTCCAACTCTCTCTCTCTCTAGTATACACACTATATATTTTATATAATAATATATTTATAATTATAAAATTTATTTATACATGTTTATATTATTTAAGTGTATGGATATAGATATAGATATAGATATAGACATAATCTCCAGAGAGACAGATCTATTTTAAAGAATTGGCTCACATGATTGTGGGGGGCTGGCACGTTGGCAGGCTGGAGATTCAGGGAAGAGTTGATGTTTCAACCTTGAGCGCAAAAGCTAGAAACTCAGAATTTCTATGTTGCAATCTGAAGGCAGAATTCCCGTTTTGAAAAACCTCAAGTTTTTGTTCTCAGGGTCTTCAACTGATTGGATGAGGCTCATCTTCTTTACTTGATGTCAATTGAGAGCAAGTGTTAATCACATCTCTCTCTCTCTCTCTCTCTCTCTCTCTATATATATATATATATATATATATATACATATATATATATATATATCTTTACATCAACATCTAGACTGATGTTTGACCAAACAATCGGTCATCACAGTCTCGCCAAATTGACAAAAAACTAACCATCACACCAGGACTCGTCTGAAGAACGTGCAAACAGGAGAGGCGCGTCCATGAACAATGAAGCCAGCTGAGGTCCTACGAGCTATGACCATACACAGCGTTTTCCACTTCCGGTATCTCCACGCTCCTAGCTCCAATCCCAGCTTCGGGAATCTTCTGATGAGTAATAACATTTGATAAAGGGTACCAATAATGACAGCAGACAGTATTTGGTCCAGCAGATGTTTTGCATGCCTGCCTCCATTTAACCATTAGAACAGTCCTGCGAAATGTGGATTACTGGCATTCCATTTTACGGAAGTGGAAACTGAGACCTAGAGAGAGGGAGTTACGACAGTCAGGGCTGGCACCCAAGTGTTTCTTATCCTCTAGTCTACATTTCCTCATAAAGTTCCCCTACAATTCACTCTGAAGGGAGTTGCCCTTTCAGTCTCCCCAGCCAGAAGCACCAATACTCTGGGACCTGCCTGTGCAGTGTCCTTCCTGTCACGTGGTACTAGGTGACCCTTGGTCCCGGATTACAGGCAACTGGGCTCAGCTTAGTTCTTCTCTGGGAATAAGACACCTGCGTGCTTACGGCTGACAGAGCTGTTAGCTCTTCCCTTTCCTCGCTTAAGCATCCTCTTCCCAGCTCGGCAACCTTGGTATTCACTCTGTGCCAGCTGGTAAGGACATAGTAATGAATAATAATGCGAGCAGTGGGGTGATGATGAGGACGAAGAAGAGGAACGTCCTAGCGATGGCCCTGATGATGATACAGCAGCCCCGAAGGTGTCTGATCAGTGCTAGGCCAACGGCTCCCTCGTTCTAGATGCTTCTATACAAGCACCCTGCGCCACGTTGGGGGAGCTGATGGTGTCACTTGTTAATTTCACAGTCATACCGGCCCTTGATGGCCACTTCCTCCCGCCATGCCTCCTCATGGGTGTTTGCCACACCAAAGGCTCCAGACTAGGGTGTCAACATTTGGCGTTCCTGTTTCTCCCCGCCACCCCCCTTCTGGGCTCTTTGGTCATAAATTAACTGGCTGTATATGCGTGGGTTTATTTCTGGCCTCTCTATTCTGTTCCATTGATCTAGGTGTCTGTTTGATTCTGTTTTGATGGCTATAGCTTGGTGACATAGTTTGCCATCGGGGGCTGGGACACCTCCAGCTTTTTCTTCTTTCTCAAGATTGCTTTGGTTCTTTGGGATTTTCTCAGCTTCCACACACACGTCAGGCTTGTTTGTTCTATTTCTGTGAAAACCGCCATCAAAGTTTTGATAAGAATTGCCCTGGGTCTGTAGATACGGCTTTGGGTACCGTGCGGGCTTTTCAAACAAAATTAGTTCTTCCCAATCCGTGAGCATGGAATACCTTTCTGTTTATTTGTGGCCTCAATTTTTTTCATCAATGCCTTCTATTTTCCAGGGAGGTATTTTTTTTTTAACCTCCTTGGCTAAGTTTGTTCCTAGGCATTTTGTTCCGTTTGATGCAATTGTAAATGGGATTGTTTCCTTAATTGAGGTTTCTGCTAGTTCGTTGTTAGTTTATAGAAAGGCAACTGATTTTTTTGCATATTGCTTTGTATCCTGCAACTGTGCGGGATTCATTTATTAGTTGTAACAGTCAAGTTTCTTAATTGAGGCTCAGTTACTTCTCCGAAAAGACAAGGCGACAGAGATAAAGGTCGGGAGTAGTTAGAGTGGCCATTCCCTTATTTCATGAAGGTCCTCGCAAACCTAGATCTTTACTGGGATGGTTTCTGCCTTCTCCCACCCCCCACCACCACGGATGATCTTTATCCTCCTGATTACTCTCTCTCCTAAATTTTTTTTTTAATTTTTTTTTTAACGTTTATTTATTTTTGAGACAGAGAGATACAGAGCATGAACGGGGGAGGGGCAGAGAGAGGGAGACACTGAATCTGAAACAGGCTCCAGGCTCTGGGCCATCAGCCCAGAGCCCGACGTGGGGCTCGAACTCACATACTGTGAGATCGTGACCTGAGCTGAAGTCGGCTGCTTAACCGACTGAGCCACCCAGGCGCCCCTCTCTCTTAAATTTTTTAAAAAATATTCCCATATCTGTCCACACACAGGCATTTTTGAGCTCTTCAAAATGGCGGCCATGACCCATCCTCGAGACACTCTTTTTCCCCAAAGGGAAAGGGGTTCCCTACACAGGTTGTTACCTGTGCCCCCAGCTCTGTCACTACCAGCCCAAAAGGGGGGCTAGGGGTGGGATCAAGCCTCATGAATGAGGGTAAAATAAGGGGTCATGGGCTCCTACCATATACATTTTCTTGTTTGATTCTCCCAACTAAGTTGTGAGGCATGTATCATAATCTTCGCTTTGTGCACTGGAGGAATCCACAATTCAGAGAAGCAAAGCCACCTTTCCAAGATCACACAGCAAGTAAACGAGAGTTCAAATCCAGGTAGGCGAAGGCTGTAGAGGGTAAGGTAATCCCGGCGGCTACGACACACAAACCCAGAGCCTCAAAGGTTTCATACAGAAGAAGGTGAATTGCTCACTCGTGTCCAGTATCTCTGATTGGAAGGTTCTCCTGCGATCCAGAGACCCAGGCACCCTCCCTCTTGTAGCTCTTTGCTTTAGAGCACTTGACTCCCAATGTCACTCTGGCGTCCTTTTCTAGTCCGGCCAGCCAGAAAGGGAAAGAGCACAGAGGATCACGCAGGAGGGGGGGGGGGCAGGTATGGGAGAGTCCTGTGCGCTCCTCGCCCCCCAGGTCAGATCCATTTCCTTCCGTGCTGAGCAACCTCAGAGGCTCCTCCACACAGCTCTCTAGTTAGCTGCTATTGATTAACTGAAACTCATCCCTAAGGTGAAATTTCCCTGCCACCTTGATCTGAGTGGCTCAAGAGACACACATTTCTTTGCTACTCTGTTTTGGAAGTGGAGGGGAGGTGCCGGGAGGGCAACGTTACTATGTCAGGAAACATTGAGAAAGGCTTTGAAAGAAACAGGAAAAAAAAAACAAAAAAACGCAGTGTGTCCTGTATGGCTCATTCTTCTGGATTATCCCCGCACGTCTCGGTCTTTGAGCTATTTTTACATCTTTAAAAATTGTAGAACGTGAATAATAATTCAAATGCCTCTCGTCCATAGGAATGCAAACGAATTTTGTTTGGTCCGAATGCAGTTGATGAATGACGTATGGGTAGATTATTTTTGCATTTATTTATAAATTCATTCCAGCTGTCCCAATTGCCTGTGTCTGTGGTTCTTCGGATTTTCCATTGAGCAGTTGCAATACCTGAGAGTTGCCTCCTTAATTAATGAGTTAAATAAAATCTTTGATGCACAATTGCTTTATACTTGTATGTTGTCCTGGGACAGCTACAAGTCGTCAGAGGGAGCAGGAAAACCCTATGGTACATTACAGTCTCCTCCTTTCCAGGAACCTCACGCTCATCATGGAAGAGAGGCAGAGCAAGTATTGTTAGCTCCATTTTGCAGCCGAGAAGACTGAGACCCGCCGTGGGGACTATCAGATACCAGAGATCACGGGGCTAGAAAACGGTGGGACTGAGAATTCAAGCCCAAGTGTGTCTGTTCCTAACACCTGAGTTTCTCACCCAACCAGTTCTAGAGGCAAATGGGATAGTAACGAGATGGATATTAACACCTCTCTTATGGGGTAAATGATCAATCAAACTGATTGAAATTTGGGGGAAATTAAACGACGTTGAGGGAAGTCTGTGTCCAGAACCCGATCCCGGACCTCTGTTTTCTGGGACACTTTGATGTGATCCAAACGAGCCTACTTTTCTCGCTGAGATGTTCCTTGAACATCTGTTCTAGCGTTTTGTTTTCTTTTGTTTTGTTTTGTTTTCAAAAAGGCAGGGAAGATTGCTAGGTGGTTTTGGTTCCTAAAATGCTCTCTGAACCTTTATTCATAGAAGCAGAAGCAGGCGGCGTCTGCCTTGTAGGGCTCAGGTCTGGGCCCTGGCAAGGGCCAGGAGCAACGGAGCTGGCACGGGGTACCGCTCTGGGGCCGCGGGAAGGTCACAGTCGGCTGAGGTTCCTGCTCACAGGGCTCTGGCCAGCGTTTGCTGAGGCAGAGTGGAGTCAGAATTAAGACGTGTCTGGCACAATGTAAGACTCCTGGGTTTGGGGCCAGGCTGGCCTGAGTTCAGATCTTACCTCTGCCACTTAGCAAACATGAGCTTGAAATGCCTGACATCTCTCTGGACCTCATCTTCTTTCCCTGTAGGGTGGGAGAGAATAACCCCAACTTCACAGGGGGACCTCAGTCCGGCCTGCCTTTCGCTCACCCCCACCCTGTGCCTGTGGGCTCCTTCTGCCCAGAATTGGGCACACAGGTCACCTGCGCTGCCACTGATGGCTGGCGCGGAGGGTGGAAGGCCTTGGAACCAGCTACTTACTTTCGACACCTCTTTCCTCTCTCTCTCTCTCTCTCTGCCAGAAAAGCTTCTTCACTTCTGCAAGGTGGCTGGCAGGGCAAATTATGATTGGCATCTGCTTGCAAAGGGTAAGCGGTCCAGAGAGAGGAGAGAGAGCAGGGGAGCCGGGCAGGTGCTCCCTGAACCTGTGCTGGGGCCCGTCCCGGATAACGCTGGGCAGGTTGTGAGCCGACCCCCTTGTTTATTTCCACGTCCCAAAGAAAATCCACCCCTCAAGAAGCCCGAGGTCTGCGCCTCTCTTCCAGTCTATTCTAGCACGCTTTGCTGGGCGCTTGCGTCACCCCCAGCCCTTGTTTTCCACCCCGGCCAGCCTGCGGGAGTCCTCTGTAAACTTTACCTCTTGTCAATGGTCCCCGTTCAGGAAAATTGGCTCCTTTGACACCGTTTTAGACAAACCATAATGTGTGTGGAGCTGAAAGAGGTTCTATTTACAAGTCTGCAGGAAATAGCCCTGGGCAGAGGATGGTAATTGTAGGGTGAAGGTTCACCAGGGGCTCAGAGGGGAGAGAGGACCGCCCTGGGGAGAGGGTGCTGTGATGGAAAAGAGAGAGTACAGGGGTCACCTCCGCCCCCCGGGACCTGCGGGGGCAGGAGAAGGGCGGATGAAGGGTGCGGAGGCCTCGCTCCTTTCTCCCGCAGGCCTGCTGCCCTCTTAGCACCTGTGTACTTCACACCCTTGCCTGGAATGCCCTCCCGCAGGTATCTGAGTGGCTCACACTCTCACTTCCTGGTACCCCTACGCGATCACACACACGCACGCACTCACGTACACGGGCACACCCACAGCCCCGCTCCCGATTTCTTTCACCCAGACGTGTGGATTCATTTCTTTGTGAGCCGTCGATTCCCTTCCATATGGTACGTTCTGCCAGAACGTGGGGCTCCCCCCCACCCCGGATTCCTGGAACAATGCCTCTGTGTACAAGGTGCTCACCCAGAAAGCATTTAAGGAATGAATTAGCAAATGAGCAAATGAGTGAGTGAACGAATGAATGACTACATCCCAAGGCCAAGGGCCTCTTAGGTCCTCTCCCCCGATGTGTTCCACCTCCCTGGGTAGTGGGGCTCACTCATGCAGGCAACCTTGACCTTCAGGCTGCATAAATCACAGACCCGGTTGTGAAGCTGTCATCTGGTGGGAGCCCCGCGAGGTCGCCAGGTAGCTGTTTACAAGGCGGTCAGAGCCAAACACGTGAGGCCCGGGAGGTTGGGGGGGCAGGTCCACGATCCCCCGAGATCAGGGTGTAACTGAGCCAGGGTTCAGGAGAGTTCTCCTGCAGGAGACGAGCCATCCTGGAGGAGACGACCTTGCCTGGTGGGATTCAGATGCGGAGACAAGGGGCGCTGACGGTGGGATGGCCGGGGTCTTCCAGAAGCAAGGGGAGGGCTGGTGGGGCCTGGGGGACGGTGATGTCATCATGGATGGCTTCCAAACCCCATCCTCAGCAGGATGCCACTCTGAATGGCCTGGCCTTTCCTCCACTTACTGTTTCCCAACACCCCAGACGTCTGTCCTCCACCTACCGACTGTGTGACCTCGGCAGGTCACTTAACGCCCCCGGGACCTCCTGACTAATGGTGGCCATGACTAACATTAGCCAAAACAAAAGGGCTCGCTGGTTGTTTTGAGCCCTCAGCAGCCTGTCCCCGGGAGAGAAGAGGACCAGGCTCTCCTCACCCAAGAAGGGAGGCCAGGCCCGTGAGAGGGTAGAGGCCAGTCACCCCAGTCTGGCCTCGGTATTTTTAGCATCTTCCCTCTTTCCCTCCCTCCCACAAGCCACTAGCCCACTCCTTGCCCAAATAACAGCCACCAAAATAGCCCTGGCAGTTGACCGAGGGGTACTGACAGGGTCCCCTCCCTCCTGCTGGTCAGTCAGGCATGAGCAGAGGCCCTGGGGCTGGGCGAGGCCCAAGCGGAGGCTGTTAATTGTACCTTTGGCCCGAATAAAAAATAGTTCTCCTTAGGGCTGATTGCAGCGCTCCTTCTGAGAAGCCAGGTGCCTGCCTCTCCCGGGCCCCGGGCTTGCAGAGGAGGGACACCTCGGGATCCGGCCTCTGGCCTCAGCGGCAAATCAGGACAACCTGTCCCCCCACCTTGAAGGCAGCAGCAAGGTGGCCGGGCCTCCCTGTGACACACATCCTTCCCTAACCGAAGGCCAGAGAGAATCCACACGCTGGGCACTCTGTGAAAACAGTCCCCAGCCACTGGCCCCTTACCCGCCTTTGTTTTAATCATAGCGCTGGCCACTCCCCAGGGCGCTGGTTGTCTGATCTGTTTGCATGTGTATTGCTGGTCTCCTCCGGGAAAAGTCAGCTCCCCAAGGCAGGGCACTGGTCTGTCCACCCCCCTTCGTGTCACACACACTGATGCCTGGAGCTCGATAAAGTCCACATGACTTGGGAAATCACCGGATGAAGAAGAAAACTGCAAGGCACAGCAGATGTGGTCACTTCTCGGCTTCTGCAGTGTGGGAAAAACCAGGAGAAGGGACAGAAGGCGAGGAGCAGGGCTCCGGCCGGCACCAAATTCCCCAAACCGGTCCCCAGACACCCGCGAGATGAGGCTAGTCCCTCCCGCGTGCCCGGAACCTACCGCCTATCCTCGCGACGGCCCTGGGCGGCAGGGATGGCGCCTGTTAGTGACAACGACACGAGCGCCCCCTGACCGCATTCTCTGTGTAACCAACACAGGTAGTTCCGGGAGTAACCCCTAAGTACACGTGACACCCATTGGTAGCTCCATTTTACAGGTGACAGAACTAAGATCCGGAGAAATCAAGCACCTTGGCCCCAGCTGCATGATCCCTGCGGATCAGCGCTGGAATTTGAGCCCGGGGTGGGATTTGAACTCCAGGGGGCAGCCTGACCCCGGAAGGCCCTGTCTTCATCTCTGTGCCTACAGTCTGTTGTTTAACGAGACCCATGGTGCTCGGAGAGGCGGAGGCCTTCCCTCGGCCGGACTGGACTCCCTTTGCCTTGCCTCTGTTAGTAATGCTGCCTGTGGTGCCCGCCGGTCTCTTTAACGCGTTTTCTAGGGCTTCGGGCACGTCCCCCCCATCGGCTCTTCACGGCAACCCCGAGGGGCTGTATTGCTATCATCCCATTCACACCTCCCCCCATGCTTCAGAGGTGGCAGCAGAGGCCAAGAGAGGGTAAGTGACTTGCTGGGTAGAAGCTCGTGACTTTCCCTGTTTCCACAGTGCACCGCCCCGTTAACCTCCCTTTGTCCCCCTGGGAGCCTCTCCCCCGTTCTGGCTAATGCACGAGCAGCGATCGGTCCCGGGTCCCAGGACGCAGCGCTGGCACCTTTTTAACTTTATATGGGCTGTGTCATCCTGCCACGCCCCGAGTTGCCTTTACGGCGGCACCATTGAGGCAAATCGTCAAGATTAACAAAGAAACACACATGGGGTCGGAGGCCAGAGAGTTCTGACCGCGGCAGGTGTGGACGCTGTGGCAGGACGTACGTCGGCCTCGCTGCGTGTGGCCTCCAGCAGCCCACCCTCCTCTTCAAGGAAGGCTTCCCCCGAAAGTCAGGAGACCCCGACCCTAGACTAGACCCCCGACCCCGATGACTTCTTTTTGCCTCAGACAAGTGGTCTTGCCAATGGGGACACGCATCTGTGGTTTCGGGTCAGGCGAGGATCACAACTGACGGGACACAGGGTTTTAGGCTGTGACTGCAGGGGGACCACTCCCACCCTGGCCTCCCACAAATCTCTAGGGTTCCCAAGGCCGTCTTTCAATGTCAACATCTGCCTCTCTCTGGGCTTCCCCGAGGCTTCGATCTAGCGACCCATGTGGGCCTGGCCAACCCTGTCCAAAGTCTGGAGTTTCCTCTACTCTTTTATATGCATTCGTTCATTCATTCATTCATTCCTGCTCAAATCTACCTCTTCAGTGTCCTTCCTTTTCTCCTTAACTACTATTGCACACTTACCTTTCTCTCTCCTTACTCTATTTTTCTTCCTTATAATGAGCGACTCCTTGACATTATTCTGTCTCTTTTACTAGAATGTCAGCTCTAAGGGTAGGACCCTTGTCCTATCGGCTCCCCTCAGTATCCCCCGAGCTCTAGGCTGACACCTGGCACAGAAGAAGAGCTCAGGAGAGATTTGTTGAATGTTAAGGTCAATTGCCCCACACACGTGGAGAGTCAGCTCACCCCATCAGAAAAGTCTCCTTGCAATTCCTCTTTTGGGGTTTGCCTATCTGCTGAAATTGTAACGCAGGCCAGGTATAGACCCCCCCACACCCCCTGCACCTCTGGTTAAGGTCGTGGGGGTCTGAGAAGGAGAGGCTATTTTCCCCTGGGGGTTCCAGACACTCTTCTGGCTACTTGGGGGGGGGGGTCCACAAAGCCTCCTCATGGCTCTTACCACACTCCCACCCAACTTCACAGAACAGCCCCCTTTTGACGAGCTTTACACACGGAGAGTCCGCCCCAGGTTCTGTGTGAAGAAAGAATTTCGCCAAGTAGGAAATAAACGATTGAAAAAAAAAATCCTGCCTTATTTTTAATAGAGCAATAAGGCAGCATATAACGTATCAGGGCAGAGATCAGGAAACTTTTTCTGCAGGGGGTCTGATAGGAAATATTTCAGGCTCTGTGGGCCTTCTATTCTCTGCAGTTACTCACCTTGAATAGCTTGAAAGCAGCCAGAGACAATATGGAAACGGATGAGACAGAGAGAGAGAGACTGTGTTCCGGTAAAACTTTCTTTACGGGCCCTTAAATTTCATGTAGTTTTCAGGTGCCACATCATAGTCTTCTTCTTTTAATTTTTTTTTTTTTTTAACCATTTAAACATATAAAGGCTATTCGTAGCTCACAGGCTATAAAAAAGGCAGATGGCAGGCAGGGTCGGCCCTTGGCAGTAACCGGGAAATCCGGGTTCGAACCTTGTTGGATCAGCAACCCAGCAAGTAACCTTGAGCAGTTAGCTGTGTTCGCCTCTCTGGGGCTCACTTTCCCTCCCTGGAAAAGGAGGGCCCGGGGCAGATGGGCTCCAGAGCCCTCCCTCGCTTTTAATACTTCGTGGTGGAAATCTCAGGAATTTTGCTGGCTAGGTGGAAGGACCCGGTTTCGCCAGCAGTAACTTCTGGGGGCCCTCCAGCCCCATCATCTGGGAAGAGGAGAGGGTGCCTGCTTGGCTATGCCTGGCTCGACCGGAGATTGAGTGGGTCCCGGAATCTTCGGGACCCAATGACCCAGGGACAAAGGGTTTTTGGCTGGAACATCAGAAAGCATCATCTCCATCCCTCCTTCCCATCTCCCAGCTGGGGCCCCTCACCATTCATGCCTGCCACCCCCCCCCCCCCCGCCCTTACCCCATGCCTTGCTTAACAAAGACAGAGACAGGAGCTGACAGTGTAATGTTGAAAATTGCTTGTTTCAGAACATCCCAGTAAACAAGCCAGTCTTTGTTTTAATCCCAGCCTAGCTTACTGTAGTTAATTATAGGAATTTGTGGCTATTTATGTGAACCGAGGACAGGCGAAAACATTCATTTGTCGGCTGTGTAAGTGCTGGGTGGGAATGGGCTCCAAGTACCGAGAAGACCTAGGTAGCATTTGTCCCGGGGGCCGTGCAAGGTAGTGAAGGGCCAGGTGTGTAATTATCTGCTCTGCCCCCAAAGACAGAGAAGGCTGCCATAGAAAGTGACACCTAATGACTGTTTTCAGCCCACGACGGGTAACGGGAAAGGCCCCGTGTTTAAAGCAACTGCCTGAGATGTGGGGCTTTGCACCTGCCAGGTGAGCTGAGTTATTTCTGAGCCCGTCGGCCGCCA
The DNA here is from genome assembly GCF_024362965.1 of Panthera pardus. Taxonomy (NCBI): domain Eukaryota; kingdom Metazoa; phylum Chordata; class Mammalia; order Carnivora; family Felidae; genus Panthera; species Panthera pardus. The sequence goes on from NW_026526743.1 coordinate 32,413,365, forward strand.
GCCCCACGTTCCTGTCCCCGGCGGGGGGTGGCGGGAGGGGAACAGGGCCAGAGTTTCCCAGGGGTTCGAGGAGCTGGGAGCGAGGTCGCAGAAGCTCGAGGACGTGGGCGCCGCCTCTTCTCCAGCCCCGGAGGAGCCACAGTTAGCGAGGAATGTTAACAAAGAGGAGACAGAGCTGGCTAAACAGAGGCCCTACGACAATTCCCGGCCCAAACAAAGCTGCCCGGGGCCCCCACCCGGAGGAGAAAACAAGCCAGGCCTTTGTGCGCACTCAATAATTATCGCTGGAAATTACCCGAGTCGGGGCTGCCGAGCTGGGCTGGGGCAGCAGGCACGGAGGGAGGAACTTCAGAAAATTCTGGGCGACCGGGGGTACGGTACCTGCCGCTCAGACCAATTGTCTAGGACGCTGCCTGCCACAGAAACTCCGAGGGGTCCGGGTGCCCTGCTCCAGACTGCCCCTGGCCCAGACTGCTGCTCTGGGCCTGGCGATCGGGAGCCCCTCCTAGAGAGCCCAGGCCATTGGCTCAGGTCCCGTGTGCCAGAGAGCCCATATTAATGGCGGGCTCGGGCCTGCTCTCTGTACTAAAACGTCATTCCCGGGGCGCCTGGGTGGCTCAGTCGGTTAAGCCTCCGACTTCAGCTCAGGTCACGATCTCACAGTATGTGAGTTCGAGCCCCGCGTCGGGCTCTGGGCTGATGGCTCAGAGCCTGGAGCCTGCTTCTGATTCTGTGTCTCCCTCTCTCTCTGCCCCTCCCCGGTTCATGCTCTGTCTCTCTCTGTCTCAAAAACGAATAAACGTTAAAAAAAAAAAAAAAATTTAAGATGTCATTCCCTTTGACTCCTGACCCCCCACCCCCATCCCTGTGCCCTCACATGTCCCTCTCTCTGTGGCCTGGCCCCCAATCTTCTACCCACTCCTTTTCCTCTCCTCCAGATCTAGATTCTGCTTCCTCCAGGAAGCCTTCCAGGACTCCTCCACCCAATGCCTATCTCTCCCTGCCAATCGTTCACAAGTTAGCGATTCACTATCCTGTATCTATCTCTACGTGAAAGCATGCCCAGACAACCCTTGAGCGACACCGGGTTAGGGGTGCCGACCCCCACGCAGTCGAAAATCCACATATAACTTTTGATTCCCCCAGAACGTAACTACTAATAGTCTACTGTTGACTAATGACATAAATAGTTGATTGACACCTATTTTGTACGTTACACATATTATATACTCTTATTCTTACAATAAAGCAAGCTACAGAGAAGAAAACGTTTTTAAGGAAACCATGAGGAAGGGCGCCTGGGTGGCTCAGTCGGCTAAGCGTCTGACTTCGGCTCAGGTCATGATCATGCAGTCCGTGGGTTCGAGCCCCGCGTCAGGCTCTGTGCTGACAGCTCAGAGCCCGGAGCCGGCTTCGGATTCTGTGTCTCCCTCTCTCTCTGCCCCTTCCCTGACTCATGCTCTGTCTCTCTCTCTCTCTCAAAAATGAGTAAACATTAAAAAAAATGAGAAAAAAAAAAAAGAAAACCATAAGGAGAAGCAAATACATGTACAGTCCTGTCCTGTATTTATTGGAAAAAAAAAAAAAAAAACTTCGCATAGGAGTGGACCTGTGCAGTTGTTCAAGGAGCAACTGTACATGTTCACATGTTTACACATAAGTGCTGTTCTGCCAGCACGGTCATGAACTTAATAACCACTGAGTGCTTACTATGTGCCACACACAGCCAGCGTTTTCCACGCAGTTCTCATTGAAACCTTACAATAATCTTACAGGTAAACACTATTACTATCCTCGTTTTACGCTTGAGGAAACTGAGACACAGAGAGGTTCAGTACATCGGCTGAGGTCACACAGCAGCAAGCGGCAGAGCGGGAGCCGGTGGCGGCCAGGAGCTGGCAGAGAAAAGCTGGCCAGACCCGGTCATGAGCCTCGCCCCCCCCAGCCCCGCGTTTAGTCACATCGCTTCCTTGTAATCGGCCACGGCCGTGATATTTATGCCACGAGAATCGCCACCAAATGCCACCGTAAGGGCCACTCCCGCCACCCCAGAGAGTCCCTTGCCAAACATTCACTGGCACTCCGTGGGATGGGGTTCACACCGCCCAGCTTCCAAGCCTGTGCTTGCTGCATTATGATTTAGGGCGTGTTTGTATCTCCCCCGCCGACCCCCGCATCGCAGGGCACTTCTGGGTGCCTAAGAGGTGGGCTTGCTCATCTGTCCTCTCGGGAGGCAAGGAAAGCGGAGGGGGGATTTGGCCAGAGGGCTCCGGCCGAGGTGGGAACGACCCGTCACCTTCTTCCTGGGCCCCGGCTGTAGAGAGGGCCCTTTTATTCCTTTGCAAGTGCGGGACCCTGGGCCACCGAGAGCTCCATGAGAACGAGCCTCTCCCGGGCTCGAGAGCCCACACCTCTGCCCAGCTGCCAGGCAGAGCCGAGAACTACAGACACAGACCAATTAGCGGCTGGCTTTATCACTGCTTCAAAAAAGATGAGACAAGAAAAGCTGTGGGTAATGTTAGAAAGGGTCAAAGTTAGCCCTTTTCGGAGGGCCCCAGCAGGGCCGGGCCTGGATGGCTGTCTCGGGAGGTTATTTTGGTTTCCCTGCCTGGTGGCCGGGAGCGGCTGGCTGGGCACCCGGCGGCCAGAGAGGCCGAGAGGCGTTTGCCTTTGGGAGCTGCCATTTTACAGCAGGGCCACTGATGGTTTCTGGGCAAGGGAGATCAATAGGGGACAAAAATAGGCTTCTGTCACGCCTGGACGCCTGCTCCGAGTCCCTCGATGACTCAGAGGCACCCCAGAAGCAGCTGAGGTGGAAACCACTCGACGCGACAGGTCGGGGGGCATGCCGTGGGGGCAAGGTTGTCTGTCCCAGCTCCCCGAGGTCCCAGAGCCCCCGGCCCCAAGTGCAGAGACCAGTTCGGAGAATTCAGCGTGGAGGAGGCCCTCGCGGTAGCCGCATTCTCACCCATCTTCCTCTGAGAAGGCCCCTGTCAGCTTCCACGGACCAAAGGAAGCCCAAGTTTTGTGGATACAAGGGGTGCTCTTCTGTCCTTGAGGACCTCGTGGTCCAGATAAGGAGGCAGCCAGGGGAGCAGGCAAATGTTTTACAGAAAGATAGCCTTGCAGAGGGGCCGGGAAGGCACATAGCAGAGCCCCAAAGTCGGCAACGCAAACAAATAGACACACACCGTACATGATTATTACTGTCTAGGCACCAGCCACTGGAGATGCAACATCTGACTCGATCCTCGTATCAACCCATGAAGTAGCTGCTATTATAATTATCCCGTCTTGCGGACAACTCAGCCTGAGGCTCGGAGGCCCACCGTAACACGCCCAGAGTCACCCGGGAATGCACCTTGGAGCTGGCACCCTGTCACTGGCCTCTGTCTCCTGGAGCGGCCGTTTCAACTTTCTGCCTCGCACCAGGGGTTGGCAAGCCTTGTCATCAAGGACCAGATGACAAATATCTTAAGCTGTGCAGGCCAGACAGTTTCTACAAGTACTCACCTGGGTTGTCGTGGCACGAAGGCTGCCTTAGATAAGATGTGAGCGAAGAAGATAACATGTGGCTCTGTTCCAATGAAACTTTGACACCTACAAAAGCAGGTGTCAGGCGGGATTCAGCCCACTGGCCTAACCGTCCCTACTCTAGTGCCCTGAGATATATTTGATTGTGAAACCGTTTTGAGGGAATTCAACTTCTGGAGCTTGGAAGGCTCTGGTAACTTCCAGCATTTTCCACATCGTCAGATCTGGACTTCTCACTCTGTTCCTTGCTCTGGAGCAAGATTGTCTAATAAAAATATACACAGAAGACATACGCATGCTTCACATTTTCTAGTAATTACATTAGAAAGGGAAAAAGAAACAAGTAACATTAGTTTTAATAATGTATTTGATTTAACCCAATATATCAAAATTATTATGATTTCAACAGGTAATCAATGCAATAAATTATTAGTAAGATGTTTTACTTTCTTTTTTCATACTAAGTCATCAAATTCTTTGTTTTTAAGTCTTCAAATTCTTATGTGTATTTTACCCTTACAGCACATCTCAATTCATATTTCTTTATTCAAGTGCTCAATAATCACACATATCTAGTGGGCTATCTTATGGGATAGTGCAGCTTTAAAATAAAGCTAACTTATTTTTACTGGTAAAAGGGGAAATCCCTGTATAGGTTTAAAATGCAAGAACAGGGGCACCTGGGTGGCTCAGTCGGTTAAGCGGGCCGACCGGCTCAGGTCGTGATCTCGTGGTCCATGGGTTCGAGCCCCGTGACGGGCTCTGTGCTGACAGCTCAGAGCCTGGAGCCTGTTTCAGATTCTGTGTCCCGTCTCTCTGACCCTCCCCCGTTCATGCTCTGTCTCTGTCTGTCTCAAAAATAAATAAATGTTAAAAAAAAAATTAAAAATAAAATAAAATAAAATAAAATGCAAGAACAACAGATTTGAGAGAAGTTCCCGGATGGATCAGTGTGTTAGTCAGCTTTCTCCAGAGAAACAGAACCAATGGGATAAATATTCATATATATACACGTATAGTCACTCATATATATTTACTGTTGACTCGTGAAAAACATAAGCTTACATGCAGGTTCTATTCCGTGCACTACAAGACTGTAAATGTATTTTCTCCTCCTTACGATTTTCTTAATAACACGTTCTTTTCTCTAGTTTACTTTTTTGTATAAATATAGTATGTAATACTTATACAAAATTTGTGCTAATCGACTATTTGTGTTATTGGTAACGTTCCTGGTCGCCAGTAGGCTAGTAGTAGTTAAATTTGGGGGAAGTCAAAAACTATACACGAGTTTTCAACTGCCCAGGGGTGTGGTGCTCCAACCCCCAAATTATTCAAGCTGACATTGGATGTCAACTACACTTCAATAATAAAAATAATTTTAAATAAGTATACATATAGATATAAGGAATGTATACAGTAAAACCTTGGATTGCGAGTAACTTGTTCTGCAAGAGATCGGCAAGACGAGCAGACATTCCTAATAAATTTTAACTCGATAAATGAGCGATGTCCTGCAATACAAGCAGTACGTGATGCTGAATGTCACGTGATCACAATGAGCCAATGGTTCTTGAAATTCACTTTGACATACAAGTGTTTTGGTTTACAAGCTTGTTTCTGGAATGAATTATGCTCGCAAACCAAGGTTTTACTGTATAAGGAATATATACATACATACATAAAGAATTGTCTCACGTGGTTGTGGGGGCTGACAAATGGTCAGCAAGCTGGAAACCTAGGACAGCCAATGGTATAGTTCTACTCTGAAAGCCAAGAGGCTGGAGACCCACGCAGAGCTGCTATTTCAGTTCAAGTTCAGAGGCAGGAAAAAAACAAGCAAACAAACAGAAAAATGATGTCCAGTCAGGCAGGAGGAGTTGCCTGTTACTGGAAAGAGTGCTAGCCTTTTTGTTCTATTCGGGCCTTCCATGGATTGGATGAGGCCCACCCACACTGGGGAGGACAATCTGCTTGACTCAGTCTCCCAATTCAAATGTTAATCTCATGCAGAAACACCCAGAATAATGTTTGACGAAATAGCTGGGCACCCCCTAACCCAGTCACGTTGACACAATAAAATTAACCATTCCAGTCAGAGAGGGCTTCCTGGAAGAAAAGTCATTTGAATTAAAATCTGAAAGCAAAGAAGTTCGCTACACAGAGAAGTGGGTGCTGGGGTTCCATGCAGAGGGAACAGCATGTGAAAAGGCCCCAAAGCCACAGAGCATGGAGGTGTGCAGATCCCGCAAGCAGTTCAGATGACCGGATGTTCTGGAAAACAGGGTTGAGGTGGACAGAGCATGGGTCTGGGGGTGGTAAGACAGGGAGGGGTCTAGGGTAGAGATGGCGGGCTCCCAAAGTCTTGGGAAGAAGTTTGAACTTGATTCCAAAGGCAAAGGGAAGTCACAAAGGATCGTAGCTCCACCAGCTACCCCAAGGCCTCTTCAGATACAGGTATAATCTAGGTCACGATCACAACCACATCTTGGAGACAAGTCTTAGAACCCTTGCTCGTTAGAGGTTTCTCAGACTTGCAGCATCAGCACCGGGGAGCTTGCTGGAAACGCAACAGCTTGGGCCCCAGCCCAGACTGGCCGGATCGGAATCTGCATTTTAACAAGACGCCCAGTGCATGCCCATGGATTTGTGCCCAGTGACCTAAGTGACTTTGGTTTTGATAGGGGACCTTGCCCAACCCACTGCTCTTTACCACCTTCTCAGTCCTGCTTCCTGCCAGGGCCTCCCTGCCCCTCCCTGCTTCCCCAGAACCTTCTGCCCAGAAGGCTCAGAAAACTCTTCCTGCTCCTGCCGTAAAGGAGGTAAATTAAACAGATGCCCGGACCCCATTTCCCGTTCCTTTGGTATTTTAAATATTCCCTGTTTGGATCTCCTGGAGCTGTTTTAGATCTCTGCTTTTCTGTCTCAGGGCAAACATAATAACGGTTCGCGCCACTGGGGCTGGCAGTAAATTTCGCAGTAAGCGCTGGTAGAGACGAGGAGGCCACTGGCTTGACATCAGAAGTCCCCACCGTGGGCCCAGCCTGCTGGGGACAGGGGCACGCGGGAGGGAGGAGGCATGTCACTTTCAGGGAATGGATTCTCACCATGGAGGGAAACATCTGATGGGTTTCCGTCCTTGGCAAGTTCCCAGGCTGCCCGACCTGTATGTGTCATCCTGTTGGTTTCATTCCTACCTGAGGCGGGCCACTCAGGTGGCTTCTCTCCGCATTGCTTCTGGACAGGGGATGGGGCCTGCTTTTGTGGCGGAACGTGAGGGGCATGGGCATGTCACTGCCGGGAGACAGAAGAGTGGCTCTGAGCAGGGTCCGTGCAGCTCTCAGGAAGAGCTCTGGCACTCACTAACGGTGCTCGGGCTTGACGGCCGCGGCCTTTGTTGCAGTCTGCAACATATGGCCCGGTGCTCGGCTTACAGCGGTGGGACAGGATAAGATGTTTAAAGGATGCGTGGAGAGCGATCGCACCAGCAGGTTTTCTGATTCTCGAAGCATTGTGGGGAACTGTAGAAAACAGCAACCCCAAAGAGTCTCGTTGAACATGGTAATTGTCACTGGTTGACAGGCTTGTATTTCACTGACATCAAAACTATTTTATTTATTTTATTGTTATTATTATTTTTTAAATATTTATTTACTTATTCATCGAGAGACAGAGTGCGAGCGGGGGAGGGGAGAGAGAGGGAGACACAGAATCCGAAGCAGGCTCCAGGCTCCGAGCTGTCAGCACAGAGCCCGATGCGGGGCCCGAACTCACAAACCATGAGATCATGACCTGAGCTGAACGCTCAGCCGACTGAGCCACCCAGGCGCCCCTTAAATTGTCTTAAAGTAAACAAACAAATAAAGTATTTTATTTATTTTTTTTAATTTTTTTTTTAACGTTTATTTATTTTTGAGACAGAGAGAGACAGAGCATGAACGGGGGAGGGTCAGAGAGAGAGGGAGACACAGAATCTGAAACAGGCTCCAGGCTCTGAGCTGTCAGCACAGAGCCCAACGTGGGGCTCGAACTCACGGACCACGAGATCATGACCTGAGCCGAAGTCGGACGCCCAACCGACTGAGCCACCCAGGCGCCCCACAAATAAAGTATTTTAACTGATGATCTCCGACTTCAGATTTATCTTCCCTTGGGAAAATCTGGGCATAAAGAAAGAAATTGCTCTTGGGATATTCCGTAGACACATCTGCACGGATCCAGTGGTATAAGTTTGACCCACGCAAAGAGAGAAGTCATATAACAGTAAAAGTAGTTGTAATAATAATAATGCACATTTATTGAGCACATGTGATGTGCCCCCATGCTAAGCACTTCATGTGTTAATGCGCAGATCAGGCTGACCTGTGATCATACCCATTTTACAGATGAGGGAAAAAAGAGGCACTCGAAGGCTAAAGGATACGTCCACGGTCATGCAGCCTGGCTGTGACAAGTCCGGGACGTAAATGCAGTCTGATTCTGATGCTTTTGATTCCCGAGCGGTTCTGCCTCCTGGCAATTTGTACAATCTTATTTGATCCTTGCAACCACCCTGAAAAAGAAATTATTATGACCTGTATTTTACCGATGGAGTTACGGAGTTTCCAGGAGGTTGTATGAGCTTGGGAAGGGCGGGATTAAGACATTAACCCAGATCTCCCGGCTTCCAAACTTCTGCTCTTTTCAGTTTCTCGGGGCTGACAAACCCCAGGCCACGCAGGAAACATAAACCAGTGAAGCAGCCTGCAGAGGAACTTGGCAGACCTGGAAGGCGCACACCGTCTGGGGTGGGGGAGGCGATGGGCGCCACAGCCCTCGCACGGCTCCAGGCAGTGTATAAGGCTGGCGGTGGGCCTATCGCTGCCCTAGCCTTTGATTTTCTTAGAGAGATTTCTCTGTGAAATCCCCCCACTTGGAAATGTTGACAACGAATGACCGTTTTCTTTTCTTTTCTTTCTTTCTTTTTTTTTTTTAATTTTTTGAGAGAGAGAGAGCGTGAGCAGAGGAGGGACAGAAAGAGAGACTGAGGCACAGAATCTGAAGCAGGGTCTGGGCCGTCAGCGCAGGGCCCGATGCGGGGGCTCCAACTCCCAAACCGGAGATCACGACCTGAGCCGAAGTCGGGCGCTTAACCGACCGAGCCACCCAGGCGCTCCACGAGTGACGGTGTGTGTAAGAAATCACTCCGTTTCCCACAAATCGGTCTATGGATTGGGGACAGCCAGCTGGCAGTCTTGTACAACCTCCTTCGACAACTGAAAACCGCCTTATGCCGGGGCTCCGGACAAAGCTAGACCCTCCCAACGCAGGATGGAATAGAAGCTTCTGGACTCAAGTGCCCTACGTTGAAGTTCTTTCTCCAAGCCCGTCGTTAACTCTTGGCAGTCAAGGCCCCTCTCTGCCACTCTAGCCCGGGTCACACTGGTCAGGAAAATATTAAAATACATCCAGGGCGCCTGGGTGGCTCAGTTGGTTGAGCGGCCGACTTCGGCTCAGGTCACGATCTCACGGTCCATGAGTTCGAGCCCCGCGTCGGGCTCTGGTCTGACTGCTCAGAGGCTGGAGCCTGTTTCGGATCCTGTGTCTCCCTCTCTCTCTGACCCTCCCCCGTTCATGCTTTGTCTCTCTCTGTCTCGAAAATAAATAAACGTTAAAAAAATTAAAAAAAAAAAGAAAAAAAAAAGAAAAATAAAATACATCCAATCAGGCGGCCAATGGTTGCTCTCTCGAGATCCTGGGTAACGTTCCTCCTGCCGGGCCTCCCTAGGATCCCTGCTTCCTCACAATGCGAGCAAACGAAGTAGGACATCTGACCCAGGCTGGGCCACCCAGACTGTGCTCCCAAAAGCCTGTTGGGGCCTGCGTGATAGAATCACTAAATATTCGGAGTATCACCCCTGAGCCTGTGACTCAAGGACCGTTTCTCTCAGCTGGCTTCTCCCTGACACTCAAGGTCGGCTTTTCTCCGGTCTCCCTGTCACCACCCACCGGCCTCTTATCGCCTCTTTCACACACACTGGCTTACGGCAAGGACCCTCATTGCCCCGGTCCAGCCTGTTTTCCCCACCTCGTAACCACCGGGAGAGGTAGGCAGTGGGAGTTTCATCCTGCAGAGAGAATGTTCTCCAAGGCCTCCGTGCATTTGAGGAGATCTTTCTCCGGGCAGAAAGCAGGGGACCCCTAAGGCAAAGTGCTCATTTTCAGGAAAATGGCAGGTGTGTGGGGACCTGGGAACTGGTTCCTGCGAATCCACAGAGCGTAGGGGGTGGGGCAAAGTTCCGTACCCGGAGAAATCCTACTTCCACGCAAACAGGGAGCGATGGGAAGAGCCTCAACTCCATCTCATAAGCTGGGGTTGTTCATGCCTGTTACTGTCTCTTTGGTGTGTCTGAAATATTTTGTCCTCCTCTGGACAAATTGGGAAAAATGATGTGGATGCGAAAATCTGTCCTGGCACCTTCATCCCCTTAGGGGGAGACTCTGATGCTCACCCTCCAGGGAACAGGGTTCAGGAAAATCGTTTTTTTTTTTTAAATGTTTATTTTTGAAGGAGAGAGAGTGTGAGTAGGGGGTGGGGGGAGGCAGAGAGAGAGGGAGACACAGAATCCGAAGCAGGCTCCAGGCTCCGAGCCGTCAGCACAGAGCCCGATGCGGGGCTCGAACCCACGAACCGCGAGATCATGACCTGAGCCGAAGTCGGACGCTCAACCGACTGAGCCACCCGGGCGCCCCAGGAAAAATCGGTTTGGAAGCCACTTGTGGCCTGGCGTGATACAGACCAAGGGAGACTGAGGAAGGGAAGACGGCTGTGGCAGCTGATGGCTGTGTGTCCTGTAGCCGGGGCCCTCCCTTAGAAGCACAGAACTAAATGAAACTGTGTACTCCTTCCGGCTGATATTTATTGCCCATTTCCTCCTGCTAGAATAGAGAATTCGGGTGAACGGGGATGGGTGTCTGTTTTGTTTATGGCTGTTCTCAGGTGCTCGGCACCCTTCCCGGCACGTAGTAGGTGCTCCAATATTTAAGTAAATGAATGACAGAATACATCCTTAGAGCTCTAAGGGGTTATCTCAACTAAACGCCTCTAGGTAGACTGGGAGATTGAGGCCTGGGGACAGGAAGGGATTGGCCTCACAGCCAGCTAGAGACAGAGCCTAGATCCTGTAGGGTCTGTTCCTGGTAGACTATGAGGAAGGCTCTCATCACAGCCCCCCTTGGCCTCATCCGTCTACCCCACGTGCTCAAGTATTTGTCGTGACATTGACCATCCCACTGGCATCGTCCAGCATTTTTCTCTCTTCCAGCCATGTCTTCCTGAAACAGGGCACAGTGGGCTCTCTTCCAAGGGGCTGGTGGTGTTCTGTGTCCAGATCTGGAAGCCAGTTACCAGGTACGTTCGCCTTTTGAAAACGCTTTGAGCTGCGCTTTTCTGATATGTTTGCGTTTCTGTTTATACAGGATACTTCAACATAAGCATCGCCTACGTATGACTAACACACACGTGTGCACACACAGGTCCAGCCATAGGCATCTGAGCTGCTTTGAGACATAGTATATCGCAGGGCGCCTGGGTGCCCCCGTCCGTTAAATGTCCGACTTCGGCTCAGGTCATGAACTCGCGGTTCGTGAGTTCGAGCCCCGCGTCGGGCTCTGTGCCGACAGCTAGGAGCCCGGAGCCTGCTTCTGATTCTGCGTCTCCCTCTCTCTCTGCCCCTTCCCTGCTTGCGCGCTCTCTCTCTTTCTCTCAAATATAAACATTAAACAGAAGAAATAGTCTTAATATCGATAATATGACTCGTTAACCCTTACTGATATTTGTTACCTATCAGGCAATTTTCTGAGCTCTTTAACATCAATTAATCTGAACATCAGTTAAGCTTCCCTTAGTTTTATTAATAGTTTACCATCAGTTGAACTCATATAATCTGAATAATGACTACATGGCAGGATTCTGCAAAAAAAAAAAAAAAAAAAAAATCATTTTATAGAGAAGAAACTGAGGTACCAGAGGTTAAGGAAGCTTCCTGAGATCACAGACAAGGACATGTGAAGAGCCAGGGCTCGGACCCAGGCCGGCTGACCCAGACTTTCTTGTTCCCTTCCCGCTGCGATGATATGTGCTGTTTACCTAAGGTCTAAAGAAAGTGAGACCATGGATATTTTCGATCCATTAGCAACAATCAAGGGTGGCTTCCTGGAAGAGAGGATACTTTAGCCAGATCGCAAGGTAAGTGATGAGCCAAAGAAAGGAAAGAAGGGCCCCAGCTCTTCCTGCTCAGACTTGACTAGTTATGCCCTATGGGTGATTTTAATTTTACGTGCACAGCTCTGTGAAGTGGGAAGTGTTCGTTCCCATTTGACAGATGGGGAAAACTGAGGGAGGTCGTGAGCACTGACATGCCTTGTCCACGGTTACCTCGCAGGCCAGCAGCAGAGCTGAACTTGTACGTGTGTGTGTGTGTGTGTGTGTGTGTGCGTGGCCGGGAAGGTGCACCTTCTCTCGGGAGCCCCTGCCATCCTCCACTGCCAAGACCGCCCCCCCCCGCCGACTTGGCCTCAACTTGCCCACCCCAAGTTCCGGGGAATAAAAACCCTTGACTGTGTTTCTTTAAACTGATCGTCAATTTCCCCTTTATGAAAATTAACACAAGCTAGGAAACGCCTTGAAAAATACATCAAGAGGAGGCAAATGGCTTTTTGAGATCAATCCCAGGCACACACAGGTTTGGGCGGACTTTATCTGATTCCCCCTCCGAACCGGGGGGCCGGGGAGCCCAAGAATATCAGGAGCCAAGCATCAATCATGCTTCTCCGCGTAATCACATCCCCTGTGGCTGCCCAGGAAAGCCACGTGGAGGGGTCTTCTCCCCTCCACCCGCCTTCGCCTCCGCACCACTGTCCTCAAGGTATTTCGACTTAATTTTGTTTGGAAATCTGAAAAGCGAGTGAAAGCACGGCATGATTATAGACTTTATTTAAAGGTTTGATTTAGGTTTCTCTCTGTTCTCATATCAAAGATAAAGTGGAAGTGGTGGTATCATGTTCAGGTAATGAGATTTTATATTAAAAAGAATAAATTAAGCTCATAAAACCGTAGGTGGGAGGGCCGGGTGGGGCTGACACTCACATAGGAAACCTATGCATTTATGTAACGAGTGTCCCCCATGATTGGGAGTCCAGGTTTGGGCCTGAGCTTTTAAGTCAGAAGAAGTCTTTTTCTTGCTTCTTTTTGGAAATTTGCCCCCAGACGCCCCCAGGGATGGGAGTCCAGGGTCTTAAGATCCAGAAACAACCGTTTACCACTTACTGGCTGTGTGACTGGGGCAAGTGGCTTACCCTCTCTGATCCCACCCTCCTTTCCTCTAACATGGAGCTCATATCAGTGTCCGCCCTGGGCGATGGCAGCGCGGGAGACGGTGCAGGAAAGTACACAGAGTTTGCACCCAAAGAGTGTCAACCACGGTAACTTTAAAGAGAAAAAAAATTTTTTTAAAATGTTTACTTTTGAGAGGGAGAGAAACAGAGTATGAGCAGGGGAGGGGCAGAGAGAGAGGGAGACGCAGAATCCGAAGCAGGCTCCGGGCTCTGAGCCGTCAGCACGGAGCCCGACGTGGGGCTCGAACCCACAAGCCGTGAGATCATGACCTGAGCCGAAGTCGCCTGCTCAACCGCCTGGGCCGCCCAGACGCCCTAACTTTTTGGGTATCGATGTTCTTATCCGACAAATGGGCATGTTGCTAGCCATCCAGTGGAGCTCTCGGGATGAGTAAGTGAAATAATCAGATAAAGAAGGAGACTGGTGAAAACCGCCAGAAATTCCCACCTTCCTGGTGCCCTCTCCCTACCCCACCCCCCCCCCCCGCCCCGCGCCGCCCCTTCCTTCCTTTCGAGCAATAAAACAAAATACAAAGAACAGGAATCAAATAAAGACTCTGAAACCGAGCCGTCTGTGGTCATTTTAAAACAGATCCTTTTTGAAAAGCCGGGTGACATTTTCCTTTAACGCCTGATTTTTTTTTAATGCCGGCTGCATTTTTTAAGCACCCGGCCAGCTTGTAAGTAGCCGAGGCAGTACAGTGGCTGTGTCGACCGTACTGTTTGATCATTAATTTATCACACTTCTAGCAGTTTGTCTGACAGGTGATAGCACTTTCATCTAATGAGCCCGCAGCCCGGGTGGGGGGCGCGGGAGCCCGGGGCTGGCCAGCCTGCGGGGCGAGGGCCGCGCACTGCTCTCTCCCGGCCCGTTTTCATTCCCGAGACCACCGGAGGCCCAGAAAATAGCCAGCTAATAGGGCTGGGGTCCAGCCAAATGGAGAAGGTTTGGGAGGCCCCCCCAGTGGGCCAAGGTCAAGAGGAAACGGTGGGTGAAACCCTAACTTAGGCCGGCCGAGGGTCCCTGTATCAGTCAGCATGAGCCTGGTTGTGCTGCTGTAACAAATACGCCCTCAGCCCCCCCCTCCCTCCGTCACAGAGGCTTCCCGCAGCACACCTGATTTTTCACTCGTGTGACACATCCGTGATGGGGTGGGGGGACGTCTGTTCAACGCAGCTGCCCGGGAGGCCTGACCGTGGCGTGTGAGCCTATCATGTGCCCTCAAACAAGAAAACCACATATTTGTCAACAGCCCTGGTGACCCCACCAGGGCCATGGGTTCTGCTCATGAGAACAGCTCTGCATCCATGGTGTATCCCGGATCCCCGGATCGATCCACTTTGGTCCGTGCTCTGCCACAACGTCCACACAGGCTGCTGTCATCTGTCACCTCCACTACCTGTGCCCCCTCCCAGTGCCACCCTTAGACCTATTCTGGGCCCTGGGCCTCAGTAGCTCTGGAGTCATTTTCTTCAAGTCTGTAGGTTTAAGTCCCCCTTCTAGTGCCTGGGACCAGTCAGGCCTGGAGTGCCACTCTGGGGACCCTGAGTCCTGACAAGGACTCATTTGGCCACAGTGCCCATCTGTCTCCTCCTCTGTGCCCCCTACCCCCCTCTCCCTGAACCTCGCACAGGTTGGGTAGACCAGATGCCCCAAGGAGCTCCAGGACCCATACCTACGGGGTCTCCCTGGGGCCCAGGGCCTGGCTGCAGTCCCAGGAGGGCAGTCCGGCAAGCAGATAACTCACAATGGTCAGCGCGATGTTTCTTTCAATGGATTCTGTGAGTTCTGGCCACCTGAGTGGTGCTGACTCGTTGACTTTGGATGACTCGAATTATTTACCCAGACAGAGGCCCTGAAAAAATACTTGCCGAGGGTCCCCACATACCCTAGACTCCCCGGGTACGTCCTGCGTCTTCCTTCCACCCTCGTTCTGTTTAGATCCCTGCTCCACCCAGCAGCAGAGAAGACAGAATCCCGCCCCCGGCCCTCGTGGATTCCTAACGCAAGGAGGAGACGTCTTACAATGGTCCACGAGGCCCTACACCACCGGTTCTCACCCGAGTGCTCTGTAGAAACACCTGGAGAGCTTTTGAAACAAACTGGCCGTCTGGGCCCCACTCTAAGCCAGTTCCACCAGAATCTCTAGGGATGGGAGCAGAGCACAGGACGTTTTAAAGAGCTTCCTGGGTGATTCTAATGCTGAGCTCGGAGTGAGAACCTCCAGCCTCCGTGAGCTGCTCTGTTAGCTTCCTTCATCTAGCATCCCCAACGTTCTCGACACCCGGCGTCTTGCTCAGTAAGTAGTCCCTGAGTGAATCCAGGTGAAGACTAACATTTTACGGAGTAGTTTTTGAGGTTTGGTATCTTTGTCGATTATTTTCAGAATTCCATTCTGGGGAAAAGGTTGTCTCTCTTGAACAACTGGTAAGGGTGGATTTTCTTTGAACAGGTAATTGTCTGACTCGAGTCCCTCTGGAGTAATAAATTTAGCCCTGAGCTTCCTGGGATCCGAGGCAAAAAGGGTCAGATTGACCACAGAAGCTCTGTCAGTCCATGTGGCTGGTATATTTGCCTCTTCCTCCTCCTTCCTCATGGTCTTTGATTTTCCTCGTCTATTTTCACAGCATCTGATTACAAGCTGTCTCAAATCCTTTTTGGAAGCAGGCGGAGTATAAATAGCTAGGAACACAAACAGCTGATTCATGTGTGTAATGCCTATTACAGACGGTGCAATACAAGTCCCGGGCAGGTGGGGTGGCTGGTCTGAGGTCACACAGCCTGGGCGAGAACCCACATCCCTTGAATTCCGGGGCCAGTGCCCCTTTCTCTGCGTGACACCGTGTCCTGTGCTTTGTTCGGGCTCCTCAAAGCCTTAACACGGTGTTGGTGATCTCACATTATTGGTACTTCTCTAAGGAAACTGAACCCCAGAGAGATTAAGTACCAGCCCAGGGTCAGCTAGCAGGTTGGGGACAGAGCCGTGCCCCTGCAGGGGGGGTGGGGAGCTGGGAGCCTCTCGGGATTGATCTCTACCCCAGCAATGGGCTTCGTTGCCTCCTGGTAACACACTGTGCTCGGGGATGGGAAACCAGCTGTGACATTTGCAGAGCTGGAAGAGGAAAAACGCAGCCACGCTCCAAGTATCTGTTCGGTGGCCCTAACTGCTTTCCACAGAAGATGTCACCGGATAGCTAAATGCCCAGGAGAGGGTGGGAAGCGGTAACAACCCCAGGGCTCACTCAACGTGCTGATCTGACAGATAGACGTCCCGTGGCAGGTCCTTGTATCGAAAGGGTGATTATGGGCTGAAAGCACCCTTCAGCTCCTTCCAAACAGAGAGGCAAGAGGAGACAGCACAACCAGAAGGCAGAGGAATCAGAAGTCGCGACAAGGTTTTGTCACCAACGTAAAAATGACTCCCGCCCATTACGGAGCACCTCCCATGTGTCAGGCATTAGGACTGGACACATCAGATGTGTCTTCTTTGTTCCACTTGCCCTCTTTGGAAGGCGTCGTCGTTTCTCTCTTACCCAACGGGGACCTGGGGTCCAGAGAGCTTGAGGCTCAGAGAACATCACAATAGGAAAGGTTTACACAGGGCTGCTCGAACGCCAGGGAATGTTCTAGAGGTTTCCCTGCGTAAACTCACTTACTCCGGACAAGGATCCTAGGGGGTAGGGGCTGACAGAATCTGAAGTGTGGCGGATGGAGTGATCTGCCCGACATCATACAGCGACCGTGTCAGGTTTTGAGCCCAGACCCTGGGAGGCCAGAGCCCCGTGTGGTATAGGACCTTCACCACTGGCCCCCTCGGAGTTCAACTCCGGCCCTCCCCGTTCCATGCCCCTTCCCGTCGGCTCCACGGCCTCTCCTGAGGACTTCACACATAGTGACTTAATCTGACCCGAAGCCGATTTTCCGGGCCCCTGGGGTCGGTTGCTGAAGTGAATGTACGATTCGGCTTCCTTCCGGAGCCCGGGCCCTCAGGGGGCCCGTGTGTCTGTCGTACAACAGACGCCCCGGGCAGTGTTACCGTCAGACTACGGAGGCCCAGCTCGGAGTGGCCAGCTCCGGCCGCTCAGTGGCCCAGGACTCAGCGGATGGAAGCGGACGCTCCAGCCGTCTACGCAGCAGACACCCAGCCGGGCCTGGCTGCAAACCTGGGGCCTCAGCAAGCTAAACCTCGAGTGATTCATTTGCACAGCCATCTAGACTTCTTAATGCTGGAAGACAGGCCGCCGATGGGAATCCCTGGCCCCTCTGAGAATATTCCTGTCTGCTTGGTGCGTGCGCAGAAGGCTGCGTTGGTAAGGGGAAGGTGAATCGGAGCGAACCGGGAGGGCCGCCTTGACCCATCTCACCCCGAGTGGCACCCCCTCGCTGCCCAGGCCAGCAATCCTCAGGAAGGAAACACTGCCGTACCTCTGTGCACCCCACCTTTGGGACCGCCCCGCTGACGCCGTAATCGACTTTGTCACCGGTTGAGGGAATGGGCCTCCTTCTTTCAGATGCCCCCGAAACGCTAAGCTCATTCTTCCCAAATCACATACGGAGGAAAGGAGGCTGTGGCTCAGACCTACTTTCGTGAGCAACGAAGAATAATTCATAATCAGTTATAATTAGCACCTAGCAGCATCATTTTGCATGCAAAGCCCCTGGAAAGCTGTTTTGTTCTGAAGGCCAAATCTGCCCCCTGCAGTCTCCGCGCACAGGCTTGGCTGTAGGAGCCCATTTCCAAATGCAGCCCAGAGGAAACTCTCGAGAGCCCTTCCATGACCGACGTGTTCCTCTCCCAGCCCTTCTTCCCGCGAGCATTCTCGACCCTGTGCTCCGGGGCTGGCTTTAGTTCAAATGTATATGGTTTTACTGTCACCCGACGATCACAGCCTAAATAACAGCAGAGTGGTCACTGCAGCACGTGACAAATGACGGTCTGGCTGCACCAGTGGTTCTCGACTGGGGGCATTTCTGTACCGCCAACCCCAGGGGACATCTGCAACGTCTGGAGACATTTTTCGGTTGTCATACTGGGAGGAGAGTGCTACTGGACTGTCGCCCGAGAGGCCAGGGTGGTTGCGAACGTCTTATAAGGCAGAGGGTGCACCCCCAGCATTATCTGGCCCCGGATGTCGGCAGTGCCCAGGTGGAGAAAACACTAGCCACAACGGGCTTCACAAAATTAATCCTGTGTTATTTGTTTGCTGGTTGTTACGATACTTCCCCTGGGGCCTTCCTGCCCGTCAAGAAGTTTGTTACTTCACCCCATTGTGCTCGAATTCGACTTGAAACTTCCCCATGGTCTTTCTGTGCTGACCCCACCAATCCAGGTCGCCTAAAGCAACAAATGACTGCTTTTGTCACGGGTTGAGCAAGCACAGATCTTAACCATTGTTTGTTAATTATCCTTCCGGGCCCTGACACCAGCTACTCCGAGGGGGAGGGGCACGTTGGGCCAAAACACAACATAAGCTATCGGAATGGTCTACAGGGAGAGGGGGGTTTTTAAGCGACCGCCTGTGCTGGGAGATGGCGCCCGTGTTTTTATACTGATTAACTCAACGTCCGATGTCGGCAAGAATTTCTCAAAAAAGTAAAACTTAGCTTTACCGTATGATCCAGCAGTTTGACTTCTGGGTCTATATTTGAAAGAACTGACACCAGGGACCCCCGGAAATAACGTGTACAGCCATGTTCATAGCAGCATTCTTCATGAGAGCCAACAGGTGGAAACAACCCAAATGCCCAGCGATGGATGATTGGGTAAACATGATGTGATATACACACACTTGGACTAGTGTTCACCCTTAAAAAGGAAGGAAATTCAGACACCTGCTACAACATGGATGAACCTTGAGGACCTTGTGCTAGGTAAAATGAGCCAGTCATAAAAAGGCAAAATCTCCGGGCACCTGGGTGGCTTAGTCAGTTAAGCGTCCGACTTCCGCTCGGGTCATGATCTCACAGTTCGTGAGTTCGAGCCCTGCGTCGGGCTCTGTGCTGACAGCTCAGAGCCTGGAGCCTGCTCCCCATTCTGTGTCTCCCTCTCTCTCTGCCCCTCCCCTGCTTGTGCTCTGTCTCTCTCTCTCTCAAAAATAAATAAACATTAAAAAAGGTTTATAAAAAGACAGAGACTGTTCGATTCCACTTACGTGAGGTATCTAGAGTAGCCAATTCATGGAATGAGTACGATGGTGGTTTCCGGGGGCCATGGGGGAGAGGGGAATGGACAGTTGTTGAAAGGGTATGAACACGTTCTGGAAATCAGGGGCACGACAACGCGCATATACGGAACTGCACGCTTAAAAACGGTTACAATGGGAAATTTTAAGTTTTGCATAGTTTACCACAATTAAAGGGCAAAAAAGATGCTGGCAGGTGGGAGCCGGGTACAGACCAGAGAGGGCCCAGCAGATTAGCAGAGGAGCCTGGGGTGGGGGTAGGAAAGGGTTCAGAGTTCCTGCGGGGGTGCCGGGCGGCCCATGGCTCAGAGGGTCTCAGAGCTGTCTGGGTAGAGTACCTTATTCGGGGACGGTGTCTGGGCATCTGCAGAACCAGGGGGAGAGGGGCCTTGCTTGAGCTGGGGAGGAGGTGCAGGGGAAATGGGAAGAGAACTGAACTCCCCACCAAGACCCCCCTTGCCCCCCTCCCAGCCACCCCAGTGCAGGCTGTTTCCCCCGCAGAGTGGAAGCCCCACGAGGACAAAGGCACGTTTGTTCACTGGTCAGTCCCTAGAGCCTGGAACGTCATCTCAAATATAGCAGGTGCTCAATAAATATGTGTGCGACGGACGGATGAGTCCTCCTCGCTGCGGCCCAGGTTATTTTCCCAGGTCATCTAAGAAGGCGTCGTCTCCGGATCCACAGCTTTTCCACGGCTCCTGTACAGAACGACGTCTTGATGCCTTGGTGCAGTGCCGCTTCATCACCCCTCATAGCCCCCTCCAGTCTTTGCCACTTCCCAGAAATGCCCTGGGCTTTCTCACTCACGCGACTTTTTTTTTTTTTCTCTCCCCACGAAGTTTTCAGCTTTTGTAAAATGCCGAAAGGTTTTGCATCCTTCAGACACAGCAGATGCCAAACAAAGGGAAGTGATATTCCTGGGAAACAGACATGCCCCCCCCCCCGCCCCCGTCCGCACCCCACCGTCGGCGCAAATCTTCCTCTGTACCATTTGACTCAACATCCCCTAAGGTGATGGCGGGAGACAGAGGGGGCAGTCGGAGGACAGGCTAATGCTTGCTGGGACCGCTGGGATGGGGTGGGGGGATGGGAGGGCGCTGGTGCAGGGGCTGGGGGGGAAACCTGGAATCACAGTAGCCTCCCAGGATTGGCCAGTGCTTGGTGCAGAGGCGATCAAAAAAGGTGACTATTTTGCAGATATGAGAACTGAGACTCAGGACGGCTTCAACTTGCCTCCGGCCAGTAACTGGCAGAGTTAGGATTGGTCCCCAGATCTGTCTGGCTCAAGCTGGTGTCTGTGTCAAGGGGGCCTGAGCAAGAGGAGGAATGGCCTTGTGCGTGGGCTCCCAGGCCTTCCTTGCCCACTCCTTCCTTTCCAGCACGCAGTGGGGTCACCGCTGAGGCAGACCCTCAGGGGGTCTGCCGGCAGAGGCCACAGTGGGGCTGCCGGCAGAGGGCCTGGGGTTCCTGCTGTAACTGGGAGTGGCCTAGGCCCCCACTGTCCTCCTGAGGTGTTGGGGGGGGCCAGGCCTTGGAGGGCCTTTTGCGCCCCACAGCCTCCTCTCCAGACTCCAAGAGAGCACTTGATCCCAATTACAGAAAGTGGCCGGGTCAGCCGTCGCCTTGCATGATCTGAGCGCCTCAGATGGCAGCTGATTAAAACCCAGACGGCGCTCGCCCCATCTTGGCCTTGAATCTGGGAGCCGGAGGCCTCCTGGGCCTCGGGGTTGTGCCGGGATGGGCACAGTCACCTTCGGTCAGTCCTGGCCCCGAGGACAGAAGGATCACTGGAGTGCATCGAGGGCTCATTGTTCATGCGGACATGTCTACAAAAGTTGCATCAAGGAGCCACCTGGCCTGGTGACACTTCTCTCCTATTCTTTGTCCCCCGGGCTGGGCCGGCTTCCAGACAGCGAGGACTAAGCCTCCTCCTTTTAGACTACCCCACTGCAGCTGGGTTACAGAAGGAGGAGAAGGGGGACCCTCAGTCCAGTGAGGACAAGACTGGCAATTCCTTTGATTGCTTGAAGAGTGCGTCTCGTCTGTTCCCGTATCTCGTCATCCTCAAGATAAGCTTCATGAGTGGGCGCTAAATCAGGGCGATTGTTCAGGTTTTGAAGCAAAAGTTGGGTACGGTCATTTGGGGAGTGGGGGTACAGTAGGATGGGAACACTAGGACCCCCTGTTAGCTTTTATAGTACCTTTGTGCCCATTAGTACCTTTATCAGGGCAAACATGGTTCCTGTAGTAGGCATTCTGGTAAAAGCGTGGAGTAGAGGCTGAATTTCTTCTTCTATTAGCTTTATTAGGAATGCTCTGGTGCAGTGAACAACCTGGACAACTGTGCACAGCGGTCCTAAGGAACATGGTACCCCAGAGCCCCAAAAGCTGAGCTTTGTTACCCACCCTATCCTTAGATGTCTACTTTCTATACTCTACTCTTCTTAATCTGTGCCCGTCAAGTGTCTCTGGGTCAGCAACTTCGAAGCAGAGCATGTTTTCTGGAATTAGAGAGCCTGGAGGGGCTGATTGAAATCACCCTGACCTTCCTTGTGGCAGAGGTGGGGACACTGAGGCCCAGACTAGGGCCATGACCTGCCCATGGCCACCCAAGGCTTGTGCCCTGCAGCATCAGCCACCACATGCGGGCCGAGCTATGTCCCCGCTGCCTCCCAAGGGACGTTTGAATTGAGAACTAACAGGAGGGGCTCCTTCCCTCCCTGCCTTGCAGAGTCGGGTTTTGATTATGGTTTATTGTGAAGCTGAATTCCATTCAGAGCGTTTCAGAAGAACGAGTCCAATTCTTTGGCTCCGTCTGGTCCTAAAAATAGGCACCAAGGGAGGGGGTCCTTCTCCCCCGCACCCACATGGTGGGAGAAGCCCTAACACTCTGCCACTGCCTGCCTTTTGTGAACTTGACCCAGCCTCCTGACGCCCTCCAGTCGGTGCAGCTGGAGGATCGTGCTAGCGAGGGCCACCCTTCTCTGGGTGAGATGAGATCATGGAGGTAAACACAGACGCCTTCAACATAGAAGGTCCCCTAACAGGTGGGACAGCGTAGGGTCAGGACATGCAGGTGACTTGAACCTCTGAGGTGGTCTATCAATTTGTCCCAACATTTCTATCATCTTAAGAACAAGAAATTGGACCCAGCACCACGGATTTACCAAAACGTTTTTGGATCTTGTCCCCCGCTCCCTCCCCAGGATGACCTCCCAGATTAGGGTAATAAGTCCCCCATTGCTTGTCCCTCTCTGCCTGGCAGAGAACCTTCGTTTTGTTCTAAATCGGCTCTGTTTAATGGGAATGTCATGGAAACCGTGCATATAGCTTTAAATTCTCTAGTAGCCACAGTTTGTAAAGAGTAAAACGAAACAGGTCAAGTTAATGTATTGATGAAGTTTGTTCCACTCAGTGTGTCCAAAACATTATCATTTCAACATGCCGTCGATATTGAAGCGTTAGGGGCGCCTGGGTGGCTCAGTCGGTTAAGTGTCCGACTTCGGCTCAGGTCACGATCTCGCGGTCCGTGAGTTCGAGCCCCGCGTCGGGCTCTGGGCTGACGGCTCGGAGCCTGGAGCCTGCTTCGGATTCTGTGTCTCCCTCTCTCTCTGCCCCTCCCCCGTTCATGCTCTGTGTCTCTCTGTCCCAAAAATAAATAAACGTTAAAAAAAAAAAATTGAAGCGTTAATGAGATATTTTGCTTTCTTTTTTTCATATTGCGCCTTCGAAATCCAACGTAAGTTTTATCATCGTACATCTCCATTCAGACGAACTGCACCTCAAGGGCTCCGTAGCCCCTCTGGCTAGCGGCCACCATGCTGGACAGCACAATTATAAACCGTCTTCCTCCTCCTTGCTGGGCGAACTTGGGCAAATAACCCTCCTTCTCTGGACCAGCACCGCCCTCTCTGTATAATAAGGGCAATGGACTAGAGGAAGGATGGTAAATCTCTGGCATTGTCCCTTGCCCCTCTCTCCTTCCGCTTGGGGCAGACATCAGCGATGGATGGTCAGTCTCCCGCGGCAGGAGTCTGGACGGGACCATTGGACCTTCTTACCCCCGACAGACATTAACAAATGATTGCAGCCTGCAAACCCAATGAACTCTCTTTGCTACGCTGAGTCTTACGTCCTCAGTGGGTTTGTGGAGCCCGGGTTTCTGCCATACCAGCTCTCGTTCACGTCTGTGAACCTGCCTCCTGCCGCCTCCCAGGCACTGTTTAATTCAGACCACAGGTGCCCACCACTCTGGCCTATCCTCACCCATCTCAGATGCTTCTTCCCAGCTTCAGTCTTGCCCTGTGACGTCTTAGAGCCAGGGCTGAATGCCAGGCTCAGGGCTGGGCAGGAGCCAGGAGTGTGAAGTCCTTTCCGGGCCGGGAGCCTGCGATCAGGTGCGCATCTCCCTCTGTTGGACCAAGTCCTGCGTTGAGGCCGTTAGGACATCAGTGCGGGCACAGAATGTGGATCTGCCGTCACGGAGGAAGTCGTAGGCAGACAGGAACAGACTAGCGCTCATGCGACAAGCGGCTATAACCTGGGCTGCCCCCGGTTAGATCATGGGATCGTGGGGCAACAAAGCTTGTCCACATAAGTGAATTTTTAGATCATCGAAGGCCACCCTTTCTATATGCAACTTTTTGAATGTAATGTAATGGGACAGTTTTCGAAAACAGATCGTACATATTCCTATTTTCTTGGAGAACCGTGAATGTTATTTAACTTTTTACGAATGACTTGAAATATGAACGCTCACTACTCTTCTGTGCTTTGATACACCGAGAGTGTGTTCAGGATCCAGCAAGTGTGGAGGACTGGGTTCTTTTGTTCTGAATGTCCCAGGGGGCTCTGTTTTTCAGGTCTCCTGTCTGCTTTTTGGTATTTCTTTCTTTCTTTCTTTCTTTTTTTTTTTAATTTTTTTTTAGTGTGTATTTATTTTTGAGAGAGAAACAGAGCGTGAGCGGTGGAGGGGCAGAGAGAGAGGGAGACACAGAATCCGAAGCAGGCTCCAGGCTCCGAGCCGTCAGCACAGAGCCCGACACAGGGCTCGAACCCACCAACCGCGAGATCACGACCTGAGCCCAAGTCGGACGCTTAACCGACTGAGCCACCCAGGCGCCCCTGCGTTTTCGTATTTCTTTCTCATTTTTCCTGTTGGGATGCACAGTAAATACTCCTGTGGATACATAAGGCTAGTTGTAGCTAAACCAGAGGAAGCAGAGGAAGGAGAAGGGGATTGGACTGAGGCAGTCAGGGGCAGCTTCCCGGAGGAGGTGAGATAGAGCTATGCTGGGAAGGATGAAAACAAGCAGACTGAGGCAGAGGTCCCAGCAAGAGGCCGTCGTGGAAGCAAGACCCTCAGATGATCATATTCCATCAGCTAAGGCGTGATGATAAGGAGAATGCGGCTTCTTTTTTTCTATCTTAAAGAAAAGAAATGAGACATTTCCCTTACCTGCCATCCTCGAATGCTCCTGCGTGGAGCCCTCAATAGGGGGGGTTTGGAGATGCTTGATCAGTGTCTGCAATGCCCTGGTTTTACCCGTCTGTAAAATGGGGCTCTCCTGGCTCGGCTGACCTCCAACCTCTGAGTGAGAAACGCTCTGGAAACTGTCACGTGCTCTAAAAATGAAAGATTGGGGAGCGGAGGTTTCCACGGAGCGTTGACTCGGCTAGAATCTAGATTACGTTTCGATCTAGATGGCTACGTGCAGATACACGTGGTACAGATCAGACTGAAGTTCCTCTGACCGCGGTCTCCTCGTCCCGGTCTGTTCGCTGGAGACATCCGTGTCATAATGCGGTAGATTCTTCCGGGCACGTTTCTACGTATTTACGTACGTGTGCATGTACGTGCAAGCACGTGGTGGGGGGGGGGTGGATTTTTTGGATTTGCTCTGATTTGCTATAAATCGGCTCAAAGCGCTCTGTTTCTTTCCTCCCAACAACACCGCCCTCACCGGCGTCCCCTGCGAGAACCTACAGAACCACGTCGTTCACGGTATATTCACATAAGTTCACGTGCTGCACGCGTTCCGTGGCATGGCCACGCCGTGGTTTAATTAGACATTCCCCACCTGATGGATGGACACTTAGCTTGTTTTTCAACTTTTTCAGTCACGTTGTGGCAATCATCTCTGCACACGCCTTTTTAGGCCATGGCGGGTGTTTGTTTTTGTTTTTGTTTTTGTTTTTTTTTTTGGGGTGGCCACGAAGAAGTGTGATTTGTGGGTCATAGGATCTAGGTGCGTTTGAAACGTCAGCAGCCACTGCCAGATCGCCCTCCGAAATAGCCGTGACCCCTTCGACGGCAGCCATTTTTCCACATCCCCAGCGGCCCCCCCCGTTGGAGTGCCACCTGGGCCCCTGGGCAGGAGGAGCCCCTGCTCCGAGCCCTGTACTTGGGAGGGCCCAGCTCGGTCCCTCCTGCAGCCATGCCCCACCCCATGGGGTGAGGGGTCTTCAGAGGCAGGTGTGGAAGCATCTGCAGGGTCACGGGGAGGTGCCCACTCCGAGCCTGCCACCCCATTTCTAGACGATGCTGTGGGTACCTGGGACTTGTGACTTCTTGCCCCGATGGCCCTGCCGGGGCCTGTGTGGGTCTCTTCTTCGGGTCCACCCCTCCAAAGGTGAGCTACAGCCCTTCTGTGTGTAACTGGTCGTGAGGGTGGCCAACAGCGGCTGTCGTGAGGTGGTGGCAGGGCGTGGACAGAGCTATGCCCGGGCTGGGGAGTCCACACACAGCTGAGGAGCTCCCCCCGTCCTCCCCACAGCTGAGGACCCCCCCCCCCCCACAGGAAGCTTTGGAGTCGGGAGAGGGATATTAGAAAGGGGGGTTCTTGTCCTTGGCTCCACAGATGTCGTGGTGGTCGTGTTCCATCAAACTTGGCAATTTGGTTCCAGCATTTTCTAGCACATTCCATCCTTCCAACTGTGTGTGTGTGTGTGTGTGTGTGTGTGTGTGTGTGTGTGTGTGTGTTGGGGAGGGGGCTCAGCCCTTCTTTTTTACAAAGAGGTTGGGACACGAGACACGGATGGTCGACCGGAATGTAATCAACATGAGCCCCGTTCTGTCCTCATTCCCGGGTCAGGCTCACCATCATTTTTTTTTTTTTTTTTTCCTTCTCCATCCTAATTTCCAACCAATATGATTCTCCTTTTAAAAGGGTTTTTCTTCCTCCCCATCTCCAGGAAGGGGGAGCCCGATGTCTGGGGTGGGGGCTGTCTCCCGGGACTCATTTCCAGCCAACCCGGAGCACTTCAAAGGGGTTCCTTCCCAGGAAGCACGCTTTTCATGGAAATTAAACACACTGAGCAGGTGTCTCTCCTTCCCTGCCCCTCTCAGGAGAGAGGGGCAGGGGCTGCACAGGAGCTGAAATAAACGGTGCAAATAAACCTCGGCACCGGTTAGCGACAGCTCCCAGAATTTAAAGGGACACGTAATCACTCCTAATACACATCCCGGGCAGAAAGCCAGATGTCGCTGATGGCAAAGAGCATTGCTGGCAGGGACAGGCTCACGCGGTGCCCCCAGCTCCCACTGACAAAGCTGGTGCCCGCCTCTTAAACCCTCTCTAGGCCAACACCGACGTCTTCCTCTTCCTCTTCCGCTCCCCCCTCATTGCCACCGTGACCACGGTCACGGCCGCTTCTGCGTGTTGAGTGCTTGATCCCGCCCCAGGCTCTGCGCAAGGATCGGCTCATTTGAGCCGCCCCCCTCCCTCCCATTTTCCCAGGCAGGAGGAAATGCTACAATGCCATCCCCATTTCACAGATGAGGAAACCGAGGCTCAGAAAGAGGCACGCTTGCCCAAAGGCGCACGCTCGCTTGGGGCAGAGGTGAAACGCCAGTGCAGGTCTGTCTGCCTCCCAAGTGGGGCAGTGCCACCTCCTAGGGTTGCACGTGGTCCCTGGGGACGATGTCCTGGAGCCCGGGCACGTGGGCAGAGAGGCTGTTGGAGACCAAGAGGTCCTGCGCCCACCCGGGGAAGCCCCTCCACCCCAGCGTGACTCACAGAAAGAGGATGGGAGTCCACTCGCATCTCACCCCACGGGGTCCCATCTCCCCCACCACCCCGTGGTACTGAGACCGACAAGATCGAGGAGCCCGATAGAATGATAGTCACGGGGGGCCGGCGAGGGGGACAGGGCTGTCCTATAGGACTTAAGAAACTGTGGGAAAGGGCTTCTGCTCCTAGACATCTCTGCCAGGGGCCCCTGAGGGCCAGCAACGCTAAGTTGCACCACGGGGGTAAGCATCGCCCCATTTAGCTCGTCTTTGAAAAAACAATGAGTCTGGAGATGCATTTAGTTTCTGCCACCTTGGAGTGAGTTAATTTGCGTTGACAGAAGCCTGAGGGCAGCATGGAAGCTACTGGGCCCCTGGAAAGAAACGAGAATGCGTGCCAAGAGGAAGGGACCAGGGCCTTCTCTGCATTACTGGAAAGGAGCTCCCAAGCCTCGTGGCGACTCAGGGCTGGGCAGGCTCGGGGACAGACAGACCACAATGAGAACCAACCGGACACACGTCGAGGAAGCCCGTTCTAGGTGCATTTAGGCGCCAGTGTCTTAAGAACGGGCGGGACGGCGAGATCCCCATCTTGCTAGTGGGATAAAAAAGGCTCAGAGGAGCCCGGAGATCCCACACCGGCAGGAACACAGGTGGAATCTGAACCCAGGACCCTCGGCCTCTAGATGTCATGCTCTAGAGATTCCTCTCTGGTCAGGAGGACACATGCCACAGCGTCACGCCCTCCCTTCCCCTGGGCACTGCACCCACTTTGGGCCCTTTTGAAGGTGGCTAAAAGCGGCTCCCGTTGGCGTGTGGGCCCGTCTGGATGGCTAAGTAAGTGGCTTTGGTGACGAACGGGATGTCGGCCCTTCCCCCGTGCTATGTTTAGAAAGGTGTCAGCCCCAAACCGGTCTGTCTCAAAGGTCACCCAGGAGGTAATCACGAGTGTCTCTAAAACCCCATCTGTGACCTTCCGGCACTCAGACACGGGGGCCAGCCGGGTCACCGCGAGGGATGGGACCCGGCGTGGCCCGCGGGCGTGGTGGACCATGAGCCATCCACTGGGCTGAGCAGAGGACCCCCCCCCCCCCCCCAGGCAGACGGCAGAGGCCCCCTTTCCTCCGTCAGATGCAGGACGAGGCTGCCAGAGCCGGCTGACCACTCACGTTCTCGGTCACAGCCACAGCCGCGGATGGAGCGGAGAGAGAAGGCGTTGAAAGTAGATCCTGCAAACCCTTCACGTGTCCGAGGTTGAATCTGCATTTTTAATTTTTTTGTAGTC
This sequence comes from Panthera pardus, assembly GCF_024362965.1. Lineage (NCBI taxonomy): Eukaryota > Metazoa > Chordata > Mammalia > Carnivora > Felidae > Panthera > Panthera pardus. The sequence continues at coordinate 32,441,753 of NW_026526743.1, forward strand.
TTAGGTATTTAAAAAGCCATTGTAAAAAGATGCAAAAAAAAAAAATCAAAAGACACAGCGAGGTTTGTTCTCCAAGTTAAACGCACCGGAGAGCAGGACTGCATGACCGTGGGCTGCCGAAGTCACTTTTGTTTTTGTTTTTGTTTTTGTTTTTGTTTTTGTTTTGTTTTGTTTTGGGGGGGGGCAGGCCTCCGGATAAAATTTCTCTCCACCCCCTTGCTACACTGAAGGGATATCCTCAGGTGGCAAGTCGGATTGTTCATGAAAAAAATCGACAGATCAAAGTGGGATCATTTGAGATGGTTTCTCCGTGTGAATTAGGATGCTTCCCCTCACGGGGTCTGCAAGAAACAAAATACTGAAACGAATCGCATACTGAGGCTGGCAAGGCCCTGGGTGAAGCATTGACTACCGTGGTTTTAAATTGTGACCTTCGTCCGGGGGCGATACTCAAAATGTGGCCAACTGGTGAGGCGCCAAAAAGGTCAAATTAGAACGGCCCACGGCCTCGGTGGGGGAGTGGGGTCCCAGGGTCCCTGTCCTGTGGCAGGCTGGAACCTTCCAGATGCTGGATGGTAGCTGGGGGGGGGGGGGTGGTTCCTGGGGAAGGGGCCAGGGTTTAGGCCGAAGGGGGCACTCGGGACTAGTTCACGACTAGCAAGGAAGTATTTCAATATTTTAACAACTCGTAAGCTGTACCAGCCCCTTGTGTGACTATCAGCCCTATATTCATCCAAGAGGCTTCTCCGGTCTTACGACGCCCTGTTTCCTTACTGGCGATTTCTGCCTTTTAATTAGAGTGTTAAGCCCACACACGTTTAATGAAAGCATGGATGTGGTTGGCTTCTGGCCTCCTACTTTATTATTTTTCTGTTATTATTTTTCTTCTATTCTGTTATTACTTATGTTTTCTTTATTATTTTTATTATTTTATTATTTGTCTGGTTTTATCCCCCTGTCTCTCCCTCTGCTTTCTTTTGGATTATTGAAATCTATTTTGAGAACTCAAATTTAATTTATCTGTTGTCTTCTTAGCTCTGTACCTTTCAAACTGTATTTTTTAGTGGCTGGTCTGAGGATTTCAGGATACCTCCTTCACGCTGAGAGTAATATTGTGCCTTGTGATAGGAAATGTAAAAACTTGGCAACCACATCGGTCTGTTTACCGCCCCTCCATCACGGTTTCTGCCCATCCTTTATGCCGTAAAAAGTTTAAAAAAATTTTTATTCTGGGGGCGCCTGGGTGGCTCAGTCGGGCGAAGCATCAGGTTTCGACTCAGGTCATGATCTCACGGTTCGTGCATTCGAGCCCCGCGTGGGGCTCTGTGCTGACAGCTCAGAGCCTGGAACCTGCTTCAGATACTGTGTCTCCCTCTCTCCCTGCCCCTCCCGGACTCATGCTCGTGCCCCCGCTCTCTCTCTCTCACTCTCAGAAATAAATAAAAACTTTAAAAAATTAAAATGTTTTAGTCTGAAAACGTCTCTATTTCGTCTTTACTATTAAAGGATATTTTCACTGAATACGGAATTCTGGCTTGGCTTCTTCCGCCCATAACACTGAAGACGTGATTCAACTGTCCTCTGGCCTTTTCGGTCTCTAATGAGAAGTTGGTGGATTTTCAAATCGTTATTTCCCTGAATTTTTTTTTTTTCCCCTTCTGGCTTCTTTCGCACGAAAAGATACAGATTTTTGTCTTTGCCATGGGTTTCAAGAGTTTCACGATCATGTGCCTACGTGTGGTTTTCTTTGTATTTGTCCTGCTTGGGATTCGCTGAGCTTAAATCTATACATTTTCTGTTTTCATCACATTTGGGGAAACTCGGCCATTATTTCTTCAACTATTATCTCCTCTAGGTCTGTAGCTCTGGGTTCACGTGTTATAGACCTTTGGATAGTGAGCCACAGGTACTTGAGGCTTTATTTATTTTCTTTTAATTGCATTTGAGTAGAGTTGACACCCAATATTCCATCAGGTGTATAACACAGGATTCAACAAGTTTACGTACGATGCTGTGTTCATAAGTACAGCTGCCATCTGTCACCATACAACACTATGACAATATCATTGACTGTATTTTCTATGCTGTGACTTTTATTTCTGTGACTTGTTCTCTCCATACCTGGAGTCTGTGTCTCCCCCTCCCCTTCAGCATTTTTGTCCATCCCCCACCCCCTTCTCCTCTGGCAGCCATCAGTTCGTCCTCCGTATTTCTGGATCTGATTCTGCTTTTCATTTTTTTTTTTTTTTCAATCTTCAGTCTCTCTTTTCTTCAGAGGGAAACTTCTGCTGGTAAGTCTAATACGTTCATTGTCATTTCAGGTATTACATTGTTCGGTTCTAGAATTCTTATCCTTTTTTTTTTTTTTTTTTTTACTTTATGTTTTTAAATTTTATTTACTTTGAAAGAGAGAGCGAGAGCGAGGGAGGAGCAGAGAGAGAGGGAGACACAGAATCCGAAGCAGGCTCCGGGCTCCGAGCCGTCAGCGCAGAGCCCGACGTGGGGCTCGAGCCCACGAACAGCGAGATGATGGCCTGAGCTGAAATCAAGAGCCGAACGCTTAACTGACTGAGCCACCCAGATGCCCTCCCCTTTGTTTTTAAAAATAGTTTTATTTCTCCACTCAGATTTCGTCCATTGTGAGCACCCTTTCCTTTTGGTCTGCGGCTGTTTTTAATTTGTGCCTGTTAGTTCTGACAGCTGAGTCATCTCAACTTTTGTCCCCTTTGATGATCTTTTCTCTCAAAGCGGGTCACAATTTTCTGGTTCTTTTTTAAGTTGGGTAATTTTGGAGTGTACCCAGCAGGTTGTGAAAATCAAACAGTGACGATTCTGGACTCTGTTATATTCCTCTGAAGAGCATCGATTTTTGTTTGTTTTCATAAGCCATTGCCTTGGGTAGGCTTTAACCACGGGACTGTCTTTTGGGTGACAAATCGAGCCTCAGTTCAGTTCTTTCTGAGTTGGCTTCTGTCCCAAGCAACCCTGGCTCATGGGGCCATCCAAGATTTAAGCAGTGACTATACTGAATCACCCCTTTCTGAGGTTCCTCTTTGCTTGCCGGTGACTATGGTGGTCTCAAACTCTGTTCTCTGGCCTTCAGGCCACAGCGACTGGGGTTTTCTAGCAAAGTTTTAGCTGAGCCATATGGTGCTGACTTCAGCCTGTTGTCGGGCAGCAATGAGTGACCCCCTTTATACCACTCCCTTCTTTTGGGGTTTGCCTCTCCAGGATCTGCCTGCGTTTATTCATTCTTCAGTACCTTTAGGTCAATGGTTTTTATATTGGTCCAAAGTTTATAGTTGTTACCTGCGGCGAAAGCCTGGTAAGAACTTACTTGGATGCCCTGAAGGTGAAACTAACTCACTGTCATTAGTGATTACCTTCATAATAATTAAATTTGTAAATTTAAATTGATAAGCCTGCCTGTTAAATTGTGCCATCTCTCTTTTTTTTTTCTTTTTTAATGTTGAGCTGCTCTCGCTGGTTTCATTTACTAAAAAAATAAGATGTATTTTGTTTAAAACTCTAGGCTATCATGATGTCTGGGGTCTCATCACTCCCAGCTCTGACTTTGGTATCCTGTCATCAGTTTAGCTAGACCAGGTACTGTACTTCTAGACTCTAGGGGCCAAGTCCTGCACTCCAGCCTCTCTTAACCAGCCTTGCTATCTCCAGAGACGTTGTGAACTGTCTCCAAAGTCCTCTCATCGGTGGTTACACCTCAGCTTCATTGTAGCCCTGGGAACCCAGGCAGGCAGAGAGGGTAGCCATTTGACAGATAAGGAAACTGAGGTCAGTCCCTGAGAACTAACTTCCGGAAGAAGCTAAAACCCGGGACTCCCGATTCCAGTCCGTGGCCCTTCCCCCAAACCTCACTGGGCAGAACATTTACTCTTGTTCGTGGGGGATGGGCTGCCAGGGGAAAGGCCTGGACCCCACCTCCAAGGCCAGAAAGCGCTCTGGGCTGTGTCCTTCAGACTCTACCTCTGGTTACTCCTTGGCTGTGTGGGTCGGGACAGGCCATTCCTCCTCTCTGGGTGACATCACCTCCCCTTGAGATGAACGGATTGGTTTGTAGGATTTCTGTCTTTCCTTTTAGGATTTTAACATTTTTTCTACTTTCTAGTATTTTATGCTTGGTTTTATCTGCCTTAAGAGCCTGGTCACCTTGATGTCTGTGTCTCATTCATCCATCCATGTCTTAAGTTAATTTATTTATTTTGAGAGAAAGAGGGAGGAGAGAAAGAGCATGAGCGGGAGAGAGGTAGAGAGAGGAGAGAAAGAGTCCTAAGCAGGCTCGTGCTGTCAGCACAGAGCCGGACATGGGGCTCCATCCAACAAACCGTGAGACCATGATCCGAGCCGAAATCGAGCTGGATGCTTAATCGACTGAGCCACCCAGTCGTCCCTCATTCATTCATCCTTTTAGCAGATATTTCTCGATCAGCTGGCACATGATAGGCACGATCCCACAATATAGGTCTGATCATCCTGGTCCCACTGTCCTAGAGTTCACAGTCCTCCGGGAGAGACGGACTTGAGAAGAAGAGATTTACAATCCCATGCGGCCATTCAGGGGACGGTGGGAGCAGCAGGGAGATATTTGGGGCTGAGGGTGTGTGGCCGGGTGGGGTGTGATCCCTGGACACAGCAATGCCAGGGAAGCTATAATAATAATAATAATAATAAACATTCATTGAACATCTCCCAGTAGGGTGACCAACCACCCTGGTTTGCCTGGGACTGAGGAGTTTCCTGGAATGTGTTTTTTCAGTGCTAATACCAGGAAAGTCCATTGGGTGAGACACTGTTCTAAGCCCATTACATAAATTAACCCATAAAAATCTTCCAGTAAGACTATTAATGGGTTGTGGTTGTTATTATCGCCATTTTATAGCGGAGGCATCCAAATTGAATAACCCGACTGGGGCATGTAGTTGGACATAGCCAGAGCCGTGATCTGAACCGAAAGCCCACGGTCTTGAACGTGACCGCACATCAAACGGAAACTCCCTGAGTGCAGAGGCAAAGGGAAACAGGGGCGGAGGGCACTGGCCCTGGTGAGTTATGCCCGCCCCCTCATTTTCCTCATCTGGAAAGTGGAGACGTTCACAGGACCTATGTTACACGCAGGTTGCTGAGCAAACTAAATGAGCTATACGGTGTGTTGAGCATTTGGCACAGGGCTCGCCTTATTGAACTTGGCTGTGAAAGCCCGCTGTCGCCATTATGACAGGGAAGGGGATGGGAGAGTCCGAGGAACAGGAAACAGCCCGTAGAGAGGCTCAGATGCCAGAGAGACAGGGAACCACAGGGGTTCTGTCTGCCAGAGCACAAAGGGCTGGGGAAGCAGAGGCGAGAGCCTGGGTCCGATACTCCTTTCATTGCCCAAACCTGACTTGGCAGGGCGGGCACTGGGGTCGGGCAAGTAAGGCATTTGCCTTGGGTGCAATATTTAACAAGACTCAGTAATTAAGGTAAATAATATTTTAACGTGATATTCTAAAAAGCCATTACTGAGGAAAAACTAGAAGAAAATCCATGATGAACAGAATATCAACATTTTAAAGACAGGACCTGACCTTACTCTTCCATGATTTCCCTCACCCTAAACCCAGCCCCGCTGGATCCTGCCTTTCTTTAAAATGTTGATATTCCAGGGGCGCCTGGGTGGCTCAGTCGTTGAAGGTCCGACTTCAGCTCAGGTCACGATCTCGCCGTTTGTGAGTTCGAGCCCCGCGTCGGGCTCTGTGCTGACAGCTCGGAGCCTGGAGCCTGCTTCTGATCCTGTGTCTCCTTCTCTCTCTGCCCCTCCCCCACTTGTGCTCTGTCTCTCTCTCTCTCAAAAATAAATAAATGAAAAAAAATTTTACATGTTGACACTCTGTTCTTCAGGGATAGTTGTTTTTTTTTTTTAATCTTGATTAAAAGAATAGTGCATTAAAATACTTTTTTTTAAGTTTATTTATTTATTTATTTATTTAAATTTTTAAATGTTTATTTATTTTTGAGAGACAGGGGCAGAGCTCTGTTCTTCAGGGATAGTTTTTTTTTTTTTTTTTTAACTTAATCTTGATTAAAAGAATAGTGCATTAAAATACTTACCTTTTTTTTTTTTAAGTTTATTTATTTATTTATTTAAAATTTTAAATGTTTATTTATTTTTGAGAGACAGGGGCAGAGCACGAGCAGGGGAGGGCAGAGAGAGAGGGAGACACAGAATCGGAAGAAGGCTCCAGGCCCCGAGCTGTCAGCACGGAGCCGATGGCGGGGCTCGAACCCACAAACTGTGAGATCGTGACTTGAGCTGAAGTCGGACGCTTAACCAACTGAGCCACCCAGGTGTCCCTATTTATTTATCTTGAGTGAGAGAGAGAGAGAGAGAGAGAGAGAGAAGGGGGGCGGGGCAGAGAGACAGGGAGAGAGAATCCCAAGCAGGCTCTGTGCTGAGAGTGCAGAGCCTGACAGGGGGCTTGAACCCGCGAAAGGGGACATCATGACCTGAACCGAAGCCGAGAGTCGGATGCTTTACCGACTGAGCCACCCAGGCACTCCCCAAACCCTCATCTCGATCACTGGGTATTTTGGCACACCCTTGGATTTTACACCCGAGGTGAGCGCCTCACGTGTTGCCCTCCGGCCCTGGCCCGGGATTCCTGGTGGATGGCTGCCGTCCTGGACCAGCTGGGGTCAAGCTCTCCCTTTGCACTCCCAGGGGTGTCCCGGATCGCGGGGTAAATTGCAAGGTCACCCCGCAGCCCCAGCGCAGCCCCGGGCACTTGGTGGCCCGCCGTAGATACTGCTGTCCCACGGGCGAGGTGAGAGCAGCCCTTTCTTTTCAGGCCTCCGGACCCCCAGGTCTCAGGTCTCTTTCCCACCCTCTTCCACCCATAGCTCCACGGCTCACAGTCCGGGATGGGGGGCGCTGGGCAAGAGGTGGCCTCAGACACGGCATGCTATTTTAGGGCAGACGATGGCTTCCTTCTCTAGCCCAAATGAAACCTTTCCTCTCCCAAATTCCTCAGCCCTCTCATTAGCGGTTGTGTTTGTGGATAATAGCTATAATGAGGAGGCAATAAAAAAATCCAGAATGTGCTGCCCGGCGGCCTCTCCTTACCCCTTCCGCGGGGAGCGCCTGCCAGCTCGGGCTGAGGTCTTAATGACTCCGATGTGGACCCAGGGGCCGAGAGTGGGCATTTGTATTCCAGCTGGATTATTTAATCCCCATTAGTTAAAAATGCCGGGCCACAGGCCAGGAGCCCAGGAAAATAAAGTGGTGACAGGTGAGAGAAAAATAGCCTCCCGACGGCCTCTGTAGCCACTTCAAAGGCCACGGCCCTGCCAGGTAATTGAGGCCTAATGGACACCATGTCCGGGAAACGGCTTGGCCAGAGATAGCCCGGCACACAGGAAAGTAGACGGGCAGGGGAAGGGGGAAAAGCTGGGCTGGCCAGCCGGGCCCGGGATGGCCCCTGTAATTAGGCCAAGACAGAGCAAATACCTTTCCTGTCTCGCACTGTGCGCCTTTCCTGCCGGGCGCTCGCCATTTGGGGAGGTGGGAAGGGAGCTTTGGGCCAGAGGCGAGCAGGCCTCCGGGAGGGCTGTCTTCTAGCCTCTTCCAGGAGCTGGTTCTTCCGGTTCTTAAAGAGGGGAAGCAGTGGCAGGGGGGTGCACGCGTTCGCACAGGCATGTTTCTGTATAGAGGTGTCTGGGTCCCTGTGCGTGTTTGCATGCGCGTGTGTGTTTGCGCGTATATGCCTTTGGAGGCATGTGGGTCGTGCGTGTGCACGTGGGTGTGTGTGAAGGACCCTCCCCCCACCCCTCCCGTGCCTCCCTTTCTCTTTCCTCTTACAGTGGGAAGCTCACTTCCAGAAGGTACCATTTGGGCCCTTGAAACAGTCCTCCCCTCCAGCTAGATGTCCTATTGAATTTCTAGAACTCCGGCTCAGGGCTGGAGGCTTGGCCAGCTGTTTGGATAGCGACGCGGGTCAGCAGGGTCCAGAGAAGGACCCCCACGGACTCTCCTGGTGGAGTCCGTGCGGGGCTCAGGCTCCCACAGACAGGGCCCGAGGAGGAGGTGGCCCGGGTCTGGAGAAGCAGTAAAGCAGAATGCGGCCATTTCCATATTTAAGTCGTTGGAGGACCTGCTTCCCTCGGGTTCCCCCGCACCCACCGACGGCTCTGACCGTTCCTCATTACGATATTTTGTCATTAAATCAACTCACTTTGGAACTGAAATTTACTTTAAAAAGAAACCCTTTATGGCTACCAGAGATGGAAAAATCGATGTCATTTGGCATAAATAGCAGATAATGATAAAAATGAGCACCGCGAAAAGGGAAGGCCGTTTTCAATTCCAGCGAGCTACCGTGGCTCCGCGAGGTCCAAGTTCAAGGCGGGGGTGGGGAGGGTGGCTCTCAGTGGAAAAGAAACGTGAGCGGACGTTAGGAAAGGGTCAAGACATTCTGGCACCAGTGACTTTCCTTGCGATGTCACCCAGAAATGAAAGGGCGTCCAGGCTCACCGCGAGATGGAGGGAACCAAAGCAGGGTGCCCCCCCCAACCCCAGTAACCGCCAGGCCTCCAGGTGGCGCTGGCGAGCGGTTGCACACCTGAGCTTTGAAATCCACCGCTTTGGGGGGCGGGGCGCCTGCGCTTGGGTGGCTCAGTGGGTTAATCGTCCGACTTCAGCTCAGATCACCGTCTCTTGGTGGGTGAGTTCGAGCCCCACATCGGGCTGTGTGCTGACAGTCTGCTTTGGATTCAGCTTGCTCTTTCGATTTCTCTCTCTTTCAAAAATACATTTATTAAAAAAAAAAAAAAAGTCCACTACTTGGGAAGGTCACCTGGGCCTGCAAAGCTTGGTTTCCTCCGCCCTGAAACAGAGGTAAAATGGAACGTATGTGGGGAGAATTGAAGGGAAAGGTCTGTGCAAAGAGCTTGGTGTGCAGCCCATGGCGAGCGTTCAGGTGACCTGGGCAGAATTTGGGGTTCTTCTTACCTGCTGAGATTTGGAGGTCCTCGGCCTGATAAAGACCTCAGGGTCACACCGAGCTGACCTGGGCTGGGGAGTCATGAGAACTTCCCTGCCTTGAGCCAGGGAGAGAGAAGGATGCTGAAAGCCAATACTGAGGCCCCATGATTCCTTTCTCTCACACGCTCACTGACTGCCATGGCATGGGGAGCAGCCTGTATTACAGGTAAGATGGCCCAGACACTGGGTCGGGGGGACTCCCCAAGGTCCCTCAGATATGGAGGTGAGGGAATGTCCTGCTTGGACCCAAGAGACATTAACTTATATAAGCCAGGTACCCTCGTAAGCATTTACACACTCACTTCCCACTCAGTTAAGTACTATGAAAGTACTTGGTTAAGTGCTACGAAAGTACTTGGTTAAGTGCTACAGAAGTACTTGGTTAAGTGCTACGGAAGTACTTGGTTAAGTGCTAAGAAAGTACTTGGTTAAGTGCTACGAAAGTACTTGCGTAAGTGCTACGAAAGTACTTGCTTAAGTGCTACAAAAGTACTTGGTTAAGTGCTACAAAAGTACTTGGTTAAGTGCTATGAAAGTACTTGCTTAAGTGCTACGAAAGTACTTGATTAAGTCCTATGAAAGTACTTGGTTAAGTGCTACAAAAGTACTTGGTTAAGTGCTACGAAAGTACTTGGTTAAGTACTACTAGTAGCCCATTTTACAGGTCAGGATGAGTAACCTGCCCACGGTCGTTCAGCTCATTCACTAGGCGGCGGAGCCGGGACTTGAACCCAGCCGCGCGCTGAGCTCGTGACCACTGGGACAGCGCTGCCTCTCTTCAGATGCACACGCATGTGGCCGTGTTGTATGTGACGTGGACTGGAGTGCGTGTGAAATGGGTGTCACTGGCCGCGTGAGTCACGGCAGGGTGTCTGCAGCCCCGGGCCACCACCAGGCAGCCCAGACCCAGAGGAGCTTATTTTGCAAAACCAAATCCTGCTCATTTCAGTTTGTTAACATGAAAGCCGCCTCTAATTCCATCTACAAACACCACATTCTCTGAGCTACAATTGGCAGGCACGGCCAGAATCGCCCCACTTTGCATTCCTTCGAGTCACCAAGTGGAGCGGCCAGAGCGTGGCCATAATTCAGGATTCAGCACTCGGGTTTCACGAGACAACATCAGAAATACCTCTGCAACCGCCCGACTCCTCCGTGGCACGGGGAGGGGCGAGGACGCAACCCAAGCTGCCGGCTGCTGCCCGGTTCCTGCCCGAGACGGGGGCCGGGTTGGCGGCCGTCCGCCGGCCCAGACAAGCGTCGGCTCTGTCGCGGCTGAGGCTCGGGGCCGACCGCCCCCACGGGCCCTGCCTCGCTGCCCACCACGAGGACAGGGAGGTTGGTTTATAAATATGCACGCAGCCGGCCTCTCACCTTCCCACCGGGATCAGGCGTTTCTGTGGTCACGGGACAGAACCCCATCTGGTTGAATGCCGTCTTTGATGGAAGCCAGAGCTGCCTGTGTGCCGGGGGCAGGGACGACAGGGCTGGCTGTGGGCTCTGTGCCCGAGTGCTCAGGGCCCCACGGGGCACGGAGGCCCCGCGGGGCCCCGACGGACCGGGGTGTTGGGCACAGTGCGCCGCCCCTTCTCACTGACCTCACGCTGCCTCCGTGCGTGCCCCAGGCCTGTCCCTCACGGTCACGGCTCTGTGCCCTCCAACCCAGCCTCGGAGTGTCTCCGGGGTGGCTGGCCCAAAGCGTGGCTCTGATCCTGGGCGGGGGGGAGATCCTGAAGCCCATTGGTACCTTCCTTCCGCCACAAAATCCAGTCTAAGAAATTCTAGATCACGGCCATCATGAACTCTTGCAGCCCGGCCCCAGTCTCGACTTGGTAGGTACGTGAGATGCTCAGGTGCCTCTCCCAGATCCCCTGTGCCGGGCGGCTGCTAGGAGGGTCGTCTGCCAATGGCACACAGCTTCGGCTCTCTTCGGAGGTTGCCCTCTGCCGAAGTGCCGGACAAGTCAACCTCTCCCCCACCCCCTACACCACTGGCGGGGAGCCCCTGTCTCGATTCGGCTTCCAGGGTGCCCACTCCTAAGACAGTAAACGAATGGATGCACGAACGCGTGAATGAGTGAATGAGTGAATGAATGAATGAATAGTGAATCCAGGGGAGCAGAAATGAGTCAGTTCAAAGTTTCCTAGCGATGTCTTTTTCCGATTGAATGGGGTTTGTCTTTCAGCTCAGTAGAGTGAACGTTTATCAAACGCACACTCATTCGCCGGGATATACGTGCTAAAACCTGCCCACCATATGTTTATACATCATAAATAGGCATATACGTTTACACCGCTGACCGCATGCCATGCGTGTTCCCACCTGCCCAGGTTCATGCCACCTGTCCGTTGACATGTAAAGTCTAGAACTTCCTCCCATACCGTGTATTCACAAACCCCGGGACTCTGTATGGGTTTGTTCGTCCCCTGCACACATTCCCACGCAGACGGGTCTTGTGTACGTGTCTGCACACACAGAATCAGGTGACATGTGTGCACACGGTAGAGTCACGGTCGCCGTCCGGACAGTTGCGCAAGCGTGTACGTGTGCATCCCTCCACGTACGTCCGTCGTCAGCGGTCGTATTCATTTACATCCCAGGGCGCGTAGGCTCTGATTCCCAGGTAGAGCGGGGACTTATTTCCCTAAAAGGAGACACATCGTCGATTAATTCCTCCCCCCGCCCTTGAATTTCTCCCCCGTCACATGGGAGGGAAAAGTTGTTGTGTTTGGGTATTAGGCCCATTAGCCTAGATAAACTGTTGGCCTCCTGTAATGATTAATGAGACAATGGTGCAGTTGTTGCAAAATAAGTCATGCAGTGAGGAGAGAACTGAAGATTATATCTAACACCAGGGGATGGCTTATTAATCTCACTTCTGGAGGAATTCTTGAGTAAATCAGTCTCCTTTATTAATGATATTTCACTCTGCTCTGCGAGACATCTTTTATCCAGCCAGAAGGGCAATTATCTATTTAGGCCAGGAAACAATATTAGTTACTGCCTCAGCTCCGGGGCAAGGAGAGAGGCCAAGCAGAGGAGGAAGGGAGAAAAACACAGGGCAGAGGGAGCAGACCCTGGTTTACGAGGGTCTCGTAAACCTCCACGTAGGTTCTAGATCCCCCTCATGCAAGTGTGTGTGTGTGTGTGTGTGTGTGTGTGTGTGTGTGTGTGTGAGATCGGGGTGAAGGGATCAGAGGACAGTCGTCCTGTTGCTCTGCCTGAAATGGCCAACATCGACTCACTCATTCAGTGAGCATCTCTGGGCACCTACTGTGTGCGAGGCCCGTGGCAGGGCCCTGAGGTCTCCCGGGCTTGGCCCTCATGCTCCTTTGCGGAGCCACATCAGCTTTGAAATTCCGTTCTCATCTAACCCGCCCTCGATGGTGGTTTGGGGAGCCCGGGGGGACTTGGTAGCAGGTACTGGTAGGAAAAAAAGGAGGTCTTTTCTACATTTGGACCGTTGGTCTCTGATTTAAACCGCACAGATACACCAAGAAGAATGGGGGTACTTTATTTAGCAGGATGACCAGGAAAAGTAACCCAAGGACGTCCAGCAAATTGGCCCATTTCTTGTCTTAGACCTTCGTTCGTTTCAAAGGCATTTATGGAGTAGCAAGTGCCTGCCAGCACCTGTCGCTAGACTCCGGAGAATCAGCAACGAGTGACACCGTGATTCTTGCCTGCCAAAAGTTTATCGCTACTGGGACATTTGGCATAAAAGCAAACTAACGACTCTGCAAGGTAATAAGGGACAAATGAGTTCCATGTGCCTAGGGCGGTGGCAGGCCCAACGTGTGTGTGTGTGTGTGTGCGTGCACGCGCGTGTGCATGGCAGATGGGAGAAATCAAAGGGGGCAGGTCGTAGCAAAAACGCTGGGGTTTGACAGCAGACTTATCTGATTTCCAATCCTGGCTTAGCCCTTGATCAGCTCCGGGACCTCGTGGGGGTCACCTCGTCGCTCTGAGCTTCCGTTTGCTCATCCATAGAACGGGGCTCGGGGTAGGGATTTCTGCCGACACTGTATTATCCCCGTGATTTTTTCCTAAAGGATCAAATATGCAGAGATGGTCAATAACTAGAAGCTTTTATAAATACAAATGATGCCGAGTCTCTGTCCCGAGAGGCGAGCCGATATAATACTCATTCCGATTGTCGTTTTTTGAGCCCTTACCATAATTCAAACGTAATTCTAAGTGCCTTACATGTGTTATCTGTCTGGATGAGTCAAATCCTGGAAAACTTGACAGATTGGGAATTATTCTGGATTGAGCGTCCTGTGAGTGACCCAGACAGGAAAGAGCTTTGGGGCAAAGGCCTGATGGGGGAGCCCCAGGGGTCATCCAGGCCCTCCTCCCTACTCAGAGGGCAGAGTCCCGCCCGGCAGATTCAGAAAAGCCGCGGAATGCAGACTGTCACCCCCCACCCCTACACCTGCGGGATCGGAACCTGCATTCTGAGAGGTTCCACTCGTGACGCCTGAGAGCCGTGTTGTAATGCAGTCACCTCCCCGGGTGACGGGGAGCCGGACGGGGAGCCTTCCTCCCCGGAAGGACGGGAAGCCTTCCGGACAGAGGAGGGATCTGAGCTGGGAGTACAGAGGGAGCCCTCAGGAGGGGGTTCCTCGGCAGCACAGCGTATCCCCTTCCACGGCCTGGAGGGAACGACATCGGGCCTGGGGTCTAAAGGGCACAATCACCTGAGTCCTCGGTAAGCTGGGCTCTCTCATTACGATGCACGGGGCGCCACGCCAGGCTCTCCGCTTGCCTCGATGCCTCCGACCTCCTCCCTGCTTTTGCGCCCACTTGGCAACTAAGCAGACTGAGGCTCTGAGACATTCTCTTGCCCACAGCGCCTCGGTGGCAGAGCCTGGGTTCCAAGCCCCGCCGCGTCTGTTGTAGGCAGTGACCGCTGGCCCTCGGACAACGTCTCCCAGCCAGTTCTTCCAAAGCCCAGCGCCCTATCCCCCCCACCCTGCCCCTACTTGCCCTAGCCTTGGCCTTTCTTGGGCAAGGGTGGGTGGCAGTGAGGCCACCACAGCTCGTCCCTTCCATGAGCCTGGGTTCAAGGCCAGAGGTGCTGGGGGGGGGGGGGGCGGGGGGCGTGGTGACGGGGGAAGCCGGGGCTCAGGCCCTCTCTGTCAGCACTTTTGCTGCCCCCAAGCCCTCCCCACCTCAGTAATTAAATAAGTCTCTGGAAGAGGAGCCTGTACCGTATGTCATAAAATCTCTCTGAACTACCTATATTTACCCCTGAAAGTGAATTCTTTATAAGACCCGGGATATCAAAGCGGCCGGGGATCAAAGTCGTTTTAATAAGCCAGCCGAATGCGCCTGCCCGGCCTGGCCTCCTCCCGCCGCCCCCCTCGGAAGGCACTTAGGACGCCCCTTGGGCCGCATTGTCACTCTGATTGCCTGCCGCACACGCCTTCCGGGGAACAGAAATGCCGCCCCGCTCACTGCTGGGCCCGCCCACCTGCCCCGCACCGGCCCTGGATTTCACCTGCCAGCCCGCGCCACCAACAGCGAGTCTCGGGGCGCGGGGAGGGTGGGAGCCAGGCATTGTGAACCGGCCCACCGATGTGTTTAGAGCCTAAAAAAAAAAAAAAAAAAAAAAAAAAAAAAGGTGACATAGGCGCAGCATTAAACATTGGAACAAAGTCAGGAGAATGGTTCCCTTGGGGTTGGTTACTGGAAAGCAGCATGGGGAAGGTTTTCGGTCCCCTTCTGTTCTTGATTTGGGCGTTCGTTACACGGGCGTGTTCAATGGAAGAAAACTCATCACGCTGAATAATAAGATGAGTGCATTTTCCCGAACATGTGTTATACTTCGGTGAAAAAGGTTGTTTTAAAAATCACAGCAGTCCAGGGGCGCCTGGGTGGCTCCGTCGGTTGAGCGTCCGACTTCGGCTCAGGTCCCGATCTCGCGGTTTGTGAGTTCGAGCCCCGCGTCCGGCTCCGTGCTGACGGCTGGGGGCCCGGTGCCTGCTTCGGATTCTGTGTCTCCCCCCTCTCTCTGCCCCTCCCCTGCTCATGCTCTGTCTCTCTCTGCCTCTCAATAATAAATAAACGTTAAAAAAAAAAAATCAAAAACAAATCACAGCAGTCCACATCCAATCCCGCTTGCCCAGATTCCCCGGAGATCTGGGCGCCAACAGTGGGAGCTAAGTCACGGCTGCCCAAGATGAGAGGCGGGCTCCAGCTTGTCCCACTCTGCATCCCACATCTGTCCCACCTGCCCTTGCCGAATTTCAGCGTGAGATCCCTGGTCTGGTCCCAACCCCTCACTGTACTAACGGGGCAACTGAGGCCCAAAGGGAGCCAGCCAGGAAGTTGAATCCAGGCCCACTTTTTAACTGTTGGTTTAGACTTGTTCCCTCACATTACGAGTTGGCAAATTACGGCCTGTGGGCCAAATTCAGCCTGCCGTCCGTTTTATAAATAAAGTTTTATTGGAAATGGTTACCTCCATTCGCTTAAGTATCATCTATGGCTGCTTATGTGCCGCATGGTTTTTGACGCAGAGACCGTATGCGGCCCACAAAGTGCCCCGTCTTTACGATTTGGACCTTTACGGAGAAAGCTTGCTGGTTTCTGCCTCACACGGGAACGCCTCCTCTGTCACCTCCCGGCGGCAAATACAACGGGGACGTCATCAACCGATAGTCATCCGTTCGAGCAAGGCGTCTGTCCAGTTCCCCCTACGCAACCACTGTGCTGGGCTCAGGGCGGGCATATGACGTACAGGTCAAGGTCTGCCTCTCCACATGGGAGCCAGGACACACTAGGGCGGTCAGGGAGGCAGGTGCCTCTGCCCTTCCCGAGCAGCGTGGCCTCGGGAAAGAGTCTTGACTTCTCTGGACCTCAGTGAAACGCACCTGCCACCCCCCCAGCCCCCGCGTGAGAAAAATCCTGAGGGATCATGTGACTGAAAGTGCTTCGGAGATTCTAAAGGTTGAGGCCACGTGGGGGTGGTCGGGGTAACCATGGTAATGTCACTGCTGTCTCATAGCTATTGAGGTGATGCTCCATGACCTGGGCTTAGCGCTTTTAAGGGATTGTTCTATTTGACCCTCAGAGCTAAGGCAGGAGCTGTTACTGTACCCATTTTATGCACATGAAGAAATTAAGGCACTTCAGACTCTAAGAGCTTTGATCCGTCCCCAGATATTTACCAAGCACCTTCTCTGTGCCGCGCTGTGTTTTCAGCTCTGGGCATAGAGCAGTGAACAAAACAAAGATACGTGAAGCTTCTCTTCTGATAAATTAATTAACTTGCCCAAGGTCATGCGGCTAGAAAGTGTGGAGCTGAGACCGGAACTGAGCTTTGCATGTATCTATTAGCTATAGGCTCTCTTTATAAGACAACAGAGAAGGAGCAGAGAAGGAGTGAAGGCCAGAGCCCCAGGACCTTGGCCCACACCACTCCTCCCCACATTTCTAATTCAAACCCGGTGACCTCTATCTGGGGCTTTGCAACTGGGTGCTGCCCTCACAGGGGCCCCTGGGGAGCTCCCAGGAGCTGAGCATTTTTGTTATGCCGCCCT